>NC_047627.2:5713244-6338244 GCF_009650485.2 Drosophila albomicans
TTTCATTCAGCGCGTTTTTGATTGATAACTCTAGCTTGAATTTGTTTGGTTTTGCTTTTTCTTTTACTTACAAGATGCACTCTGATTAGCCAACGAACCAAATAGGGAAATACTTGCGGCATATTCTTACTTTATATGGTGTTGAGTTGAATGAAAAACGTTTGATAATCCAACAGAAAGATTATATATTTATTTTTGAAAGTTAATATATAATTTAAAATTAAGAAGATAACTTAATTCAAATACTAGAAACTTTTACTAGTTTTCAATACGGTCGTTAGTCTGTAAAGTTAGGTTAGGTTATTAAGCGGTAGTCATGCTAAATTATAGCACAAACTTGTTTTACAGCTCTATAAAGTATTATGCCCAACTTTCGTAACTATAGCACTTGTAGATTGTGAGATATAGCTGTTTATATGAACGGACAGACGGAAAGACAGAAAGTAATCGGAAATGCTTCCCTTTAGAGATGGCAACGGAATTCTTGTGCTTTCGCTAGAGATAATTATCGGTACATATAGGAGATATATCGGCGTATGGCGTCCTACTTGAACTCCGGCCACTGGCTGTTGCACAAATCTTATCGCATACACTCATTCCGTCGTTGCTTCCCAGTGTAGCATGTAATCAGGCATTATCAGAGCAAATACTTCTACATGATATGGTATAAGTGTGTGCTACTTACTTATGACTGCGTGTTGTGTAGGTGTCATTCTCTCTCTCCCCCCATCTCTCTCTCTCTGTCTCTCTCGCTTTTCGTGTATGTGTGTATGCTGGGCGCAATTCAACTTTCGAACCAATCTATAATTACAATAGACCAGCTATAATTATAAATGACGAAAGTCGCCCCGAAATGAAAACACAACTCAATGATCGTCCACTTGAGATTCAATGATTCGATGGCGGTGGCGAGGTGAAGTGAAGTGAAGCGTTATAGCGGTATTGTTATAGTAAGTAGTATATATAAAGTATGAGTACGATTGTCGATTTGTCGGTTCGTTCGTTGGTTGGTTTCGTTTCGTTTGGTTTGGTTTACGATCTCGCAAAGTCTCGATAATGCTAGCCGTGATTTATATGGCAATCAGATGGCCATATATATGGAGCACAGATTATTCCAAGTGGGCGCCATGGGCTTAACCTCAAATACTACAACACTTTGCAGTAGTTATCGATAACAGTGATAGTGCGATAACTTGAATTTGTAATTCGCATTTTATCACACAACATAACCTCAACACGTTTACGTGATATCGATCAGTTCTTTAGTCTTAACTTTATATATGAATACAATTGCTATGTAAAGATTAATGAAAAATAAATTAAAATATGAAAATGAATTCATATAAAAAGAAAGTAGTCTTATTCATATTTAGTTATTTTTCTTTAATCTTTCAACTAAAAATATTATATAAATTCCTCAGAATTCCCCACCAATACCTCTTGATTCTGGAATCTTTCTATAATCTATCAATAAATCATAAACTCGTTCCTTGATTCATAGATTAAGATTATGATTGTATAAATGATTTTAATCATTATTATTTCAATAGCTTAACAATTAATCCACTTTATTTATTTCTCCTTCGCAATTCTGAACTTCTTACAGTTGGCTTTCGCACACATGGCATCGATCTGCACGAGGAAACACAGCTGCAATGGATGTCCGAGCATTTGAGCTATCCCGACAATTTTCTGCATTTATCGGTTGACTACAAGAGCATATAATCGAGGCGATCGTGCGATCCCTAAGAGCGATCTGCCGATCTGCAGTGAGAGCGACCAGTGAGCGATTTCAGGCGATACCCAGGGCCGATCTGGACACAGACACCCGGATCGATATACACTATAACAAATATAATTAACTAATTAGCTAGTAGGATTTTAGCATTAAGTTGAATGTACAATACAGCATATTATTATACATACTTTACGGACATTAGTACTAAACTGATCGATGTACCATATTTATGCAATAATCTATATATATTTATACATATATATATATACTACTAGCTTGTTTTAGCATTTATACGTAACGCATGTTGTTTCGAGCAAAAGAAATGAAAGAAAAATAAAATGCCAAAAAAAAAAAAACAAAAGCGAAAACGAAAAAAAAACGATTAACATGAAAACGAAAAGGAAACTTAAGAGATTTACACGTCAATGCGATCGATCATTTTCTCGTATTTGTTCTCGCATTATTCTCTCGACAGGCAGTTCGTGCTATTTATAAGCCCTTCACAACGGCCAGGCGACTCAACTCTGGGCCCAGGAAGTCGCTCGACAAACCTCGACCCAACAACAGTCTTTGGCTTGGCTGGCTGGCAAAGGCATATCGAATCGAAAATAACCCATAAACGGTTATCAATTTCACGCACAACACACACGATATCGAGCGTGCTTCACCGCCGAATACGGCATGCACTTCTCTGATTTATCGATCACTCGAACAGTGATCGTTGGATAAACTGGAGTGTCGAATATTAACTTGTCGATCAGTTTTATACATATGGAGATCAATTGATAGCGCAATATTATTATGATAAAGGATATAGTTTTAGCTTTTCAGTTATAGTGCAGTTTCTGGTGAAAGTTATCGATTTATCGATCAGATGTATGCATGTGTATGTAATGATCATCAATAGTCACAGCAATATTATATTTCATGGATTACCTATTCAATTGTACTGTCCTAGGAGTTATCGCAGAAATAGGAGTTATCGATCAACTTTATATATAGGTAATGTATAGTAATTGGTAGTGCTATATTATTTTGATATTGGAAAAAGCTTTAACCAGTAATTTGCATTACAGTTTCTAGTGGAAATTATCGATTTATCGATCAGATTTATTTATCGATCACGTATATAGATTGGTAGTGATATCTTAGATATAGATATAGTGAAAATGGTTTAACTAGTAATTTGCTGTACAGTTTTTACTTCTATAAGGGCAGTAGTTGAAGTTATCGATTTATCGATCAGCCCAATATTTATGTTAAAGCCATCCATGGATATTGTAATACATATTTAATACATGTCCGATATGTTAAACATTTTTAGCTATTTATTTGCAGTTCAGTTTCTGCCTTGATCAGAGCATTAGTCGAAGTTATCGATCACTTCCTAAATCGGCCTGCACCTATAATTGCAATTAATGACTTTGTTTAAGATCGCAATTAATTTTTGTGTTAGCGACCCAGAATTATCCCATCGAAAGGATCAAAGCAATAGCCCTCTTCCGACTTGTTTCTAGAAACTGATCAAACAAATGTGCAATAAATTATATGGAGCTTGTCCCGACAAAACAGATAAGACCCGTCGTTAGAGTATCTATGATAGGGGAGTACAAGACAAACAAATAAATAGAAGAATAAAGAACAAAAATGAAATAACAAATAAGTACCATCGAAGGGGCTTTGCGTTCGCTTTCCGTTGGTCGGGTTCATTGATTAGACCACTCGCGATTTTTATCCGTTTGTCAAGATAACGGCGACCTTACACAATATTTCAACCAGTTTCAGTTTTGTTCGTTTTTTTCTTTATATATACATACGTTTTTTTTGTGCTTTGTAGTATTAATATTATTATACCTATTTTCATTAATTATTTGAAGAGCATCGATTTGAAAATGTCACAATTCTGCGTTGGGTGAATCGACTTTTAGTCTGGGGGCCTAAAAATAGTCAACGCCACTTGAGAATGATTAATTCGATTATGATTATGATTTCGATTATTATTATTTATCTAGGTCGTTTAGTGAAATGGAAAATATTGAAATAGTACTTACTCCTCCATCGATGACAAACCACTTGCTCACTCAGATGTTGACATGATTGATCCGCCCCGATCGGGTTTTGCATGTTTCCCAGTATGCGTCTAATATATAATTTAGCGGGAGATGGAGCATATATTTGTCCATTTGGTCATTGATCGATCCGCTCACTTTGCTCTGTCCAAAGAGCTGGTTGCGGTCTCTCGATCGGCGGAAGGCATTCTCAAGTGGAAGCAATAACTTATGCGCATAGAGCACACAATAAACAATCGATTCATATGCCAATCGACATGAGCCGTTCGATGCATCATTCCGCCAACTAACCCAACTAGACGTCCATCCTCCTTGAGTGTTGATCGAGCCCCTCGATAGGCCCCTCGATCGAGTCCATTTCGTTTGAATTCGAGTGCATTAACAATACGTGAATCATTTGAACATCATTTTATTGCGATTCCAAAAGGAACTTACTGCGAATGTAAAGCGCAGAGGCTGGTTAAAAGGAAATAAGGGCGGTACCATCACAAGATCGCTGGTTTGTAGCAGAGTGAAAGTGTTTTATAAATAGTTATAGGTGTTCTATTTGAATTAACATATTATAAAGAAAAGTCACATACTTATTTTCCTTACTAAAGCCCAACTCGGCTCTTAACGCTCCTTTCACTCTGGTAAAGCTGGAAGGCTGTGCTAGTCAACTTACTTAATTGCCCATTAAAGCTAAGAAATGTATTTAATTTCTAGGAAGATCAATCATCATCACGATCACGATCATCAAAAATGTATAGCTTTTATTGCGATTCCAAGAGGAACTTACTTCGAAATGTAAGGCTCAGAGGCTGGTTTATGGCTAAAAGGGAATAAGGGCGGTACCACCTCAAGGTCACTGATTTGTAGTTAAATGAAAGTCCTTTACAAATAGTTCTACATCTTTTATTTTCAAGAACATTTTGTATATAAGAGTTACATACTTAACATATATTCCTTATTTAAATCTACCTCAGATATCAACGCTCCTTTGATTCCGGTAAAGCTAGAAGGCTGTGCTAATCAACTTACTCAATTGTCCATTAATGCTAAGACACAGTTCTCCCTTAAGTTTCGTATATGTATGCACGCGCACTGCATTTATATGAAATGTATTTAATTTCTAGGAAGATCAATCATGATGACGATCACGATCATCAAAAATGTATAAATAGCAATTCTATGAAAAATGCAATAGTTTTTGATGCGCATACGCCACGTAGTACATAGTACTCGTGGCCTTGTCCGTCTGCAGCTGTGTGCTATGCCCCAGCAAACATCGCGCTGCTGTCCCCTTGCCCATCGTCAGACACCTAGAACCTGTTTGCAACCCGCTGGCAACCCTAACGTGCCCCTCATTTTGGTGCCTGGTTTGGCGACTTTTGTTAACTTTGTGTGTAATTGCCTTTGGCATTTGCCGTTTGCCGTCAAATGCGACACAACACAAAAACAATGAAAACAAATGCAAAACGATTTCTGGCAATGCACACGATCAGCAGCCAACCAAATCAGCTGAGCGATCTATGTGTGTGATATGGTCGCAAAGGGTTGAGGGGTTGAGTAACATTGCACTGAGTGCAGTGCCATCATTTTTGGGGGTGTTCATCAGTCACGTGGCAGCGACGCAAGTCGACATTTTTCGCTTGGCAACAAGAATTGCAAACACTGCGAAGCAGGAGGAGACTGTAGGGTAGACTGTGGGAGGTTGTTGACAAATAGCAGCGAAATGGTGATTGGGGGGAGGTAAATATGGTAAGTGTAGACTACTTTGGTGTAGTGTCGGAGGGTTGTGTTTTTGTTTTTTTGTATTCAATGGTAATATATGTAAGTTAACTAGGCACTCTAAAATATAACTATATATAATAAGACTGTATATTTTAAAATTGTATAAATAGTATTAAATTAACAGAAATCGCAGTTATCCAATAAGTCCTGCTATTATATGTAACATCTTTTCAATTGCTAAATGAGGTTGTAGTTGTAGTAATAGACAATAGAGAGAAAAAGAAGGATGTCGAGGAAGTTCTAGTGGTACTGATATTTGCTTCGGAGGGTTGTGTGTAGGGCTGAAAGGTAGAATATTGTGTATGGGATTTGTTTAAGTATAGAATGTGGTGAATAGGAGGTTTTAACATAAAATAGTATTATAGTAACACTGTTAAAAGTTCAAACTAGCCTAAGCGTGTGTATACGTAAGATAAGCTCTATAAGGTAGTGGTAAAACTGGAAGGTCGGGCTGGTACCAAGCTATTAAAGTTGTTGGCTAAAGTGTTCTTTAGTCTAGTGTTTTATAGGGTGTGTAAGGTCGATAGGGTGTCTAAGGTTGTGTGTTTAAAATGTGTGTGTAAGAGTAAGTAAGTGAGTGTGTTTAAGTAAGGTGAGCCTTAGAGAGCTAATGGTAAAGTTGGAAGGTTGGGCTATTACCGGATTTTAGGAACTGTTTGCCTAAGTGTTCCATAGCCTGTAGCTTAGGGTTTTATAGTGTAGGATCTAGAGGGTTTCTAATGTTGTGTAAGCAAGCGTAAGGTAAGCCTTAAAGAGCCAAAGGTGAAGTTGGAAGGTCGGGCTGGTACCGAGCTTTTAAAACTGTTGACTAAAATGTTCTATATTCTGTTGCTTAGCGTTTTATAGTGTAGATTAGTGTAGGATCTAGAGGGTGTCTAATGTTGTGGGAGTGAGATTGTGTAAGTAAGGTAAGCCAATGGTAAAGTTGGAAGGTCGGGCTGGTATCGTGTTTTTAAGGCTGTTTACTAAAGTTTTCTATATTCCGTAGCCTAGTGTTTTTTATTGCAGACTAATGTAGGATCAAGAGGGTCTCTAATGTTGTGTGAGTAAGTGTAAGGTAAGCCTTAGAAAGCCCATGGTAAGCAGGAAGGTCGGGCTGGTACCGAGCCTTTAAAACCGTTTACAAAAGTGTTCTATATTCTGTAGCCTAGTGTTTTATAGTGTAGACTAGTGTAGGATCTAGAGGGTCTCTAATGTTGTGTGTGCATTGTGCATTGTGATGTTGTGTGTGGTTTTGCTTTGTAAGCACGAGGCACGTAGGGCAATTGTTGCTGCTGTTGTTGCTGTTGCTGCTGCTGTTTTGGCCAACTTCTTGCACAGCGACAACACATTCTTTGGCACCGCAAAGCACAACACACTCACACACACACACACACATATAGAACTATAGAGTGCGAGAGAGACTGATGTCATGTAATGTAGACTGACTGCCGCGTTGCCAATTGACGTCTGCGTCTCAGTCGCTGCTCGCGTTGACGTCGCCGTCGTCGTCGTCGTCGCTGTTGTTGGCGGCTCTGTGGCTCGTGATTGGCGCACACATTGGCACACAACGAGAGCACTTTATTTTTAAACGTTTTAAAAATACAAATACAATATAGAATTTAGCTAAGGCTTAGTCATAGCTAAAGCGAAAAAAGACGGTACAGCAAAAGAACGCAGCCACAAGGTGCCAGGCGAATGCGCGAATCTGCGCGAACCGAACATAAATATACTCTAAAAACCAAAACTAATCATACACTACACACTTACACACACACACACACACACACACTCTTGGCCGTGTGATGAGCTGGCCAAAATGACACACGCAACGTTGATGACAACGATCACAAGATCACAGCGCAAAAAGTGAATAGCATAGAAGCCTCTAGAACTGATCTTGGCCAAAAGAATTAACGTAAAATCCACAACAAGATTTGCCGAAATTAAACTACACTTTAATGTAGGGAGAAAAATGCTGAAAAGATCAGTAAATAAGTATGTGGATTACACTTTAATAGTGGGAAGATGAAAAGATCAGTAAAGAACTGAGAGTAACTTGTTGTTGAGTAGATCATTTGAGTTTACTTGGGAAACATCCTGTGCAGTAGCATAATATCAGAGGTCAATAAGGTATAAATTCAATTCATCCACAACAAATTAGTAAGAGGGAATAAGTAATTTATAGATATTATATAATAACGATCGTACCAGAATTTTCCTGAACCCCCTTCATACAGTTCTCAGATTAAAAGGAGCTTCTAATTATTGTTACTATAAGAAATTTAACACCCTCTACCCATAGGGTAGAAGGGTATTATAACTGTGTGCCGTCAGGAAATGTATGTAACAGGTAGAAGGAGGCATCTCCGACCCTATAAAGTATATATATTCTTGATCAGCGTCAACAGCCAAGACGATCTAGCCATGTCCATCTGTCCGTCTGTCTGTCCGTCTGTCCGTAAGAACACCTAGATCTCAGAGACTATGATACATAGAGATATACATTTTTTCGACAGCATTTGTTATGCTTGCACACACATCAAGTTTGTTTCAAATTGTTGCCACGCCCACTTCCGCCCCCGCAAATTAACAAAAATCGAATAACAAGAGTAATTTTAAAGCTAGAGTCTTTGGTATATGCAATAATAACTATAGTAGTTGTGATTCCTGAAAATTTGGTTGCGATCAGATAAAAATTGTAGAAGTTATTAAAGAAATACTTTTGTATTAGCAAAAACGCCTACTTACTAGGGATCTTAGTTACTTTGGTTGACAAACTGGTATATTGTGCCGTTTATGGTATATTTTGAATGCGGTACTATATCGAATTACCAAATGGTATATTTCGTTTTTAGTAATTTTGTAGTATTCTTTGGTATGTTTTGAGAATAATAACGCAATATTTTGCTTTTATTCAAAATGGGTAGCGGGTATCTCACAGCCGAGCTTTCTTACTTGTTAATATACATATGTATATAAAAAGATACAAGTAAATATTGTAATATACAATAAAATAATAAAAATATTTATTGTATAATGAGTAGAAATTATAAGGTTACATTTACAATATGAACCTAACTTATAAGTTTTGTAATAAAAATAAATGAAAAAAAATATAAAAGTGCATATAAGAGAAATGCATAGAAATGAATATCAATATGAATATGAATTAGATTTATAGTAGTATGTGTGAAACTGGTAAGAAAGCTACAGTCGAGTGTATTCGACTGTGAAATACTCGATTCCCATTTCAAAGAAAACAAAATAGCACTGTATTAGCCTTAAAATATACCAAAATAATATACCATAAAATACAAAATATACCAAAAGCCTTTTTAGGTATATTGGTATAGTACTACATTCAAAATATACTATAATGTTCAAAATATACCAGATTGTCAGCCGAAGCAACGAAGACCCATAAAAAGTAAGCGATCTATATGATCACACAGCTGGACGGACAGACGGACATGACTGATCAAGAATATATATACCTTATAGGGTCGGTCTGCCTATTACAGACATTTCCTGGAGCACTAAAGTATAATACCCCTCTACCCCATACAAAAATTGTATAGAAACTCTAAGACTTTATTAATAATATGATCCCATTTTTACAAATAAAGAAATTAAACAATGTTTTATAATATGAGAATCTAAGGAAAAAAGTTCGCTTAAATTTTGTGTTAATTGAATAATTTTTGTATTTATTGTTTACTTATTATCAGCAATCTTTAGAGAATTCAATAAGCATATAAAAAATGAAAAAATAGTACAGCAACTAATGAATTCAGTATTGAAAATATCCCAATTTTTTTTTAAATGTTTTCAAAGCCTCAAAAGCAAAATCTATTTTATGTTTATTAACTTTGATGCAAGAAGGAAATTTAAATATTGATGAAGGAGCACAATCTAATATGCAACCTGGAACTATTTTGATATCTTTCAAGTTTTCAAAAGGTTCAGATACTTTAATAGCATTACTTTATAAGGTAACGCTTCAGATCGTGTGAGTTGCTCGATCGAAAAAAGTTTGATAAATCAAAGGCGACTTTAGCTCACACATTTGACACATCGAGCTATATAATTGCACAGAGAGGTATGTAAATATACTAACTATACTATATATATATATAGTGTATATATAGTTGAAGCAATCACATAATACCTGTTGAGTAGCGTGATCGGCGTTGATCAGCAGATTGGCAATTGCATAAGGGCCAAAGCGAATAAATGGCTGAGCAACTGCCAAGTGATTAAACACACAAAGCGAAATACTAGAAACAAATAAACGAAAACGAACAAAAAAAAAATCACAACGAAATGAAAGAAATCGAGTATATACGAAAATGAAGAAGAAAAGGTGCAATCGAAAACAAAATGGCGGCGATCTCTATGAGGATCACTTCAAATCAGTTTGCTGAAAAAATATATTTTTTTCATATTTCTTCCCCCCGATTAAAGAAAAAAATGTCGCTTAAAGTTTTCCATGTTAATTGAATAATTTTTTTTATTTCTTGTTCAGTTTTTATGTTGATTTTTTTTTTTAGTTTTTTTTTTTTTGTTTTTCTGTAAAAATACTGTTTTTTTATATATGTATATATAATATAGATTTATATATTTAAAGATTTGCTTGCACGAAAAAAAAAACCATTTGTGGTATATATAAATATATTGTATATATGTATATTGTTTATAACTAGAGCTCTATAACTATAATTGTTGTTGTTGTTGTTTTCAGTTGTTTGTTGTTGTTGTATATATAGAGTTTCGATATAGTTCCGATTTATATATAGATAAACTTTATTTTTTTGTTTTGTTTTGATTTATCAGCAGTTTTTAACAATTTATTCAATTTTGTTTGTTTCATATCACAAGAATTTTCAATTTCCCAAAAAAAAAATATATATATGTATGTACTCTATAATATATATATACGATCTATATGATCTGCTCTTCTGCTTAACTGTAAATATATGTATATATATATAAATCTTTAAGCTATGTAAAAAGAATTACACATTTGATTAGTTCCCGTTGTTTCTCATTTCATTTAAAATTTTCTCCTTCATTTCTTTTTATGTTAACTTCATTTAATGGGCTGGCCACGCCCCAATTTTTTACAGCCATGACAACAAAATTCATATGTGTGTGTGTGTGTGTGTGTGTGTTGTTTTTAAAGCTTTCTCTTACAATCGTTTGAATTTTCCCATTCTTCATTTTGAAATTTAGCGTAAAAAATTCTTTTGCAAATTGAATTTTCTGCTTGATATTTAATAATTATTCATTTTTTGTACACTTACAACTTAGTTATTTACACAAAACAAAAAAAAAATGTGGTTAAACCTAATTAAAGTAAGCAAAAAAAAAAAATCGTACATTAATTAAATTATATTTTAATTAAGCAAATAAAAAAAAAATGTTGTTTAAACTTAATTGTAAGTTGCGTGCGTCTTAAAGCTAATTTGTGGGCGACAAAAAAAAAATCATATATATTTAAGAGCTTTTCATTAAAAACTAAAACTAAAATTAATTTATGACAAATGTGTGTGATATGTGTGTGTGTTTTTTTTTCTGTTTTGTTGATTTTTGGAAGTATTTTAATTGATTAGCTTAAGTGTATTAAATTTGTAAATGAAATTTAGCAAAAAAAAAAGTTGATTTTTTTTTATTCTTATTGTTATTAATGTATAATTAACTTACAAGGCCAAGGACCAGGCCCATGGCCACGCCCCCCTGCTTGGTGGGATTGTATTGTCGCTTCCTCTCTCTCTCTCTGTCTCTGTCTCACTCACTCTTTCGATCTCCCTCACTCTTTTAGGCCAGCAATGCGCGAGCATTGTTGCTGGGCGTTGTGGTTGCTGCTGCAACAGCAGCGGCTGCAGCGGCGGCGGCAGCAGCTTCGGCAACTGTCAGCGGAGGCGTAAGGCGTGGCGCCCCTAAGGCGACCAGCGCCTCCTGATCGAGCCAACGTTGCAGCAACTGTTGCTGTTGTGACAACAATGGTTGCTGCTGTCGCTGTTGTTGCTGCTGTTGTTGCTTCATGCGTATCATGTGATCGTTGTAGACGGCGGCATGCAACTGCAACTGGAGACTGTAGCCATGAGTGGAGCTGTTGCTGTTGCCGTTGCTGCTGTGGTTGCTGTTGCTGCTGTGACACATGCTGTGGCTGCTGCTGCTGTCGCTGTAGGTGCTGCTGCTGCTCTCGTACCCAGACACGGGCGAACCTTTGGGGCAACAGAAGCCGGTGGGTGAGAGCGCCGGCGCCGAAAATGGACTGAGCACGCTTTGTGGCGTCGATGGCTTGGAGCAGTCGCTGCCACTGGAACTGGAACTGGAGCTGGAACTGGAACTGGAGATGGAACTGGAGCTGCTGCTGCAGCTGTTGTTGCCGCCGTGAAACTGATGCTGAGGACTCCCGGCGGGAAATGCCGGCATTGAGCTTGTGGCTGCCGTCGTTGTGGCATGTGGCAGCTGCATCAGCAATGGCGGCGACTGAAAGCAACTCGCTGCAGCCAACGGCGCATTGCTCCAAATGATGGGCTCCCTTTGCTGTGGTTGCTCCCGTTGCTCCCGTTGCTGTTGCTCCTCTTCATCGGCATCCGCCTCACGCTCCGTTTCTTCCGCTTCCTCATCCTCAGCGTCGTGCAAACGCAGCTCCAGCTGCGTCTCGCGCTCATCCAGCAAATACGGTTTAAACAGTTTCACCTGCTTCACCGGCAACAGCAATTTCGCTTCGGTTGCCGTCGATGTTGTTGTTGTTGTTGTGGTTGCTTCGGGCTCCGCTTCGGCCTCCACATCGACATCGACATCGACGTCTTCGTTGTCTTCGGTTTCGCATTTGATGGCCTCCAGTTTGGTCATTTTGTGCGCTGCCTCATCCTCATCCTCGTCGCCTGCTTGCCACAACGTTTGTGCCGCACGCTTGCGGCAACTCAAATCCACCAGCAACTGTTGCTGCTGTTGCTGTTGCTGTTGCTGCTGCTGTTGCTGTTGTTGCTCGCGTTGGCGACGCGCTGCGCTGCTGAGCGAGAGATCCATGGGCGCGGTGGGCGTGGCTGCTGGCGGCTTCAGGCGCAACTCCAACTGCGGCGCTGGCAAATAAGCAGCGGCTGCATGCAACTGTGGCAGATACGCGGCATACGCGAGTGTTGCTGGCATGTTGCTCGAGTTGTTATTGTTGTTGTGGCTGTTGCTGCTGGAGGAGTTGCTGACGGTGTTGTTGCTGGCGGAGGAGTTGCTGCTGCTGCTGTTGCTGCTGCTGCTGATGTTGCTGATGTTTGGCACTTGGGAGTTTGAACTATATGGCAACGCTGTGGCACTGTTGGCAGCCTCGCAACTGTTGCTGCTGCTGCCGTTGTTGTGGCAACCATTGCTGGTAGCTTTGTCGCCATTCGATGTCGGCAACATGGCAACAGGCGCATGCAATTGTTGTGGTTGCTGCTGCTGTGGCTGCTGCTGCTGCTGTTGTTGCTGCTGCTGTGTTGGCGGCGGTGGCGGTGGCGGCGGCGGTGGCGCCCCCAAATGATGATGATGATGATGATGCGCCGTCGCAAAACCGTTGGCCAAAAAGTGATGCGCATGCGCAGCAGCAGCGGCGGCAGCAGCAGCGGCTGCCGCTGCGGCGGCTGCAGCATGATGATGATGATGATGGTGCACGTGATGCGCCAACGGATGTGGCAAGTTGTGAAATTGATGCGTCTTCAAGGCAGCCGATTGTTGTTGCGATTGTTGTTGCTGCTGCTGTTGATGTTGCTGCTGCTGCTGCTGTAGTTGCAATTGCTGCTGTTGCTGCTGCTGCTGCTGCGATTGGGATTGCTGCTGCAACTGTTGCTGCTGTTGCTGCTGCTGATGCTGATTGTTGGCCACCGAGGAGCGCAAATTGGGCTCGCATTGCAACCACTTTTGTATCTGACGGCGATGAATGTTGTACTTGCGGGCTGTGGCACGTTGGTTGCCCTTGCAATCGTTGTCGTTGCGATACGATTCGAGCACCTGCAGCTTAAAGTGCGGCGTGAAGATGCGACGCGAACCCATTTTGGGGCTGCAAGCGTTTGCATTTGCATTTGTGTTGCAACTCTCCGACGGCGATTGCTGTTGTCGCTCCGCAGCAGCAACAGTTGCTGCCGCTGGCTCCTTAAGGTGACGCGGTTGCTGTTGCTGTTGTTGTTGTTGCTTCTGTTGGTTAAAGCTTAAAGCGGCTGCTGCTGCCATCGCTGCTGCTGCGGTTGCTGCTGCAGAACTGTTGTTGTTGCTGTTGTTGCTGTTGCCGTTGACTGTCGAACTTTGTTCGCTGCTGTTATCCATAATTCTTGTTTCTTTTTGTTGTATATTTTGTAGTGTATCAAAAATAGTTTTATGCTTTTATTTTGTTGTGTATAATAATTATTGTTATTTAGTTATTGTCAAAGTTGCTGCTGCTGTTGCTGTTGTTGCTGGCGTGCGACGCTGGCGACGCGCTGCGCTTTCATAACTCGCGATCTGGCAGCCCTGGCACAACAACACACACTGAGAGACAAGTGAGCGTAACAACAAAACACGTTAACGTCGCCGTCGTCGTCGTCGTCGTTGTTGGAGAAACAAAAAAAAAAAGTATATAAAACTCTTTTTTTTTCGCTCTGCTGCTAAAAAGTTATTATGTTGTTTTGCCACACACAAGAACACAAGCACGACAAAAAAAAATAATGTTGTTTTGTTTGTTTGAAATTCGCTTTTTTTTTGGCACAAAAAACACACGGTGAAATGGATGTTTGAATATTATTATTATTAATATTATTGTGATTATTATTAGAGTGTTGCTTCAGTGTTTCAGTTTATATTTTTCTTCTTCTCTGTTTTCTGTTTTTCTGTTTGCTGTATTTCTGACTACGCGACGCGATCCGCATCCGCACGGCAAGGAATCCAAAATACAATTGTTCTGCCTTCTGCGTTCTACTTCAAAGATACGTTCTAGACTGGCTGGCCCGACGTCGCTGTCGCTGCTGTTGCCGTTGCTGTCGTTGCTGTCGTCGCTGTCGCTGCTGTGCTCGCACACACAGACACGAACGCATACGCGAGAACGAAACAAAAACGAAACGAAACGAAATGAAATGAACTGAACACGAATGAACGCAGCAGCAAACAGCAAAAGCAACAACAACAACAACAGCAGAGCGCGCGCGCCTCTCAGTCTGGAGAGTAGTATGAGTGCAGTCGACGCTCTGTCTGCGCGCTGCGCTGCCTCTGTGTGCGTGTGTGTGTGTGTGAGTGTGTTCTAATAGCTCATCAGCCAGCAGCAGCGCAGCAAGTGTGTGCGTCTCTCAGCGTATGTGCATGTGTGTGTATGAGTGTGAACGAGTCAGACACTTGGCGGGGCCCCAGACCAAACCAGTTGCTATTGCTGTTGCTGTTGCTGTTGCTTTTGCTTTTTGTTGCTTTGCAGCTCGGCGCTGAGCACTGAGCATTGCAGACAAACTGACGACAATCGTCGGCGAGGTGTCTGCGCCCCTGTATTATGCATACATGTGTTCATATGCTGTCACTGTGTGTGTCGGTGTGCTTGCATATTTGATATGCATGTATATACGCTTGTGTGCATGTGTTGTGTGTTGTGTGTGTGTGTGTGTGTGTGTGTGAGACTCGTTCTTGTTGTGCTTGCTGCTTGTCGGACATAATGGACAGCTGGGGACGGACGACGACGACGACGATCCGACTGCTAAGCTGACTAACTGACAAACGGTGCGAGTGTATGTGTGTGTGTGTGTGCTGGCCACTCAAAGAGCTGAGCGCACCGTGGCGCCAATACTGAAGAAACTCCCATCAAATTGAAATCACATGATCATGTTCAACTACAAAATGCCAAACTACAATTATGCAATCAGTAAATTACAGCTAATCTCCTATAAATAGCTAAACTTTTTATTTTTAAGTAAATATTTTAGACCCAATTAAAATTTACCTAATTATATATACCACATTTGCACGTAATTGTAAAATTAATATATATTTTAAATTCTTGTTTTTTTCAAAAAAATATTTGAAATTAAAATTATACAACAACTTTAATAAATTGGTAAAAAATGTTCCATTATTTTTGTATACATTTATTTTACATTATTTATTTCTTTAAAAAATGCCAACAATTGCAAAGAATTATGCAATAAGTTAAATAATTTCGGTTTCATATTTGATTTTCACATCATCAGCACACCTTGCTCCAATGTGCTGCTTTCTGCCGCTGTTGCTTTGGCGTCGAGCAGCGACAGCGACAGCGACGGCGACGACTGCGAACCACGTTGCGACCGCTGCCAACAACTTGCGCTACAATTTCGCTGGCTCTGCCAGTTTACACTCACACTCTTACGCACTCAGTGCTTGCATGGATGTCTCTCTGTCTATGTGTGTGTGTGTGTATGTGAGTGCGCTATAGTCGTGGCTGCCAGACATTCTGGCACTAGGGCTCGGCCCGGCCCGGCCGACATGTTGTGTTCGGTGCTTTTGCTTTTGCTCCGCCGTCGCGTCGCGTCGTGTCGGCTGAGCGACAAAGCGACTGACCGACTAAGCGACTGAACGTCACATGAACTTGTTGAGCGCTGGCCAACGTATTATGTGACTGTGTGTGTGTATGTATATGTATATGCATGTTTGTCAGAGTGTGTGGGGAACATCTTGTGGGGCAGAGGGAGGGGGGGGAATGTGCGCGGCATGCTTTTGCCGCCTCCCCTGATTCTAGTGCCGTTTATGCTGTATGCATGCGCTTGCATGTATGTACGTATGTACATATGTATGTATGTTTGTGAGTTTGTATGTGTGAGAATCAACTGTTGAATGTGCTGGCTGAGCGAACGAGCGATGCATTTTTTTCCTTGTATGTATGTAGGCTTGCTTGTGTTTCTATGTAATTGTGTCTGTATGTATGTATGTATTTCTGTATATTGTGTGGCTGTTGTTGTTGTTGCTGGCTGGTGGGTGCATTACAGGCGCTGTTGCTATCGACGTCGAAAGACAAAAAGGGCATAGAACGAAGCGTGCAATAAATACAACAACTACAGCAACAATAGTTGGTGCTGCACTTGTTGCAAATGACAAACGAAATTTTCTATACGACAAACAAAAAAAAATATCAAATCTGCGCTGCCAACTGCGCAGTCGACTGCTGATGCTGCTGCGACTTCGGCTGCTTCTGTCGCTGTCGCTGTTTGCTGTTTGCTGCCGTCGTCAACTGGAATTCATGAATGAAATACATATGCATGTGTTTGTGTCCATGTGTGTGTGTGCGCCTTTTTGCTTGTTGCTGTTGTTATTGCTGCGTGTGTATGCAAATTCATAAATGAAAAATGTGTTGTGTGTCTATGGCAAGTTGTTGTTGTTGTTGCTTAGCAGCATCATTTGCGCGTGCGAGGGCGACAGAGCAAAAAAAAAACAACACAAAAAAATTAAAAATAAATAAACTCACAACGAAACGAAACGAAATAGAAACGAAAGACAGGCAAAATGCGACTAGCAGTAGCAATAACAACAACAACAACTACAGCATTGACTCACCTAGTCAACAACAACTACAATTCTAGCTTTAACAACAACAACAACAAGTTCAAGAAGAAGAAGAACGATGGCAACGGCAACTGGCGATGATGCTCGTGATGATAGATCTCTCTGCTCACGCCAAAGCGAGAGAGAGCACGCGTGTATGTTGTGTGTGTGTGTCTGTCTGTCTGTCTGCGAGTGTGAGCGAGTGCGCATGATTGCTGTAGGCAGTGGACAGCGCGCATAGATTGTTGTGGCTGTGGCTTTGCTTTTGTTGTTTTACTGCTCTCGTTGTTGTTGTTGTTTCTGGCATCTCAAGAGGCTCCAAAAAACGACGACGCGTTGTCTGGAGACGTTGAGCGCCCAAACGCCATCGTCGGCTGCACATGAAAATGTTGTTATACCCGATGCACCCTGTTGAATCAAACGGTTATGACAAATTGATGCAAGTCAATTGAAAAGCTTAAAAGTACAATAAATTAGAAAACATATGTATGTATGTAATAGAAATATAATTTATTTACATAATTTAAAAATTATTTATTAACAGTAATTTATTTACATCATTTATTTATATAATTCATGTATAACGATGTTTATAATTTATAAAAATATAATAATTTTTAACTAGGGTATGTTTCAGTCGATCGATGCCATCAATCGTAGCTTTGTGGGTTGTTGTTTTTGTTATCCGCTGTTGCTTCTTCTTCGCTTTTTTTTCGAGTTGCATTTCCAAGTAACAAATAACAAAAACAAATGAACAAAAAAAGTTGAAAAAGAACGAAAACTTCACAACAACAACGACAGCGACACGGATGCATGTGCGTGTGTGTGTGTTTAAAATAAAATCAAAAGAATTCCACTTTTGTGGCCCCGTCGGCTTCTAAATCGATTTATCAAAAAGAAGAAAACAAAAAAAGAGAAGAAAAAAAAACACAACACAGGCGAGTAAAAAGCGGAAAAGACGCAGGCAAAGAGATAAAAATTGAATATAAAAAAGGTAAAGGTAACGTAAAAATCGAAAACCTATACACACAATAGATGCACACACATACAGGCGGACAGAAAGAGACAGACAGACAGACAGAAAGACGGACTGACAGACACATGAATTGATTAAAAAGTTGAAAAATAAAATAAGAGACGAAAAAGAAGAAGAAGAAGAAGAAGCAACAGCAGCAGCAGCAGTAAGAGCGAGAGAAAAAGCAAAAATCATTTGGGAAGTCTTTGGAGCACAAAGGGCGCGGTGTGATCGGTGTTTGTGTGCATGTGTTGGTGGATCAGTGTATCGATGTGAATGCGAGTGAGAAGGGGAGAACAGCATGGTGCTAGCCGGTGGGTGGGGTGGTGGTCAGAGAGGGAGGGGAGAGGAGAGAAGAGAGATATTCAGCCTGGGACAGCGCCGACGCCGTGCTGTCTGCCTTTCAATGCGGCGCATAAGCCCACACACACACATACACATGCACACACACACACACAACAGACAGACAGACACCGACACAAATACACACAGCAAGAAACGAGTCTGCGCTCAAGAGGGCGTGGAGTGATGGCAGAAAGGGTGGGCAGCAGAATGGTGAGGGGTGGAGAGGGGGCAGGTGACAGTTGGAGACAAGCGCTTGGAGACTTTTGCGCACGCGCAATCCCAATTAAACTAATACTAAACCCGAATCTGAAACTGATTCCGAAACTAAAACCAAAACCAAAGCGAAATCAAATCGTTAGAATCGATCAGCTTCGAACTATGACTAAGCATTGATTTAACTGATTTAACTAGAAGCACTTTAGTCAATGAAGATCTTTATAACAGATCTGGAAAGTCAAAGAGCAGCTTAAAGATATCAGAAAGAAAATATCTTATAGAAAAAGTTTAGAAACTGAAGTAGAAAGATCTCAAGAAATATATTTTTATTATTTATTATGTTGAGTTAAATAAAAAAAAGTGAACTTTCAAGCAATAATAATAATAACATAATAACAGTAATATAAATAGGATATAGTCTATATATTTAAGTTATTATAGAAATGTAATTAACAATCTAAGATAAAGGTCAGCTAAGATCGATCTAAAAGTTTCAGTAATTTGATTCTAAGCTATAATTATTAATAAATTGATACCAATTTGTACGACTTACATTATAATATTAGATTATACAATGTGAAATTATTGTTATAGCTAATATAAAGTTAATAATGATTAATATGATTAATCTTGAGAGAAAATATATCTATCTATAAGTATATGCTATCATTACAGCTCCGATGTCATCAAGTCTGTCTGGTAAAGTAAAGCCCCCGTTCATAAATAGCGAAAGCGATTGCACAATATGAAGAATCGAGGAAATCGATATTATGCAACTGATGAGTGCAATCAACGATTGGTATATATTAAATTGATATTCAGTCGCCCAACTTGGTAGGACTCGAATTTCCGGGTTAAACGCTGCTGTTATACAAAGGCGTAAATGATGACTAATGTGAAATGCGATATCGAGAAAGTTACATTACTGGATGAACCATAGATTGTGGTGCTTATCAGTGAGCTGCGATCAATAAAATACATACTATATATTATGTATATATATATTTATGTGTCGATCGAGTGGGCATATTTCATCAGAAACTGTCATCGTATCGATGACAAAACATCTAAAACCAAAGTACTATATAGTATATACATATGCTTAGGTAGGCTGTGACTGTTTTTTTTTTCGACATGGGTGCTACCAACATTCTTTTTGGGTGATCCATTTGCTTTTGTCGAAGAACACGTACGACTTATCGACGTGCGCTAATCAGTTTGCAACTATTCAATGTGTTAACTTGGTCTTTCTTCTTTCTTCTCCACACACACACACATGTTGAAATCTACTGCGATTCTACAGAGGCGATTCTACAGGGTCTGCTGCACGTGGCTTAATCACGTTTTCAGCTTCTGATATCCGAGAGCAGCGCAATATAATTACATTGAGTGTTTCTTCTCAAAGTTGAATCACTTTGTTCCCCCTTCATTCTTTTCTTCTCTTCGCTTTATGCAATCTTCAAATGAAATCGGAAGCTCTATTGCTAACATATAAGTCTGAGAGTTCAGAAATCGGATGCTTAGCCCCACGAAATTTGTCTGATTATCGTCTAGTTCAATCTTCAAATAATCACATCCTGTAGCGCACATCCGCTATCTATAAAGAGTCAAAAGCTCTCCATAAATCGAAAAAAAATAATATATATACTTTATACACTTTTATTTTTGCCATTGGAATTTCGCAAAATCTTTATAGATTTCTTTTTGTAAGCCTTAGACCTTTCTTAGTATCGAAACAATCATAATAGATATAAAGATCGCTAATGTGACAGAATCCCTAAGGTTTTGATTAAAGAAATGATCATATTTTAAGATTACGAAGAGAAAAAGACTTCTTCACAATTCTCAAAGTGTTAGAAGAATGCGATCGACTTCCGATTTTTTCGCATTCTACATTCTTCTGGCGAAGAATTCTATTTGAAGCGAGCGCAGACGCTGCGATCCGATCGTAAGTAAGTCCAAGTCGCGGAACTTTCCGCCACATAAATATTTCACGAAAATTGAGGTAGCCCAAAGTAAGTTCCATGTTCTAGTAGTAGTATTACCCCCAAGCCCCTCCACCCCCCGTATACCCCATTAAAAGTTTGCAGGTTCCATAGCTGAAAACGCTGGCAAAAAAGGATCATTTGGCGATCGTTTCATTTACAGCACGATCTTGCCCAATTCCAGGTAAGCACAGCCGTAGACTGGGAACTGGGAACTTGCGAGTTGAGACTGCGAAGACTGAGTTGGGAACGGGATAAAGGGAAGGATAGGGAATGGAAGGGGGGAAAGACTGTGGACGCGCTTCGTTGATGCTCGCCTGGCGATCTCAGGCGCCTAATGGATAGTTTTTCTTGGAAAAGAAAGCGGCCTGCCTTAAAGGAACGTGGGTCCAAGTCCGAGTCCAGGTTCAGCGTCAGCAACAGCTTCAGGTCCAGGGACCAAGAGCAAGACAAGGTCCATGGTCAGTGGATGTTAAAGTCAAAGTTGTGTGGAGCAACGAGCGGGAAGGGGAAGGGGGAAGGGGGACAGCGGCATTCAGACAGAGGCAGACATTGGGCCGCCGAAGCTGGAGGCGCATAAAAATGCCCAAGCACACATACACAGACACCATCTACGTCTGCGTGTGTGTGTTTGTGAGAAAGGCGGCAACGCGCGCGGAAAAAAAAACTTTTATTAACTTTTCCAAGAAATGGAATTTCTTGGATCCTGTGTGCCTGTTTCTTTCTGCTGTTTCGCTTCGCTTCGACTGACTTTAAATGCGGCTGCTGCTCATGCGAAGCTTCTGCCTTCTCCTTCGCAGTCTCCCCCTCTCCTCTCCCACACACTCTCTTCAGCACAGGCGCATGCAGGTACCCACAATACACACACACACACACACACACACATACATATATTGAGTGAGCTTCAGGTGTTCTTTGCCTTCTTCGTCTTCGATCTTCCATCTCTGAGCTAGTTAGCAAACGCCGCAGTCGCAGTCGCTGTCGCTATCGACGCCGCAGTGCCAGCATTCTTGTGACCTGATGAAGGCGGGCCGCAAATGGAGGAAGAAGTGTTGAGAAGGGGGGCGGGGTGGGTCGGTGTGTCTGCAGTAGTCGTCAATTTGAGTCAATTTCTGCCGCAGCGAAATGAATCGAACGAAAAACTGAACGATGCGCATAAATAACGTAAAACAAAAACAACAACAAGAAACAAGAGCGAGAGCAACAGAGTGCCGGGAAACGGGGCCCTCCAACGCCAACACACATACATACACGAACACTCACACATACATATGTATGCAGAGACGACAGCCAGACCAGCGGACGCCTACGTGCAAGCAAACGAGTAAACTGCAATGGCGCTGGCGTCGCTGTTGGCGCAGCGGGTCAGCGAGGGCTTGTGGAGCAGACGAGGACGGGGAGGGCGGTTGGGGTACAGCAACTGGCGCACTGGCAGACACACTGGCAGCCTGCAGTTGCTGTTTGCTGCCGTCGCTGCTGTTGCTCTGCTGCTGCTGTTAAAGCGCCATACAATGCACATGTGTGTGCGTCTTATGCTCTCTCACACTTTATACGCTCTCTCTCTTTGGCTTGCGCTCTCGCGCTCTCTTTCACTGCTGTGCTGTGTGTGTGTGTGTGAATATGTGCATGTGTGAGAGTGCGGCGCATGTATTTTTAGTACAAGATTGTTGTTTAAACAAACAGGTTTTTTTTACACCGCAGCCAAATAACTCGTCTGCCAGCCCCGCTGCCCGCCACAGCGCCACATTGTTGGCATCTGTATGTATGTCTGTCTGTATAGGTTTGTATGTATGTCGACTGCTGTTCGCTGTTGCCGCCTCCGCCTGCAATGCGCTGCGCGGCGCGCTGTTGTCGATTTTCAATTGAATCAAACGGCGGCAGACAGTGCGGCAGCAGTCGCACAGTTGCAGCGCTTAACTAATTTTCCATGGCAGCCCTGGCGCCAACAACAACAAAACCAGTCGCCGCACATGGCAACCCTGGCAACCCTGAACGATCTCTACAACAGGTTGTGTGGGGCCCGCAAACGCGAACGCAAACGACGCACAGGAAACTCTTCGTGCCTCCCTTGCGCAATTTGCTGCTGCGGCTGCTGCTGTTTTTTAATACACACACGCACAGGCATGTCATGTCACTGTTGTTGTATTTGTTTTTTTTTTTTTTTTTTTTTTTTTGGGTCCCCGATGATGCTATGCGCATTTCGCGTTAAAATAAGCGAACACCTCTGGTGTGAAATTCCGCTGTAAATAGCTTTGCGCATGGCAGCGGGCATCGAGCACACACGATGGCGAGTTTGTGTGTGTGTGTGTGCGAGAGAGTGTGTAGTGGGGGTGGCTTCTTCTTAATTTTGTTGCCTGCACAGCGGCAGAGCTTTTGGTAGCATTTAAAGCTTTTAAGCTACGCCTAGACAAGACAGCGTTGATCCTCATGACAGTTATGTGTGCGAGAGCTTTTGGTTGTTAAGCTTTTGCCACGTTCATAGTGACGCATATGAAGTAAATGGGGAAAAGAATCGAAATCGAAAAAGAGCTTTCTATGGCCGCTGCTATCGGCGCCTCAACGTCTGCGTTGGCGATGGCGTCGACGCAGGGAGCTGTTGCTTCTGCTATTGCTGCTGCTGTTATTGTTGTTGTTCTTGTAGTTGTGGCGATCCGGCAAGGTGTACCTCAAGCTAATGTTATTTAATTTATTTTCGTATTCACACGTTTCATATACACACACACACACACACACACATAGAGAAGAAAACAGATAATGGGACCCGGGAGCGAGGTGAGTGGGACAGCAACAACAATAGCGAACGTAGGCGAACGACAAGCGCCAAAACTTATGTGTGTGTGGGAGTTGGTATGTGTGGGAATGAACATGAAATGAATGCTTTAACACACAGCGGGAGCTCATTCTCTCTCCCATGCTTGCTCTCTCTCTCTCGCTGTCTCTGTTGCTGGCGCTCGCTCTTCGTTCATCCAGTATATTCATTTTGTTGTCGTCGTCGCTCTGTCTGCGCTGCAGTTTATCGTCTGTCTGTTGGCGCGCGCATGTATTTGTGTGTGTGTGTGTGTGTGTGTCTGAGTGTATGGAGAGCAAATGAATGAACGAGCGACCCACACACACACACACACATGCGCGTGCTCGTGCTCATTGTGCTCACAGCATAGCGTGCGCACTGCTGTGAAATGTGGCAACAGCGCACTCGATCGGCACAGACAGAATGTCGCCAGTTCATGCTACGCCGCCAGACATTCTGTCGTCGTCGTTGTTGTCGCCGTCGCCGCTGCTGCCGCTCTGCCGTCATCGTCGTCGACGTTGTTGTTGCTGCTGCTGGCTGCTGTTGCTGCTGCTGCTGTTGCCTTTGCCATTGCCTTTTGCCGCAATCGTCAAATCTCATTTCACACACAAAAACCCGCCCCCCCGCCGACGCGCACATTAACAACGCCCTAACCCATTGCTCTCTGCCGGCTGCGCTGCTGCAGCTGACCTGCCGCCCTGCACTGCACTTTTTTTTCTTCGTATATTTTTGTTATATAGTGTGCTATATGTGCATGTGTGTGCTAGTGAGTGTAGTTGTATATATTTTTGCAGCATATGCAGAAGAGCCCCGCTACCCGCACCGCCCCGCCCCACCCCTCGGTTGACCAGCACTTGGGACTAGCTCCAAAAAATGCGCCGAGCGACAATTGGTTGCTGAGCGAGATCATGCATGTGTCTGTATGTGTGTGTTGTGTGTGTGATTTGCGCTTGTATGCAATGCGACCTCGACTTTGGCAACTGATCGATGCACGTAACACAGTGAGAGAGTAAATACGGAATATATGTATTTATATTATATACAATTATGTACATACAAATATAACTATGGCCTGACCACGTCGTTACACAAAAGAAGCCTAACGCTATCGCTTGCATTCTGGAATGTTGCCCAGTAATTTTCCACACACACACACAAACACACACACAAAGAGCGAGAGCTTGACGGTGATCGATCAAGCCTTCGTTTTCAACCTTGAGCTATGCATCAAAAATAATCGATATAAATCCAATCGATATACAAACCAAAAACCTTGAACTGCCCTCTAATAGAGCTTCATCTATTGATTTCAACTCCCGGAAATGCATCCTCAAGTATCCTCAAGATTTTCCAAGTGCAAATCTTTCACAGTTGCTGTGGCAATAGCTTTCTGGTATTACCCAACTTGTCTGTAAGTTAAATGACATCATTTTAACTGTTCAAGCTGTTCAAGCTCATTATCTTTGAAGCATCTTTCTGGTTTATAACGAAATTCCCCACGGCTGATTCAGTCATCTTTCTATATAATCTTTACCAGAGAGAGAGAGCAAGCACTTATAAATACTAAGAATGTACTTACGATTACATTACGGTGTAATCTGCATAACAGATTAATCATGCAATTATATTTTTGCGAATCAAATGCAATCTTTAAATACAATTTAATAATGGTTCAACGTCAATTCTTTTGGTATTCAAATGACACTAAAAAGGTCAATCTATTAACTTAAATAAAAGTTGGGTTTTAAACTTACTACAAAATCATTAGTCAATAAAATAAAATGATAAAATGAAAGCTCAATTCTAATTTGATATTTGTATTATATAATATATTATAATACAAATGTCAAGTAAATATATATAATAAAATAGTTTGCGTTTTTCAATCGTGAATTCTATTTTATAGTTTCTGTAATGTTAAATTTTATTAAAATTGCTATAATAAAGTAGATTAAGACATTTAGTAAATATAATAATTAAAAAACTGACATGTTATTTTTTTTTTATTTTAGTTTTTTTTTTAATCTAATTCATTTTTTAAGAACACAAAATAGTAATTTTATGCCTCATTCATTCTAGATATCTAAATGGATTTTTTAAGAACTTAAAATAGTATTTTAATGTTTTAACTTTTTAGATATCTGAATCTTTTATAATTTTTAAGAACTTAAAATAGTATTTTAATGTCTGATACTTTCTAGTTATCTCAATGGAGAATCATTTTCACCATCCCTTGAGAGATCAACTTATTTTTTGTTAATATAAAATATTTTTTTTTTAATTCACCATATCATTTTAAAGCCCACCCACATCCGCAATTCGAGTTCTGAATTTTTTTTTTTGTCATTTTCGATTTCTGTCTCGTCAACACAATTTAGTCCATATAGTATACGCCCCCGAAGAATTCAACGTATCGGCGTATGAGAATAAAATCAACTTTGATTCGATCAGCAATATTTATGGGCAAACGAAAGAACTGCCAAAAATTATAATATTATCGATTTAAACAGTTTAAACAGAATTTGAAGACCTTAGCGTTATTTCGATCTGATGAAATCAGCGTTTCGAGACCTCAACTTTTGTGGGTGGACATTGACCATGTTGCGATCTATTCTACTTATTGCACTTTACCTCACTTTCTTATCTTCACCTTTCTTTTGCGCTGTCGCAAATACTTGCGAAAATTTCCACTGAAAACGCGTGATTCGAACTATCCAAGCACTTTTTTTTATCACTTGCCATTTATATTATTATTTATTACACTTCTATAGTTGTGAAAAAGCCCCATGCGATGTGCAACAGGCGTGTGATCTTTAGATTTATGAATATAAACGTAACCTAAGATCATTAGCCTTTGAAATATTGTCTAAGGGTGATCAAGTTAATAGTTAAAACAATTTATAAAATATCTAAAATACATAATATAATTTGTAATTTTCTAGTAATGTATTATATAATTTACTGCCTTCTAATAATGTATTATATAATTTAGTACCTTCTGATAATGTATTATATAATTATTCATTTTAAAATGTATTTATTTTTCGGAATTTTTTCGATTATTCCTTTAAATGATTTGATTATATTATGATTAATTTTTTATAAACTGCTGAAACGAATTTCTATATAAAGAGTATAAAGTTTCTTTAAACATAGAAGAATTCAATAATAATATTTTTTATTTTACAGAAAACTATTTGAAGTAATATTATTAATTTTAAAATGTATTTATTTTTCGGAATGTCTTCAATTATTCAACTCAATTTTTGGATTATTATATGATTCATTTTTTATAAACTATTGAAATGAATTTGTATATAAAGAGTATAAAGTTTCTTTAAAAATAGAAGAATTCAATAATAATATTTTTTATTTAACAGAAAACTATAATATTTGATTTCTTCGATTTTTCCTTTAAATTTTTGCAGTATACATATTATGATTAATTTTGTTAATAAATTGTTGAAACGAATTTGTTTCTAGAGTCTAAAGTTTTTTGAAAAAACAAAATTTCAATAATAATATTTTTTATTTAAAAGAAATAAATTTAGAGCAATGATTTTATAACTAAAGAAGCCTAACTTAGTAGCTGAGTTCATAAAATTTCACAGAGCATTATTTATTTTTGAGAATTAATCCTTTTGTATTAAAAAAATCAATTGAAATCAAAGATTTTGTGAATAAAGAAGATTAAATAATTGAATAGAATTAAAGAGAACATGTTGTTAGCGTTTGGAAAATTTCAATTTATTTCTATGATAAAGCATTCGATGAATTGAGTCGGTGCTAAAGTGTTCTCCTCAGTCCTCAGTCATCTGCCTGGCGTTTCTATTGAAGTGCGGTGTGATGTGAAGTGGTTGAACCTGTTGGCAGGCCCAAAAATGTGCCCATAAATAGTGTCCGGGGAATATTGGGAATAGGAATGAGAATGTGCCCTAACATGTGTTGTGTGTGTGCCACTGGCCAGCTTTAGTATGGGGCTTTCCCGCATTGCAACCAAAACACATGTGTGCTCATCCCGCAAAAACCGAATTTGCCTCTAACTTTGGCTTAAGGTGCACAGGCCCAGGTTCTCAGGTTGTCAGGTCTTAGTTCAATAACTCAAGAGAGAGTGCGATGCGATGCGGCATTTGTTTTGGATTTCCCGTCGGATTAAGCAACTTAGTGCACAATCCGTCCGAGGGAGGAGGAGGTTTCCTTCAGGTTGCAGTTCCGTAGAGCGATCGGGCTGCGGGTAGCGCTAATTGTAATCGTGGGAAAAACCAATCAGACGCAACATTCGTACTTTTTATGACAGGGTCAATATTAGCGTAATCCACTTTTATGGCTACAAACCGTAATGAACTTGCCTCGCCTTTACGGCCCGCACAATAAACGGCATCGCACCTCGCTCTCTACACACACCCGAACACCGAACACTACCGACACTACCGACCGACCTCCTCACCTATGTATGTGTCTGCCTTGCCTATCTATCTACCTGGATTTCTATCTCGTATCACTTGGCATCTAGTATCTATGCACATGCTATTATCAGACAACGCTCCTGTCTCCAGTCTGTTATCGCATCTACCTGACGACACGACGCGACCCTCTCTGCTCTACCCATCGACACTTGCATTTTAATTAATGCGATCAAATCCGCACCGCTGACACGGCCGCAATCCCCGAGACTTGACTCTTGCATACCAAAATGTGAGTGGTCGAGAGTCCATTCCATTTATCATCTTGCCCATATCATATGGGCCATATATCATTTTCCTTCTGCTTACTTGATAGTCTTCGAGCAGCTTGTAACTTGGTACGTGCCGCTCTTGGGCAAGGAATATCAAGTGTTTGACTATAGTCGAAGCAAAGAGCAGCGTTGAATTGATAAAGGAATTCATCAAAGTAGGGTTGAGAAGGTTCTTAGCTTTACACTCTTTTAAGCCCATAAATGTCTTAAATATGTTTTAAATATCAAGTGTAGTATAGGATTTATATGATAAGGCTCACTTTACAATAGAAGGATTTTAGTTAGAGTGTTCGACTATAGTCGGAGCAACCAGCATCGTTCAATTGATAGAAGAGGACTCGATGTTCAAGGAACTCCTCAGAGTAAATTTAGGAAGGCTCTTAGCTTTACACTCTTTTAAGCCCATAAATGTCTTAAATATATTTTAAATATCAAGTCTAGTATAGGATTTATACGATAAGGCTCGCTTAACAATTGAAGAATTTTAGATAGAGTGTTTGACTAAAGTCGAAGCAAAGAGCAGCGTTGAGTTGATAAAGGAATTCATCAGAGTAAGGTTGAGAAGGCTCTTGGCTTTACAATGTTATAGTCTTATGAATGTCTTAAATATGTTTTAAATATCAAGTGTAGTATAGGATTTATATGATAAGGATTTTAGATAGAGTGTTTTTCTATAGTCTGAGCAACCAGCGTCGTTGAATTGATAGAAGAGGGCTCGATGTTAAAGGAACTCGTCAGAGTAAAGTTAGGAAGGCTTTAGCTTTACACTCTTTTAAGCTCATAAATGTCTTCAATATGTTTTAAGTATCAAGTCTAGTATAGGATTTATACGATAAGACTCGCTTTACAATAGAAGGATTTTAAATAGAGTGTTTGACTAAAATCGGAGCAAAGAGCAGCGTTGAATTGATAAAGGAATTCATCAGAGTAAGGTTGAGAAGGCTCTTGGCTTTACAGTGTTATAGTCTCATAAATGTCTTATATATTTTTAAATATCAAGTGTAGTATGGGATTTATATGATAAGACTCGCTTTACAATAGAAGGATTTTAGTTAGAGTGTTCGACTATAGTCTGAGCAACCAGCATCGTTGAATTGATAGAAGAGGGCTCGATGTTAAAGGAATTCGTCAGAGTAAAGTTAGGAAGGCTCTTAGCTTTACACTCTTTTAAGCTCATAAATGTCTTCAATATCAATATCAAGTGTAGTCAAGGGTTGATACGATAAGGCTTTACACTAGAAGGATTTTAGTTAGAGTGCTTGAATAGTCAAAGCAAAGAGCAGCGTTAAATTTATAGAAGTAGGTGGTAAATTAATTCATCAGAATAGGTTTGGGATGGTTTTTAGCTTATAAGCATATAAATATCTTAAATATGTTTGACATTTTAAGTGCTTGACTGTCCAAAGCATACAGAAGTCTAGAATTGATGTGATAAGGCGTACTAAAAAGTCACATTTTAAAGGAAGTCTAGGCTGGTAGTGCAATGGAACAGTCTAAGGTTGAGAAGGCTCTTAGCTTTAAACTAACATTAGCCTGTAAATCTGAGTATATCTAAATCAACTGACTGACAAGGATTGACGTGATAAAGTTCGCTTTACACTAGGAGGTTGCCTTTAAAAGAGAGAGAGAGGGTCTTAGTTGATAGTGCAATTCATTAGTGTAAAGTTAGAAAGGCTGTTAATTTTACACTTATATAAGCTAGTAAATCGCTTGAATATCGTTTAGGAGGTCTCATTAAGCTAGTAGTGCAATTTATTAGTATAAAGTTTAGAAGGCTGTTAGCCTTACACTTATATATCTTAAATTTCGCTTGTCTTACACTAGGAGGTCGCGTTTAAGACAGAGAGTATTACTTGGTAGTGCAATTCGATAGTGTAAAGTCAAGAAGGCTGATAGCTTTACACCCATTTAAGCTAATAAATCGCTTGAATATCGCTTAGAAGGTCAATAGTGCAATTTATCAGTATAAAGTTTAGAAGGCTGTTTATTTTACACTTATATATCTTAAATATCGCTTGCCTTACACTAGGAGGTTGCTTTTAAGAGAGAGTCTTAGTTGGTAGCGTCATTCGATAGTGTAAAGTCAAGAAGGCTGATAGTTTTACACCCATCTAAGCTAGTAAATCGCTTGAATATCGCTTAGAAGGTCAATAGTGCAATTTATCAGTATAAAGTTTAGAAGGCTGTTTATTTTACACTTATATATCTTAAATATCGCTTGCCTTACACTTGGAGGCTGCCTATAAGACAGAGAGTATTAGTTGGTAGTGCAATTCATTAGTGTAAAGTTAGAAAGGCTGTTAATTTTAAACTTATATAAGCTAGTAAATTGCTTGAATATCGCTTAGAAGGTCAATAGTGCAATTTATCAGTATAAAGTTTAGAAGGCTGTTTATTTTACACTTATATATCTTAAATATCGCTTGCCTTACACTAGGAGGCTGCCTTTAAGACAGAGAGTATTAGTTGGTAGTGCAATTCGATAGTGTAAAGTCAAGAAGGCTGATAGCTTTACACCCATCTAAGCTAGTAAATCGCTTGAATATCACTTGCTTTACACCAGAGGCTCTTATCTGGTAAAACAATGGAATATCTGCCTATCACTTTAAGTAGGACCCCACCTGAATATCCTCTCAGATGGCCATTATAGCTGGGGGCACGTCTGTCGTCTTCCTTGTCAGGTACCAGCTGATGACAGGCGCTTGTGATGGATGGATCCATATCCGGTGCGGTACGAAAGAATCTGAAGGTGTTGAAAAAAAAATGTGTAGAATGCGGCAGGTCGACTCTTAACTTCTCCAACAAATTTGGTAATTCATTAGTTGCGACGACAGGTGGCCATAATTTAGTGCGTTTTCTTAACAAAAAACCAAACACAAAAAAAAGTCAAATGAGTAGCAGTCCATTAGCTCCCTCTCTTTGTTTGTTTTCCCTACGCGTGTGGCATTAATAATAATATGACAAATATTGAAAAACAAAAACGAAGAGAAAAATATGATAATAATATAAGTATATCTAACGACAAATCAATACAGTAGCCCAAGAGCCGTAGACAGTAGTCACAGCTGTCCATAAATCGATCGGAGATCGAGGGAGGCAACGCTCCCAAAATACTAATTAGTGGCATGCAGCATAAATCTAAAAGTCGCTTCTCCAGTTGAGTCGCGTCTTCTATGCAGTGTCCATTGCCATAAATCAATTTCACGATTTTCCCTTTGCCGTTCTCCCATTCTCCGTTCTGGGGTTTCGTTCATAGGCGTTACAACGAATCCATATTGGTTCATGACCAACCACAACATCAAGCGACCCATTGCCAAAGATGATCATCATGCGATAAGCATCTGACATTTGCCGCAGTCCCTTGAATAACAAAATTCAAATTTCAAAAAAATGTATATAGAAAATACCTACATCCAAAAAAAATCATGACGCGTTGACACTGACACTGACACTGACAGTTGTCATAAATGTTTCTTGGCTATGGAAATTCTCCAGTTCCTAGTTCGTAGTTCGCTTTCTTTCCCCCGCCTAAAAGCAGAATTCAAGCGAGCTATCGATCAATATTGTTGATTGAATTCCAAATTTTAGCTCTTGAATTTTCGTCAAGGATTAAATTCTGTCGGACAATCTGCAATATGATTCGAATTTTCATAAACTATATAATCCAACAAGATTCTTGGTAGAAACCAACATCTACTAACTTGATGCAGAAGAAACTCTTCTTTACGTTTCTTCTATGTTTGTATAAACTATATAATCCAACAAGATTATTGGTTGAAACCAACATCTGAAATATTTTCCAAGATATTAACCATTTTTTCTTGATGGAGACGCTTATCTACGTTTCTTCTATGTTTGTATAAACTATATAATCCAACAAAATTCTTAGCCTAAAGCATGATCTGAAATATTTTCCAAGATACTTAGCATTTTTTCTATTCTTTATGGAGAAGAAACGCTTCTCTATGGCTCTTCATTAGATTCTTCAGTAAATCGTTTTCTTCTTACAAAGAAATTAAGATAATACCATGATTTTGACACTCTCTGGAATAACTCTCTACAGTTCTCCTACAGATCGATTTTTTACCTATATTATAACACAAACTTTTATAAATATTAACATTGTATATTTTTATTTTTATAATAATTAATATTGTAATAGAAATCCAGGTCAAATGATAATATATTTTGCAGAATACATATTTCAGCAAGAGAAAAAAAAAGATGCAAAAAAGATTCTTTCTTTTTTTTAAAGGAATTATCCTCAAAAGTTTTAAGCATTAAATCATAACTTATTATTATAACAATAAAGTTTACATTTTTTACATGTTTTACATATAAAATGTTTTAAACTCTGTAATTACATACATATATTTATAAATTTCGATTTCATAGCACAAAATAATTAAAAATTAAGAAATAAATGAGTTTTATTATGAAATCACAAAATTTAGTTTTAATCGCAAGATAGATTGTAATTAAGAACATAGAGAATAAAATATAATGAATTAAATATTAATTTTTTAAGATTTGAACAAATTTGAGGTTATGCATCAAACGAAGTCAAAAAGCTCGATCGATGTTTCTGGTAGAATCTATGAAAAATCTCATCGATAGATTTCGTCTTGGTCAGAAGTGTGTATATATGTATGTATGTGTGTGTGTGTTACTTGAACGTTTTAGTGCAGCTTTGGGCATTTCATTGAAAGTAAATATTTATGTGCATAAGTTTATGTGTACATACATTCATACATACAACCATACATATGTATGTACGTACGTATGTATGTATGTATGCAGCGACTGCAGTCGCGTTCGCCGTTTGTTTATGCATTCATCGTACACACATGCTTACATACATACATAGGTATACCTACAATGCACACACGTACAAGAGAATCCATATCAGCACGCCACAAACAAAAGCAACAAATATACGACGCTTTACGCCCTGCCAAACGTATGAAAGTTCAGGCACACACACACACACACACAGCCATGCACAGAGATCCAAACATGCACAGAGTTGCCATATAAAGGCAAACACAAACGTGCGACGTCGACGACGACGACGACGAATGCCCAGCCAGGCCAGGCCAGCCAGTCAGCCCAGGCGAAGTCGGGCCAGACAGTCTGTCGCCAGAAAAATCTACACACAACAACACCAACACACAGCGAGTACAAAACCAAAAGCAACAGCAACAGCAGCAACAACTACAACAACAGCGACAAGAGCGCAACGCAAGCCGAAAAAAACGAGGGCATAGGCGGGCGGGCAAGCAAGAGACTGAGACTGGCGGCAGCAGGCAGTACGATGCTGCCGGCGTCGCAGTTGGCTTCGACAGACATAGCGACTGCGTCTGTGTAGTTGGGTTGAGAAATCGAGTACGAAGCGCAGGGCAAAAGCAAAGGCAAAGCCAACGGCAACGGCAAAGGCAAAAGGCAAAGACAAAGCAAAAGCGAAGCAGAATTCCATTTAGATTATGTTCTTTGCTTTTGTTGTTGCTGTGCTTGATGTTCTCGTTGTTGTTGTTCTTGTTGCTGTTGTTGGCGCTTTTGACGAAGCAACAACAGCAGCAGCAGCAGCTCTTGGCTCTCCGGTAGGTGTTACAATACATAATGAACGTCTCACACACATGCACATACACATACATACACACATGCATGACAGAGTGCAGTGCTGCCAATGCGAGCGACAAACGACGTGCATTGCCAGACCGTTCGGCGCACAGCCGTCACATAACGTCATCGCCATCATGAGCTGCATCGTGTTGTGGTCGGGGGCGTGGAGTGAAGAAGGGGGTCAGTCAGTGGCGTGTTAAATGCGGTGGCCAGAGGAAGGCAACCACAAGAAATACACACACTCACACTCTCACTCGCACACACGTAAAATCAAACAAGCACACACACATATTCATACGGACACCCACTCGAACTATTTGTTAGCTATCGAGGTGTCATAGCCACCCCACCCACACCTCTCTCCCCCTTTGGTCACGCCACTGTTCGGGTTGACGACTCGAGTACGAATTTTATCGCCCACGATTTGTGTTGTTGTTTGTTTGTTTGTTTGTTTTTGATACCCAACCCTAGCCACACTCGCATTCGCACACACACACACACACACACACTCTTACACGCATACATTGCACATGGGCCACTTGAGTTCTATCGACAGTCGGTGGGAGGCAGCGAGTGCGAGTGCGAGTGGGAGGGCAATATCGCCTCATCGCTTTTGTCGCCATAGCCATAGTTTACTTTCGAATTACGCGTCCTAACTAACGTTCCAGATGCGTGTGTTTGCCATACCCCCTTTCCCATCCCCCTCACTCGGCGTTTATCAATCCCCCAGAGAGCTCAAATGCTTCTGCATATATTTACAAAATGCATATTCATAGTATAATAACAATAACAACAACACGGAAAGCTTATCAAAGCTTCAGCTGTAGATCAACCAATATTTAAGCTCTGGGAAATAGAACATAAAATAACATTCTATTTTATAGTAATAGTAATAACAGTATTTATTAAATATAAGTAGTGAGTAGTGAGACTAAAAAAAGGCATTTATGACATTACTATAGATAAAATAAAAAAATATTACTAAATTTTTAAGTATATAAAATATAGTTATTCATTTATTTATTTGCATCTTAATATTCATTCGATAATATTGAATTAACTTGAAATAGAAATTCAAATAAAATATATTAATATAATATAATAATTTTATATATTATTATATACTAAATTACAAATTATTGTGCAAAGCTTTAAAAGCTTTTAAAAGATGAAAAAGTATTAAAAATTTAAAGCATGAAATATTTATTCATTTATTTATTTGCATCTTAAAATTCATTCGATAATATTGAATTAACTTGAAATATAAATTACAATAAAATATATTAATATAATAATATAATTTGAAATATTAATGATATACTAAATTACAAATTATTGTGTAAAGCTTTAAAAGATGAAAAAGTATTAAAAATTTAAAGCATGAAATATTTATTCATTTATTTATTTGCATCTTAAAATGCATTTGATAATATTGAATTAACTTGAAATAGAAATTACAAAAAAAATATATTAATATAATAATAATAATTTGAAATATTATGATATACTAAATTAAAAATTATCAACCAACTGTCGTGTAAAGCTTTTAAAAGCTTTAGCTGTAGATAAAACATGTTTTAAAGACTTTCGAAAGTTTTTATATCAAAGGAAATATCTGATTCTAAATAAATTAAATCTAAATAAATTTAATAAATTGAAAATATAAGAATAAATTATTAAAAATGAAATTTTGTTTTTTAAAATGAAAACTGATAAACTTTTGTTGATATTTTAAAACTAAATATTTAGTAAATAAAAATTGCAAACTTTGAGTAATTAAAATATTTATAATGTTAACATAAATGGAATAATAACAAAATAATAAATAAAATAACAAAATAAATAAAAATTTGCTTAATAATTATATTTTGACTGAGAAAATAAAATATTGAAAACTCATCCATAATTAAATTCGTTTAAGTGAATGACAATAACAAAGAAAATTATTCAGTTTAAAGTAAAGAAATTAAAATTCAAAAAAAGAAAAAGTTTTTAATAATTTTATGATAATAATTATAATTCATAAATAAGAATTATTCATTTTAAGATTATGTAACTGAATTTCAAAAAAAGGTTATTAAATAATTTATTGAATAATAATTCATATAAATTTAAAAAAAAAACGTTTTGCAACAAATTGGGAATAATAGGAAAAATGTTATTGTCCAATAGGAAATCACTTTCGTTATGCAACTTTTTTCAAAAAGGGGAATTTTGCGAAAGTATTTCCGATTTATTGTCTAGTGTTTGCTATTAAGGACTTGCATAACGCAATTTCGAGATGGTAAGCGTAAGTAAGTAGACCCTATATCATTTTAATGATATTATAATGGGGGATTTACTGAGCGAATCCTTTGTTAAATTTGAGATTTATTATAGAGATGGGTTTCGCAGTTTATGGCAGAGTTTTAACCTTTTTCATTTGTTCGGGGGGTTTTTTTGTTTACCATTATTGTCTATAGCGAATTGAAGCTTTTAAATTTTAGGGGGTTTCTTTTTGGAAAAAAAAATCAATTAAGAGTTTATTTTCGTTTTAAAAAGCTTTACAGGATAACGTCAAGTCGTGACGTTCTGTGGGGATTGAAATTGGGAATCGGAATTGGAATTGAAATTGAAATTGGGAATCGGGTCGCCACTCAGGCTGGCGGCACAGTCAACTGTACTAAAGATAGAAGTGAACATGAACACGTTCTCACTTATACACACACACACACAGAGAGAGTGTGAGGCGAAGAAGGAAGAGAGACAGACAGACAAAAAGAGAGGGAGAGAGAGAGAGAGAGAGAAAAGGCGCACAGCAGGCGAAGTAGCATACAGGAAATGTGAACGTGTGGACGCCAAAAAGGCAAGGGACGAGACGCAATGCGGGATGCAGAAGAAGAAGAAGAAGAATCAGAGGAAGGAGACGCAGACGGAGGACTGTGGAAGGGGTCTGGGTCGTGGTCGGTGGCAGGAACGAGGCAGCAGCATAAGTGCATCCCATGATGTGGTCGGACTGAAACCCAACACTGTTGCCTTGCTGCGAATATTAAAATACCCACTTAAGGCCAACAATAACAACAACGACGGCAAATGGTAAGTAGTACCCTTGCACACACACACACTCCACACACCACACACACATACACTGAAGAGGCAGACAGACGGACGGACAATCGAAACGATCAACTGCAATGCAAAGCAGCGCAGACATTGGCGCCCTTAGCACTTGGGACTTGGGCCACTTGAAGCTAAGCATATATTTTAGCTGCCTCTCGAGATTGCCTGGCGCTCGTCGCTAACCTCACTTTGCATAAACCAACCAAAAAATCACTAGCCTACGCTTCCAGGAATAACAAAAACACACACTTGCAAGCTATATCGTTAATTTCAAATTCATAATTTACCTTACAAACTGTTTATAAAAAGTAAACTAACGTATACACAACGAACTCGAAAATTCAAAAAATGTGTTTCGCGCGCCCAACAGTGTGTGCACACTCCGAAATTAAATAAACACATTGCGCAAAAGTGCGCGAATTTTGCGCACAACTGAGCGCAGTGTTATCGATATATGTGCGCTGGAAAAACGGATATTAAATGGTATTAAATAACAAAACACATGATTTACGTATCTAATGTTAGCACTTTAAATGGTTCATAGACAATAACAATGGCGGTTTACTTAGCTTAGATCGAACAGCACAATTATGCGTATACTGTAATTGAGTGGTTGTATTTTGCTGTATCGAATAACAAGTATTTTCTGCTTTCGGTATATTTGTCGCAGCAAAGTGATTTTAAATTGAAATACCCGTTGCGGTCACACTGTCGGACGTGTTGGTGTTTGCGTGTGTGTGTGTGTGTGAACGCGTTAGAAGATTAACACGAAAATAAATATTCAACAAATATAATTGCAAAAATGTCAACAATTTAATTGTTGCAACCAGCAACTAGGCCATACATACTAATCGTGTGTGCGGCACGGAGAGAGATTGAGAGTGAACAACAATAACAACAAATATTGGCAGCAGCTGCTGCCTGGAAGGAATTAGGCGAAAAAGCAAAAGCTAAAAAAATAACAAGAACAAGCACAGCAACAACAAAGGCAACGAACGCTAGCAAAACACGCACACGCACACACCAACACACACACGCACACCAACACGAAAACGCACGCTCGCACACACACACACACAACATATACACAGCAATTGCGACAGAGACGGAGAAAAACAAATACAAACAAAGGCAGCAGCAGTAGCAGCAGGCAGCTTTTCCAGAAATTGGGTCGCGTTTAATACACTTCTGCACACATTTTTGCTGCGCGTGTGTGTGTGTGTGCGTTGTGTGCTCTTATTTGTTATGGCAACTTTGCGTACATGCATTATTATTGGTTAGTTTCATTTCTGTTTTTTACTTTGTGTTTTCATTTTCTCGGTCTTCCCTGCAATGTGCAAAAGTTCAAAAATTCAACTTTGATTTGTTTGGTGTACGTTTCTTTTTGTCTCTTTTTATGCGTGTGCACACACTGAATAGCCTGAAACACCCTGTAGTCGTCCAAGCGTGAGCGAGCGTGAGAGTGAGCGAGCAAGCGAGTAAACAGCGGCCATGAGCGTCGTTGGCAAACAACTGAATCCAGTGCCCACAGCTGCAGGAGCGTCCAACAGCAGCAGCAGCGGGGGCGGCGGCGGCAGCAGCAACGATTCCGCTGCCACAACAACGGCCACAGCTAGCGGAGGAACTGCATCATCATCGTCGGCATCATCAACAGCTGCGGGCAGCGGCAACGATGGCAACGGCAGCGGAAGCAGCAGCAGCGTCAACAAATCGCTGCCAATGAATGTGACGCCCGACGATGTGTTGCATCTGAATAAGATCACCGATGATTATCTGTGTACGGCGAATGCGAATGTCTTTGAGATCGATTTCACACGCTTCAAGATACGCGATCTCGAAAGTGGAGCCGTTCTCTTTGAGATCGCCAAGCCGCCCAGCGAACAGTTTCCCGATGGCCTCTCCATGGAGGACACAATGCTGGCGGCAGCCGAAGAGCTGTCGCTCGATGACACTGCCGATCCAAATGCCGGACGCTATGTGCGCTATCAGTTCACGCCGGCATTTCTCAATCTCAAGACCGTCGGAGCCACGTAAGTACTTGATTATTATTATGCAGATCTCTGTCTTCTATAATCAATCTTTTATAGCGTGGAGTTCACGGTGGGCAGCCAGCCAGTCAACAATTTCCGGATGATCGAGCGACATTTCTTTCGCGATCGTTTGCTTAAGACCTTTGACTTTGAGTTCGGCTATTGCATTCCATATTCCAAGAATACGTGCGAGCACATCTACGAGTTTCCTAATCTTCCACCAGACCTGGGTGAGTATGTGGTTCTGTGCTCTGTGAAATAGTGAACCCATATTTCAAGCATAGTTATAAGCTAGAAACTGATTAATCGCGTATCTCGCTTAAGCGCCGTTTTAGTTTACATGTATTTCAATTAATGGTCACATTGCATTAGTTTCTTATACTGTTCATTTTAATGTATACTTATGTTAAACTTATTGGAAATAATTTAGGAATTTAATAATCACTAAATTAAAACTTTAATTTAAGTGAATTAGCTTAGCGGCCACAATGTTGATTTGTTTCATTGTTTTTAAAGAATCTCGAGTTCATACATTAGATATTATAGATTGTAATAATGTTTTGTGGGAAATGAATTTGAAATATGTACTTTTTAGCGTTTTATTTTCAATGATGAGATTAATTAGATAACTTATTAATGTTTAGCATTTTTAATTGTGTTATAATAATATGATTCATTAGATAGATTATAAATAAGATATTTCAGTAAACTTAGAAAGTGTTATAAAGAGGAAGTTTAAAGAGTGACAAAGAAATTCGGGAAAATTTAAAATATTTCAATATACAAATGTTACTCAAAGAAAACAATTTTAAACAATATTCCAAAATATTTTTAGAAATAATGAATATCGAATTTTACTTAAAGCTGTTTAGCGAACAAGTTTATAAAAAATTGTATACTTTATTAGCGACGAATTTCTGGAAAATTTTAAATATTTAAATATCAGTATTTTACTAAAAGTTAAGCTTTGTTTATAGAAAATTTTTAAGAAATTGTATACAATATTCTAAATTCTTTGTAGAAACGAAAAATAGCGAATATTATATTATTGTTTATTTAAATTTAAAGCAAATTTAAATATCAGAGTTTTACCAAAAAGTTAGGCTATGTTTATCGAAATAGTTTATAAAGAAATTGTATACAAAAATGGCAAAAAAAATTTCGAAAAATTTAAAATTTTTATATTTTAGAATATTACTATAAACTTAGGCTTTGTTTAGCGAGAAAGTTTATAAAGAAAATTTATAGAATATTCGAAATTCTTTTTGGAAACGAAAAGCGATTAATTTTTTCATATTATTTTAATTTTTAGTATTTAAATATCAGAATTTTACTAAAAAGTTAAACTATGTTTAGAGAAAAAATTGTAAACAATATTTCAAATTTATTTTTGGAAACAACGAATATCAAATACTATATTCTTGTTAATTTAAATTTAGTCATTATGTCATTATTAATTTTGATTTTTCAGTTGCTGAAATGATATCGAGTCCCTTTGAGACGCGCTCGGACAGCTTTTACTTTGTGGAAAATCGACTCGTGATGCACAACAAAGCGGATTACGCCTACGATGGAGGCATTATCGTCTAGAGATCGAAAGAAAGAGACAGAGAGAGAAACGAGAGAAAGAAAGAGACAGAAAGAAGCTAAAGAATTGATTGAAGGATTGATGCTAAGAAAACTAAGAACTAAATCTAAAACCTAGAGCAAAAAAACTAAACTAAATAACAACCAAAAGAAAAAAAACTACGAAGCTGACTCACACACACACACACACCAAATACTCAGACACACACACACATACAAGACATATACGCACATAAAGCAAAACAAAACCAAAGCAAAAACAAGAAATTGAAAAAGGAAAACAAAGAAAAAAACAACAACCATTTTAGCCTTAGCACAATGTTTTACCCACCATTCCTGTTTAATGTATTTATTATGATAAACACACACACACAGTCTCACACACACACACACGCACGCAAACTGTGTTCATTTATAAGAGGAGGAAAGTGGAAAACAAGAAAAGAGTTGGCAAAGAAATCAATTTAATTTTTAAGTGCAATGTGATTCCCCTAATTCCCCCTCCCCCTCAAACCCCTGCCCCTCCCTCCACTTAGTTGTATTTATTTATTTCGTAATTTAAGCAAATCACTCACACATTCTCACACACACACACACACATACATTCGTACGCAACACACACACTCAAAAAATCATGCAGCATTTTGCAGTTTCCATTTACCATTTTTTGACTTTCTCAGTTTTTCTCAGTGTATTTGTATAGATATTTTAATGAACTATGAATTCCAAAAACAAACAAAAAAAAAAACAAAAAGAAATGAAATGAAACAAAACAAAAAACTGAAAAAGAAAAACACATGAGAACAAGAATTAAATTTACATTCGAAATGTAACAATTACAAAATTGTTTAATTCATTTTGGTGGCAGGTTCAAAAAAAAGCATTACTAAATTCTAGTAGTATTTAAATTTATTGACTCTCTCGCTTTAAACGAAGGTCGTATTAACAAACAGTTTGTAAAGAGAGAGACGCTTTTGGACCGTTTAACTATTTAGAAAATCCGTGGTTAGTTTGATGAAATCATGCGGCTTCTCCAGATGCACCAAGTGTCCAGTCTCCAGCCAGTGCAAATTCGCATTGGGAAAGAAATGCAGCACCTCAGGCCAATCGTCGGGACTGCAAAAGACAAAGGCACAAGATGAGTATAAATCGAAGGACAAGGTGAAGTCTAAAAGTCGGTTATAACAACATTCCAGCTCTTACCGTTTAGGTTAAGGTTATAAATTCAGTCAGCTGGTACTGAGAATTTTATATAAATACAAAATAAGAAATATGGAAGACAAGATAAAGTTCAAAAGGGCTGAGAAAGTAAATCTAGGAACTGAAATCCTGCAACCTTCCAGCTTGTACCTTTAGTTATTTAAAACAGACAATTTTATGTATATGCAATATAAAAAATATGAAAGATCAGTTAAAGTCTAAGCCGCTGAAGAATTTTTCAAATTAATGCATTATTTCACCTCCTCGCAGCCTTCCAGTCTGTACCGCATTTAAAACAAAGAATTTTGTGTATATGCAAACTGAATAATGTGGAATACAAAGTAAGGTTTAAAGGGGCAAGAAAGTTTGTAAGTCTAAGCCTAACTTCGACTTCAAACCTCGCAGCCTTCTAGGTCTTACCGTTTGGGCAATGCGTTAAATATTCAGTTCTTTAAAAAAAAAGAGTATTTTGTGTAAATGCAAGATAAAACATGTGGAACAAAAGGTAAGATCTAAAGGGCCGAGAAAGTTTGTAAGTCTACGCCTAACTTCGACTTGAAATCTAGCAGCCTCCTAGCTCTTACCGATTGGGGAATGCATTAAGAGTTCAATTAGTTCGAACAAAGAATTTTATGAATATGCAGGATGAATAAAGTTTAAGACAAAGTAAGGTCTAGAAAGCTGAAGAAGTTTGTAAGTATAAGCCTAACTTCGACTTGAAATATCGCAGCCTTCTAGGTCTTACCGATTGGGCAATGCGTTAAGAGTTCAGTTAGTTCGAACAAACAATTGTGTGTATATGGGAAATTAATAATGAGAAATACAAAGATCTAAAAAACTGAAGAAGTTTGTAAGTCTAGGGCTAACTTCGACTTGAAATATCGCAGCCTTGTAGTTCTTACCGTTCGTGGAATGCGTTAAGAGTTTAGGCATTTAGCCAGTGAAGACAAACAAAAGCTTAAAGGTCTGTTATATGTATTAGATTGTGAGTTATTTTTTATAGAATCGGAATTTTATAAGTCGCTGCTTTGTGCAAAATTTCAGCCTTCTATATAGCTCTTATCTTTAAAGCAATGTGTTGATGTTTCATTTAGAACAAGAAATTGTATGTTTATAGATTGCATACACTCTAAATTCGATGCATTACTCACTTCATGTAGGGAGAGTGGCTGCCACAGATGAAGGTGGCGGGACCCAGGAACGGTCCCTTGTTGTGTATGTTGCGTCCGTAGTTGAGAAAGCCATTCAGACTGCTGCGCAGCACGTCCACATTACAAGCCCAGTGGAATCTACAAAGGCAAGAGAAAGCATTACAAAAAGCATTAGCAGCACAGCTGGCCTAAAGAGTGACGTGAGACGTACTCGCCCGTATCCGGCCGCTTGCGGAGATTCAGCATTATAAAGTCCACGGAGTCGGCGGCCACAGTTTTGAGCAGATGTTGTTTGGCCCGTTGACGTGCCTCGGACAGCGGGATATTAGAGGGCAGCACAACCTCCTGCATGCCCAGCATAATGGAATTCATTTCATCCAGCGTACGGGGCATGGACACCGGCGATATGTCCACCACAATCAGACGTTCCACCAGTTGCGTCTATTCAAATTAGAATGCAATGTTTGCAAAAGGGGAATACCTAAGATAACTTGGACAACTTACGTTATATAAGCTGAAATGCATGGAGGCTCGACCGCCCATGCTGTGACCCATCAGGCTGACCTTGCTGATGCCATTTGCGGCCAGGAACGTTTTGATATCCGCCGTCATACCCGCTGAATTGTGTGTGTTCGCATGCGGACTATCGCCATGATTGCGTAAATCGACCGTAAAGACCTGCGAGGAAATGCATTGAACAGCTGTGCAGGAGGAGGGGGGCAGAGGAGCGACTTACGCGTCGATTGGTTTTGCTGGCAATGGCTCGACCGACACTGCGCCAATTCTGCTTGGAGCCAAAGAGTCCATGCATTATCATGAGCGGCGGTTTATTCGTATCCGTATTGGGCGTTTCAAACATTTCGTAGGCCATGGCAATGGGTGCGGGGTCGGCAGAGAGGGAATAGTGTCGCTGCCATTGTTGTTGTTGTTGTGGAGCACGTGTTGCTGTTGCTGCTGCAGCTGCAGAAAGGTGAGCCGCATATTTTCCAGGACGATGTGCCGCTCGAAGCAGACAACGTAACGTTCCGTTAAACAGCTGCATGGTCGCTATGTAGAGTTGCTAAGGTTCAGTTATCGATATGCAACATTTCCGATTGTTAGCTGCTACTGCTGCGGCTACCACTTTACATTATCGATAGCGCAACTCCAGTTTTGTTTTTGTGTTTGATATAAATTTCAAAAAATACAATTTAATTTTTTTTTATTGTTTTGTTTGTTTGTCGAACGCCTGCTTTAATCATGTGCTACACAAATAAACAAGCAACTACAGACTGCTATCGATTGGTGGCGTGGTAGTGCATGGCGATGTGCGATACTTGTGCTATCGATAGTGGCACGAAAACGGCGCTCGTCTCTACAATTTTCTGCAGTTGCGGCGGCTTCGCTTTTTTGGGGGGACAAAAAATCGTTTTGGATCTATACGAAATATGTTTAATATTCGCAAAACATTTTGACGTCTGCGTTTTTATTACAAATCAGGTAAAAGGCTGCATCACACGGTGACAGCAACAAAACCAATACTCTGGCCACATAGAGGACAACTGGATTACAACAGCAGCAGAGAGGAAATTGACGAAAGCAAATTGGTTCGATTCCACACACACACCCAAACAAGCACTTGCACACACACTACAAACCAGTACACGATTGACGGAGCCGGAGCCGCCAGACTACCCGCCCGCTGCCCCCGCCAGCTAACGCTTGCTTTCTTTTTTGCTTGCTGGAGCTAGAGTGCAAGCGTGAGGGAGTGAGGAGAGCGAAGGAGTAAAGCCCGCAACTGCGGCCATATAAAAATTCCCTATAGGTGAGCAACAACAACGACAAGAGCAATAAGAGCAGCAATAAACTGCACATTGCAATTAATTTATTTATTTCCAACCGATTGATTGATATATATATATTTTCAAGTATTCTATTTTTTCCCCTCCAACACTACGTAAGTGAAAAGTGGTTTTACACACAAAACAAAAAAAAAAAGTAAATAACAAATGTATAAAAAGTAAAAAGCAAAACAAAAAAAATTAAAATCTCGTAGAATTTTGTGATTTCTGTGAAACAAAAATAACAATGTGCTTGAAAGACGTAAAAAGTAAAACTTTGCATTAAATAAAATAAAACTTTGTCGGTCGCGAAAAGTGCGAAAACGTTTACCAAAAAATACCGAAAAAAGTACCAACAAAAAAGACTGCAAAACGTATGTGACGTTGTAGTTGTCACATAAGTTACATGCGTGTGTGGGTGTGTGTATAATATATACACTCATGTACACCTCTATATATCTGTGTGTGTTTCTATGTGTGTGTGTGTGTTTGTCTTGCTGTATTTATTTGTAGCCCTGAGATCTGAGCAATTAACTTAGTGTTCTCGTTGTAATTTATTGTTAACTCATTTGCCAAAATTTTTGCTCAATCTCTGTTTTTGTCTTTCGTTCGCGTAAAGTCGTTTTTCAACAAAATTTCAATTAACGAAAAGTAGAAAACACACAAAACAAAAAATAAATAATAAGCAAGACTGTATAAAAAAGAAAACATAAATAATAAAAATACAATGATGAAGGTAAGAATTCAACAAAGTGAACAGAAAATTTAATAAAAACGTTCAGAAACTTTTCTTTCCCCCCTGACAAAACTAAAAAAAAAAAGAAATGCAAATCGAAAAAAGATGTCGACCGCTAATCAAAAGATATATGCACAGTCGACGACACTGTTCAACACACACAAAAAGAAAAAAAAAACCAAAATAAAAAAAATGCAAAAAAAGGAATGAAAAACCAATATATATATACATAGATAATATATAAATACATATATATAAGATGTCGATCAAGTTTGCCTCCACACATGTTCCTTCTTCTTCTTGCTTTCTTCTTTATCTCTCAGTTCGCGTTTCTTTGCCAATCAAAAAATGTTTCGTTGAGAGAGCTGACTTCGTTTCGATAGTTTTGTCTGCTTGCGATCGATAAAACTTTAAAAAGCGATAGGCTTCTGGTGGCATGGCAGACAGGGTGTTCGTTATCGATAACCACACGCAGCTTTAGGGCGGCTTTCATACACAGTCCATCTTTCTTTGACTCTTGTCTTTTCCTATGCCTCTCTCGCACTCGCTCTCTCTCCCTCGTTCTCTATAACTCTCTCTCTGTCTACTTTATCATTACGTTTAAGGATCAACGTAGTTTTCATCGCTATTTTTTTGTTTTTTTTTTTTTGAAGACGTGATTTCTTGGGATTTGTCAAGATATTTAGATTTTAGATTTATACCATATATATATACATATATGCTAAATAGCTTTATGCGCCTGAGCAGCACTTCGAATCCCTTGTACTAATCTTTGGCATCTCCCGCAGAATAAATCGAGGGAAAGAAGTCCGTCTAACAGATGGGCGTCAATATGGAGTCCGATGATGGCAGCTCCAGCTCATCATCAGAATCAAACTCACGCCCAACGACGCCAGCAGAGGATGCTGTTGGTGGCCAAGGCCAAGACGCTGCCGGCAATGACAATAATGGCGACGATGGTGCAGCATCCTTGAAAGATGGCGCCATGAATAGTCCAGCGCAATCGGTGTCGAGCAGCAGCAGCTCATCGAGCAGCTCCAGCTCAAGTCGCAGCGATCGATCGAAAGCGAAAGGCTCAAAGAAAAGCTCAAGCAGCAGCAGCGGCAGCGACAGCAGCGGCTCAAGCAGCAGTAGCTCCAGCGATGATGATGACGATGACGACGATGATGAGACAGCGACGTCAGCAGCACAAGCAGCAGCAACTGCTGCAGCGGATCCGGCGCCAGCAACGACTGCATCCAATGGTGGAGGCGATGCTGCCACTGCTGCAAAGGCGAACTCTGCATCGCCAAGGCAAAAATCGCGCCCTAGCTCGACGCGAAGCCGGAGCAATAGTCCAGAACAGTTGTACAGTCAGGCGGCCGTTGATCTTAACATTAGTCACGAGGATCTCAGCGATGTGAGCGACATTGATATGGAGAAACAGGCGCCGCCGTCCAAGCATGTTTCGTCACGGCACAACGACGATGACAATGATCGCGATCGTGATGACGATGATGAGGAGGGTGCCATCTCCAATGATTCGCTGCCAGCTGTCTCGCAAAGGTCTCCTGCGCTCAATGGCAAATCACGCAAGTCGCCCAGTGATTCGCAGGGTTCAGACACCAAAGCCAGTAGTAAAGAAAAGGTACGATTCGATCTTTTTAACACGATAAATACAATTTCATTAATTGTTATGCACATTTGCAGGATGTGGAAAAGGCGAATGGTTTAGATGATCTGGTGGTGAAGCCACACGATGATGATGCTCTCGACTTTGAAGCCGAGGAGGGTGAATGTCCTGATCTGAGCAAAGAGCTTGATGCCGAACATGAGGCGGAAGGCGGCGCCAATGTCGATGGCAGCGATGCCAACAGCAAAAAGGCAGCAAACACAGCGAAGAAAGGTTCAACAGCGTCCAACAAGGATGACGAGGGCAAACTGAGCGAAGCCGATGGTGATGGCGATGGCGATGGCGAGGTGCGTGACGACGACAACGATGGCGACGATGATGATGAGCAGCGGCAACGCGATGCCGCCGAGTCGGCAAAGAAAAAGAAAAAGGATGAGGAGCTGGAGGAGGGCGAGGTGTCCGATGAGGACGAGAAACGACCCGAGGAAACGGAACCGAAGCCCGTCTGTCGATTCTATACGCGCGGCCAATGCACCTGGGGCATGAGCTGTCGCTTCCTGCATCCCGGTGTCACCGACAAGGGCAACTACACGATGTTCGAGAGCCTGGTGCGTTCGGTGCCCATGCAGAGCGGCGGCAGCGGTGGCGGTGGCGGCAGTGGTGCCGGCTCCTCGCGTGCCCCCAGCAACAGTGCCTACAGCAGTCACATGGCTGGCGGCGGGTCATCCGGCGCCTCCGATTATCACGACTATCGCAACGAGCGACCAGCTGCACTGCATCATCGCAGCGCCGCCGGCATGCATCATGCGGCCATGTACGGGGCCGGAGCGGCAGGCGGTGGCGGTGGAGGCGGCGGTGTTGGTGGCGGTGGTGGACATCATGATGCGCGCAGTGGTCTCCTGCTGCCCGGCGATGTGCCCGTGGTCGTGGAGAATGCCTGGGAACGGGGACTGCGCACCGCCAAGGAGATGATGCGCAAGGCGAACAAACGCAAGGAGCAGGACATGGACTTTGAGGACAAGAAAATGAATCTGACACTGTCGCCCGACGAACTCGAGAAGGATCCCTACTATCTGAAGGAGCGCGGCAGTTCACCCAGCGTCGGTCGCGATCTGCCACCCAACAATCCCATGCCCCACGGGAATACCCGGGCACTGTTACCCTCGGTGTATTCGATGTACGGCCAGCCACCGGATCGATATCGGGCACCTTATATGCCGCCGATGGCATACGAGGATGTGGATGCCTACGGTCGGATGGCGAGGTACCGAGAGTTGCCGCCCCATCGAATGCCACAGTACGAGGATGATCGACGTCTGAGGCCGACCCGCGAGGTGATTGTGCAGCGTGTCGAGGCGGTGGGACGGGGCGATGAGTGGAGTGATCCGTGGATGCGATCGAAATCGATTGGTCGCGGTGCATCGTACGATCGGGAGGATCGCCGGCGACGCGATCGTCGCAGCTACAGCAGCAACTCATCCTATTCCAGCTCGAACAGTTCACAGAGCGATTCCAGCTCGGATTCGTCGCGTTCCAGCAGCGCCTCGGATCGCAAGCGCCGCTATTCGCACAAGCTAATGTCCGGCTCCTCTGCGCGCCGCCATGCAGCCGGACGATCCGCGCGATCGCCCAGTCAAATACCACGACGACCCAGGAGATCGCCAAGTAAGTGGGAAATTACCTCACGAATTCAAAGGGGATTTAGCTTAGGATTGTGTGATAAAATAGTGCAGTTTTAAAGTAGTTACATTTTAAATTAAGGACTGCGAATTGCTAGTCATAAAACCAAAATTGTGATGAGTAGTTAAACGATCATATAATACAGCTCCTCAAAAACCTAGAAGAAAACGAAATCAGTTTAGATGGTATTACAATTATTATTTTAGTTCACTTTATGAATTGTTTTTGAACCTTTATGAATGGAACAACTGGAATGGAGTTGCAATAAAAGTTTAGATAAAACTTAAAGGAAATGCGGGGAATTCTCGAAATTCGGGAGCTCAGAAAAATATGAAAGATTGACGAATACTAAATACACATCAAATAAATAATGAATTCTGTATGATATTTAAACGATAATAATATAATTTAGCTCTTGCTGCAGAGATTCTAGAAAACCTAGAAGAAAACGGAATCGGAATTGCTTCTTCGTAGCTAGTTAATATTATTACAATTATTGTCTTTATGTCTTTATGATTGTGACCAAGTGCCAGTCGCAATAAAAGTTGAAAAATGAAAATACGGGGAAATTAAATTCTCAAAATTCGGGACGTCAGAACGAAAACAATATGAAAGACGAAGATTAAAGATAGAGTTTGGTTATGAAATTCGTGAGCATTAAAAACAAGGGACTGCAGAATAGAAACGTAATCAAAATAATTCCACACCTTAATTGCTATATTAAGCAAACCTTTTTCCCTTCTCATTCACTAATTGTTTATCTCTTTTCTTTTTGCAGAGGGTAGCGCCTCGCCGCCTTATAAGCGATCGGCGATGGAGAAGCGTGCGGCCGGTGCACACAGTCCCGCCTCGAAGCGCAAGAAGCTGTCGCCAGCGCCTAAGAAACTGGATAAGCTGAGGCGTCGTCGCAGCTCTAGTTCATCGGAATCGGGTAGGCAACAGCGATGGAAATGTTGTTGGAAATGTTGAATGCTAAGAAATCGAACTCTTTTTTTTAGATACATCGTATTCAGATTCGGATTCGGCGTCGTCGTCATCGGACAGCTCGTCGGGATCGCGGGAAACGCCACAGAAACGTGTTCGTGCCACAGACAAGGCGCTCAACGAGCGCAAACTAATCAAAAAACGTAAGTTAAACATGCATTCAATCAATCAATTCAATCATTCAATTAATGATTATGCATTGCAGCCACGGAACAAGCGGCCAAGAAGCGTTCACCCATTTCCATTGAGATTAAGAAGCCATCGACTATGGTGGGCGTATCGGCGCTTGCATCGCCAACAAATTCGCCCGACTCCGACAAGGACAACGGCAAGGAGAAGGATAAAGATAAGGATAAGGACAAGGACAAAGAGAAGGACAAGGAGAAGGATAAGGACAAGGACAAGGATGGCAAGAAATCGCGACGCGAGGAGCTGCTCAAACAGCTGCGTGCTGTCGAGGATGCCATCGCCAAGAAGCGCTCCAAATTGACCTGATGACAACAACAAGCACAGCATCAACATCAGATACAAGCACCGATTCAACAACAGCAGCAACATCAACAGCAAGAACAGATTCATCTTAAGATAAACATACGGATACAGATACAGCTCCCGATGATGAATTCTCCTCAACAATCGCTTTTTTTCCTTGCGTATTTGTGCTGACCAGCTTGGTCAGCTTTTGGACTTGTCCATCCGCATTCGCATCTGCATCTGTAATATCATTAACAATAGCATCGGTATCGACATCTGCATCAGTATCAGCATCAGCCTCTCATTGAAAGCAAAGCAAAGAAGACGAAGACGAAGATGAAGATTAAGGAACACACATTTCACACATCGCACATCATCGATATATTGTGTCGATTGGCCGTTACAAAAAGTGAAACAATTCAAACGATTCAATGCATTTAGATTTTAATTAATTCTCCATTATTTACCATCGCTCTACAAGTTTTTTTTTCGTCATTTTATCGCGCTCCGTTTGGAGCCCGACAGAACGTACACTGACTATGATAACTATAATATACACACACATGTATAGGTACATAAATAATAATAATAATAAAAAAAAAACAACAAATGAAAGAAATTTCATATTCATAAGTGTATCTTTTAATTACATTTATATTTTACAAATGTTGACTTTATAAGTTCTAGGGATTTCCCCTCCATGAGTTGCTTGAAGAAGTTTGTATCTGAATTTGCTGTAAAATTTTCTTAAACTTTAGATATCATATGAATTATCGATAAATACACATGCATATTTTTATAATTAATTCAAGATTGTTTTTAATTTATTTTATTCATTTCAATAAATTGCAAATTGGTTTGGCATAGCAGCAAGCAATTGTCAGATACTATTATAGCAGTCAGCTTTAGTTTGTTGCTCAACGTTTTATGCCCTCCAGCTGCGCATGTGCAACATAGCTGACAGCTATAAAATAAAGAAAAACGAATTTGAATTTGAAACGTTGAAATAATCAGTTAAATTTTTAATGTGCAACTAATAAACAGGTCTTTTATTGAATGTGTTCATAATGAGGTTATTAAAAACCAATTGAACGTGTTTCGCATTCACGAATCCTTTCCGCAAAAGCTTCCCCATATAAGACGCAGTTGCCCCGCCCCATCGTTGTCAAAGATTGTGGCATATCTGGGCCTGGCCTAATGCAAACAGTCGGCAACGCTAGCGAAATGTATCTATTTTAATGACATTTGGGATGCCGAGGCAAGAGTGCGAGAGTCGCTTTTGGAGCAGGAAGTAGTAGTAGACGAAGGCAAAAGATTGAGACGGTGACAACTTTGCCAAGTGCGTAATTGCTTTTAAAGCCTGATTTGAGTTGAGGAGACACGCCTCCTTCTCCTCCTTCTCCTCTCCTCCTAGCCAAAAAGACGTTTGCTATTAGCGCTAAAAGCTACGCATTTCACTTGGCGGAAGCATCGTCAAGCCCACACATACAGCTGCAGATACACAATTATTACAAAGCGAGACCGAGATACAGATACAGAGACAGCTACAGATGCAGAGATACAAAGAGAGCACTACAAAACATCTCAGCTCGCAGACTCTTAGAGCTTGTCAGTGGGTGTTGCAAGTCAGTTCAATGCACTCTGGCCCAAAAGTGTGAAAACCCAAAAAGAAAAAAAAAAAAAAAAACAACAAGAGTTCCGGATACGAAGCGAAATCGCAAACGTGGCCAAACAAAATCTGAAATCTTGGCCAAGTATTTCAGATGTGCACACGTAAAGAAGTCGAGCAATTGAGCAAACAAAGTAACAATTAAAATAATCGATTACATTGGCCAAATTACAGACTTGAGCTAAATAGTGTCAAGCTTGCCATGTCATTCACAGATACAGATACAGCTGCAGTTGCAGTTGCAGATACAGATACAGATACTTGAACGTGTACTACATACTAAGAAAAGCAAGTCACTTGGTCAATATCACATTAGATGCGGTCAACATAAATGCCGCAAGAGCAAACGATGCAGCGAGATATAGATACAGATACAATTTTATTGAGATGCAGATACTACATGTGTAAGTATTTAGGTAGCTATGCACAAGTGAATTCAGATTGAAATTAACATAATGAAATACAATTCAGATAGATAGATGGAGATACGAATACAAAAAGATATGAATAGAAAAAGATGTATTTATATTAAATTTTAAACTTTTATTTTAAATATAAAAATTATAATATCACAAAAGTCATAAGATGAATTAAAGAGCATAAATTATAAATAAAAGTGATTTTTATTTTGTGTTCTAGTTACTATATATTATATATAGTTAAAGCTTTATTGATCGATTGCTAATTATAATCCATCTCTTTTAAATTTTCTATATCATAGTTTAAGCTTCATCGGTTGTTTCTGTTCTTCTTCGCTGATTTATCTGAAATTCATCTCCCATTTATTTCGAGTGTTTTCATTTGCGCTTTGTTTTCTTGAGATATCATCGCGACGCCTTGAAAGCAATATGCTACTATTCGGTGTCCTTGTTTTTATAGTTGACTACTGCAATTGTGAAATTTGACATTGTTAAAGCGCATAGTCATAGTTAGCAAGGGTGGTTTATATAGTTGTCGAACACTTGGAAAGAAATAAAAGAAAATGTAATACTAGTTGTTGTTAAGCTAATACTGAATACTGTATTTAAAGTTCTTAACAATCCAAATACAGCAAACTTTTGGAGCAACCATCGACCCCATTTGTTCAGCTTATTGTTTGACAGTGTTCAATTTGCTTAGCTTTGGCTTCGCCTTCTTCTTCTTCTTCTCTTGGCTTGCTTGCAACAACTACATGGCTCAGTTTTATAATCAAATTGTTCATAGAGTGATTCGCTTTGATTTATTTACACCGCAGCCACAAAGACGATCCCAAAGCTGACATCGGAACCGTTGAGTTGTTGAAGTTGAGGCAAGGGTTGGCCAACGGTGTGGATGTGTGGCAACTGTTCAGCGACGACAACTTCGAGTCTGCAACATTGTCACTATCAGCATGCAAGATCTTTCAGTATTTACAGGCTACATAGAAAAGCAGCACCTTTGCTCATTGCTATGGCGATGAACAGTTTGGACTGCAGAAAGCTCATTGCTATGTGCACATGGAGAGCTAGCATGCTTACTGCTATGAAACTTGCTGACAGATATTTTAGTTATAGCAAGCTTAACGCTATGCCACTTACTGATGGGCAAAGCTCAATGTTATGGGACTTACTGATGGCCAAACGGTGAGCTAACATGTTCATTGCTATGTCACTTGAGATAAGTTCTATCAAGTACCATGCTGTGTCATTAACTGACAGACAAAAGAAGTTAAGTAAAGTTTTTGCTATGACATTAACTTTCAGGTAATCGTAGAGCTATAAAGCTTATTGCTGTGATACTTACGGATGGGCAAAATGTAAAGCTAACATGCTCATTGCTATGACACTTGCAGCCAGAGAAAGGTGTTCTAGCAAGCTCATTGCGATGACACTTAATGGCAGATAAAATCAGTTCAAGCAAGCTGCTTGCTATGATATTAACTGTCAGGGAATAGTAGCGCTATCAAGCTCATTGCTGTGGCACTTCCTGATAGGCGAACTGAGACGTAAAATGCTCAGTTCTAAGACACTTTCAGTCAGAGAAATGCCGTTTTTGTAAGCTCAATGGTATGACAGCTATTGGCAGTTCAAGCAAGCTGTTTGCTATGACATAAACTGCTAACTAAATGTAAAGGTACAAAGCTCATTGATATGGCACTTCCTGATAGGCAAACTGAGACGTAAAATGCTCAGTTCTAAGACACTTTCAGTCAGAGAAATGTCGCTTTTGTAAGCTCAATGGTATGACAGCTATTTGCAGTTCAAGCAAGCTGTTTGCTGTGACATTAACTGCTAAGTAAAAGTAAAGGTACAAAGCTCATTGATATGACATTTACACATATGCAAAAGGACTGCCAGTAAGCTGATTGCTATAGCGAAAGGTGTCAGGCTATGCGAGTGCGAATGAAACAGCAAGCATGAAAGCTAATTGCTATAGATATGTAACCGCAAATGTGTTATGCCCTTTGACTCTGGCTTTAGGATATCCTAAAGCGCGAGAGCTTTCCACATCTCGCATTCGCTGATTCGCATTCACATTCGCATGCTCTTGGCTCTTGGCTCTGGTTGTTGGCCAATTCGAAAGAGTGTATTGCCAAATTGTGTGTGTGTACAATGTTTGGGCCCGCGGCTGAACCCAACCAATGTGGCATGTAATTAATTTGGCTTGCTGTTTGCGTTCGAGTTTGCCTATCGCTCTGCGGGCCCTACAAGATAATTGATAGATATTACGTATAATATTTTTGTGTAAAATTTTTTCCCCCAATTTTATATATGTTTTTTTTTGGTTTGTTATATTTTGACAGCGGAACATGATGGGCAATTGGAATTGCTAACTAGCTCGAAATTGGTCGACCTCTTGCATATACTTAATTTATTTGGCAAATTAACGCGTTGTTCAAAGCTGAAGAAAAGATGGTGGGGAGGGGAAAAAAAATTAACTAATCTGAGTTCGATTCGTGCCTAAAACTAGATTTGCATAATCCAAAAAGCCAAATATGATGTGAAATCGCATTTAAAAACGCGTTTGTCATTTCATTAATTCGCCTCTGACAAATTATCTCAGCCAATCGGCGATTAAATATGACATTTATTGTTTTTTTTTTCTCTTTGCTCTCTGTTTTTGCCTTTGTGTAGCGTGAGATTTATGAACGTTTCAAATGTGAACTAAATGTTATCTTGGCAACAGCTAGAATCACTTATGTGTTAATTATGGGGGCACTTTTAATAAACGATAAATTTCAAAAAGAAATTGGGAATATGTTGAGCATGAATTTCGAAATCAATGTTAATACTTGATTAAAAAATATTTATAGCTGTGCAGTTGAGCGAAGTACTTCAGATGTGTGAATCATAAATCAAGTAAAAATAATTAAAACTGCTGCAGGCGAACTCATATATTTTATGTTAGTACCATAAAAATAGAACTCGAGAATATCAATGAGCAAAATAAGCGCAATTAATCAATAAATACACACACTATTAATTACTTGGGCTTGTCAAGGATTATAAAATGCAGACACAGAAAAATAAATGATATATCAAAATAAAGTAAAGAAAAAAAGCATTACCAAATCGGTTGATCCAAAGGGCAATAGCATGCGTCACGTGCTGACCACAAGAACAACAAAAGTAGTAAAAACAACAATAACAACAACAACGATACAATTTGTGCGCAACATTTACAACATTTACCGGTTTAAGCGCCAGCTGATCCAATGCAATCGCGGCTTCATTCATGAACCGTCTCTCTCTCACTCTCGCTCTCGCTCTCAGTGTCTGCTCTCTTTTATGAGCTTACTCTCTGTGTGCGTTTGTGCGCGCTCTCTTTGCGCTGCGCAATTACAGCGGCGCTTTAAAAGCTTTCGACGGCGCCTGCGCGCAGCTCAGACAGTTGACGGCGTTCGCAGCGAGCGCTTGGCTGAATTCGATTCGATTCCCGGACGCGTTACGTTTTGCGTTTGGCGACTAAAGCGAAAATTCCGTGGGTTCAACAGACACACATACAAATCTCTTGCATCTCTCTCTTTTGCTTGCGGCAAATTCCCCGTCCTCCCTTCCACAAAAACAACACGCGACCAACAAACTCTGTAAGCAAATAAAGCTGTGTGCATGTGTGTTCGTTTGTATTGTGAGTGCGTGCATGTGTGTGTGCGTGTGCGTGCGGAAGTCCAAGCACATCCTGCAATTAAGCGCGTTTTTCGCCGCGTTTCGTTTTCGCCTCGCACAACAAAAACACAAAACAATTTCGCTGGACACTCCACACACACACACACAAACGCGTTGAAAACTGTATTATTTTTTTTTGTTGAATTATTTTCAAGTGTTTTTCTTAGTTGATTGGGCGGCATTTCCGCATTATGAAACGAAAAGTGCTTCAAATCTAAAACAAAAGAAAAACGAGCAACAACAACAACAGCAACAACAACGAGTGTTAATAATAATTATAACAAAATGCAAATTAATTACAATACTTGAAAAACAATAACAACAGCACTTGAGCTGAGCAGCAATAAAAGAAAAAACCCAAAAAAAAAAAATCGCAGCGCAACTCTTGTAGAAAAAAAAGAAACTGTAAAAAAACTGCCGAAATAAACTTAAAAAATTAATGACTCTACTTAAAGAACAATCATGGCACTTGAACAGCAATAAACGGCCAAAAATCGTAGCATAATTTACAAGAGTTTCCTGCTCAAAAAAAAAAAAAAAAACATGAAAATCTAGCAAAAATGCAAAAAATAATATATGTTTGCGCTTTGCATGTTTTGTGGCATGTGGCAGCAATAGCCTGGCAAATCAGCAGCTGCTGCAACTGGCAACAACAACTGTTGCTGCTGTGGAAGTAGTAGTTGTTGTTGTTGCTGCTGCTGCTGCTTAAGAAAATGCATTTTATTTTTATGGCCTCAACAGCAACAGCAACAACAACAACAACAACAATAACTGGCCACAACAGGAGTGCGTGACCCCAACACACAATTCACTTGCCACAGCAACCGTTGTTGTTGTTGCTGTTGTTGTTGGTGTTGCAATAACTGGCGAGTCCACTTGAATGCACGAAAGTGAAATTTCACTTGCGTTCATCTCGTCTTTGTCGCTGTCGCTGTTGTTGTCGCTCAACATTTTTGCTTGTTTATCAACTTATTTTTTTTTTTTTGTTTTTTGTTTGTTTGTTGTTTTTCTGTTCGATATGAAAGTGAAATGCAGCTGCAGCCGCCGCAACAACAATAACAACAGCAGTATATAAAAAAAAAATACCCCCAAAAATAACAACAGCAACTAAATAATCGAAAAGAAAGCGCAACTCAAATTGGCAACAGTTGCAAGCAACGTTCAGCAACAACCCCAACAACAATAACAACATCAGCAGCAACATCTTCTTCTTCTTCTTCGCGATGACAACAGGACAACAACGGATGCAGTTGCTGGGCACAGCCAGCATCCTGCTGCTGCTCTCGCTGCTCGTCTCCGCCTGTCAGCTGAGTGCGGCCAAACCGCCAGCGGCTGTTAAACAGGAAGCGGCTCCAACTAACGGTAAGTGCTTAATGCATCCGGGCAGCGAAAGTGACAACTTTGTGCGCCTCACACTCCTCCAACAACACAGTCAATCAATAAGTCACTTCATGACTATAAACGACTGCGACATACCCATTACTTTACACTGAAATAACTGCAATTAAGTGTGACCAAAGCAGTTAAAAAAATCTTGCTATTTTTGTGCTCTTACTAGGCGTGAAGATACCCACTACTAATTAAAAAAATAAAATTCAAAATTCAAAACCAAAGCAGTCTATCAATAAATCACTTTGTGACTATAAACGCCTGCGACTTTACACAAAAATAAGCAATTAAGTGTGACCAAAAATAAGCAATTAAGTGTGACCAAAGCAATAGAATACCCTTGCTTTACCCTTTTCTGTTAAATAATAAAAAAAAAAACCAAAACCAAGGCTTTTGAAATAGTTTGTTTTTAACTTGTGATTTATTCATTCTGAAAAATTTAAGAATGACCAAAAGAAAGAAATTTTACAAAAAAAAAAAAACTTTGTCCAATCAGCTATAAACAATCTTGTTGGGACTTTTTCCTATGCTTTCAAAATATGTTTGAAACTATAAATCTGATCTACTTTAGCATATTTCAAAAATTTTAGTTTGACCAACAGAAAGAAACTTAGAAATTAAAGTATGACCAACAATCTTCCAACAATCTAGTTGCACCTTTTTCTTATGCTTTCAAAATACATCTAGAAATTGTGTTACCTAAAACTATAAATCTGAAATACTTTAGCATATTTCAAAAATTTCAAAAAGAAAGAAATTTACAAAATAAAATGTGAGCAATGGAATTGAACTAGTTGCATTCTTTTTATTTCTTTCTTTCAAAATATGTCTGGACAATGACTTAGTCAAAATTACATATAAATCTGAAATATTTTGGTAGACACTAAAAGAAAGACTATGGCATATAATAAGTTCTAGTAAGTTCAGTATTATGGCCAAATTTGATATCTCTAGTATTTATGGATATTGAGATCGCTCTGTTTATAAGCACAGACTGACAGACAGACAGACGGATGGAGCATGAAGAATAACTTCAAACTTCTTTCTGATCCTTTTTTACATACGTTATTTTTGATGGTTACTAAGTGTCTATACCCTGTTAGTTTATGGCTTACGGGTACGACAACAGTAACAGAAACAGCAACAGCTTAGCAGCAACATTAGCGTCAACAACAGCAACCGGTCGCTGGGGCAGCTGAGCTAAGTTGGTGTTGCTGCTGCTGATAGCTTTTGATTTGTGGCATCGCTTTCACTTTGCCAAAGCTTGCAATGTTGTTGTCAGATTGGTGGCGGTGGTGGGCTGGTGGGCGTGTCAAGTCTCACCGCATAATAATGATGTCGGCCAAGAGCAGACAGAGTGAGCAGCAGCGTTCAACCTTTTGGCCATAATTGGATTACGTATCGTTTAGCCTTTTATGTTAATTCGATGCTTACAAGTTCATTGTAAACTACTCGAAGTGACCACGACCAACAAAACACAACAACAACAACAATAAACGGGAGCAAATGAAAGCCAAACTGAGTCCAGATAAAGAAAAAGTATCTTAAAGATACGCGAGACTGAAATGTGCTTGAAGAGCAAAACTTGATAAAGAATACGATTTAAAAATAGAAATTTAACCAATAAATTATCTATTAATATAATAAGTAGAGTATATATTGTACTATGCTTAGTAATAAACTAAGAAAGTTTGGTATATTCTATGCATAATAGTATACTTATAAAATATACTAATATTTAAAGCATTGGAGTAAATAAGAAATATCTTTTAAAGATTTATTAAACATAATAATTGATATCATGTTTTAATAAAAGCTGTGCATGTTTATCAATGATTTTAGTATATTTAAATAGGAAATATCTTTTAAAGATTTTTTAAACATAATATTTGATCTCATGTTTAAATAATAATCAATGACTTTAGTATAATTTAATTTAATTTTGTACCACAAAAGAAATTGAAATTGAACTGAGTTTTGTTACTTTTAAACTGTAAAAAATTAATTTGGTTTAGTATAGATTTCAGTCTGAATTTGAATTTAAATTAAAAATCATTAAAATAGCAGCAAATATTATTATTATTTGAGATCGCATTACATTCGATCAACAACTTAAGTGCTATTGAGATGAAATGCGATACTAAAACTTGGCTTGTCTTATGAAGATCTTCTCTTGTTTGTGGTATCAAATCACATGTGATTAGCATTCCCACGCCCCTAATTAGCGCACAGCTTATATAATTTCCGCGGTGGTGAGGTGAGGATGCCATTAAATAGGTGCAAAGTCAGAGACTGAAACTGAGACTGAGACAGAGATGTATACCAAGAGAGTCTCGCATCGCATCGCATCCAATTACCAAGCTACAAGCAGAAGACGTGTTTGCCAGAGTTGCCAATTTGTAAGACGGAAGAAAGCAGATGATGAAAACTGCCAACTAATTAATCAGAGAGAGAGAGAGAGTGAGAGGGGAGAAAAACAAAAGCGTTACAAGCGAAACGTTCACATTTTCCCAGCTTGAAGATGCGGCTGCCACTTACGACATCTGCAACAACAACAACAACAACAACAACAAAGTAATAGACTGTCTTCCGTATTGTTGTTGTTTCATTTCGTTTGTGGCATCAGAGTTTTCTCCCAAGCTTCTACCTGCCACATGCCACCCTCAATTGTCTCCAGCTCCTCAGCTGCCTCTGTGTCATTATGTCATGCAGTCACAGTCACAGTTTCAGTTTCAGTTCCAGTCGCAATCGCAATTGGAGTCGCAATCCTCAGACCCATTTGGCCCATTGCCCAGTTGGCCCCTTAACGCGGATGACACAGCCGAATACCCTGGACGGATCTCAGCTGCAGGCATGCTGTTTCGCATTGACATTTTGCTGCACTTCTCAAAAAGTTGTAGCCGGAAATTGAACAGATTTCTTTGCTATTATTTAACTAAATATAAATATAAATAAATATATTTTTATGTCTATTAAATTAGGGTATCCATTATTCGATTAGTTATATTTTTTGTTATTTTTTTGTTTCCAAATTTCACGCTGTTTTTCCGTTTTTGTTTTATTTTTACTTGCAGTTTTCTTTTTCTATTTTTTGTGGCTATTTCTTTAAACTTTCTTTCTACGCTTTTTTCACTTCTTTTCTACTTTTTGTAGTTCTGTCTTAAGTTCATTCCCTCACTTTGTGTATGAAACTAGGGTATCTATTGTTTGGATAGTTTGTATTTCTGAATTTTACCAAATTTTTTGCCTCATCTTTGCTTTTGGTTGTATTTTTCTTCTTTTTTTTTCTTGCTATATCTTTAAATTGTCTTCCAACTATTTGTTCCACTTCTTTTTGAAATCCTATGTTCAATTCATTCTCTAACTTTAACTTCTGTAATATGAGGGTATATGCATTTTTCAAGATTTTTCCCCACTTCTTTACTTTCACTTGCACTTTTCTTTCTCTATTTCTTTCACTTTTCTTGCCACTTTTTCTTTCTCTTCTTTTCTACCATTTTCGCTGCTTTTGTTGTCTATTTTCTTTGGCTTTTCCAGCGCATTGCTTTTCATTGCAAAACACTTTGTCTACGCTCAATTAATTTTTTTTTGAAAAGCTTTACCGAGCTCTTGAGCTAGCATTATATTTTTATAGGGTATCAAATTGAGGTCTGTTGCAACTCGCTCGCAATTACTCGTACAGCGACTTGAAGACCTCATTAGGCACTAAGTGAATAATCACATGAATAACCATTTGAATGAATGAAACTAACCGTTGTGCATATTTCTCATACATAACTGTTAAACTGACCTATTAACTGTGCCTCAAGCCCGATGATATTATTGTCAAGTGACGCCCCCAATTCGAGAGTCGAGATTCAAGATTCGAAAGACTCGAATCGCAAAACTAAGAAACGAGCCGTAAAATTGTAAGCAAACAATTGCCATTCATTTGCACAATGAATGAAATGTAATGAGCGCATGAAAATAATACAAATACACCTCAAAGAAGAAGAAGATGTATATAACAACTGAAAACCGAAAACTAAAAAGAAAAAAAACGCAAATAAATAAAAAAATCCATAACGCAATCGCAAAAGCCACAAAAGGCGTTGCATCGCATTGCGGGAGATCTGCTTTGGGCTTCATTACCGTTAGACGTGCGGCTACCCGTCTTATTCATTATGATATTCATTATATTCATACCCACATTCATTGCTCATGCTCATATTCATATTCACATCTCTATCTTTAACTATTGCCTCTGTGAGCTTTGCCATGCAATTGTGTCGAGTGATCGCAAGTCGCGACAATGTCATAATCAATTTAATGGATTAATGTATTTACATACTATACAATACTATATATCTTTAAAGTGTACTTAGGATAGTTTGTTAGTTCAGTTTTTGATTTATTTATTTAGAAAATATCTATTGACCTTTTCAGATATATCTGTCTCCTACTTTACACTGTTTTTTAATGTTTTGTAATAACAACAATTTCCAATTTGAACAGTTTTACTATATTTTTAAAAGAATATTTTCAAAGATAAGATTAGATGTATTTTAAATATTTTCTTATAACAACAATTTATAATTTAACTATATCAAAAGTACTTAAGATACTCGTACATTTGCTACTTTTTTTCTTTATTTTAATTTCCATTTATTTTTGAATTCATTTTGCTTATTTTATGAAATTTTTTCTGGATTATGCCTCACTATAGATTTCAATTTAATTCTCCCGTTGTATTATAAATGATTAATTTAATTTTTAGCTGCTTTCATGCGTTGTCTTTTTATACTAGTTTTCTGTTATTTAGCTGGAAAATGTTTTCAATAATTTACCTTACTTTTATTGAACTATCAGTGACTCAGCATTAACTATATTGTTCATTTATATTTTTCCAACCTAAACATTAAATATTTTCTATTAAAGTAATTATAACATTTACAAACTTTTTAGCCTGATGAGGTATTTTTCTATCATACTCGGTATTTCTATAATGAATAATTATAAATTTTATCTAAAATTTGTTCTTCATATATGCTTAATTTAATCTATGAAAATTACTTAAGATACCTTGGCTGCTTTAATGAGTTTTCTTTTTCTTCGTTTTGTTTTTGGTTAAATGAAAAATGAATGAACAATATGTTTAGCTCCACGCTTTTCATTCATATATATTTCTAATATTTTCTATTAATATCTATTAATAGAAATAGATATTAATAGAAAATATTGCTTAATTTTTAAATTCATTTAATTGTAGTATGCTTTTTTATATTTCAAAGATATTAAATAGCTTTTGAAATTGTATTGCATTTTAATATGTATATTTACCTTTACTTTTAAAAAATGTCTTTTGAAATTTTTATTTAATTTTCCATTTTATAATTTTAAATGCCTTTTGAAACTTTAATTTATTTTTCTTTTTATAATTACCTTTTCTTTTTAATCTAATCTTTCAACATTTGACTTTATTTTTCTTTATATCATTTTATCTTAATTTATGGAGTAACTGATAGCCAAGATTTTAAGCTTGTTTCAAGACTGTGACTTTGTGGTGTAAAAGCATAAATTATTTATAGAGAGAGAATTGAATGTCGACGATAAAAGTGTATGTAAGTTGATTGTATTTGCAATAGTTGAACTATTTACCTGCGGCGAGTTTTGTGTGCAATGCCGTGAAATCATCGTCATTATTATCGTTGTTATTTCTTTAGTTGTTGTTGTTGTTGTTGGTGATTGTAAACGATTTGAACTTTGGCCAAAAGCGATTGAAACGGGCTAAAGGCTAAAAGGCAGGTAGTGTGTGAGTGTGACTTGGGCCGAAAATAAAACAGGCCAGCAAAAAGATAAAGAGAAAAAACGAAAAAAAAAAACAACGGAGCTTAAAATTGTAACAAAGCGCAATTTGGTTAATTGTTGTTATTGTTATTGTTGTCAATGTACGTGGCTGTTTCTGTTATTATTGTTTAACGGCTCTTAAAATTTAAATGCTGAGTTTTAACCTTTAAAAGCAACGAACTGTGGCCACTTGACTGACAAACTGAGACTGTAATTACACACAGTTTATGTGCAAGTTGATTTTATTAAAGGTTTCGTTATTTGAGCTCGATTGGGAAATTAAAAATACACACACAAAAAAGGTAACTTGAAATTGCAATCGAAAACGAAATTAAAAAAGAAATGCCGCCGTGCTTGAAGCATTTGACCATCAATCATTGATCTAAAGCAATTGGAATTGGGCAATCGACTAGAGACAAATAGCGTCGCCAAACGGTAGCGACAACGCACAATCATTCATTTCATTTCATTTTATTTAATTTCGCTTCGAGATAGAGATACGATAAGAGATACAGTTACACAGCTAATGGAAAAGTGAGACCAGAGCGATCAATGTGTGGCCTAGAGATGAGCGCGTGTCGTGCTTAATTATGTGATAGTAAAAAGTAGCACGATAGAAAGAGGCTCAAGGATAATATTTCATTGAATGCACTCAATGTGGATTAATACAACTTTACAGAAATTATAAAACAATAAAACTGTAACAAATTTGACGAAACTAGTTCAAATGACTAATCAATTTGTTCCGGTAAAATTGGGGTAATAAACAGCTAATGGAAAAGTTAGACCAGAGCGATCAATGTGTGGCCTAGAGATGAGCGCGTGTCGTGCTTAATTATGTGATAGTAAAAAATAGCACGATAGAAAGAGGCTCAAGGATAATATTTCATTGAATGCACTCAATGTGGATTAATACAACTTTACAGAAATTATTAAACAATAAAACTTTAACAAATTTGACGAAACTAGTTCAAATGACTAATCAATTTGTTCCGGTAAAATTGGGGTAATAAACAGCTAATGGAACAGTGAGACCAGAGCGATCAATGTGTGGCCTAGAGATGAGCGCGTGTCGTGCTTAATTATGTGATAGTAAAAAGTAGCACGATGGAAAGAGGTTCAAGGATAATATTTTTAAATTTCGTTAAGTGCACTCAATATGGATTAGAGCAGCTTAACTAATAACAATAAGAAAAAAAAACTGTAACAAATTTGACGAAACTAGTTCAAATGACTAATCAATTTGTTCCGGTAAAATTGGGGTAATAAACCTTCAGTTGAATAACCTCAAAAACCAAAAAACAGAAAACTTAAAAGTAAAGTGTTATGCAGCTGGCAGCAAGGTTACGCTAATTATAGATTTACTTTTAGATAAAAAGATAAAAATATTGAAATAGAGAAATATAATCAACTTGAATCACGTTGCCATCTCTAGCACATGCAAATGTATGTGATCTATAAAACGCATCGTTGCACAGATAATTAAAATGATAGAGTTGTGGAAATGATATAAAAGCCGCAGATATCGAGACAGAGCTTTCTGCTTACATAATCGACTGAACGACTGAACGAGAGACGAACCAATGCATAATTAGCTAATTAAAATCGGCAAATTGATTTTGATCCACATTGGGCGAAAGTGCCAATTGGTAAATTAATCAAAATCATGACCTGAACGCGGCACATTTGAAATTTTCTGGCACATAATGAAATTAATTTTAGTTTTTGATTTGATTTCCCCCCTCTACTTTGAACATCAAATAAATTAACGTAAATGTGCGACATGCTGTGCAGAGTGTTGGCTAATCTGAAGTCAAACTGTTATAAATATATATGTACATATGTGTATATACTCTACACAAAAGGTTAGCTTAGTTGGTTTAGTTAATTGACCTGATTGTGAGAGCGATTGCGATTGCAATTTATGGCTGTCAGCGTAAGACAGTTAGTTAAATCCAAGTGTTATACGCAGTGTCCTCAAAGTGTGACAAACTGTTATACAATGCTTTAATTAAGCTTGCATTACTTGCAGCATTGTTTTTACTTTCTACTTACGACAGCAGGTCAATTCTTTGTTATAACTACTCAATTCTAGGGGTCATACGCCTTTAATTGTCATATTTTCCAACTTGTAACTGTTATACAGTTTAATTAAATAAACACAACAAACTGTAATAGAAATGAAAGTAGTATTACTGTTGAATGTATTTTGTATTTATAGAAAGTTGAATTTTCTTAGCAATCTTTTTAAATGTCTGCCGCTTACTTGAAGTATTATACGTGAAACTGTTATACACTTTATGACTTTCTGCATTTATGTTCTTAATTTGTCATTGTTGTCGTTGTTCAATGATTTGTAAGTGAAATATGAGTTGTTCTTACTTAAAAGTGTTATATCATAAACTGTTATACATTTCCATTCATGTAGTATTCTGTATTTTTTGTACTTTTGTTATTTATTATTGTAGCAAACGATTGTTTGTATTACTAAAAAATTGTCTGTTATACCATAAAATGTTATACAATAATATAGATGTTAGAATTCAGTATATTCGGTGCTTTTATTATTAAGAATTTGGTATTTGCTGTACAAATATGATGTGAAACAACAAAATACTTATATACTTTTATACTTTTATTTTCTATAACAGTTTATGGTATAACACCTTTTAAACTGTTATACAGTATAAAAGTGTAAAAATAGATATTACTTTCAAACAACACACTTAGCGTTCTATACTAATTTAAAACGATCTTAGCTATGGTTTTACACTAAAACTGTTATACAACGCTAAGTTTGTTGTATGAGAGTAATGTATGTATATTTTGTTCTTCGTTTTAAGGAAGTGCGAATAGTGAAGAGTATACAAAACAGAGCATCGATTGCAATATTTGTCATTTCTCTTGCGCTGAACTTTGATTAATTGCTTAAGCAGTTGGATTAAGATTTACGATCGTGGAATACTATTTGTGTGTGTGTGTGTGTAAGTGTGTGTTTGTGCGTGTGCAATTTGTTATACAAATCGAAGTGTGGCAATAGCCAAATTAATGCTTAATGATGTCTTCATTTTGCGCTCTCGCAGTGAAAATAACGTCTTGCGTTGTATTGCGTTGCTTTTGTTTTTGGATACGTTTTTGGGGCTCGTTTTTGGGTTGTAATTGCGCATCGTGTGCAGGGCTTCGTTGGCCATTTGGCCACGCATCGTTGAACATCGCCATCAATCAGAGTGCAAGACAGAGAGAGAGAGGAAGCAAGGTGCAAGTGAGATGGACATATGCAAATTGCGTTACGATCATAATGATCAGTTAGGTCATGTTGTAATCTCCCCCCCACGAAAATCAATCAGTCAGTCAATCGCTTAAAGCTGACGAAAAGATGAGCTACAGAAAAAAAAAGTTCGACAGAAAACAGAAAAACACATTGCGAGTTGAGCAAGACGAGCAAACCGAAAATCAAACAACGCACAACTAAAACACACCGACAACCAAAACAACCAAAACAACCAAAAACAACTCGTGTTGTGTTTGCATTTGCCGCTTGACTCTGTCAGGCATAAATGTGATTGGGGTTTTGCCACTTTACAAAACGGCGGCAGCTGCCAACTACAGTTTATTTTGGGTTTTCTCTTCTTTTTTTGACAAGCAATTTAGGTTTGCCCCTGCCTGGCTGCCTCGCTGCCTGGCTGCCCTTTGTGCCTCTCCTCAGTGGCATCAAGTGTGCTCCACTCTGATTAAACTGTAAGCAGCTAACGTTGTGACTGCCTCCCATATAACATCATCATTACGCATGATTCATTGGTTTGTGCCTCCATTAAAATTGCAACGCACTTTTTGATTGATCAATTCTGTGATTAAGAGTTCGCTTGCAATATCATTTTTATATATGTAGCTCTCAATTAAGTTATTTTTTCACTTAATAAATTACATCTTTATTCCATATCAACTGAATTCCTTTTATTCTTTGAATGGGCTTGCAATACTATTTATGTAATGCTCTCAATTAAGTTTATATGCAGCTTTTTTATGAAAGAAATTGATCGATTTCATAAAGTGTCTAAAATCTTTATAGTTGACTTAATCAATTATATCTTAATTCAACATAAAATGAAATTCTTTTATTCTGTGAATTGGCTTGCAATATAATTTATTCTTAATTCCTCTTAATTCAATATCAAATGAATTTCTTTTGTTCTTTGAATTGGCTTGCAATATAATTTATTTAAAGCTCTCAATGCAGTTCATTTTTATGAATGAAACTGATCAATTTGATCTACAATTTTTATAGTTCACTTAATAAATTGTATTTTAATTCCATATCAAATGCAATCTTTTTATTTTGTGATTTTGCTTACATTTTAATTTATTTAATGCTCTCAATTTAGTTTATATGCATCTTTTTTATGAAAGTAAATTTTCGATTTGATAAAGTGTCTAAAATTTTTATAGTTCAATTAATAAATTGAACATTTTGCATTTTTTTCAGTTTTACATTCACTCTAAAGAAATATAAATACTATATAATGCAATATATTTTAAATTTTATGAATTGAAAATGTATTTCCGTATTATATTCAATACTCAAAAAGTTGCTTTTATTTATAGCAATTTTTTGATCATATAAAATGATTACTCATAAAAAATTTCAATGTATCATGTAATTATATTTATTATGAAGATAACTTTGTTGTTAGTTATGAAAGTAATAAAAAGTATTCAATATAAATCACAGATACAAACAAATTAGTTTTATTATGCCGAAAACTTTGTTGTCAGTTGTAAAAAATATTAAAAACACATTTGAATAGAATTTTTTTTTATAACTGACAACAAAATTTTGATAAACTCATAATTCATTATTATTATTTAGAATTCATAAATTATTATTACTTTGTTACCAATAATGTGTTTTAAATTTAAAAGTGAATTGAATGCTGTCAATCAAAATGGTTTTCCTTTAAAAAATTTCAAAGCATCCATTTTGGTGTTGAGTGCATTGCAACAAATTGCAGCAGTTGCTGCAACATGCCACAACAAAGCGGAACACGATCAACAAAAAAATGAAGAAGGAAAATAAAAAACACACATCTAACATATAAATAAAAGTTGAGTTGGTTGTAAGTCTGCGCATGTCGATAATATGTTTTTGGTATTTAGGCAAACGCTGCTGTGTGAACTTCTCACAGCGCCAAGTTCGAAATGTGATTTGCATTTTTTATGGAGTCGCCGCGCGAAAAACGTGCCCCAAATGTGGCCCAAGTCTCCCCAGCTCCATAGCTCCATAGCTCCATAGCTGGCGGCTGGTCGTGTGTTGCATTTTGGCGACAGTTCGCTAACCTTCACCTTGTTGGCCAAACATAAACATAAAAAATACAGACAGCCAAAGTTTTTTGGCTATACTCGTAATAAAAAAATGAAAATACTCGAACGTGCCATGGCCCCAGTTCCAGGCTTACACTCCCTTCCCCTTCCTCTCCGCCCTCGCCCCTCTGTTGTGGAAACGTGTTTGGGGGCCGACAGCTGACTCAGCAAAATATCAGTGCTAAGTGGAGCAGAAGGCGTCGCTTCGCTTCGCGTTGCGTTGCGTTTGCTTGCAGGCGACAAATTTAATTGCAGACTGAAAAAAAAAAAACGCAAATATCACGCATACGTCAAAGTGGCAAACAGTCGACTTATTAGCCAATTATTGTATCTCGCCCCAACACATTTCACTTTGCCAAAATGCCCCCAAGCACAATTTTGCACGCACGCCCTTGTGTAAATATTTTGAAAGGGTCGCCGACGATCGACGATCGACGATCAACAATCAACGTTCGACGATCGATCGACGATCGACGATCGAATATCGCCTATTTATACGATCCTATCTATGAACGCAATAAAAGTTTATCCATGATCTATGATCAATGATTGGCGATCTATAAACGCCCCAAAACAAAAGCCGCATCGTTAATCAAATCGAAAAATTACTTTTTTTTTTTTTTTTTTTTTTTTTTTGCTATTTTCGGCTTCTCATTTTTCATCGTTTTTGTTTTGTTTCGTTTCGTATTTTTTTGGCTTTTTGCATATTGTATTTGTTTGAATGCAATTATTTGGAACTTAAGTACGGGTATTATGTTGAATTTTTGATTCGTTTTACTTCAATTTCTTTAATTTTGATAATTATACACAATTGTTGGAGCCAACGAATTGTTATTTTGCTTTCAATTTCAAGCCACATTTTGGCAATAGCAAACACAACGAAATCACATTAAGATTGTTTGTGGATTTTGCTCAACTTTCGATATTCTATTCGAGAATAATGTTGTGTTTATACATATGAGAATTTGTGAATATAGAGGTTAACTCTTTTGCTCAAAATAATAAATTGATAATGAGAACTTTTGGTAATTTTATGATTGTTTGCTAAATAATTTGTTGATTATAATAATGAGAAAACATTTCATAATATTTTAGAATAGTAGGAAATAAAGTGTATTACTGACCTTATTTTTTTCTTAAGCACATTAATTTCAAGGAAATTAATCCAAGGCACATAATATAAGATTTCAGAGAGCAAAAACTTCTAATAAAAGTTTTACATGCAATATTTTTCATGCAGTTTTAGGAATTTTAATGCTTTACTTTGATGATGAAAAGAAATTAACAAAAATGTATAAGTTTCAAATAATTAAAATATCGAATGTTAGGAAGATTTATTAATGGTATAAAATAAAAACTTATACTTGAAATTTTGTTAATTAAAATGCTGTACTTTGTGACTAAAAAGAAATTACTAAAAATGTGCAAATTATTATTATTCTTGCAATGAATTAAAAAGCTACAAAAAATGTACAAATTTAAATAGTTCAAGTATTGAAAATGATGCCAATTTTGTAATAGTGAAAAATAAATATTTATAAATGTAATATAAAATGATATACTTTACTTTGTTGCTGAATATGAATACAAATTTAAACAATTTTTTTCTATAACTTTTATGATCTATTTTTTATGATTTCTCGTTGTTCTTTTGCAAGTTCCTGCACTTGTTTAAGTATAATATATTTGCGATCTTTGTAATTAATGTACAGCTATTGATTGACTGGCTGAATGAGTGACTGTCTGAATGAGTAGTGAGTGAGTGAGTGAGTGAGTGGGTGAATGACAGCAACTACTCAATCGTAGCACGCTGCATTTCACAAGGCATTAGAACTGCTTGCAAGCAAAAGCATCTAGACACGATTTGTGGAGCCCAGCGAAGCGCGAATCGATGACTGCACAATGATCATTGAGGCATGCTACACTAGAGAGACGAATGAAGATTGAGATAGTCATTCACTCAGTCAGATAGTTAGTCAGTCAGTCGTTGCATAAAGAACACAAACAAAGAAGCAAAATAGAAAAAAAGCAAACCTCAATAACAAAACGCAACGCAACTAACTAGCGCGTCCTTGGCCAGTCAACATTATATATAATTATTTCTTTTAATTTTTGCGCTGTTGCTGCCAAACGATGACGATATAAATACGACAGCAACAAAGTGTATAAAGAAACTACTCTGAGTGGTTGTTAGGGGGTGCTAAAGAGCATACACGACGACGTCCACCACCCACTTTACCCCCTCCCCCCACCGCCGCTTTGCCACACGCCACACACAAACTACACTCCAAAGATTCGAAGACAAAGGCAAAAACAAAGACAAAGGCGCAACTTTAATTAGACATAACGATGAGAAAATAACAACACTACACAAAAACAAAAAAAAATGTAATATAATAAAAAAAATAATTCTCAAGAATTATTACGATATGAAAACTTATTATTATTATTATTATTATGAGCAACTAAAAAAACGTTCGAAATACCCTATATTTCATGTGGTGATTGCTGATCTCTTTTTCTTTTGTCTTTCAAACTTAAAAACTTGAAGATACAGATTTGATTTTTGACATGTTCATAGCTTTAGCTTCTTAGTTGATTTCCTCAAAATTTCAGTTTAATAGCACAGATTTAACTCTTCATAGGGAAGCTGAAAGATGATATATGTTAGCTGCATGCTGATCACTTTTTTTTTGTCCACCAAATTAAAACGCTGCAAAATATAAAATTGATTTTTGGCTAATGTGTAGATTTAACACTTTATTTAAGTTCCTTCAAGTTTCAGCTTTATATCACAGTTGTAACTTCTCTTTAGGTAGCTGTTAAGTAGAATATGTTGGCTGAATGTTGATCAGTTTTTCTTTTGTTCACCAATATAAACGCTACAATTTTGATTTTTGGCATGTTTGTAGTTGAAACTCTTTAGATGAGTTCCTTAAAATTCTAGTTCTACTCTTCATAGAAAGTAAAATGATATAAATTGGTTGAAGAGATAATCAACTCTTCTTTTGTCTACCAAATTAGTTTTTAAAATATTTGGAGCATAGTTGTAACTTTTTTTAGGGTACCTGCAAAGTGTCATATGTTGGCTGAATCTTGATCATTTTTTCTTTTCTCTACCTATTATTTTGTAATTATAAGTTACAGCATTGATTTTTGGTATGTTTGTAATTTGAGATCTTTGGTTGTGTTCCTCAAAATTTCAGCTCAATAGTATAGTTCTAATTCTTTATAGGGTAGCTGCAAAGTGTCATATGCAATCTCTTGTTGTTCTCTAACGATGTGCCTCAATATTACGAGCACAACTCGAAGTCTGTCTGTGTCTACGTCGATGTCTGCGTCTGTCGCTCTGTCGCTCTGTCTCCTGACAAGTCATGTTCATGACTTTACTCATGGAAGAGACCTGAGGGTCATATGCGTGCAAAGCCAAGTCAACAGCACACAGAAACAACAACGGCGACGACAGCCACACATTTATGTCATGCAACAGTTAGAGCACTCATAAATAATCTTTAAAAGAGCCATTTAAATGCTATTATTGCAAAGAAAAAAGCGCAACAAAAAAAGATAGAATACTAATATTGTACAATAAATAAAGCAACTAAGTGAGACACAATCGGCATGGCAGCGATTGTCTGTCATTTATTAAGCTGTATATATAAATTATAATACTTAGGTACAGTTGTTCAGTCTCTGCCACGTTCTTGGCCCTCGAAAAGCGACTCAATGCAATGCTCCAATTAGCTGAGAACCTTCTTAGCACAAATAATGCTTCATTTAAGCAATGTTTATATAATTAAGCCAAGCACGAATTGTGTTCTTTGCGAATCTATTAAGCGAAAGTCTCGTTAAACAATTAAGTTCCATGGTTCTTTTATGATTTTCGCTAAAGTTTATTCTACTCATTTATCTACGATTTGTAGAGCTTGTAAAACACTGTTTTTAAAGCATTTGAAATTTGATTTTATTAATACTTTAATTAATCATTTCTTTATTATGATAACTGCAGAAATTTAAACAATTTAATTTGTAGTTTGTTTCTCTCTACTTAAATGATTTGCATAATTTTATTGAATGAATTTTGCTACGATTTGAATTTTATAATGCAATTTATGATATTTATTATTTGGATAGATTTATTGAATAAAATTCGCCACTAAAATTGTTTAGTTTTAAAAAGTTTTTTTCTCATATTAGGACGACTTCAGAAATTTCCACAATTAACACATATTTGAATTTGGGGTTTTGCATAGATTTATTGAATGAAATTCGCTACAAAAATTTTAAAGAATTTGTGTTTTCAAAATTATTTCTGCTTATCTATAACTACTGATTTTTAGACAATTAAATTTTGAAATAGTTTTCCCTATTTCACTTATTAATTAAAAATTATTAACAATCTTACACAGATACATAGATTTATTGAATGACAGACACACATATAGAAATATAGTGTATAGTGAATTGTCTTTAATAGTTTTATTTATATAATTAGCTCGACGAATTGAATTGCTTGGGACGTTAAAGCGTGGGATGATGAGGCGACCTTAAGATTGCTTTAAACAGAATTCAGATATCAAATGTCGCAAGCCGCGCCTCAGTTGAACTCATCTGTGGAAGCCTTCGATGCCCAACCCCATGATAAATGGTTGCCAAAGTTTAAGCGCAGATGTCTTGGCTATACTCGGAGAACACTGCGTCTTCGACTGCGATTACGACTGCGACTGCGGCAGTTGCAACTTGACCTTGTTTGTGGCAAGTTGCAACCGGCAACTGTTGCAAATAATGCGCGGGCAATTTATAACATTTTGCGATAGGGGCGCTTAAGGTAGAACTCACAAAACTCATGAGCACGAAAAATTCAAATTTTAATCGAAATCGGATTTGGAATCAGCAGCAAGAGCGCAACTTTAAGGTCAGAATATTGCAGATTAAACGATTGTTGTTTATTGGCAAATGTCATGTTCAATTAGTCGCCAAGCTGCATGCTGCAAGTGGCAAGTGGCAAGTGGCAGGTTGTGGCAAAACGGCGGCCAATGTCAGTGCAGCAACGTGGCATGCAACGCGTCGCTGTCAATGCGAATTATGTTAACAAATTGAGTTATGGTTATGTGGCTCCAGTTATGGATGATGGCGCATTTGTGTACAAAACTTTGTTAATATCACTTATTGTATCATCATGCAACACCAACACCAACACGATCATCATCATCATCATCATCGTTGGCATCGTTGGCATCGTGCAACAGGTGCAGCGTGCGTTGCTTCCACTCAAAGTCAGCGCACAACAATTAAGCCATGGCCAATCTCAAAAGGCTGTAAGCCATCAAAACATTAAACATTCAACATTAACATTCACATTAACAATAACATTAAAATTAACATTAATACTATTAAGCATCGAGATGATCTCAAGTGACGGAAATGGAAATGGAAATAGTTGTTGCTATATATCGCATCGCATCGCATCGCATCCCGAGGCTCATCTAATTACCAAGCTCAACTATTTAACTCAACTTTAAACTGGCGGCCATTTAGCTGAGTCTATGCGGCCGCCTAATGGTTTCTTTCAATGACACCGACCGAGTCGGTGAGCAAGCAGGTAGCACGGCTAATGGCAATGGTAATGGTAACAAGCGTAAGCGTAAGCAAAGCTATTACTATTACTATCACCATTATCGTAATCGGTTTAGTCATCGTTATCGCAATCGTAACTCTAGACTGGATATTTATGTGAATGCAGAAAGAAAATGATTTGTCCATTTATCGATAAACGATAACAATGCAGAACGATTATGATTTGTAAGCGTAACTCTAACTCTAGACTGGATATTTATGTGAATGCAGAAAGAAAACGATATGTGCACTTATCGATAAACGATAACCGTTATCGTTGTTTATCGATTATGTTTTCTAAATGTTATCGCTTAAATATTTGAGTATATATAGTTCAACTTATCGATTACTAACTGTATCATTCATACTTACCGATTACCAACTGCTATGGATATGTTAGTAATCGATAATAATGTATATCGGTTGTGAACTATAAACATTATTGCTCAGATATTTATGTGATTGTATTTATATTTTAAAAAATCGATTAACAACTGAAATCGATATCGCTTAGTGATCGATAACAAATTTTATCGTTTACGATTTCGTTAATATAATTATAGGAATTCTTATTGGTAGATAATTAACTGCAATCGTTATCGATTCATTGTCGATAACAATATGTAGAGATACTGAATATATTTATCGGAATTTATATTGGCAACAAACATGTTTTTATTTATTGATACATAGTCGATAACAATTGTTTGAGATGAATTTTAAACATTAAGCAATCGTTAGACACAATTTGTAGCTGTGTTGAAAATATATCTAAATTGGACAATTTATCGATAAGTATAATACGTAAAAATCGATAAAACATCGCGCACTAGAAAGCTCACAAAATATATTCACCTCTTTGCTATAATCGACCAATTTAAAATGATAATTTATTAGGAAATTATCGATATTCGTTTATCGCTTAAAGATAAGACAAAACGAATGCAGATTGTATTTACGACCGCTTGATTGTAACTCAATTTTATGAGTGCTGCGATCGTAACTAACATATTTAAATGTGTGTTGCGATTAAAATATATGTTGTGTGGACCCGATGATGGACCGATAACACTTTCCAAGCGAACAGCGAACTGATAGAATGATATATGGGCTCGGCATATGAAATCTCGTTGAGATTAGATCATAAGGAAATACAAATTGTCGCGGCAATAACTAAACAGATCTGCATTTTATACAGCTATTTATGAGGTTTCTGTCAGGGCATAAAAATGTAAAGACAGCGAGCGGGCGAGAAAGAGAGAGACATACCCGCGATTCAATTAAAATTAATGCTAATAATGGACATTGTTGGTTATGAAAGAAAAAAAAAAAAAAGAAGTCAGCGATACTTGCATGCAAATGCAAAACGTGTGGATGCCATAAAAGGTGCAAAAAAAAAGAGGCGCATGACAGTTTACGGATATAAGTTTGCTTATGGCATTCATTAGGGGCTAAAGCAACTAACTCCCACTTCGATAAATCGATAAATCAATCGAGGCGGCGATGCAAAAGCTGCTGAGTTTCATGTTTCCACTGCATGTGTGTTCGAGTGTGTGTTTTTGCATTTAATTGAGTCAGGCGAGGCGTCAAGATTTATGGGCGCTGTCTGGATTGTTTAGTGCGGGCATGTACAAGGTGTACATAAAATCGAATTGTTTATGCAAAAAAATCACAAACATACTAATAATGCTGCCAGTAAGCATATTGGAATGCCAAGCACGGAACGAGCCGAAACTGAAACAGACACAGAAACAAAAAAACAGAGACAGAAATTAAAATTGAAATTGAAATTGAAACTGAATGCGAGGTGAGAGACGAGCAGAAGTCGTCGTCGTCGTCGCTGTCGTCGTCGTCTCATGGCTAAGATTGGCTAATTGCGAGCACATGTGTTTTTGAAAATTAACTCCAATGCTATAGCGATCGCATGTTATTGAAATCGGAGCAAACTCATTTATCACCAAGCACAACAATTTCAAACGTCAAATACATTAGATATTTTTCTGTGAAGATGGAACAAAAACCTAAAGCATAACTCTATAACTCTCTGCCAAAGGTCAGGCTACATATTACAATAGCAAAAACGAAAACTTCATCGTAACTAAAGCAAATACTCATAGCTAGAGTATCTATGTTTTCGTTTCCATAGCAGTTTCTTGCTGTGGATCCATAAAAAGAAAACGTTCTAAATTATGCCTGTCATTGAGCAAAAATTATTTAATTTACTTGTCGATCGTTGATCGTCGATCGTTTGAGAGCGCTTCGAGCATTTGCGCTTCGGGCTGCGAGCTGTTAGCTGAGCTCTGATCGCTGAAAGATAGCCATCTATCAAAGCATCGATCATCCAAGCATTTATTCAAGCTATCGATCTCACAATTCCATATGTTGTAGCCATGAAATTCTTTGAGTTTGTTGGGTAGCTGCAAGCTGAGGCTGCAGAGCAAATATTCTTTACATAAAAAAATCTAAATGACAAAGAAAATTTCATAGTTAATAAAGGAATTTATGCTTTAACATATATCATTTTTTTCAAGTCGCATAATAACAACGACAACTAAACTTAGTTCAGGAATTTATGTTTTATATAACTTGGTCAACTCTGTTGAAAATCTTATTAATATATTATATAATAAAAAAATGAAATTTCTACTTCTTTGCTCAGGTCTTAATTTGTATAATTTAACTTTGATTTTTTCCACATACATACTTTATTATATCTACCTTATATTCTGAAAATTTCGGCTCCATCACCATTAATTAGTTAATAGTCTGAAACACACAAGTACATCACTTTATTAAATATCAAAGAACATGATCAAGGAACTTATGCTTTATATCAATTTACAAACTTGGATGAAGAATCTAATTTTATAAGGAATAAGGAATGACAATTCTTTGATCCACAACTCAGTTCTGAATTTATATAATTTTAGCTTATTATATTTGCTTGATATTCTGAAAATTTCAGCTGCATCGCTTGTTAATTGGTTCATATTCCGAAGCAAGCAAGCACAAGACTTTAATGCAAATGCGTTTGCTTTTAAAGTTCCCCAAGTCAAATGTACAAGGTATTCGGCAGTCGTGTATGCTGCTGTCGAGCACTTGAGAGACATATGAGACATCGCCCGTCACCTGCAGGCGACAAATTAGGCAATGATTGCTGGCTCCGACTTTGGCATCGCGTCCATTTCAACGTCTACTCAGAATTCTTGAGACGCGCTGAACTGCAGCGCTGCGTTGTTTGCTGCCTGCATTCCAAATGAATGCCACATCAGATACAGATACAGATACTCGAGACTATAACTATAGCTATATACTACACATACAATATACAAATAGCACACAATGCGACTGCAAATAATATGTATAGCATCTGGCGATTTACGATTTTGTGTGTAGAATACTCTTAAGTGCTGTCCTTGCTGAAAGTTCGTGTCTTAAGTCTTTTGTTCTGGCAGCTTGACATTTTGCAAGCAAAAAATAAAGAATCATCTTTCGGCTTCGTCGTTTTTTTCTGCTGCTGCTCAGCGCGAACGTCTGTTGGTCAAGTTAAATACCATTTATTCGCTTTGAACTTTAAAGTTCAAGTCTAAAACTGTTGAACAATATCTCTGCTTGGCTCTTTTTGGGTTGGGCTTCTCCTCCCCGCTCACCACAACTTAAACAACCAAATGTGTTGGTGACAGCGCGCATGCACAAAACAGATGCATATCATTTTCACTTAATGGAGTAGCGATAGAAGTGTAGAGTCGAGTGTTTATATTATTTGGAGTGAATAAAGAATAACGATTAATTTTGTATATTGGGTTCTATATTTGTTAAATTCAATTTTATTGAAATATTTTTTATTATGGAATTGATGCAATCAATTATGTGTTCTAGATTCGTTCTATATATTAATAAAATTAAGATTTTCAAAAATATTTTATATTACAAAATGTTTATGAATTACAATTTATATTCAAAATTTGTTTGTCTTTCTAAAATTGTATTCCAATTTTATTGAATTGTATCTAAAACTTTTCTTGGAATATTAAACACGATTTAATTGCCTTTTATATTTATAGAATTGAATATTATGTATTATGGTATATATGAATTCAAATATTTAACCCAGTTTCTTTCTTTCTATTGTGTAATTCGAATTGTATTGAAATATGTTTCATCATTTTCAATATCATTTACATAAGCATAGTAGATTATATTTCTTAGAACTTGGCATATAAAATGTATATTAATTGCTATTAATAATAGCGCATTTAAAAGGCGTTTTCTTGACTGATCCTCAGTCTGCTTTGTTCACTAATAAAGCCTCAAAGAGAAGCTTTATTAATGGCTTAAATATGACAAGTGATAATTGTGGTGTAAATACAGTTAAGCTTTGTTAGTGAGTCTGTTTTTATAAATACATAATTAAGAAATTACCTAAAGAAGTAATATTTGTAGAAGTAATCGATTTTTTACTTAGAAAAAGAAATCTCAGTTACGTTTCCTTGACGTTAATTAATTCAGCGCGTTTTGCTTTAGCTTGCTTCCACTGTAAATGAGATGACTTTGCCGCACCCACAGATCAGACTAATTGCACTTTATTCAAAGCCTAGATTTGATTTGATTTCATTTGAACGAAGGCAACTGTAAATTGCCATGGCAAATGCGGAAGAATTGTGCCGAAGTAGTAGAAGAAGAAGAAGAAGAATTGGCAGCCCGCAGCGGCTTCCAAGGTTTTCTCTCCACAACATAAAATAATTGACAAATGGAGCGCGCACCCAAAACAAAACATGAAAAATGTACTTACTCGTTTTTTTTTGCTGATGAGTCGAAGCACATAACATAATACTATGTTATATGGTATATAAGTTATGTTATGTTATGTGTGCTGGGAGTCAGTTTCAGTTTCAGTTTTAGTTTTTTTCAGAGTCGTGAGATTTGTGCCTAACAACAACGATTTTCTCACAAGAAAATGCAATTTTAATTATGTGAACACTTTGAACATTATTTTCCATTGCCGCTTTTGTGTGTGTTTGTTTAGTTTATTTAGATTTTTGTGTGTCATTTGGTTGCTCGCTTCTCGTCCCAGACCATGGCATAGAAAATCAGATGTAACATAATGACCCCACTTGTTATTGTTATTTGTTAGTTTTGTTAGTTGTTGTGTGTGTGTGTGTTTTGTGTGTGCTGAGCATTTGCATGCGCTGCACAGTCATCAATATGCAGCTCAATGGCACAGCTAAGCATAGAACGTGGCGTAGTTAATTTATAGCATCACTCATACGCCGCATAAGCCAAACACAGTGAAGCAAATTGCATTTTTCGCACTTGCAATTGATTTCTGAACCCATGTTTCTTTTTTGGGTTAATATAAAATCAATATTTGTCTAACTATTTATATTCAAATCTCAAATCAAATATAAAAACATTAAAACATTTATGATTTGGCACACAACAAGCAAAGCAAAGAATATGCTGAATTTTACTAATTGTGTTGAGAAAAAAACCTAAGTACTTTATGATGTGTTTGTTTATTTTTGTTTTGTTAATGTTATTTAGTCACTTGGCCGCGTCTGTTCTGACATCTTTAAGCATCTTTTCAGCAATTATTATTTACAATTACGAGTAATGTGCAGCATGTGCTTGCCAAGTGGTTTATCTTGAAATGAGATTCGTGCAATTTATACTATATACAACACACACATGGCACAGCTCATAAGTACTCAATGACATTGACCGCATGCATCGCCGGCCGGCTGACCAGCGGACAGACAGACAGACAGACGGACTTGTCGGATAGATCAGCGTATAAGCTGAGTCATCGTCAGTGTCAGCATCAGCATCATGCAACTCATTGAGAATCTTTATGCTGCTGTGGGGTATATGCAAAAATGACTTAATACTTTTTAATAGAGTTGTCTCATTTACTAGATTTTGTAATATTGAACACAATTTAATTGCAAATTATAATTAATTTTGTATTTTCACAATAACATTTTATTCACATATATAATATTCTAAACTGGGAAATTTATATTATATAATAAAAAAGCAATACAAGTTGCTTTCTATATTTAGAATTTCAGAATTTATAAAAATATTTTATGGCTTAAAATATACATTTATTCATGCTTTGTATTGTATTTTAGAACTCCTTTGAGTAGTAAAAAAATAAATCTTATCGTCGATTTAATTCAGCAAGATTCGCAGCGTGTGATGTACTTAGAAAAAACAATATAAATCTGACATTTATTTTACTGAATTTTTATTTCTTGTTGGAGAAATTATTAGAATTAGGGCGAAGCGAGAAGCTTTCGTTAAGTGAGTATTACAATGTAAATTAACATTTGGAGTAAATTAGTTAAAGAACTGAACTTAACATCATCGCATTATTGTTTTTTGTCCAGCAGTTTTGATCGCAAATGAAGTAATAAATTATATTACAAAAACTCTTGTGATTTTTTACTTCTTAAACTTCGACAAGTTTCATTGTGTAATAAAACCAAGAGAAACAGGAAAAATCTGATATTTATTGTACTGAATTTTCTTCAACAAGTTTTGCATCGTAAAGAAACTAAAAAAAAAAGAAAAAGTGTATTTCAATTTTACCGAATTTTTACTTCTACAACTTTAACAAGTTTCGCAGCTCAGAAAAAAAAAACTATAAAAATTATTTAACTGGAAATCAATTTGTGTTAAACGGAAATTAATATAAAACAAGTCAAATATGTTTGATGCAAATGTTGATTATTTGTTAACTCAATTTCTAGAGTGCAAACATCTTTAAACTGAATTAAATAAAAGTTAACCTTGTTGTGTATAATATGTGATATACATATAATAAGAAATTTTTTTTATAATTACTTTTAAAATTCATATTAAAAATTCGGCAATTTTAGTGCCTATCTATTTTGACATTTTGTATTCCATATTGATAAGAAGAAACTTCAATAAAGAAAAATCAGATTTTATATATCTTTCTACTAAAGCTTCAACAAATTTCGCAGGGTATTTAAGTGTTCATCATCTTCAACTCTATTTCAATCACACTTGTTGATTTTGAGTGTGTGTGTGTGTTTTTTTGCTGCGCTTTTTTTCAATCGAATTGCAAATGAAGTTAAATAAATGTCGTGTTGTTAGTTGGTTGCTTGGTTAGTTGGCTAGTTAGTTGCAGCAGCAGCAGCGGAGTCAAAGCGTTGACTTCAAGGTTGGGCGCCTCAATGCGGAAAACATGACAAGCCACAAACTGCAGAAGTAAAAATACACATACAATAAATATAGAAGTACAACAACAACGACAACAACAGCAAAAAAAAAGGCTAACAAAACTGTCATTAAATTGTAACATAAAAAGCCGCTAATTGCAAAATGTTTATACACACTCACACACACACACACAATCAGTCGCTGGATCACACAACTTATGTTTATAAACATGAGCGCACATTAATAACGAGATCATAAATAAAGTCAGCTATATCGAATGTATTTATTGCATTCCAAAAACACACACCCGCAATTCTCAATTCTCAATACTCAATTGCAAGTCAAATTGAAATGCTCATTTTATGCATTGACCAAATCAAATCAAAATTACTATACTTAGATCTACTCTCAATTCATTGCCAGTGGTTGTGTTAAATAAATAACAATTTTTTCTTGACATCTCACAGCTCATAAATGTTTATTGCACTTTGAAGAATTTTTCAAATTTATATAATTGTATTGTAAAATGTTTATAAAATAAAGTAAAATATTATGTTTCCAATTGTTATCTTACAAATTTACAAAAAATGAAATAAAATTTTTATAAAACAAAACTTAATCATTTCATTGAATTAAATTTTTTAATTCTGAACTTCATAGCTATATAAAATTATTTTTAAAATTTATCAAATTAAAGAAATTTAATGCTAAACTTTCCATTACATATTTCAATACAGAAATAAATAATTTTATTGCATTCAATTTGTCACTTTTAATCGCTTGCTTGGTCTGAGCAATAAAATGATTTAAGCGGCTGCCTAATAAATTCTTGATTGATCTCTAAACTGTATTCATTTCGACTATTCCAATTTCAATTTGAGTTGTAATTGTTTAACAAGTGTGTAGTTGATTACACACTTTTGAGGTCACAATGCAAATTGCATAATTATACTATAACTATGAATTTAAAAAACAATTTCAACTCCTGACCAAGCCGAATAGAACGCTTGATCTAACAATTGTTATCGTTTTGATCTTTGATATTAAAGGTTCAATTTTAATCGGAAATTAATTTAATATATACGAAATTTGTTATATTGTTGATTATTTCACACTGTTATCCATGTAACATAGAAAAAAAGCAAAACAGTACGGCATTAATGTTAAATTAGATCAAATTAATATACCGCAAAAAATACTTAAAATATACCAATGACTATATTTGGTATATTGTTATAGTACTATACTCAAAATATACTATAGAATGTAAGGCATAGGCTTAGGTATACTTCAGTATTTTTGCGGTATGAATTTTAAAATATATCAAATTAATACACCAGGAAATACTATAAATCTATAGTATATTATACTATAATCTATATTTGGTATATTGATATAGAACTACATTCAAAATATACTATAGAATATAGACGTAGGTATATTTTAGTATTTTTGCTGTATGAATTTTAAAATATATCATATTAATACATCATCTATAATCATCATCATCTATAAATCTATATTATACTATAATCTATATTTGGTATATTGATATAGAACTACATTCAAAATATACTATAGAGTATAGACTTATGTATATTTTAGTATTTTTGCTGTATGAATTTTAAAATATACCATATTAATACATCATCTATAATCATCATCATCTATAAATCTATATTATACTATAATCTATATTTGGTATATTGATATAGAACTACATTCAAAATATACTATAGAGTATAGACTTATGTATATTTTAGTATTTTTGCGGTATATTAAGCGGGTATTTCAAACACCCTCTACTCTTAGTAGTTTTACTTGTTTGATTATTATTTACTTGATAGTTTTGATAGCATATGAAATAATAATATATAGTCCTTTATGATGACATTCTTTATTTTTTTAATGATAATTGAATGTCTCTTTTTTTTGTTGACTGTTTTCATATTTGTTTTGGGTAACAAATTCGATTGTCTAGTAATATAATATATCCAATCTCCAGTTAATTTTTTTGTTTATTTTTTACTTTAATTTATATAGTTATAATATTAAATACTATATTTAATGGCACTCTTGATTCATTAAGGAAAAATTCAAATTTGTTGATTTCTTGAATTATGATTTATATAATTTGCTGCATTTAATTAAAAGTTGTTGCCTCAAAACTTACGCATAACTTGCTCCACTTCAAAGGTCAAACCGTAATTACCAATTGCAATTGCAACTTGAAGTAACAACAACAACAACGACAACAACAACAACGACAACAACAACAACAACGACAAAGCAACTGCAATCGATGCAATGATGCAAAAGCGAGATTCGCAAATTGATTTCAATAATTTATGTTGCAGGCTCGTTCACAAACCTGTTGCGGCTGGTGAAAGTGCCGTCTGTTGATAATTGTGGTTGCATTTATTGTGAATTTTGAAATTTATGAGCTAAACTTACCACACACACACACACACACACATACACACAGACATAAAGTAAAGTTGAACACGCATGCGTTTGCTGTAAGTGCCAACAAAGTGCCGGAAAATTGCGGCAAGTTGCTGATGGGTTGGTTGCAAGTTGTTGCTTTTTGGGCGTCGCCTGTGGCCGTTTTTGTTTTGTTTTTTTTTTACTGCTGCCACCGGCAATCGACAATCGGCAATACATGTGGCATGCATCATAATCAAGTCATGCGCCGATTTATCGTCGCTATTTATCGCACAACGAATGTGTGTGTAGGTTGCAACTTGCAACTTGTTGCATACATTTCTCTTAACTTATTATCGACTCGCAACTTGTGGAGTCGCAGTCAGAGTTGTCATTGTGCTTGTCGTTGTCAATGCACTTTTTGTGTGTGTGTGTGTGGCTGCAACATTGCTCTCAGCATTGACAACAGCAACAACATGAGGCAAGTCTCTAAGTTTCTCACCAGCAAATTGCTTTGATTTATTTTATTTACTATCTCAAGCGAAGAACCTTTAAGAATTATTAACGTATTTTTAGACTTTTGTATTTATATATTCTGGCCAATATTCCTTATGAAATTATTCTACAAAATTCTTGTAGATGAAAACAATGCTAATAAGTTTGTAGTAATGTCTAAAGCTTAACTGACTAATAGTTACATTCTTAATGAAATTATTTTAAGGATTAGCATCATTAAAACTATTAAGCCCATTTTTTTTTATTTATTTTGTTTATTTATATTTTTATTTATTCGTTAATCTGTTCTGGGCAATATGTAGCTTATGAATTATTCATGTATTTGTTTATTTACTTATTTGAGAATATTTCTGACTGAAGATTACTTATGAATTATAAACAGATTTATTTTGTAAATTCTTTTTACTTTACTTTTGCATTATTCTTCATAAATTATATTCTTCATGTTATTATTTAGGTATATACCTATCGGTTTATTGAATCTTAGTCATTACTAATGACTCATTATCATAGTTTTCTGCCACTAGAAAAAAGGCTTAGTAAGCAAAAATTGCTCTTGAGTTTCAGCTGCTGATTAAGGCAAGTTCTATGTCAGACATCATAATTTTCATAGCGTGATAATTAAGGTGTGTGTGTTGAGGTTTACATATGTTTATTTATTATACACTGTAATATACATTCAACATAAATGTATATTGATTTAAAATCTCAATTGCATTGGCTTGCAACGAAAGCTGTGCACAGAGATCGAGCTGTGAAATGTGCAACATTTAAATCGTAATCTCGTAATCAATAGGCGCTCAAGTGTCGGCATATTTATGGGACCAACTGTTAGCCCGGTTAAGTGCTGGGCTAAGTATCATCATCGTCAACGTCAACGTCAACGTTCAATGGGAGGGCGCAGACATGAACAACATGAACATGAACATCAACGTAATGAACGCCCATTTAACGCCCACTTAGATGCGTTGCGGTCGCATTACTAATACGCCGCGTGTGCGTTGCGTGTGTGTTGCAACAGAGCTGAGCTGAGCTGATGTCGTTGTTGTGAACAATGTGTTAATTACACTGCTGACGCCCACGCAGCCACCGCACTGCAATTGCTGTGATGTTGGCTGTTGGCTGTTGAACAAAGACCGATAATCAGCGAATTGTGAATTCAAATGGAAGAAGTGACATGTATAAAAATACTCGTGCTTCAACAACAATCGCAGTGTGCAATCTTTCTTGCGATGACTAAACACACACTTATGCCAGTGTCATGCTGTCTGCACACACACTTGCACACACACTTTTGGCCCCTTTTTTCTGTGGGCACGACGCGCTCAATTTAACGCATACGCCCCGTTGTACCGCCAGAGTCGTCATCGTCATCGTCACCGTCATCAGGGTCATCATGTTACGAGTACTCAACCCAGCGCAACTACACACGCACACACACCTCGCACCCCTCTTCCCTCACCCCTCTCTCATTATGACTATAATTATTTGACTTGCCTCACTTTAGTCTCTGCTTTTTGCTCTTTCTCCCCAAGCTCAGTTTGTTTTCAGTTATGAAATAGCTTTGCTTTGTTTGACTTTTCATTTCTTTTCTTTTCTTCTTTCGCCTTTTATTGTTTAACACTTTCATAATTCATGCAACGTCTATAATAACGTTGGACAGACGTTGTAATAATAACCAACCAACAAAGATCCAACAACGATTCGTCGGTATTTATCACTTACGTCGCACGTTTATTAATTTAATTTCCAGATTTGATATTATTATTGCTGTTGCGCTACAATAGTCGCTCGCATTTCGACACTCATTTCAATTAAGACCTCACTCACATTGTGCTCGCTTTTTTTCATTTTGTTTTTTCTTCAATCCCTTCCGCTAATTTTGCTTCATTTGTTTTTATAGCTATTGTTTGAGTTGTCTATTAAATTGTTTTATATTTTTTTATATGTAATTGCATTTCTTTTTTGAACTTTTCTTTAAAGCTTTTCTTATTTCGCTAATTTATTTGAGATTTCATACTTTGTGTTAATTTCGTTATTTATAACCAACTATTTCTTTATCTACGTTTTCTATTTCTTTCACTTGTTTTAAATTTTTTAATAATTTATATTTGTTATATATGATTGCATTTATTTTTCTTTAGCGTATTTCTTATTTCTCTAATTTTGTTCGAGAATTTATATTTTATGTTATTAAATTTTTAAAGTTTTTCTCTACTTTATGATTAATTATTTCTTTGTTTACATTTCTTTTTCTCTTTGGATTTTAATTTTGTAATTTTTTGTTTTGTATAATGGCATTTTTTATTCTAATTTAAGGCTTTTCTTATTTCGCTTATATTTTTCAGAATTGATATTGAATTATTTTAAATTCTTTATCTACTTTTATAACATGTGCAAATATTAATAAAGACATTTTCTTTTTTCTCTTACTTTTATAACTTTACGAACAAGTTCAAAATAATATATAAAGAACTATTTAAGTTTGCGTTCGCTTTCTTTATCTATATTTTATATAAAAATTTATTCATTTTAATTCAAATTTAAAAATAAATATTTCAACTATTGTCAATCTATTTTTGCTGTCACTTTCATTATTATGTAAATAATCAACTCTACATTAGCATAAAGTCAGTCTCTGCCTTAATATTTCTATTTCTGTCTGCTACCGCTTTATTTTCAAGGTCTGGGTCGCTGTTTCTTGAAACTTTAATATTTTCTAAAACTTTCTCTTCAGCGTGAAAGCGCAACTGATTGAAACAAGAAAATGTTGCATTTATAATTTAATTATTTTTTTTTTTTATTTATTTTTGCTGCATTGTTAATTGATGCAATTTGATTATAACAAAGTTTTAAGTGATAATTTCAAACTATGTATATAAAGTAGTTGCATTAAAAAACAAACTAACTTTAAAAAGATTTCGAACTATCGATAGTTATAGACAACAATAATTTGATTGTTTTATTTTGAAAGTCAGAAGCGTTTTAGAATCATTTTCATTTCAATAGATAAATTGTATTCGTTATTAGAATAAAGTCAGCATCATGATTCTCTTTGAAAGATGAACTATAGTATAAGCAAAATATTATTATTTTTTATTCATATTTTATTTATTTTAAAGTTGATCTTTCAAATAGAATAACTATGTTGATTATTTGTCTCTTTTGATTGCAATCTAGTAGTTATTATATCATCTCTCTATATATCGTGCATATGTAGATCTGAATTCTCTTTTGCTGCCTTTTTTTTACGTGTGTAGAGACAATTGATATGCGGTTCCCTTTGGGGCATCTCTCATCCATCAACATCATTCAAATGAAATGCCGTTAGCGTTCGTTTCGTGACTTTCTGAAGTTTTTCGCGGTTTGCTTTCGTTTTTTTTCCCTAGCTTGAATGAATGAGTGAATGAATGAATGATTGATGAGCACACACACTCACTTGATGAAAGTGTTGCGCGATTTGTGTTCGTCTGCCGAATAGAGTTAAATTTCGGTATCAGACTTGTTTATTTTTGTTTGTTTTTTTTTTGTTTTGTGTTTTCATGTCTTGCTGTTGTCGTCGTCGTTGTTGCTGCCACTTTTTGGCGCCGCGAGCGCTTGTGTCTTTTGTTTTTTGTTTTTTTTTGGCTGTCTTTATTATTTTTTTGCACAACAACAAAAATTGTAACGATCATAATTTATAATTATTCTATTTTGTTTTGTTTTTGCTTTTGCTTTCGTTTTCGTTTTCGCTATCGGTCTTTTTTATTTTTGCTTGTTGGGTTTCTTTATTAGAGTCTTATAACTGTTGCTATTATCCATTCAGACGTTCATTCATTCGCATAATGAATAATTTATGTGCAATTTCGATCGTAATTAATAATCATATACGCATTCATGTACTTTAATCGCCCAATTTCGCATTGTTTAAACACTTTTACTTTATTGCATTTACTTCCTTAATCGAACACATAATTCCTTCCCCAAATGCTTATTCAGTTCACTTTTTTGCAATTTACTCAATTAGTACCTCATAATATATAAATATTTCTGTTCTTGACTTGCTATTAGAGCATTTGCGGGTTGATTACCTTTGAATTATTTCAAGTACAAACTGAGAAGTAATTTTTCATCATATTATAGAATATTATTGTTGTGTATTTATTTCATTTTATTATTATAATAAAGATTTCTCGTTATTTTTAATGAAATTCATGCACACAATTCGCATGCTTGTTCGACTTTTTTAATATTCAAAGGCCAATGACAAATGTGGTCAGAATATTCTAACATAAAGCTGAGGTCACATTTGATTATCACAGCAGCAGCAGTAACTGATCAGAAGCACACACACACATATATACACACATCCATATGAATGTAAACTGGGAAATATTTTTGAAGTCCTACTGCCAAACCATGCCCACTGAAGCAAATCTGCTTAAGTCGCCATCTAATTGCATTTCTACCAAACTGTTGAGTAACAGTTGAGCAGAAACATCTCTAGCAAGCTGGGCAAACTTCGTGAAGGCCTTCTGTCTAACCACGCCCACTGAACACATCCGACTTCACTTTTAGTCAAACACATTTACGTATATTTAGCACACATTTAGGCAATGACTTTTTTACACCATCGATTAACAGCAGATTACCAAACTCTTGCCTTGACTGAAACCAATAAGAGAGTTAAGATGCAAGAATTTAATCCCAATACGAACACATTTTATTAAGGATATCATATTGAACGATATTTATTATGTGAAACATTATTTATTTAAAATTTAGGAGCAAGTTAGATCAACTGAGAACTTCGGATTGACATCATAAATTTATTTTGTTGTAATGCGTTCTTTTTGTATAACATTCAGTTGCCCTCAATCGATATCCAATTTTACTTATATATTAAACAACAACTTATATTGATAAGTTATTTGTGATATGTGCTGTTTGAAATTAAAGTAGAAACTTATTATAGATATTGCTGATATTAATCGCGAGTCAATCTCATTGCGGTAGCTGTGAATTGTATTGCAAATTAGATCGTGCTTAGTCAGAGAGCAGAATTGTGTTGCGACGGAGTCAATCTGGTTGCTGGTGTAACTTATGTTTGTTGATTCGTTTGATATGGTCGCATAGTTGAGTTCGTTACTGTCTTGAGGGGGAGCACAATTTTGCAAATTAGCTGAGCTGAGCTCAGGCTCAGGCTCAGGCTCAGTTGATAATCGAGCGAAAGAAAGAAATAGTTGGAAAACGTGAGGTGCAGTGTTGGCCTGTAGCGCGCAAGCCAAATAAATAATAAAGTAATTTATACTTAATACACGACATATCGCTGCCACAAAAGCCGAAAATCTGTTTGACCCATTTTTGCGCTATCTACGAATATCGAAGTGAAAATCATCAAACCGCAGCATACAGCGCCACAGTCACAGCTCCCCCACAAGTGAGCTCGAGACAAGCCCAACAAACGAAACGTAGCCAGGCGATTGCCAATTACACTTAACAAACTCATTATGTTCCGTTTTGCTCGAAAAGAAAAGAAATAAAAAACACAACCAGCGGGTGTCAATATGCAATCCAGGCTGGCAAACAGCAACAGCAACAACAACCTCAACAACCAACAACAATACCCAGAGCAACAGCAGCAGCAACCTCCACAACAATGGCAACTGTCTCTCAAGCATTTTAGATACCCTTTTTTTCTTTGGTCTGACAGCAATTTGTTATGGTTATTAAACACGATCTTTTGCAAGACATGCTTGAAATATTTCAACTTTTCAATGTATCGTACTTACTGAGCTTGCACAGCAATATTAAGTATACGCCAAGGTGGGAATAATTCTACTAAAGAGTAAACAACAAGATAATTGTTCAAGTCACAATTGATAAAGATTAATATACATAATTTGGAAGTATTTAAATTTTTCTTTAACTTCTTTTTATTGAGCTTGCACAGCAATATTAAGTATTCGCCAGGTGGGAATAATTCTTTCAAGTGAATATTTTAATAGAATAATTGCTTAAAGCATAATTTGAGAAAACTAATTTACATAATTTCATTTCATTTAAAATATTTGACTTCTCTTTATTAAGCTTACAAACCAACTATTAAGTAGACGCCACGTGGGAATAATTCTACTTAAAAATATAAAAAAATATAATTGTCAAAACACAATTGAAAAGGTTTAATTTACATAATTTTGAATATATTCCATTTATTGTTGACTCATTATTATTTAGCTTGCAAAAGCAAATATTACGTATACGCAATGAGGGAAAAGTTCTTCTAGGTAAGAAATAAAATAGAATTTCTTAAAGCGCAATTGAAAATGATTAGTTAACATAATTTGGAGATACTTAAACTTTTTGTTGGGTACTTATTATTGAGCTTGCAAAAAAATATTTAGTATACGCCATGTGGAAATTATTCTACATTTTGATAAAATAAACAAAATAATTGTTAGAAGACAAATTCACATAATTTTGAAACATTTAAACAATCGGAAATTACAAAAATTGTATTTAGATTTTTTGCTGAGCTTGCAAAGCAAATATTAAGTATACGCCATGCGGTAATAATTCTTCTTCTTGAATATTCAAAATTATAACAGTTATTGTACAAAGCGTAATTGAAAAACTCTAATTTACATAATTTGGAAACATTTAAGTAATTTAAGAAGATATATTTCCTGAGCGCGCACGTAAATATTAAGTATACGTCATGTGGGAATATTTCTTCCAAGCAAGATATACAATAAAATAATTGTTCAAAAGTTAGTTGAAAATAGAATAATTTGCATAATTTTGAGGAATTAGAACTGTTATTGCATTATTTTTATTGACCTTCCAAAACATTATTAAGTATACGACATGATGGTGTAATTCTAATAAGTAAAAAATCAAATGAAATTGCTATTAAGCAGGAGTCAAGAGATTAAATGGTTTTGCACAATTTTGATTGACCTTCCCGAACATGTTTTTTAACGTATAAATCACTCACAAATAAAAGAGAGACAACAATTGAGAATATATTCAAAATTATTTCTGATTGATATTTATTGAATTGCCAGAAGACAAAATGAAAAAGTGATGTTTCCTTAAAGCTTTATAATAATATTCTTTAAATGTTGCATATTGTAAAGTTTACATTTTTGTATAGCATTATTAGTTTTTTGTGTTTGATTATGAAACTCTTCTTTTCTATTATTTTAAATTAAATTTAACTTTACTTTTGATATCAGACATTTTCATTTCAAAATTTAGAAATTTCAACTTCACTTTTCTAAGCTTAAATTGAGAAAATAAGCTAAATTCTAAGCTGCATTTAAAATGTGTAGAAATCAATATTAACCCAACTAGATTAAAAAGTCAATTGATGCGGGCTGAAAAGAAGTGTATAAGAAGTCGAAGCAAGAACCGTTAGGCTGTAAGGCAGTAAGGTGAAAATCGAAATTCATGTTGAAATAATGCCGATGGAGCGACACAAGCGGCACAAGAGTCAACTCCATGCAACTGCCCCATATGAAAAGGCGGCTCGTGCTCGTGTTTTGCTGCTTTGCTGCTTGTCAGGTGGCAATCCAAGAAGAGAGGAGGGGGAAGGGAGTGCAAGAATGGTGGCAGAGTGTGGGAGAGAGAGAACGGGTGGATGGGTGGGTGTCTGGTGGGTCTTGATCTCCGACTCGGACTAGCTGACAGGCGAACATGGCTAGAACAAAATTTATGCCAGCTGCCAGCTGCTCACATTATTATCGACTTTACTTTTATCGAGACGACATTTGACTGCTCAACGGCAGCTAGCAACAACAACCACAACAACGACAACATCGACAACAAATTTGAATCGAGCCACTGCCGTTTTGTATTGTCGCAGGGGAGGCGGGGCATGCAACTGCAGCACGGGGTGGTGCAACAACGCGAAAAGAATTTAAGGCAACGATCCGGACAGCTGATTGTATGACAAACTGCGAGTATTTTGTATTGCTTTGAGCCTGTTGTTGTTGTTGTGGTTGTGGTTGTGCTGCATAAAGAATGTGGCATTTGATGTGTTGCATGCAACGCAGATTGACACACGCAGATACCCTGCAAGCGGCCATAAATTGAGGCTACACAATTGACAAGCGAACGAACGAAACGAATTTGTTGCTGCTGTTGTGTTCAAACAGAAATACTCGAGAGTTTATTGTTGCCATTGAAAGTGCTTAAGTGTAGACGAAATATTAAATAGAAATGCAGAAATAATTCAAGAGATGATCTTGCGATTGAAAATTGTATATTAAATATTCAATAAAAAAGTATAATGTATTTAAAAGATGAAATTGCTATTAAAAGTGTTTTTTTTTGTGGATAAATTGAAGATTTTATATGAAATAGAAATTCAGAATATATTTATGAAATGAGATTGCAATTGAAAACTGTTGATAAAATATTCAAAAGAAATGCAGAATTTATTTAAGAGTTTTGTTATTTATTTATTATTATTAAATCAAGTATTAAATCAAGAGAAAAAGTTCAGATTTTATATTATATATATTATATATTAAATAAAAATTAAAAAAAAAAAAAAAAAAAATGTGGAATTTATTTAAAATTTGTACTATTCGCTTAAACTGTAGTTTAATTTTGCTATGGAAAGTGATTTGCAAATAAAGTGCAGATTTAATTATGAACTGGAAAAGCGAGAATTTATATAAAGTGTGGATTACATTTTAAATGGAAATGCTGAATTTATTTAAGAGATGAAATTGTGTTTGAAAGTGCTTTATTTTGTCAATAAAGCGAATATAATATATTAAACAGAAATAAAGAACTTATAGAAGAGAACTGGAGTTTAATGTTCTCATTGAAAGAGTTTTATTATGTGGATAAAGTATAGATTTAATATAATATAATTTTTAAGATTTTTATAATTTCTTTAACCTGGTAAAGTGTAGATTATATTTTAAACGGAAGTCCAGAATTCTGGAATTAATTATTATATTATTTATTTAATATATATTCATTATTTATTCATTGATATCTTTAAGATGTGAATAAGGTCGGAAATATTCAATAAAAATACTGAAGACATCGATGATACTTGCAGCTTATTAAATTCAATTTTAAGAATTCAGCTTATAGGGTATCTACTGTTCGAGCATAGTTAATTTGCAACCTTTACGTGCCCATTTCAATTAGTAAACTGTTTTTAGTTTTTGTTTTTATTGTCAAGTGGCAACAACTCAAAATGGGGCAAGACTTCAGTCATGCATTAGTTGTCATTACGTTTTCAGCAACGTGCAAATTATGTAGAAGACTTAAATATCTTCATTTTTTTGCGTTGGGTACTTTGAAGATGGACAACACTTTGGCGTTGTCTGCATTTCCTGGCCGCGGCGCATACAAAAAATGTAATAAAAATTTGTGTGTTTGTGCCACTTGTGGCCTGCGCTGACAATAACAACTTGCAACTTTCGCTTCCTTCTTCAGATTGTTTTTTGTTGTATTGTTGTTTGTTCGTTGTGACTGCCCCATCAGCGTCATCATTTCACCACTCGACTCGCAAATGAGCAGCTGAGGGGGAGGCAAAAAGCGGTCCACTCCACTCCAAGCTGAAGATCGAAGAAGACTCTTCAAGTCGTCGTCGAAGTCGAAGTCGAAGTCGAAGACGAAGTCGAAGCAAATCTCAAGTGCTGTGCCCATCGAAGCTCAGTCAAGACGTCGCGACGTCTTCTGTTTCTCTCTTTTTGTTGTTATTGTTTGTTGCCTGCCGGAAAAAGATGCGATGCCATTTTACTGACTGCCTCTCCTGCTGTCTTTTTGTATGTTTCTCTATCTGTCTGTCATTCACTTCTTTCAAGTCTGTTTTTTTTACCCGTTTTTAATTGGAAAATCGCAATCAGCGTGAATTCTTTTTTACCTTTGTAGTGAGGGTTTAGTATTGAATATTGTTTAAGACTTGCAAATTTATGAAAGCCTAATAACACTTGTTGTTTTATATTATGGTAATTGCAACTTCAACTGTTCGTTAACCGAAAGGATTGTCACATTCTTATGGCAATTTATTATTTGTTTGTTAGGCCACAATGTTGTTGAACTTTTGATAATTATATGCAGAGAACGCAAGAAATTTCAGACAAAGTCGCGTTTATTAATCAGCAATAGAATTAAGTTTTATTTTAAATTATTTGTTTCTTTGTTCGTTACAATTCAATACTTTTTTATTGAATACGATATTTCTTTTAATGATTTATTGATCTATTTGGGTTTTCCAAGGATGTGACCGAGTCAAATCTTGCAGCTTATGCCATTGAGCAGAGTATTTAGCTTTGGACTCTCGTCACTCTGTTTATTTTGTTTTGGCTCCTCCTTTGACTTAATTTCATCGGAAATTCCTCCAAATATTGATCTACTTCGGTGGACTGTAGATCCCCTTAAACTTCTCAAACATTATGCTGTATTTCCATAAATAAACATATTTCAAATTCAAAATATATTTTTAAGTAAGATTACAAGTAAATATAAACAAATATGTTCAATCGAATAAACTCAAAATTCTTTTAAACAAATTTGATAAGAATAGAAGAATAAAACAAGTAAGAAAGCTATAGTCGAGTGTGCTCGACTGTCAGATACCCGCTACCCATTTAGAATAAAAGCAAAATATTGCGGTATTTTATCATAATATACCAAACCCACAAATATACTAAAAATATACCAAATGTTATATTTGGTATATCAATATAATACCACATTCAAAATATACCATAGACAGCACAATATACCAGATTGTCAGCCAAAGCAACTAAGACACCTAGTAAGTTGGCGGTTTGCCCATTTAAAAGTATTTCCTTAATAACTTTTATCTGATCGCAATCAAATTTTCAGAAATCATAAATACTATAGTTATTATTGTACACACCGAAATTCGCAGCTGTAGCTTGAAAATTACGCTTGTTATTCGATTTTTTTGATTTGCGTGGGCGGAAGTGGGCGTGGCAAAAATTTGAAACAAACTTGATCTGCGTGCAAGCATAACAAATGCTGTTGAAAAAAATATATAGCTCTATCTTTTATAGTCTCTGAGATCTAGGTGTTCATACGGACAGACGGACAGACAGACAGATTGTCTCGGCTGTTGATGCTGATCAAGAATACGAGGGTTGCTATTTAAGTTTCTGGCCTAGGTCACTTCTAGCCATATTAGGACCAATTGGCTATTTCCCAAAAAAAGTTTGGACTTTTATCAATAAAAGCTCCATACAACTTGTTCATGTACGAGCACGTTTGATATCGATAAACGATTAATCAAAAACTTACCTCGGCAGAAAAATCGAATTAACTCGTGAACACTTTTGAGCAAAAATTTTTCACAACTTTCGACTTGGATTATTACGACACGAGTGCACCGATGAACTTAAATCTTTATAAGGCGATGAAGTGCCATCCTATAGCCCTGTGAAATACTGGTTTAATGGATTCTATCGTGGCCGATGCTCGCTAGAAGACGAAGGTTGTGAAGGTCGTCCAAAAACGGACGTTGGGCCAGAAAACATTGATGCCGTGCGTGAACTGATAATGCTAGATCGACATGTGACATATCGTGAGATAGAGGCATCCTTTGACATTTCTTCCACCAGAATACATTCGATATTGCATAAACACCTGGTCGTAAAAAAGGATTGTTCTCATTGGATCCCGCACAATTTGACGATTGCTCAAAAAAAGGCTTGTGTGGATTGGTTCAAAGAAATTTTGAAAAAATACATTCCCTGTGCTTCAAAAGACATTTATAAGATGGTCACAGGTGACGAATCATGGATCTATGGTTATGAGCCCAAAACAAAACAGCAATCGACCGTGTGGGTCTTTGAAGACGAGCCAAATCCAACGAACCTTGTTCGTGGAGGAAGCACTATTCAGCAAATGGTCGCCTGTTTCTTCGGTAAAACTGGTCATGTGGCGACTGTTTCGCTTGAGCAATGTAGGACGGTCAATTCTGAGTGGTACACCATAATTTGTAAGCCTGAACTCCTTGTAGAAATTCGAAAAACGAACAAGAAAAGATGGATCATTCCGCACCATGACAACGCGAACTCCCACACACCAGCTCAAACCCGCGCCTTTTTTTGCGGTCAAAACGTGGAATTCATGGGTCATCCGCCGTACAGCCCTGACTTGGCACCCAATGACTTCTTTTTATACCCGCACATCATCGAAAAAAGGCGTGGTCATTGATTTTCTATGTCAGAAGATGCTGTTAAAGTGTTCAAAAACCATGTTTTGGAGGTGCCTCAATCAGAGTGGAAAAAGTGCTTCGACAATTGATTTGAGGGCATTCAAAAGTATATAAATCTTGCTGGAGAATACTGTGACAAACCATAAATCCATTTTTTTTTATAAATATTCACATTTTCATTATTAGGCCAGAAATATAAATAGCAACCCTCGTATATATACTTTATAGGGTTGGAGATGCCTCCTTCTACCTGTTACATACATTTCCTGCTGGCACAAAGTTATAATACCCTTTTACCCTATGGGTAGCGGGTATAAATATGAAGAATATCTATCAATTCAAAGGTTGATTGCTTGGAATCGTAAATTTCACAATAAATAACACTATATACTATATATTTTGATTTGCTTAACACTATATATGTAGATGTATGTAACAGAGGTGGAGGCTAGTTGATAGACCCTATCGGTATCGGTATTATCAAGTCGATAGGCACGAAGCTATCGGTATCATTAGTAGTAGTCAGTAGTAGATCATCATTCGTCAAAGTAGAACAGCAGCAGTCAGTTTAAACGAAGTCAGAAGAAGGAAGTAGTATTGTATAAGTTTAATTAAATAATCCACATATGTATTTTATACTCAAAGGTTATCTTTATAACCAAGATTACATGCATATTTATCTCTATTTATTTTATTTAATTTTGTTAATTTTGTTTAATCTTTTATTTGTCTTACTATACTGTTTTTTATTGCTCAGTCAGCTTATTAATATTCTTCCCTTTTCCATTTTTCTCCTCTTTCTTTGCAGCTGAGTTCCCCGAGGAAGACAGCGATATGCTGATGGAGCCCAACGACTTTACGCCCATCACAGTGTTGCGTTCCCACGAGCAGCAGCACTTCCACATGCCACCAACCACACAGCTGCAGCACAATCCCCAGCAGCAGCAGCAGCAATCACAACAGCTGCAGCTACAGCAGCAGCCACAACAGTTGCAGCATCGTGTGTCAGCGCAGAGTCGCCACTTCCAATCGGAATCGCTGTCGCAGGAACAGTTTCGTCCCATTGCGAATCCAAATACGCAGCTCATCTCGCGCTCCGATGTGACGCCGTTGGCAAACTCAGGAGGAGATTCTCACAGTCAGGCGGCGCAGAACTTTTATCCTCCCTTCTACCACGAGGCGCCTCCATTGGGTCACTCGCGTCCCTATTTCGCTGGTCCCGTCTCACCTTTGGGTGACAATTCACCGCTGCAATTGCCGCTGCTGACACCGCAGCAACAGCAGCTGCAACATCAGCAACAGCAGCAACATCAACAACAGCAGCAGCAACAACAACAAGCACAGCAGCAGCAACAGCAACGCGGATTTGATGCCTCGATTTTGGGTAGCGGTGATTTTGGAGTGTTGCGAGGCGGAACTTTCTATCCCGAAGAGGAGATGCCCTATCATCCGGATGACAACAGCGATTACATCTACGGCGATGCGAACAACGGGCATGGCAGGCCAAGCGAGGGATTCGTTCAGAAGTATACGTATCCTGAGGAGCAATTCGCTAATTTCCGTGACTTTGCGGACATCAATACGCCAACGGATTCGGCATTCTCGCAGTTTGTCGTCGTCTATGCTGCGAAGAATGCGACAAAGCCGCACACAAGTCATCCGCATCCGAAGAACATCTTTGAGCAGCTGGAGCTGCTCGATCGGGAGAAGGCGCTCGAGGAGGCGGCGCTGAAGAAGCAGCAGCCAAGCAAATCCAAATCGAAGCTCTCCAAGACGAAGCTGCAAAAGAAGTACAAGAAGAAGGCGATCGCCAAGGAGTCGCTCGATGTGGAGCCGCTGTTGGCCCTAAGCTAAGCTAAGCTAAGCGATGAAGCAACTGTCCATCTATCTATCACTTCACCTTCCCCTTCCCCTCGTTACATTCCTCCCCCTCCCCCACCCCACTTTCAAAACACAGAACTTTTCACACCTTTTTTTGGTTACTTCGTTTCGTATTTATTCCAAGACAACCCTCTTCCACTCCCCCTCCACCCTTCTCTTTTGCAATAGTTCCGTTAGTTGTGTGTACTAATTATTATTATTATTATTATGATTATTATTATTAATGTAATGTAATATTTTTTTTGTTTTATTTCTTTGTTTTATTTCTCGTGTCTCTTTTGTGTGTAATTGTAGCTTTTAGTTTTATTTGTACTATTTGTATTTTATTATTTTAATTTCCACATATTTCGTGTATTTTGTTGTTTTAATTCCACAAACAAAAAATGAAAATGAAAAAGCAAAAAAAACAGGAAAGAAATCAAACATAATTTTGTATTGTGTGTGTACATAAAATGAGAAACAGCTCGTAATTGTAATTTTAATAATAAACGTAAATAAACAATAATCAACCACATCCGTCTCTCTCTCACTTGTTCACTTGGGTTCATTCAACTCTCTTTTTTTTCTTTTTACCTCTTTTTGCAGTTAGTAACAATTCTCTAGTGCTCGTATTTGGCTCGCAGCGCATTTAACAGCGTGGTGAACGAACCCGCAGTGCGAAAGGTCTGCAATAAATTCAGAAAGGGGAAATAATTAATCATATAAACATTGTGCTTATTATTTAGAGTGGCTTTTTATTTCGAAGCTAACTTTGAGCATTACTTAATAGACATCAGTCAGCTTCAATCAATTGGAGATCGGGATGTAAAGGAGAAATATTACAGCACTGCAAATATGATATAATTTAATTGTATTAAAATTGACTTCTATATTATATTCACCAAACGTTGATATTATAAGTTCAATTTTATCAGATTTATTGCAAAGCTGCTTCCAACTTTTAAAAAATGTACGCAAAAACAAAATTTAAGATCCAAATTGAAAAGGGCTAACTAAACTATATATTTAACAAAAAATGCTGTTGTTATCTTTAATTTTGCTTCTATATATTGATTTTTGTTGTCATTAATGATTTGTTTAATATTGTTGTTTTGATTAATATTGTCAAACTATATAATTAATCTTTTCTTTGGAGTAAAATGTTATACTTTTGAATAATATTTGTATTACCTGGAAAGATGAATAAGCTAGAGTTTGGTGAACAAAATTTTTTAATTGAATCTTCAGTTTGAAAAATGTATTGTTTGTTTAACAAAAGTTTATTTGTAGTTTGGAAAAAAGTAAATCGAAGTTACAGCTTGGACTTTTTTGTTTTGTAATTTGGAATATGAATTTCTAGATGGTTGCGGTTTTTTTCATTCTGGTAAACTTGCTGCTGTGTTTTGGTATTCGTATATTGCAGTCAACACTTTGCCACACTAAAATATATATCTTATATATTTTTAAATGCTGTTCTTTTTGTCAGATTAGTATATAATTTTTTTTGTAATTGAGCAGCAAATGAATTTCTGGATATATTAAACATTCTTCATGTGCCCTGAACTTGCTACTACGTTTGTTTATTTAGATTTCATTTTTGGTAACCATTTCTGGAAAGTCATTTTATAGTATTTGGAAAATAATCGAATTGAAGATGCTATTATAATATTTCAGTCAACAATTTGCCGCGCTAGAATATAAATTTGTTTGAATTTAAGTAAATCATTTTCCAGATTGCTATATATTTTTTAATGTGCTAGCTCATTGCTGTTCTGTTTGTCAGTCCAGAAAATTAGTTTCTTTTGAATTTAAGAAATCATTTTCTACATTTCTATATATTTTTAATGACATAAATTGTTGCTACCTTTGCGACAATGGGAATTTATCAAATGCATTTCTAGGTTTAAAGTCTGCTAACTTTGTCACACTGAAATATATTTGGATTGGTAAATAAATAACTAGATTTCGGCAAAATTCTTTACTTTGCTGAAGTTGCAGCTGTCTTTGCATTATTAGAATCTAAAATTAGAAATTCATTAAGTCATATTCTATATATTTCTACATATTTTTTGACGTGCTAAACTTGCAGTTCTCTGTGCCACGTTAGAATACAATTTCTGCTTAAAGTGCAGCTGTCTTTGCCACTAATGTTAGCTGGATAAACTCACCCAGACGAGCAGAGGATGGCCGAGAACAAAGAAGTAGGCGCCCAAGTGCGTCTCCTTCGTGGCACGTTGCAGGGGCAGCAACAGGAGACGCCGCAGGCGGGCGGATAGTTGATGCCACGGCAGTTGCATGTACAGCTGCTGGGCGAACTCTTGACCCTCGTGTCGCACTCGCTCGGCGCCAACGGCATAGATGCACAGCTGTGTGCTGACGACCATCGAGAAGAAGCCGAGGAAGGCAAAGTTCTGATTGGTGTGTGGCATGATGTACTGACAGATCACTGAGCAATAGAGCACACAGATCAACAGCACCTCAACGCAGGCGATCTCTCTGAACGCCAACTCAAAGCGATCCACCAGCCTCAGCAGCTTCGCATGCTCCCCGAACAGTTGATCCAGTTGCTGCTCCAGTTGCCACTCGCTCAAGCCTTTGTTGCAGCTGATGCGTTGCAGCCGCAGTACGAGGCAGCGATAGTGTGCCGTCAGTCCGAAGACGAACCAGCCGTAGAGCGTGTCCACGCCACTCGTTGAGCAGCAGAAGAAGGTCAACACGAAGACCATGAGACAGCAGTCCAGGAAATAAATCTCCGGTTGGGTTACATCGTAGGGCAGACTGTCACCGGGGAAAGAAGAGATATATATTAAAAAGAAAAGAATATATTATTCGATTTTTTTGATTTGCGTGGGCGGAAGTGGGCGTGGCAAAAATTTGAAACAAACTTGATCTGCGTGCAAGCATAACAAATGCTGTTGAAAAAAATATATAGCTCTATCTTTTATAGTCTCTGAGATCTAGGTGTTCATACGGACAGACGGACAGACAGACAGATTGTCTCGGCTGTTGATGCTGATCAAGAATACGAGGGTTGCTATTTAAGTTTCTGGCCTAGGTCACTTCTAGCCATATTAGGACCAATTGGCTATTTCCCAAAAAAAGTTTGGACTTTTATCAATAAAAGCTCCATACAACTTGTTCATGTACGAGCACGTTTGATATCGATAAACGATTAATCAAAAACTTACCTCGGCAGAAAAATCGAATTAACTCGTGAACACTTTTGAGCAAAAATTTTTCACAACTTTCGACTTGGATTATTACGACACGAGTGCACCGATGAACTTAAATCTTTATAAGGCGATGAAGTGCCATCCTATAGCCCTGTGAAATACTGGTTTAATGGATTCTATCGTGGCCGATGCTCGCTAGAAGACGAAGGTTGTGAAGGTCGTCCAAAAACGGACGTTGGGCCAGAAAACATTGATGCCGTGCGTGAACTGATAATGCTAGATCGACATGTGACATATCGTGAGATAGAGGCATCCTTTGACATTTCTTCCACCAGAATACATTCGATATTGCATAAACACCTGGTCGTAAAAAAGGATTGTTCTCATTGGATCCCGCACAATTTGACGATTGCTCAAAAAAAGGCTTGTGTGGATTGGTTCAAAGAAATTTTGAAAAAATACATTCCCTGTGCTTCAAAAGACATTTATAAGATGGTCACAGGTGACGAATCATGGATCTATGGTTATGAGCCCAAAACAAAACAGCAATCGACCGTGTGGGTCTTTGAAGACGAGCCAAATCCAACGAACCTTGTTCGTGGAGGAAGCACTATTCAGCAAATGGTCGCCTGTTTCTTCGGTAAAACTGGTCATGTGGCGACTGTTTCGCTTGAGCAATGTAGGACGGTCAATTCTGAGTGGTACACCATAATTTGTAAGCCTGAACTCCTTGTAGAAATTCGAAAAACGAACAAGAAAAGATGGATCATTCCGCACCATGACAACGCGAACTCCCACACACCAGCTCAAACCCGCGCCTTTTTTTGCGGTCAAAACGTGGAATTCATGGGTCATCCGCCGTACAGCCCTGACTTGGCACCCAATGACTTCTTTTTATACCCGCACATCATCGAAAAAAGGCGTGGTCATTGATTTTCTATGTCAGAAGATGCTGTTAAAGTGTTCAAAAACCATGTTTTGGAGGTGCCTCAATCAGAGTGGAAAAAGTGCTTCGACAATTGATTTGAGGGCATTCAAAAGTATATAAATCTTGCTGGAGAATACTGTGACAAACCATAAATCCATTTTTTTTTATAAATATTCACATTTTCATTATTAGGCCAGAAATATAAATAGCAACCCTCGTATATATACTTTATAGGGTTGGAGATGCCTCCTTCTACCTGTTACATACATTTCCTGCTGGCACAAAGTTATAATACCCTTTTACCCTATGGGTAGCGGGTATAAATATGAAGAATATCTATCAATTCAAAGGTTGATTGCTTGGAATCGTAAATTTCACAATAAATAACACTATATACTATATATTTTGATTTGCTTAACACTATATATGTAGATGTATGTAACAGAGGTGGAGGCTAGTTGATAGACCCTATCGGTATCGGTATTATCAAGTCGATAGGCACGAAGCTATCGGTATCATTAGTAGTAGTCAGTAGTAGATCATCATTCGTCAAAGTAGAACAGCAGCAGTCAGTTTAAACGAAGTCAGAAGAAGGAAGTAGTATTGTATAAGTTTAATTAAATAATCCACATATGTATTTTATACTCAAAGGTTATCTTTATAACCAAGATTACATGCATATTTATCTCTATTTATTTTATTTAATTTTGTTAATTTTGTTTAATCTTTTATTTGTCTTACTATACTGTTTTTTATTGCTCAGTCAGCTTATTAATATTCTTCCCTTTTCCATTTTTCTCCTCTTTCTTTGCAGCTGAGTTCCCCGAGGAAGACAGCGATATGCTGATGGAGCCCAACGACTTTACGCCCATCACAGTGTTGCGTTCCCACGAGCAGCAGCACTTCCACATGCCACCAACCACACAGCTGCAGCACAATCCCCAGCAGCAGCAGCAGCAATCACAACAGCTGCAGCTACAGCAGCAGCCACAACAGTTGCAGCATCGTGTGTCAGCGCAGAGTCGCCACTTCCAATCGGAATCGCTGTCGCAGGAACAGTTTCGTCCCATTGCGAATCCAAATACGCAGCTCATCTCGCGCTCCGATGTGACGCCGTTGGCAAACTCAGGAGGAGATTCTCACAGTCAGGCGGCGCAGAACTTTTATCCTCCCTTCTACCACGAGGCGCCTCCATTGGGTCACTCGCGTCCCTATTTCGCTGGTCCCGTCTCACCTTTGGGTGACAATTCACCGCTGCAATTGCCGCTGCTGACACCGCAGCAACAGCAGCTGCAACATCAGCAACAGCAGCAACATCAACAACAGCAGCAGCAACAACAACAAGCACAGCAGCAGCAACAGCAACGCGGATTTGATGCCTCGATTTTGGGTAGCGGTGATTTTGGAGTGTTGCGAGGCGGAACTTTCTATCCCGAAGAGGAGATGCCCTATCATCCGGATGACAACAGCGATTACATCTACGGCGATGCGAACAACGGGCATGGCAGGCCAAGCGAGGGATTCGTTCAGAAGTATACGTATCCTGAGGAGCAATTCGCTAATTTCCGTGACTTTGCGGACATCAATACGCCAACGGATTCGGCATTCTCGCAGTTTGTCGTCGTCTATGCTGCGAAGAATGCGACAAAGCCGCACACAAGTCATCCGCATCCGAAGAACATCTTTGAGCAGCTGGAGCTGCTCGATCGGGAGAAGGCGCTCGAGGAGGCGGCGCTGAAGAAGCAGCAGCCAAGCAAATCCAAATCGAAGCTCTCCAAGACGAAGCTGCAAAAGAAGTACAAGAAGAAGGCGATCGCCAAGGAGTCGCTCGATGTGGAGCCGCTGTTGGCCCTAAGCTAAGCTAAGCTAAGCTAAGCGATGAAGCAACTGTCCATCTATCTATCACTTCACCTTCCCCTTCCCCTCGTTACATTCCTCCCCCCCCCCCACCCCACTTTCAAAACACAGAACTTTTCACACCTTTTTTTGGTTACTTCGTTTCGTATTTATTCCAAGACAACCCTCTTCCACTCCCCCTCCACCCTTCTCTTTTGCAATAGTTCCGTTAGTTGTGTGTACTAATTATTATTATTATTATTATGATTATTATTATTAATGTAATGTAATATTTTTTTTTGTTTTATTTCTTTGTTTTATTTCTCGTGTCTCTTTTGTGTGTAATTGTAGCTTTTAGTTTTATTTGTACTATTTGTATTTTATTATTTTAATTTCCACATATTTCGTGTATTTTGTTGTTTTAATTCCACAAACAAAAAATGAAAATGAAAAAGCAAAAAAAACAGGAAAGAAATCAAACATAATTTTGTATTGTGTGTGTACATAAAATGAGAAACAGCTCGTAATTGTAATTTTAATAATAAACGTAAATAAACAATAATCAACCACATCCGTCTCTCTCTCACTTGTTCACTTGGGTTCATTCAACTCTCTTTTTTTTCTTTTTACCTCTTTTTGCAGTTAGTAACAATTCTCTAGTGCTCGTATTTGGCTCGCAGCGCATTTAACAGCGTGGTGAACGAACCCGCAGTGCGAAAGGTCTGCAATAAATTCAGAAAGGGGAAATAATTAATCATATAAACATTGTGCTTATTATTTAGAGTGGCTTTTTATTTCGAAGCTAACTTTGAGCATTACTTAATAGACATCAGTCAGCTTCAATCAATTGGAGATCGGGATGTAAAGGAGAAATATTACAGCACTGCAAATATGATATAATTTAATTGTATTAAAATTGACTTCTATATTATATTCACCAAACGTTGATATTATAAGTTCAATTTTATCAGATTTATTGCAAAGCTGCTTCCAACTTTTAAAAAATGTACGCAAAAACAAAATTTAAGATCCAAATTGAAAAGGGCTAACTAAACTATATATTTAACAAAAAATGCTGTTGTTATCTTTATCAGATTTATTGCAAAGCTGCTTCCAACTTTTAAAAAATGTACGCAAAAACAAAATTTAAGATCCAAATTGAAAAGGGCTAACTAAACTATATATTTAACAAAAAATGCTGTTGTTATCTTTAATTTTGCTTCTATATATTGATTTTTGTTGTCATTAATGATTTGTTTAATATTGTTGTTTTGATTAATATTGTCAAACTATATAATTAATCTTTTCTTTGGAGTAAAATGTTATACTTTTGAATAATATTTGTATTACCTGGAAAGATGAATAAGCTAGAGTTTGGTGAACAAAATTTTTTAATTGAATCTTCAGTTTGAAAAATGTATTGTTTGTTTAACAAAAGTTTATTTGTAGTTTGGAAAAAAGTAAATCGAAGTTACAGCTTGGACTTTTTTGTTTTGTAATTTGGAATATGAATTTCTAGATGGTTGCGGTTTTTTTCATTCTGGTAAACTTGCTGCTGTGTTTTGGTATTCGTATATTGCAGTCAACACTTTGCCACACTAAAATATATATCTTATATATTTTTAAATGCTGTTCTTTTTGTCAGATTAGTATATAATTTTTTTTGTAATTGAGCAGCAAATGAATTTCTGGATATATTAAACATTCTTCATGTGCCCTGAACTTGCTACTACGTTTGTTTATTTAGATTTCATTTTTGGTAACCATTTCTGGAAAGTCATTTTATAGTATTTGGAAAATAATCGAATTGAAGATGCTATTATAATATTTCAGTCAACAATTTGCCGCGCTAGAATATAAATTTGTTTGAATTTAAGTAAATCATTTTCCAGATTGCTATATATTTTTTAATGTGCTAGCGCATTGCTGTTCTGTTTGTCAGTCCAGAAAATTAGTTTCTTTTGAATTTAAGAAATCATTTTCTACATTTCTATATATTTTTAATGACATAAATTGTTGCTACCTTTGCGACAATGGGAATTTATCAAATGCATTTCTAGGTTTAAAGTCTGCTAACTTTGTCACACTGAAATATATTTGGATTGGTAAATAAATAACTAGATTTCGGCAAAATTCTTTACTTTGCTGAAGTTGCAGCTGTCTTTGCATTATTAGAATCTAAAATTAGAAATTCATTAAGTCATATTCTATATATTTCTACATATTTTTTGACGTGCTAAACTTGCAGTTCTCTGTGCCACGTTAGAATACAATTTCTGCTTAAAGTGCAGCTGTCTTTGCCACTAATGTTAGCTGGATAAACTCACCCAGACGAGCAGAGGATGGCCGAGAACAAAGAAGTAGGCGCCCAAGTGCGTCTCCTTCGTGGCACGTTGCAGGGGCAGCAACAGGAGACGCCGCAGGCGGGCGGATAGTTGATGCCACGGCAGTTGCATGTACAGCTGCTGGGCGAACTCTTGACCCTCGTGTCGCACTCGCTCGGCGCCAACGGCATAGATGCACAGCTGTGTGCTGACGACCATCGAGAAGAAGCCGAGGAAGGCAAAGTTCTGATTGGTGTGTGGCATGATGTACTGACAGATCACTGAGCAATAGAGCACACAGATCAACAGCACCTCAACGCAGGCGATCTCTCTGAACGCCAACTCAAAGCGATCCACCAGCCTCAGCAGCTTCGCATGCTCCCCGAACAGTTGATCCAGTTGCTGCTCCAGTTGCCACTCGCTCAAGCCTTTGTTGCAGCTGATGCGTTGCAGCCGCAGTACGAGGCAGCGATAGTGTGCCGTCAGTCCGAAGACGAACCAGCCGTAGAGCGTGTCCACGCCACTCGTTGAGCAGCAGAAGAAGGTCAACACGAAGACCATGAGACAGCAGTCCAGGAAATAAATCTCCGGTTGGGTTACATCGTAGGGCAGACTGTCACCGGGGAAAGAAGAGATATATATTAAAAAGAAAAGAATATATTATTAAATAAAGTGTAGAATTCAATGGGAGGTAAAGGTACATTAAAACAAATTTAAGTTAATTTAAGAATAAGTCTAGTAGACAATAATTTAATACTAAGAAGTCTGAAAAGATTCCACATACAAGATCTCCCCGAGAGATAAGTTCAAGCAACAGAAAATTTGTGACATATAATAGAAGAACTCATTGGATAACTGCTATTTCTGTGAATTTTAATAGTAATTGTTGAATTTACTTGTTGTTATTATAGATAGATTGTAAATAAAAGTAAAGAAAACTAAATTTAAGAAAAGCAATACTGCAAAAAGTAAAGAATAATAGTAATAAATAGTGAAAGCAAAGCATAATTTTAACTCTGTTAAGCGAAACAAGTAATTTAAAAATTCAGACAACTAGAAAATAAGTTAAATGTAGAAATAGAAATGTTTGAATAATAAAGAGAATCAATATAATGATAACATATAAAATAAAACAAAAGAGTAAAATTCAGAGGAAATAATGAAGAGAAAAGAAATTACAAATGTTAAGGTAAAAATATTAAATGTTTATGTAAATTATAAAAAAAACGTAAAAAGATATGTAAATATAAATTTTCTTTGCAGAAACAAGGTAATAAAGGATAAATTGAAGTGATTTTAAAAGGTGCACATATTGTAAAATAAATAGAAAAATGTAGAGTAAGACCAAATTAGGAAAATGTAGCAAAATACATTTAAATAATAGATAGATGGAGTGGATAGAAGAACACGAAAAGAATTAAAGATGAAACTGCGAAGAAAATGTTAAACAAATTTGTCCTCTTCAACATAAATGTAAAGCATGGATAAAACTCGAAGAAAAATAAAAGAAAATTCAGCATTTACAAAGTGTTTAAAACCTCTAATCGTGGGAGTTTTTAGAGTTTCTTTGAGGCATTCTAAAAAACGAAAGGGTTTTCATTGTATAAATATAATTATTCATTCATTATATATATTTTCAGTTGACCATAAATATATTGTTTTTTTTTAATGATTATTGCCAACTATTTTTCAGATAATTCGAATTATACGATGAGGTATTAAATGGTTAATTTTTATTAGATACATAAAAATAAAAATAATAAATAAATACGAAAAAAATAGATAAAGAATATGTACAAAAAAAGTGAAAAGCCTAACGATTTAAAATTAAAAAGATATTAAGTAAAGAACATTAATAGTAATTGAGAAAAAGAGCAGCAAAAAAGATGTAAACCAAATAAAATAAGTTGAAAATAAAGTTAATTTATTTGCTGCTGCTGCTACTCACACGACTCGAAAGGAGCTGACGGGGGCAAAGAGGCCTGTTGAATTGAATCGGAGCAGCGTGAGAGCGAGCGGCATGAGGAGAAAGGAGATCGAGGTGCCGGTGCACATCAGCGTATAAATGCTAGACAGAGATTGGCCAATGCGACTTTGCTGCTGAAAGATCAGCAACTCAGCTGGATCGATGTTTGTCTGTTCGAATGGCTGTTGAATGGCGGCAATGAGAGCGACGAGTTCTTCGCACTTCCAAAGGAAAATCCACATTTTGAGCAGCGAGGAGATCATCTGAACGCCGTGCATCAAAGCCTCGGAGCAGAGGACAATTTCGCTGGAGTGTTGCACGATGAAGGCGCAAACGGTGCAGAACTCAAAGCTGGTGGCGATCACCATGATTGCAAACGTGAGCGGCGATCGCAGCACTTGACGTCGTTCGCCAGGCTTCGAAGGTTTCAGTTCCAAACCCATCAGGCGAAAGGTGAAGCGTTGTGACCTCAGGTCAATGAGCAAGGCATCCAGAAGCTTAGACATGTTGAAAGAAACTGGTGGCTGAGGACTGCGTCGTATTGTTTTGTTGGTGACAAAAAACACACACACACGTGTGTGTAAGTGTGCTGCACTAAATTGTTAATTGGCCTTATTAATAGCAAACTTAATTTGTTTTTGTCTTCATTAGGCGCACTAATAAAATGTTTGAAAACTGGAAAACTTGGCTAACTCTGAAACTTGAAAATGACTTAATTATACGCCCCGGGGCCTGAATCCAAGTCCACACCTACAACACAACACACAACACACAGCACACAACGCAGTAAAACGCAGCACAGGCAACACAACACAAGCCAGGCCAGGTTAATGCGGCACCTGTTTGGCACAGTGTGACAAGTCTATTGAAATTTATTAAGTGTGATAAATTATGAAATCATATTCAAAGTAAGTTTGACACTTTGTTGAACAAGTTATTCAGATAAAATTTTACAAAAAAATGCAAGTGAAAAACAAATTTGAATTTTATTAACTTTTCTCTAGGTTTCTAAGAAATTTGAATAAACCAAAGGGAAGTTTTAGCACTTTGCTGAATAAGTTATGTATCATTAAAAATAAGTAACATACTAATTTTAAGTTCATTTTTATATTTATTAACTTAAAGGTAATGGCGAGTATAAAATCTAAAATATTTTATTATTATTAATAATTATTTTTACTATCAATTAGGACTTGAAAATATTGGCAATAAATTTGTATTTATTTTATTTTTAGGACTATTTGCAGTGCTAGCAATGCATTAAGCCTTCAACTCAATCTTTTTATGATCTTCATTTAAAATATTTAAATTTGATTTTCAATTATTATTTATGGTTGAGATGGGCTTGCTTCGAAAATTGTATATTTCAGTTATATAGTCAGTAGGGGAATGTTCATTTTAATACGGATAGTTCTCTAGGTCTAAAAAATCATAAAATATTTGAAATGAATTAATTTCAAAACATTTTCTCTAGAGAATTCCACACAAACACGTAATAAAAAAAAAGATTCTAGAGTACTAAGAAATGTATTTATATATATATATTTTTTTTTTATTCTAGTCCATTCCTTGTCAAAATTAAAGTAATTAAATTATGTGTTAGTGTTGATTTAGCGTAGCAATGTAAATACAATTTTAAAGTTGTCCGATACACTTTTAATATTATTAAAAAATTAAAATAATAAGTTCCTTTTTTTATATTTTGAAAATATAATTACAATATTCAAAGATGTAAATTATTAGAAGTTCCAAACCTTTACATTATATTTTAATTTAAGAATAACTCCATATTTATGTTCAAATTTGATGTCGACAAATACGTGTATGTAAATTCTGCAATTAATAATGTTTTATTTAAAATGCTATTAAATTTGTGCAGCTTACGCGAAGTTCAACTAATTGTTGATTTATGACTCGAAGCTAGCGCGGAAATAATATTTAGTAAACCGGTTGAAGAAAACAATTTGTAATGACAACGTTTCAATTGTTCATAGTTTGATTTAGTTTTTGTTTTTAGTTGTTTTATGGTTAGTTCTATGTGAATATGTGAGCACTGTGCTCGATTGCCAGATTCGTCAATCGATCAATCAGAGAGTTCAGTATTAACGGTTTCTTTTTGCTATCAACAACGACTTGTCGAAATGCAATTGCAACTGGAACTCAAACTCAAACTGAAACAAGAAACAAGAAACTGGAACTGTGATTGCAGCTCTCTCGCAGTCATGGTCATTGTCCGCTAGCGGTTGTTTTTCTTTTTTTATTGTTTTTTTCTTTACTATTTTTATTTTACTATTTTTGTATGTCATGTGGGCTGCGTGGCAAATACCCTTACTAAGGGTAGCTTAGCAGAGACAAGTGATTGGTAAACGTAGTGTGGAAAAAAGCAAAGCAAAGTTAACTATTTGAAATATTTAAATACTTGTTTATAGATTTCCATTGAACAAGCGACAAGCGAGCTACTGTTTGAGCTTATTGAGTTGTCGCTTGCCCCTTGGGCGCAATTCGGTGCGGTTCTTTCTGGTTTTGCCGTTTTCGTAGCTGAATTCCCGACTCGTGTGTCCGACTTTGGCATATGTTTTGACATTTGGAGGCTGGCACTTAATTTACGGCCTCACCTTATTTTCCACTGCACTGCAAAGTACTAACAATATGCAAGACAAAAGAAGGGGAGGGGGCGCTGCGTGTGTGAGCTTTTGTGCTGAGATTACACACACACACATTCACACACACACTCACACCGTAAGTTTAATTAACCAACTGCCAGTTAGAAACTAATTAAAAGTCTTTGCAGTCGTACAGAAATTCAATTACGAGTACTCGCTATGCTCCCCTTCCTCCCCTCCCCAACCATGACACGCCCATCGTGGGCGTGGGAAAACATAAAACTTGTTCCACACAAATGGAAAATGAGAGCAGCTAACCCAAAAAACAAAATATTTAACCAAACCCAGTTCATTTTGCTGGCTGACCGTGCGTATACTTAACATGCTAATCCATTTATCGCGTATACGCAGCGCGGGCAACGCCAAATGAATTTCGATGTGTGATTTAGCCAGCAATTAGGCCAGTTATCAATGTACAATTCAATGCGATTGACAAACAATTCAGAGAACGCTTCCGTTTTGTGTTTTGTGTTTTGTTTTTATTTTCGTTTTCGTTTTCGTTTTTAATTGCGCTTGTTTTGTGTGTGTTTTTTAATGACATTTTGATTGCTGCCATTTAAGTGATTGGCGGGCCACTTTTTTTTATTGTATTGTGTACAATACTATTCGCCACAATTTGTGGCAGCTGATTGTAAACATGGCCGCAGCTATCGATCGAACGTGCAACACTCATTAGCAGTTGGAATTGTAAACAAATCGATGGCAAATTAGACAAGTTGCGGAAGTATTTGGCTTGGGATTAATTCCCAATTAAAATGCAATAAATTTGCCGCGTTTTTAGTGTCCTCACTTGGCATTTATTATTATCGCATTAACGAGAATTAACAATAGTCAATCACTATATTTAGCATTTAGTGATTCGCTTTGCCATCAAATCTAATGGTGTAATAATTGTTTATAGCATTTGAATAAACTATTTAAAAAATATAGTTCTGTTGCTTCAAGCAATGTTTATTGTGCCACAAAGTGTTGTAGTTAGACTCGATTTGTATTCTAAAGAGAAGTTCCAAGCATTCTAAGCGTATTTTATTATATTATTGTGCCACACAGTGTTGTAACTAGACTTGATTTGTACTTTAGAGAAAGGTTAATTTTAAACGCCTTTTATTATTATATAGTATTTATGGGCCATAAAGTGTTGCAGCTAGTCTCAATTTATTAGCTAGTTTCAAGTCCATTTTAAGTACTTTATTTTATTATATTAATGTGTAACAAATTGCTGTAGCTTGAATTGATTTATACTTTTTAAGCTCAAGTTTACTTTATAAGCTTATTTTAATTATATTACTGTAGCAGAAGTTTTGTAAAATAAACTCAATTTGTACTCTTGAGAGAAGTTAATTGTAAGCCCCTTTTATTATGTTTTTGTGCCATGGAATGTTGTTAGACTCGATTTATACTCTAATCAAACGTTAATTTCAAGCGCTTCTTAATATTATATAATTGTAATAATATTAAATTTTTATAAATATTAAAATAAATTTTATTTAAAATATTAATATAAAATAATTAACATTAACTAATTTATAAATTTTAATTAATTTTAAATAAAATAATTTATTTTAATTTATACTCGATTTATACTCAAGTGAAAAGTTTACTTTAAGCGCCTTTTATTATTATATTTTTGTGTCATAATTTGTTGTAGCTAGACTCAATTTATATTCCAAGCCAAAAACTCTCTTTAAAGGCTAATTTTTGTTTTATTATTGTGGCTCAAGTTGTTTTAGTTAGAGTAAATTTGTGCTCTAGACAAAAGTTCACAAAACTCTGTTATATTCTAGACTCTATTTATATTCTAGTCTAAAGTCCAATCTCAAGCGTTTCTTATTATTATGATGTATAAAGCTTAAATTTATACATTAATCGAGAATCATATTTTAAGCGCTTCTTCAATTACAAAATAAAAGAGAAAAAATCACCTCTTGAAGTATTTTTCCTTGCTGTTTGCGTCGCAGTTCAACAAACTTGACTATAAATTTGAAATGTCTTGAGTTCTCTTTGTCGCCGATCTTTGCAGTTGCAATCGAAGCACTTAATTATTCGTTTTCCCCTCTCTGTATGTGTGTGTGTGTGTGTGAGTGTGTGTGTCTGGCACACCTCTGTGACATACTTAGTGTGCGGTTGTTATTTTGGCAGCTCTTGAAAAGCATTTTACATGTTGCCTTCTGGCAAGCATTTGTCAACGCGCCCTGCAAAAATAAAAGCCAAATACTTTGTGGCTTTAAATTGTCTGGCAACAGTTGTTGCTATGTTTACTGTTGTTGTTGTTGCTGTTTTTACTATGCAGTTTGTTACTCAGAATCAGAGTAAACCCAATTAGAAATAAGAAACCCGAACACCCACACAACATTCAACTTGCAGCTTGGAGTTTTGCTAATAAACTTGCGACAGAACAAAAACTCTCAATTTTTTGGCCAAACACAAACACACACACTACAAGACATACACACACACACACACACACACACACAAACACACTCAGCTGACTACTAAAGTGGCCTTAGCATAGGTATAATCAGGCCTAGTTGCGATTACAGAAACAGAAACAAATGAGCAGCATTTAGAGGAACAACACCAAAAAAGGTTTTACACACTTCAAGCTGAAATATACTCACACTCACATTCACACAACACTCACACTCACACACATTCAGTACCCGGTTATTTGCCTTTCGTGCTGCTGAAAACTTTATTAATATCCAAATCGTGCGCTTAATTGAAATTTATTGTTAATGAAAACAAAATTATGGCAAGCGAACTATGGCCACTTGACACGAACCAAGAACCAAGTTCGGCCCAAAGAAAACACAAATCCAAAAACAGTTACAAATTCAATTTCAATTTCGATTTCGGTTTCAGTTTCGGTTTCGATTTGGATTTGGATTTCAATTCCAATTTCAAATTCAATTCCAATTTCAATTCCAATGACCCCGACAAAGCAACAGCAACAACAACAACAAACGGACAAAGCAAAGCAAACAAAAACAAACAAAGAACAAATTGATTTAACTGAGAGTGCACGAAGTCAAGTTACCCTTTGAGTGGCCAACGAATTTAATTACAGTTCTAGCGAAGCTGCTTCAAATTTTATTCAATTGCTGAAATTTCGTTTTTGTTTTACTTGTTCAAGATTTTTGTTTGTAAATTTTAATTGTATTACATCACAGAAGAAAAATCAGAAAAATTTCGAGTATAATAGTGAATCTTTTTTTAATTTCTTATTAAGTAACAAGTTAGTACAAATAATTCAAAGTAAAATTAAATAAAAACCAATATTTTAATTTATTGTAAATCTGAATAATAAAAAGTAAAGTATAATAGTTAATTATTCATCTATCTTCATTTTTAATTATAAAAAGTGAAGTTTTAATAGAAATTTTTTAATCTTTTTGATTTTTAATAAGTGAAGAATTCATAAAAATAATTAAATATAAACTATACTTAAATATGTAATATATAATAATAGTAATATATAATAATTATATATTTATTGCTTGAGCTTCTTGCTTTTATTTTAGTATGTGAAGAATTCATAGAAATAATTCAAAATACATTACCATAACATAATAAAAAAAAATTATGTATTCATTTATAATCTTTTTGTTTAATTTTTGCATCATAAAATAATATAAAAAATCACAAATACAAATATCGTTCATTTTAATAATGTAATAATTTTTTGTTTCTTTTTTATTACGTAAAGAATCCGTAAGAATCAAATAAAAGACAAGGGTAATATTTTTTTTTTAGATTTTTATACAAAAAAGTAACATATTAAATATTATTCATTTAAATGAAATAAAGTATTTGAATATAATTTTTTAGCGTTAATGAATTTCTGAATTATCTATAAAGGTTAATAAATTTATTCTGTTTTGGGGATTGATTATTTTTATGTTAACTAATTATTATTTGCAGTTCTTGGTATAAAATGTTATTCTTTTCATATGACACTTTTTCAATTAACTCTTATTAAATTTGTAGTTTCAAATATCAAAATCTGGTAGTAAATATTACTTCAATAAAAGTTATGTAATTTTTAATGGTATAAAATGTTATTTATTTTCAACGTATTCCAATCAAGTTACAAAAAGCATCGATTTAAATATGTAAATTCTTTATAATGCAATTTAAAGCTTAGTTGCAATTATAGTAGATAAATGTATAGAATGAATCAATCAGTTGGTAGATAAAATGAATGTCACAGCTAAGTCAACTCTAATTTGTTTTTGGCTTATTTAATTTATGAAATTATGTTTAATATATAACACATATAAAAACGAGCAACTAATTAACGAGTACCAGCAGTGAGGCTATTTTTAATGTGGATCATTTTTCTTAAACGTACTCAAAATACCTTTTTCAATGGCATTCTGCTGGCTTACAATATGCAAAAACACCTTCGGCGAGGGTATAAAAAGCGCTAATAGTGCAGATTTTGTCGCCCACACGAAGCAGAATAAAAGCAAAGCGAAATCACGCTGAATGCGACAGTGATTTAAACTGCGAATGCAACAGCAGCAGACTTTGCACTCAAATAAAAAATAAGAGTGAAACGAGAGTGTTACCATTGGAGCAGAAGTTGAGAGTAAACGGTTCGGCATTCACGAGTCACGGTCTTCGGCCAAGGGCTTCGCAAAAAAAAAAAAGAAAAAAAAAATAAACAAGAAAGAAAAACGCTTTGGCATTAATTTGGCATTTAAGCTCATTAAGGCGACAGGCCTGGACAGAAGTGAGTGACAGAATCTGTGGGTGGATATCTAACTGGACAAATATCACATCGTACTCTGCAATAATATCGCATAAATCCACTTTTTATGCGCCTAAAGAACTTACTAAATTCGTCGACAGTCGCAACTGCATTAAGAGTCATTTTGTTGTTTGTAATATTTTGTTTTTTATTTGCAAGAACTGCCTAATTAGTGCAACTAGTCGATGTGTTTTAGGCGCTAACTTAGTGCTAACAAAGTGTGTCAAATTATAGTTGAAGTAGCTTGAGGTAAATTATATAAAATAAAGAAATATTTATTTGTAGTTGTATGTTATTTGTGTTAAAGAGAAGAATTAAGTTAAAGAAATTTATAAATGATAATTTATGAATAATATTCGAATTAGAATTACTAATTTATGAACAGAGAGAGAAAGAGAAAGCGCAACTAGTCGAAGTGTTTTGGGCGCTAACTAAGTGTGGCAAATTATAGTTAAGTAGTTAGAGAAAAATTATATAAACTATAGAAATATGTATTTGTATTTGTATTTTTATAAAAGAGAAGAATTAAGTTAAAGAAATTTATAAATGAAAATATAACAGCATCTTAAAATATAGTATTACATAATATTCTTATTTCAATTTCATTTAGAATTACTAAGGAAAAGCTTAAAATATAAAACATTCAAAAGGCAAATTTAGTTGCAGTAATTTAAAAAGATTATAAGTTAAAAGTAACTTTGTATATTGTATAATTGTAATGTGATGTAATATTATCATTTTATTTCTATTTGAAATACTGACTATAAATATTTGTGCTTTAAGCGTTAACTTTGTGCCTCGAATATATAACAAATTGCAATTGTATTAGCTTGAAGTAAATGTTTCATTACATATAGGAATTACAATCAAGTTAATTTCATTTAAAATATAGAAATGTAAATTGCAAATAAAGTTGAAAAATTTAAAATACACAAAATATAAGTTTAAAAATAAAGTTAGAGTTAAAACTTGGGAATTTGAATATGAAATTAGTGCAGCTTCTTTAATTAGCAAAATGAAACATTAATTTTGTATAGAATAATTAATGACCAATAATGAATATAAATAATCTTTTTGCAAATGCAATTGACTCTTTCTTTTTAAAAGGTATACTTCTATTTAACTGATCTTTAAGCTAACGCGATAGAAAACTTATCTAAAGAGCCGCCAGAGTCAACTGATTGCATTTGTTGTGATTCAGCTGGCGGCAGTCAAAGTTACAAGCTGATAGCAACAAGCTGAAATGCAAATAGAAGCGCCAAAGCGTGTTGCTGCGACTTGCGAGTAAATATTGAAATGTCTGAATGTGCGAAGCTCAAGGCGACTTTGTTGGCATCGGCTTCTGTTTGTTTAGGCGCTTCCAAAACATTTCATTTTTGTTTTTTTTTTCTGTTTTCTGTTTGGTTTTTTACATGCCTTTCACAGTGAGACGGCAGACAAGAGACGGATCGTGATGGCTACCCTGGCAGCGAACACGTCTAATGTTGCCAACTAATGCAAATAAATTGTGTACAGTCACTTGCAACAGAGCAACCGAGCAACATGCAACCGAATTGTCATCAGCACGCTCATCATCACAGCATCCGCAGCTGACTCAAAGTCGATATCGTAAATTCTGTCTAGTTTGCCGATGTTTTCTAGTCATTGTCTTTGCTTGCTTTGCGTCTTAGTCATCAACAGTCGACGATCGACAATCGACAATCGAGAGTCGAGAGTCGGCAAATGGGTAAATCGAACATCGTCAATCCCCAATCTGCAATCCCCAATCCGCAATCCCCAATCCGCAATCCCCAATTGTCATCCTCAGCGATTCGATTCATCGAGATTTGTGCGATGCGTTTGAACAACTCTTAACAAATGATTGCTGTGACATTATTGCCCAACAACAATAGCGACATCACAGCTTGCACAAACAATTGGCAAACGCTTCAATACCCTGCAATAAACATCGATTGCAAAGCAGCTTCATTTTGTGGAAGATGAAGTAAGAGAGCTAAAAAATAAAAGAAAAAGTTTGTAAATGTGCATTCTGGTAGAAAATGATATTTGAATCGGTATTATATTCATTTGACTATGATTGATTGATATATTCAAGTAATTTCCTTTATTATTTATTTAGTATATTACATCTAGTTTTAAATACTACATTTAATTTGACAGAAAAGTAAGTACTCGGATCTATCAATTCTTATTATAAATTATGTTAGCTTTTATTTTAAAATTGAGTATTTTGATTTTTGTTTTTCTTTGAAGATTTTTTTCTTATATATGGTATACTTAGTGTTCAATTTTGAAATTGCATTTTACATATTTATGATAGAGGAAAGCTCAATGTGGTTTATGTGCTTTTATTGAGGTGTGCTTGTGGAGTTTGTTAAAATATGTATAAGTGCTTAAGTTTTTACAGAGTTGCCATCGGCTATAAAATGAGATTGAATTGCTTGCTGTAATGACAGAACTTTAGATAATGTCAGTGTAAGTGTGAAAAGTTCTCTAAGTTTTTTTAATTTTTTTGTAATAAATGTAATAATCTGTAATTGAAAAATGTGTGGAATATTTGTTTAAAGCGCTTAATAACAGAAAAGGAAATTTACAAAATCGCCAAACAAAGAAAAATTTTGCAACTCTCTTCGACGTCTTTATAAAAAGATATTTTGGCGATCATTGTGCCTAACTTTACTGACTTTATTTGGTTTGTTGATCATCTATGCTTTTAAGAAATGTGAGGATACCTTTGTTAGTTCATCAAGAGTGCATAGAATTATTGCAGTGTATTTTGTTGCAAGTGTTTGCTTAAAAGTTCGTCGCATCGAGTGTAACTCAATTGAAAGCACGCTTTAGGGTATTAAAAGCTGTTAAAAGTTGTTGTTGTTGTTGCTGTTGTTGAAGTTGTTGTCTGATGTTGTCTATTTGCTGCTGTTGCTGTTGTGCTACCGTAAGCTGTTGCTGTTGCTGTTGTTATTTGGTGTTGTTGTTGCTGCCGTTCTCGTTTAACTTTTGCATGTTTCCTCTTTTGCAACTGTCAATGTTAAGCTGGAAACTTGAAAATTTTAAACACAGTCGCTGTTGTTGTTGTTGTTGCTGTTGTCGATGCTATTGGCAGAGTTAATGTTGTTGCTGCTGCTGCTGCTCTTGCTGTCGTCGTTGTTTTGCTTTTTGTGTATAATGATTTTAATGCCAAGCATAAACAATTATTTTCAATTGCAACACATTCTTTTGTTATTTTTACAAAGGCAATGGCCGCCTTTTGTTGTTGTCGCTCGCTTGTTGTTTGCTTTAGTTGCGATTGGAATTGTAAATTTGATGGCCTGTCGATTGCAGATGCAACAGCAACAGCAGCAACAGCAACAGCAGCAGATGTTCGCTTTGGTTGCTGTCGTGCAATTAGCGCAAAGGGAAGCGGCAAGAAGAGAGCAGCGATCAGCGATCAGCGAGTGGCATTCAGGCCTAGTATTGATAAACTGTCAGTCATTCACTCGATCAATCAGTCAGTCAGTCAGAGTCATCAGCTGCAGTTCAAGTTGCGCACGCGTCGCCTGCCACAAGTTCGTTGCCTAAGTCTTTCGTTTCTTTTTTTTGTTTTTGATTGAAAGTGCTTAGCGATCTTTGTTTCTTTTTCGGCTTCTGCCGCTCTGTTAATTATGCAACTGCATAAAATGGAAAAGTGCGACTCGACTCCGTTGAGTGCCACATGTGTGCCACACGCATCGCTTCATCGCTCGCTTTTCTGCCCCATCATGCCGCACAGGAACTTGTGCCCATCAAATCAATATCAATGTGAATGCGAATGTGAATTGCGATTGCGATTTGCGATTGCGATTTGTGATTGTGACTCTGACTGTGACTGTGAATTCAAGTGCGAATCATTTGCGCTCTTTTACCGCCCGCATCGCTGACACCTGACCAACAACAGTTCAATGGCTGCAGTTTCACAGCTCTTCCATTGATTGAGTGTGTGTGCTTTTGTGTGTGTGGCATGCCAGAATACAAATGTTGCCTGCTGCACTCTCCAATTGCTGCGCATCCTTTCAATCTGTCAATATGTTTGTACAGCACTCGAGGGAGCTTAATCAAAGAGACTTCAAAAGACTTGACTAGCAGCTACCCTATCTTTACCCTCTAACTATTGGGTAAAAGGGTATTATAACTTTGTGCCTATGTAACAAAGAAAAGAAGGCAACTTCGACCGTATAACATATATATAAATTATTTATTAACAGCCGAGACAATACAGCCATATCCAACCAAAAACGTAATATTTAAGTTCGATTTTATATAGAAACAATAATAACTATAGACTCTATGATACCTGAAAATTTCGTTGTAATCGGATAAAAATTGTAAAAGTAAGAATAAGAAAGAAAAAAAACCTATTTACTACGGAACTTAATTTCTTTGGCTGACAATCTGGTATATTTTGCACTATATGGTATATTTTGAATGAGGTTCAATATAATTACGCCAAATATAGTCTCGCATTCGATTAAATTAAAGAACAAGAAATTCAATTTATTAATTTATTTACGATATACAACTCTTTTCTATTATATTTTATAATACATTTTATTTGAACAATTTGAAAAATTTCATTAAATTGCTTTCAATATAGCTTTAAACAAATAATTAACACATAAGTAATACATAATTTTAGTCCAAAAAGTACTTAAAAAATCTTAATTACATTATTGGTGAATGATATTGAACTATAAACTTAAATTTCCCAAAAGTAGAACAAGAAAACATTAATATATATCACAACAGTAAACAAAACAGAAAGAAAATTCCAAAACCATTCTTAGCTCTAATTAAAGTACTTATCTAGAGCTATAAATATAAAATTTTCTTATTTTCAAAATTGTTTCAGTTTATGTTATTTTGAATGTAAAAAGTCTCGCACGGGACAAATTCCGTTATGGAATTACCCATATGATTAACATACATATAAATTCAATATTTTTATATATGTAAATATATATTTTAATATATGTAATATAACAATTTGTAAGGCTACGTTTGTTTCTTTAATAACGTATAATTACAATTTCATAATTTGTAATACAATTCACTTACCCGCTTGAAATATTTACATAGTAATGAAGCATTTAATAACAATAATACTTCCAATAGAAGTACAATTAATTACAGTAATTGAATTATTTGGCTAATTTATGCAAATAACAATTTTCTGCCATAAATGTCCGCATTAATGAGCAATAAAATAATTGCCAATTCAACTGCATTTACGAACGTATTCAATTCAAAACCTCCCACGTTCGATCTCACTCACTTAGTCTATAAATAAATAAAGTGCATCGGGCAGTAAAGGTCTGCAAACATTTGCTAATTTAGTATATGGTAATTGTGTCTCTTTTAGTTGTTTAGCTACGTTCGACTCGACATTGGGCGTATGTTGCAAAAAAAAGACAAAGAAAAAGACATTCTTCAAAGGCGACGACAAAGTGTTAATGTTCATTGTTTGCAATCGCTAATGACGATCATAATAATTGTAATGAACGATGATGATGATGATGACAACGATGATGATGAGCACGTTGATTACTCATGTCAATTATTATATAAGACAAGTTTTCATCCATTCGATTGCCTGTCCGTCTTTCTGTCTTTCTGTCTGTCTGTCAGTCCGTCGGCATCTTCAGCGAAAGCCGAATAAAAAAAAAAACGGCGGCAGCAACAAAATGCAATTGATTTTGTTGTATAATTTCTACAGCTTTATCTGTCTGTCGGCAGCTGCATTCAATTTATTGAAGATGCGCGGTGCTTTATTGCTGCCAAGCTCACAAGCTGCCGAAGCTGCCGAAGCTCCCAAGAGTCCAGAGCAAAGCCGCGGATGCCACGAAGTAGTTGTGAAGCCTCCAGCTAGAGTCAAGAGTCGAGTTGTTTAACGAGCTGCCAACGACAATGCGACACAGAGAGACACTAGCACACATACACACAAACACATACACAGCGAAGTTTCTCATGGGTTTCGCAAACGAAAGACTTAAGACACGAACTTTTTGCTGTGTTTTCTTTTTTTTTTGTAAGTTTTGTTTCCACGGCGGCAACGAAATAAATTTATAGGGCGCGCTCGTGTCATAAAATTTATCAACCATGATCTAAATTACAATATGAGCTTGCAGTTTTCTTTTTTTTTCTTTTTCTTCTTTTTGCATTTTATAATAGCGAGTACTCGCATACATATTTATATTCATATTGTTTGGGATTTTTCGCTTGTTATTCATTGCAAAGGCTGCCAAGCTGACAAAGGACTGCTGTTGAATGAGCAAACAATAAATCTGTCTGTCTCACATGATGGGGCAATGAATTGCTTCAATCAGTTGTCACTTGAGCTGCTTCATCTCATCTGCTCAACCGCTGTTGCTTCAACTTCGGCTTCGGCTTCGGCTGTTGCTGCCTCATTATCATTATCAGTCTGTGTCTCATTTTCAGACGCTGCCATTAAAAAATATTTATGTGGGCTGCGGGCTTCTGTGCATTTCAGTTTTACTTCTTTATTTTTTAAGGAAATTTGCATCTTATGATTTAGTCAGACTTCAGGGTCAAATCTTTAGACTTTGCTACCTCCTCAATAAATACTTCATCATTGTTTGTTCTTGGCTATGCAAAATCTTGAATTGTTAGCGAGTTATGCCACTTCAATCAGCTGTCCTTTGAGCCTCTGCAGCTGCTCAGATGTTGAGATTTTCGATTGACGCACATAATCTTTTCTTTGGCTTGTTCTCTTGGGCAATTGTTGCGCTTGAACTGAGTATTTGATTTAGCTTGATGAAAGAAATATAAATAAAATATAATATTATATTATATATTTTTATGGTGCAGTCTTAAATAATCAAATAAGTGATTAATTTATATAAAATAGTTCAAACTTTTCATAATATCGAATATAAATAATATGAAATATATTTTTGTGATGCATTTTTAAACAGTCAAATGGTTAATTCATAAAGAATGACTCAATCTTTTTAGTTAGTTACATATTCAGAGCATGTATTAGATCCTAGGATTTCTTTGTGTTTAATAAAAGATTAATTTCAATAATAAATAACAATACTATTTGAGGTATTTATAAGTATTTTTAGTAAATGTTGATAGCTTATATTGCACGCATTTGATTTTGAAATTAATTTGCTTTTAAAGAAAATATTGTTGAACTTGTAACTTAAATCTAGTTACCTTGTCAGCTGCTTTGAAAATTCTTAATAAACTTTGAGTCTTATTACTTAGCAAATTTTGAAATAATTCAACACTTAACACTTATGCTGCTTGAGTAATTTTAATGGATTTGTCTATGAAAAACTGTTGACTTTTTGTTGCTTGCGCTTTCGACAGGCGAACAACTTACTTATCAACTTACATCTATGGCAGCTCGCTTCAAGACTTTCCTTTTTGGCGCATTACAATAAAATCAAAGGAAGAGATAAAGCGAGGGCGAGTGCGATGAAGGGGGATAAGGAGAAGGGGACTGGGGGGAGGAACATGCAGAATCGATGTAAACCACGAAAAAGCTGTCAATTTGGAGTGGAAAAATGTGGTGGAAATCTGTGTGCGGAGGCACAGAGAGAGTTTTGTGTATTGTCAGCGAAAGTGAAATTGTCTTTTGTGACTGTCTATCTGTCTATGTGTGTGTATGTGTGTGTGCCTCATGTGGCATGCAAATTGAAAAATACCCGTAAATGTTGACAATTTTGTCGAGTCTCCAAAATGAGCACTCTGACAACAGCAGCAACAAGAAGAGTGAAAGAGGGGATGGAGGGTGGGGGAGAGCTGTGCACGATTTGCTGCGGAGCAGGAAACATTTTGTGTGCGACTGTGCAACTGCAACTGTGCAACTGTGCAACAGCGGCGCAGCGTTAACCGGCCATGAAAGAGGAAATCAATGTTGCTGAGAAAAGCCGCACGACGTTTCGCTTCATTCCCCTCTCCCCTCTCTCCACTTCTCACTCTTCTCTTCTCTCTTACAACTCTACACGCAGGAACAACTACTAAGCAAGCAACTTTCGAATACACCTGACTGCAAGTTACCCGCTAAAAATACTATATACGAAGAAATATTTAGAGTCTGCATTTGAAGTTGAAATTATGTTAAACTTTGAGATTTTCCTCTACTAATTTTATGTATTTTATTTAAATTTTTGTACTATTGCGGTATATTAATTAGGTATATTTTAAAATTAATACCACACTTTTTTGCTTTTATTCACTTTGAGATTTTCCACTACTAATTTTATGTATTTTATTTAAATTGTTACATTATACCAATATACCATATATAGTTTTTGGTATTTTAGGTATTTTTGCTGTATATTCATTAGGTATATTTTAAAATTAATACCGCACTTTTTTGCTTTTATTCATTTTGAGATTTTCCTCTACTAATTTTATGTATTTTATTTAAATTGTACTATATCAATATACCATATGTAGCCTTTGGTATTTTAGGTATTTTTGCTGTATATTCATTAGGTATATTTTAAAATTAATACCGCACTCTATTGCTTTTATTCACAATGGGTAGCGTGTATTTGTTTGCTATCGCTAAGTTCAATTCATCTGCTAAAATCACGAATAAAATCGTGAATTAAGATTTGCAATTAAGATTACTTTTAATCTAGTTTTTTTTTTCTTTTTGAGTAGAATGGCAATGTTGGTCTATCTATTTTCCTTCTCTTTAAACATGTGAATACTCTTTTTTAAAATCGAATAAAGTTTTCTAATTATTCAACATGTTTTTTTTTTTAACAATCAACACAATTTCTCTGGTTTCTTCTCCCCATTGCCAACATTTTCTTATACCCTGCGAGCGTGTTTTTTGACCGGGTATAAAAAGGAAAAGAAAAGTCGCACGCTTTTACTGCGAAGCGAAACCAATTTCACTTGCCGTCCAATCAATTGCGTTAGTTATGAGTGCAACAACAACAGCAACAACAACTGCAACTTCAACTGCAACAGCAACAAGAGCGGCAACATCTGCAGCCAACAACTGTGGCAACAGCAGCAACAACTGAGCTGAACTGAGCTGAGGAGACTTGAGACTAGAGACAACATAATCATGCCAATTGACAAAATGTGTCAACCCCAACAGCAGCGGCAGCTAGAGGCGGTGGCAGGGGCATCAAGTTGCAAGTTGCAAGTTGCAACAACAAGTTTCCTGTTGGCCAAAAGCGCGTAAATTGCCCTCCTCCAATGTTGCAGCTGTTGCTGTTGCTGTTGCTGCTTAGCAATTTTTCACAATTTGCAATTATTGAAACGAAACGAAACGCGAATCGAATCGAATCGAATTGAATTTCTTCGATGACATCAGCGGCATGCAGCGAGAGACTTCCTGTCGAATTGCTAATGTGCCATGCCATTTGTATTTCCATTTGCATTTCGCAGTTTGCATTTGCCACATTATGTGGCAGCAAGTTGTTGCCATGGGTAATTAGTTATTGCTGCTGTCGCTGTCGTTGCCACACATGTGGCTGCTGTTGCTTGGCTTTGGCTGCTGATGTGCAATGCGTTGGGGATGCAACAACTTCGTCGCTTTGATTTGCACAACTTTCGTCGTGGGCTTTTGTCATACTCGTAGAATCTGTCGCTGAACCGGTTCGCCAAGCATTCATAACTTGCCAAAAAAAAACGATGCTGGGAATTTTCTGCTTTTCAACTCATGTTTGCAGGTTGAAAATTCATAATTTTTGTGGCAGAATATAGAATGGAAAAACATATTAGTTTTTTCAATTTTATATTTAATGTTTGAATTGATATTGGATTAAAACAAATGTAATCAAATATTATGTTGTGTTTACAGTTAAAAAGTTAATCTTTTTTTTACATGAAGTAATGTTGACTTTAGTTAATTTAATTTTGGATTTCAATGCATTAAATTGATATTCTACAAAATTAATTTTTAGAAGTATATTAATATATTAATATTTAATATTTTGTTGTCCTTGCAGTTTAAAAACTCATTATTTTAGATGCAGAATATAGAATAGAAAAACATATTAGTTTTGTCAATTTTATATTTAATGTTTCAATTGATATTTGATGAAAATAAATGTTACGAAATATTATGTTGTGATTACAGTAAAAAGTTAACCTTTTTTTTTACATGAAGTAATGTTTACTTTAGTTAATTTAATTTTGAATTTCAATTGTTATTCGATAAAATCAATATTTTATAAGTATATTGATATATATTAATATTTTGTTGTGCTTGCAATTTGAAAATTCATAATTTTTGTGGCAGAATATAGAATGGAAAAACACATTGGTTTTGTCAATTTTATATTTAATGTTTAAATTGATATTTTTTAAAATAATTGTAATGAAATATTATGTTGTGATTACAGTAAAAAGTTAATCTTTTTTTTACCAGTACATGAAGTAGTATTTACTTTTGTTAATTTAATTTTGGATTACAATGCTTAGATTGTTATTTGATAAAATCAATATTTTAAAGGTATATGATATATTTTAATATTTTGTTGTGCTTGCAGTTTGAAAACTCATAATTTTAGATGCAGAATATAGAATAGAAAAACATATTAGTCAATGTGATTTTTAATGCTGAACTTAATATTTTAATAAAAATAAATATTATGAAATTATTTTTAAATGAAATTAAATATTTTGTTGTATATATAATTTAATGTGTTTTTTTTGCAATCCTTAAAGTAATATTTTTTTTTTGTTTCGATTCTGGATTTCAAGGCAATAATAAACTTAATGGAATTGTTATTTGAATAAAACAAAAATATCGTTAGAGCTCTATTTAAGTTATATAGGTATTAAGCTGCAAATATAATTAATTTATATTGTATTTGGATGTATTTATAATATATTCTTATTTTTAAGAAATTCACCGCATTATTATTGTAAAATGAAAAGTCTTATTTCTTCTATAATATTAGCAACATCTTAGTATAGAAACCTTACAAAAATATGTGTAAAATTTCGTAATATTAATAAAATATATAGAAAAACATTTTGTAAAATATTTTCAAATTTATAGAGTTTTATTTTACCTAACTTGAATTTATGAAGCTATTAAGTTCATGCCTTCAAGAAAAGTTCATTCTAAATTCAGTTTTATTGCTCGGAAGCAATAGATGAATTCAGGAATGTTAAAGCCATAGCACAACAAATAAAAGAAGGAAGGGCCGTCAGTCCAAGATAATCTATAGGAAAAGCTTCGTGGCGAAGTGAAGCGAGGGGCATCAGTTGTCAGCGCATTGCATAAATTCACGAAATATAATAATTTCAGCGCATTGACGCAAGATGCAAGATGATGTTGCAAGCAGCCACCAGCACTCGCAACAAGCAGCAACAACATGCAACAGAAGCAGCAACTTATAGACAGCGAGTGTCATTGACTAATGTTGCATGAAGCGCATAAAGCAAGCAGCAAACCACAAGACAAAAAAAACGCCAAGAAAACTTAGAAAAAACCAAAGCTCAAAAGCCAAAAAAGCAAATCCAATCTAAAGGTAAACAAAACAATAGAACGAACTGCAAGTTGCAAGTTGCAGCGAGTTGCAACTGCGGCTTCTGCGGTTTCCGATGCCAGCCCAGCCCCAAAACTCGGCCCCCGAAACTTAGTCGAAGTCGAAGTCTTGGTCTCGGTCTCAGCCCCAGCCCAGCCCCAAAAAGGCGACCCAAGAGCCACTGACTCAACTGTTTCCCCTTCCCCTTCCCTTTGCCATTGCCCACTCCCTTCCTTCCTTCCTTCACTGTGCTGCACGGCGGCAACATTTTTTTGATGACTTTTTGTGTATAATTTAATGCGGCTTTGTGTGGCATGCCACCATATACAAAGTCGTCTGCTGCCATTGCCGAAATGTGAATAGGTTGACAGGGTCAGCATTTGAAGTCTGTCTGCGCCGAGTGTAGGGTGTCCCCCCTCCCTCCTTCCCACTCTCCTTTTGCTTTGGTGTTTGCAGTTGACTGGCGGCATGTGGCAATTAATTTGAGCAGCTGCCACACGGCCTGACATTTGCGGCGAACGTGAAAGGGCGCAATTTTTACAATAGAAACATTTGTCGCAAGACACCTCAAGACCCCCTTCGGTTCAGCCCCCCCTCTCCTCTCTCTCTCTTTAGCCTGGCGTCCACTGCTCCAATCAGCGTTTGCCGATCGATTCAACGCAGCCAATGTGGCAACAGTCAAGCAGTCAGTCGATGCGCCACGTCTCTTTTAAATGGGACAACTCGGAGAAGAGGGAACACAACGGTGGCAGGGAGCGGGGGAGGGAGTGCGACCACTTGCCACACCAAACAAAAAACAGCAACTGGCTGCAGCCGTGTCTTGTATTTTTTTTTATTTTTTTGCTATTTCTCTCTTTTTAAATGTCAGGAAAAATATTGCTGCTGCTGCTGCAAAGCAGAAAAATCTCAGCATTCCAAAGCGGCAACATTTAATAGACAAAATGGGTTATTAGACAACATTAAGTGGGAACAGCGGGAGGGGCAGCGGGAAGCGGGGGAAGATGCAACCACTCCTCGTTGCTGCGCTGAAGAAGCTGCTCAGTTAACTTTTTTTGGCGCCCCTTTGCTTCCTGCCACCGCCCCCAACAACAGCAGCAGCAGAGACAACTCAGACTGAGACTGAGATTGAGGCAGAGGCAGAGGCAGAGGCAGAAGCAGAGGCAAAAGGCAGCTGCATGTATTTGTATTTGCTCTGTAATTTGATTATTGCACAGCAACGGAAATTGACCTTTTCAATACCCTCCAAAATAAACAATCACAATAGTCGTGTAGACGCGGCTTTATAGTATTTCAATTTATATTCACTTTATAAACACTTTCAGAAAAATCAGTTCTCGATATTTCATTTAAATTCAAAATTACAAATTATTATTATTTTTCTTTCAAATTCACAATCTTTTTTAGTTTGAAATTTCGAAAGTACTTTTTTCTGACATTAGTTAAAACGAAAATATTGAATCTTGATCGATGTTTTTTGACTTTTGATTTTTGATTTTCTATGTATATTGTTTTTAGTTAGTCAACTTTTTTTTTGCAAGAGTTAAACGAAAGGTTAAAAGATTAAAAAAAAGTATTCTCTATAATTATTACTTATTAGATTACTTATTTGCAACATTACATAAACTATTCTGTATGACATCTTAATTGTATTCTTGAGCGAATTTTGCGTCTTAGTATATTATTTAATCAATTTAATTAGTAATTTAAAATTGATTCCAAGCTAAATATTAATACGTTAAATTAATTGCTAACAAATTTTATGTTGTTGATGATGAAGCTTAAGCTTTATTATATAATTTACATTATATGGATTATCTAGGGTATTTTTCAGTTGTGTCTTTGCTTAGTTATACTATCCTCTGACAATAAGTTCAAAGTGCAAACATAACTTGCGGCAGCGACTGCTGTAGATAACACAACAAATCGAGGATGATATAATTTATGATCTTTAATTTTAGTTACTTTACAGTTCTTCTGTAATCTCTTGACCTTTTTTATAATCAGCAATACTGTTACTACTTCATTGTAGTCTACTACTCTAGGGTATTTCTAAGTCATGCCTTTGATGTCAATTCTGTTTACAGCTGTTTTCAAGGTTTGCTTGATTTTTTTTATTAGTTTTTTTCTTGGATGGGAATCTGCAATAAACTAAACAAAAGACTAGAGAAAATTTCATTTGCTGCGCTCAATGGCAGCACGATTAGACTTAGACTTTAGCTGCGACTTCGACACAACTTGGGAATTCCACGCCTCAAATTGATCGGATTTGTTGTGTGGCATCTTCAGTCATGGGAAAGAAATTCGCAGACTTATGCAGCAAAATCCTAAAAGAATCGTATTTATTGTTGTTATCGAAATAACCATCACAAATTTTAGAATAATCTTGGTATAGAAATGTAATCAGTATATTTCTTATCCAGCCAAAACGTAGCAACTTCTTTAGTTTGAAGATGAATATAATTTAGATAAATATTAAAGATTAAATTGTTATATTCTCTTTATTCTAAAATTTGTGAAGTTAATTTAGATCATAATTTCTGATTGAATTTCTATATTCACAAATAAAATAATTATAACTTCATTAGCTGCATTTGAGTTCAAGATTATCATCTCTAATCCTCATACCCATTGGCATTCAAAGATTGACACAAATGTTGTACTTATGTTGTGGTTTTTCTTGTAAATCATAAAATGACAAAAAAACAAGTCGAGCATTGTTTTGACATTCGAAAGTTGTTGCTCAATGCAGTTACGAGATTGAGTTGGAGATAGAGATGGCGATGTTGATCATGACTTCGATCGATCGGTCGATGGATCGATGGGGACCACATGGCGAATGCATAATAAATGTCCTATGATTGTCAAAGTGCTGTCAAATGTCACAGCGAAATGTCAGTTACATGGTCGCAAGACGATTGCGATTGCGCTTGCTTCTAACAGATCATTGATCGTTTATCGATGATCGATGAATGCTAGAAGCAAGCTAGACACTTGACTCCGATCGCAAGGGGAACTTTTAAGTCGACGTTGAGCTGATGGCGACCTTGACTTTCAGTGAAATGTCAAACGGTGAGAAGAGAGCGAGACAGCGAGTGGAAGAGAGAGTTGAATGGCATTAGACACTTGACGGGATGAAAACAAAAAGCTCATAAATAAATAGACAAAACAAAATGCGACAAGTGAAGTGAATTTCAATTCAATTCAATTCAATACAATTCAATTGAAGTGAAGTCAAGTCAAGTCAAGTCGCGTCGCGTCACGTCGAATCGAATCGAATCACTTGGACAAGCCGTACAAATTGTATATATTATACGGATTTATCCGGTTTATCCGGACAGGGACACCAAGCATAGCCAGACTTTTATGCCATATGGCATATAGTCTGTTAGTCTTTTAGCCTCATGCCACGTTGGGTTCAAGCCAACAACAATCGATGATCTCAAGGCTGAAGCTGACTTGATTCTAATGTTCCGAAATGCCGCAAAGAACCCACAAAATACCACGCAGAAACGTATCAATATGAAAAATGAATAGCCAAGCCAGCACACGACAAGCAAACAAACAAATTACCAACAATTGCCATTAAAATATGTTTTCATTAACGTTTAATTGAGTCGAGAGCCCGAGAGACCAAAAGTCGTGCCTAGCGATGTGTGTGTTAGATTTCTTCAATTTCTTCAACTTGTTGCAAATATTTTTTATGAGGAAATTTGTAGATAATGAAATTTTATTTAAAGCATAATATAAATACTTTTAAACTTTGAAAATTATTATTTCAAAACTAATAAATTGTATTTTCATAGTAGAAAATAATCATTCTATTGTAATAGTAATTTTGCATTATGTTTTCACGTTAATAAATCTTGAAATATTTTATACATTTTTTCTTTAATTTTCGATTAAATTTTCCTTTTAATTTTTCGTGTCACGAATTAGTTTTGTCTCTTTAACGATAGCTCTCATGAGTTCAATTTGTTACTATTCCATTTATTTTGTGTTATTTTGTATGTTATTTTTTTTTGCTCATGCCATAAGCCAATGGCCAATGATTGTCAGCGTCGTCGAGTGTGATTGATTGATGAACGGATAACGTGGAGCAGGGCGGCTTGGGACCGAACCGATACGACAATGGAGATCGCTGATCGACAATCGGGGTTCCAGTTCAGCCTCAGCCTCAGTCTCAGTTCAGTTGCGAGTGTAAGGCCCACTCACAAGTCGAGTAGCTGCCTACCCTATTGTTCACTATGGCGCACCCAAATTTGGCGATTCTAAGACGACGACGACGACGACGACGATGGCGACGACCACTTAAGCGCCCGCCCGCCAAAGTTGCGATCAATTTGAGGCGATAAGATTAGAGGGCGGCCAAGCGAATTGTGTATGGAGCCAATTGAACGCCCACAGCGTCTCCACACACACACTCATATACACATACCAAACAACACACAATATAGAGAGCGTAAAGCAATCCCAAAAAAATGAAAACCTAAACTTTGCTAGTACATAGAAGCATCGGGCATTTCTCAACACAGCTATGCACAGTGGTGCGAATGTAAGATTAGATTGAATCAACTGCTAAATGTATAGTAAATAATATAAGAAAAACGCTACTAATCTTATATAAACTTTAAGTCTTTGATGAAAAATTTAAAAAAAATAACTAACACATTTTTTGCCATTCAACATTTTAATTATATTTTAAAATTCACCCGAGAAATTGTTTGCGATCAGATGAAAATTGTAGAAGTCTTAGTAGGTTTGGCTGAAAATCTGGTATATTTTGCACTCTATGGTGTATTTTGCATGTAGTACTATATTAATATACCAAATATACATTTTGGTATATTTTTTAAGATGTTACCGTATATTAATTCGGCATATCTTTTAATTAACAATATACAAATATACTAATTTGTAGAATTTTGCGGTATATTAATTCGGTATATTTTAAGATTAATACCGCACAGTTCTGCTTTTATTCACAATGAATAGCGGGTACCTTACAATGAAGCACACTGGACTGTAGGTTTCTTACTTGTTTTTTGGGCATCAATGAGTGCAAATAGTTCCACTACTGAAACTAGAGTAGTCTATATAATCTATAATGTTACGTGAAATATCCATCTTCATTTTATCAGTTTTTACTAAGAAAAATTCGATTTGAAATTCCACATTTTATCTCATTCTTTAAAGCTTACTTTGTGATTTTAAGTATTGAGAAAGACATTAATTTATGAGTGCAAGAGGGTCACTATACTAGAGATGCAAAGTAATAGATATACATATAATCGATCTAAACTTTTTCAGTCTTTTCTAAGAACAATTTTTCTTTGGTGCTAAACAATTTATTAATTTTTTATAATTTTCAAAATTACGCATTTCACAAATTCGCATTTCGTTAAAATAATAAATCGATTTATTTATCCTTTTTTTTATTTAATTTTAAATTATTCTTTTCCAAATTTTACATAACTGCTGATTGTATATTTTAATTTAGAGTAACATTTGTATATATTATTATTTATGGAACTTTCAAATATCCCTTAAAACTTTGATCATCCTAAATGTTACTTCCAACTACTTAAAATTTGTAAATGAATATAGATCAACTGTTGCAAGAAAATCGTATTCAAATAATGCTATTAATGTTCTTATCACTATTGAGTCACATATTTCGGCTTTTTAATTTTCCTTTGACTTTTTTTTAGCACCCTTGCCCCACTGTGTCGTACTGAATATTGCTTTAGCATAAGTACTTCTTTGTAAGCTAAGGCAACAAATGCTTTTGTCTGCCCGGGTATACAAATACGATTGCTCTGGGACGTCGAGGCACAATGTGCTCAATGTGTACAATGTATCGCACATACAAATAAGGAAGCAATTTGCTTTGGCTCTGGGCTCGTTGCTGGGACAGCGGGGGGGGCTGGGGCGGGGCGTTGAGTAGGAAACGAAACCTAAACCAAAAGTTGCGGACAAATTATGCGCAGCGACGACAACAGCCAAAACATTGACAACGACTGCGACGCCAACGCAACAATAAACGAAAGACTTAGGCAACGAACTCGATGCTAAGAATTTTTTAAGCGTTCGTTGCATTCATTTATTATAATAACAGCACTCATGCTGCCACATGCCACATGCCACAGCCACAGAAGCGTAGTCGTGGCCATAAACCAACGCAGGTTGTCACAAATCGTTGTCGCTGTTGTTGTTATTGTTGTCGTTGTCGTTGTTGTTGCTCCTTTTGGCGGGTCGCATGTCAAGGACAAGAGTTGGACGGCGGCTGATGGGCTGGCGAAAAGTTGCCATAAGGCGGACAAAGGTGATGCCAAAGACAATGGCTGCATTAATTTGCATAACAACAGCCAAGACAGGCGAACAAACTAACGGTCAAAATGCTTAAGCAAATGGAAAACAATTGCAAATCGCTGAGATTGAATTTGTTTCTGTTTTTGTTTTACGGTTGCAGTTACCGTTACAAGAGGCAGCAAGAGGTGCGGCTCGCTGGGTCAGTCAGTCATTCAGTCATTCAAGTAGTCAGGCAGTCAAGAAGTCAGTCAGTCAGTGAGTCGAGTCGTATAGAGTTGAGTCGAGTGGAGTGGAGTTGTGGCTGCCTCTGCAGCAGCTGCTGCTGCTCTTCATATTTATGTATCAACTGCAACTCAATTGTTGTGGGTCGCGCTTATCGCGATCGTGCGCCAACGCTCAATGACTTGCAACAGTGAGGCAAGAGAAGAATGTGTTGAAGTTCATTTCAAAGAAAAGAAAGAAAAAGAAATAAAATGATTAAATCAAATAAGAATTCATTAAATAAGCAAACTAAAATATATAAGTGGTAGATAACAAGGAAATTAAGTTAAATAAAGTAAATTAATAAACAATTTTAGTGTTTTATTTATTTTTTTTATTTTGCTTAAATTTTATGTATCTTATTTCATTTAATCATTTTATTTCCTTTATTGAACTTACTAATGTTTTTCATTACTTTTCTTCCAATTTTTTGTATGCATCTTTGCTAAATTAATCATTATATTTATTTTATTTAATTAATTTATATTTCTCATTTTATTTTAACTGTTTCATTTTATTTCTTATTTAATTATGTTAGTTTTAAGTAAATATAAAATATTTAATTTAAGGAATATACATATTTTAGAGGAAGGGAATTCTAACATTCGCATTGCCTAGATTGTAAATTCTGGGTTTAGGAAACATGAACAAAATTCTTCAATTTGAGAGCATTTCGATCTTTAAAAAAGGTCTCATAATCTGAAAACACTGACTGAATGTAATTTTATTTTAAGAATTTTTCCAACTACGATTCTAGTTTTCAGTCTTTCTGTATTTAAGATCGAAAAGTTTTTAATATCAAGATAATCAATTGACTTTTCAATCAAGATTTATTTAATTTTTTTTTTTATGAATTTCGAATTTCAATATTGTAGTTTTGAAAAATGTGTTTTTTTTGTTTATAATTTGTATTATCCGTTGACTGGATTGTTTAATTACCGACTATTAAAAGTTTGTGTTGATCTCACAAGTGTACATATACATAGTCAATAAATATTTTAACAGACTAACTATACATTCGAAAAGATTGATGTGTAATTCAAAATGGAATAAAGCACACACTCCAAACACACATTCAGCCATGCAAACGCAACAGGCTGCGTCCATCCGTGTATCAGTGTAAAACAGTGTAAGGACACCCATCGCAGTTAGGTGGCATTTAGAATGTGGTCCGTGTGTGTGTGTGTGTAGATGTGCTTGTATGGGTGTGTGTGCGAATCAATGGAAAGTAGTTAGCAACGCGCCTAAGATGCGTTTTCATGGCCGACTGCGGTACAGTGTGGAAGGGCATCATTGAAAGACTATTAACTTGGAGTTGCAAGACAGTATAGATTGTGTGTGCATTTGTAGTATAGGCGCGATCGCATATGACGAAAAACAAAAAGTGTGTATGGTATATATACATATGTGATGGTTGGCACTTGTGATTTTTATTAGAAGAAATATCCACCCTCGGGCGCCTTTAACTGTGTGGCATTAAACTCGAATGCGCCATTAACCTCCTGGAGCGCAAGTTTCTGCTCGGCCTCGTCGTCGCCAGTGTTGAAGTAGGTATCAATGATGGCATAGGCCTTCTTGTAGACCTCTTCGTTCTCGTGTAGCTGCAATGCCTCCAGCTTATCGAGACCGCCCAACTCCTCCAACATCAGGCATAGATTTTCGGTGTCCCCATTTCCTCAGCAAATGCAAAGAGATTGAAAAGTCCTGTTTGGACCACCTTGATGGTGCGGGGATCTTTGGCATCCAGCAAATCAATGAAGGGCTTCAATATCTTGTTCTTTTCTATTAATTCCAAAATATGCTCGGGTGTACCCGAAGTGGTAGTATTGGTCCCTGTCCAAGCTGCCTCTTTTTGTGCCTTGAAATCGCCCTTCTCAGGCACATGACGAATCTGGTGAAAGATGCCCGCATCGATTACCGCCTGAATCTGTTTCTGATTGCCGGCTGTAATGTTGCTCACAGTCAATCCTTGGCAATATTACCCTTGGGGTGCTGCAGCAACAAGCCTAGTTTGGGCAAACCATTCGAGGCTATAACCACATCGGTCTGCTGATCTGTTCCAGTTACTATGCTGCCCACACAACGAAGGGCAGGCACAATGATACTGGGTTCATCGGTCTTGAGAAGATTCACCAGCTTTGGCACTGCATCCGTATCGACGACCGCCTGTATTTTGTGGTTGTCATCGTCAGTGACGTAGGAGAGTGCCCAACAGGCAGCGGCCAACACCTGGACGTCTTGGCTAAGAAGCAATTGAGACAGTACTGGCAACAAGCGCTTCACCTGCTCAAAGGGTGGCGATGGATTCTTGTTGCGACACAAGTTTGACATGAGCCAGACAATGTTGCGTAGGAACGAGATGGGTGTGTCATTATTGATTAGTGGCAAGATGCCATCGATCACATTATTGTAACAATGTAACGTGCCGCGGCGCCATCGCCAGCAATGATTCCGAGTGCACAAATAGCCATCTTAGCCAGATTTATGGACTTGGACTGCAACAGGGCAATAGAATGCGGCACTGCATCCTGTTCTATCACACAACGAGTTTGCTCAGATGTGCCAGAGGCGATATTGGTCAGGGCCCAAGCGGCTTCGAATTGCAGCATGGTGTTGCCAGTATTTTGAAGGAAGCTAATGTAAATTGGCACAATGCCATGCCCAATCATCAGATCAATGGGCGGATTGTGTTTACGACTTAGCATCTTGCCGGCCTGCTGCATACCCAGGAACTGTCGCTCCTGATCCTTGCTGTTCATGGCAATCACAATCTCATCGACCGACAGTTGCCCTGGCGATTGGCCGTTGATCTCCTTGAGAGGTGAGATGAGGTGATCCTCTTTCTTAGATGTGCGCAACTCGATGGTCACCTCATGGTGACGCATGCGCGAGTCCTGGGTCTTAAGAGAGTTTGCCTTGTAGTGATTTTTTTTGTAGTTCTTTTGTAGTTCTTTTTTGATAATTAAAATAGGAGTTTACAGCACCTTTAACACCTTTAAAATCGAAATAAAACTGATGTAAATGATTGTAATCTTACGGAGAACGTAGCAGAGAATTGGTTTCCGATGACTACTTTGATTTGCGCTAAAAAAGTTTGTAAGGAAAGATATTGACAAGTCTGAATAGAACAGAAAGAGAAGGAATAGAAATTCGAGAATATATTGTCAATGTTATTAAACATAATTTGTGCAGTGCAAATGTTAGTGATAATGCACTGCTGGCATTAGTTATTGATAGTGATATACAATATATGTAAGCATTGATATTATTTTCAACAATTAAATAACCATTAAATTTGTGAAATCATTTTTTATTACATATATTTATAGTGCATTGAAATACTAATGAAATCAAAATGAATCAGAGTTGTTCCACTGTTCTTCGCTTCTATTAGAGACGAGCATTGTTTTGCGTAAATATTTGCAATTTTTATCGATGCGCCATTGTTTAGTTGAATTAAACAATGTTGTTTTTGTTGTTGTTGTTGTTGCCACACAGAACACCGAATAAGAAGAAGCTTGTAGAAGTTGCAGTCGCCAGTCGTCTGAGACTTCGACTAACCTCTCAGGGCTCAGCTTGGCAAGCATTTAATGTTTAGATGAGCTTACATAATAAATGGTCGCATCGCTTTGGATCGCATCGTGAGGCAAGACAAAGCCTAATGAACTTCCGTTTTGCCAATGATTTTCTGTGTCAATTGCCAATTAAACTTTTGCGACTGAGAAGCTGCCAAAAAAAATGGATAAAGAAAAAGAAAAACAATGCAGAGACAGCCCGTCCCCGTTTGGCAATTAAGAGTTACGTAAGCTCCGCGGCAGAAGACATTTCATAGATAAATGCGAAGACTAGACGTATTTCGTATTTGTTATTCGCAGACAAAAGCCTTTATTACAGAATACATAATTGGGGCACTCGCGATGGAAAAAATCACAGATTATGGGGCAATCAGCTTCAGCTTCAGCGAGTGAAGTCTCCATTAAGCGCACACAAAGTGAACTATCAAATCTTGTTCATCTCTTCATCTCTGTCTCTCTCTCTTTTTGAAGTGATTAGCTATTTTGTGTGTCTTACCTTGCTTGATTTTGATAGATTACACAGCTAGTTAGGCAGTTGATTGCAAAAAAAATAATAGTAATATATTTTATAACATATTCAATATTTAAATAATTTCAATGTCAAATTGGAGAGCGTAATGAAAGACATGTGTTTTGGTTATTTGTTGTGGAGATAGCTGAGGTAAGTTTATTAGATAAATAAATAATAATATGATAAAATGATTGACTTGTAATAATAATAATAAATACTTAAATTATAAAATAGTAAAATATCTAATAACAAAATAAAAGAAAAATAATCAAATAGTTACTTTATAATGAAATAATCAAATAAAAGAATAAAGAAATGAAGTTAGAAAATACTGAAATAATAAAATAGTAAAGTAATAAAGTATTGAAATGATAAAATACAAAAAAATTAAATAACAAACAATGAAAAAAATTAGTGAGATAAAAGCAACATATACCAAATTAAAATACCGCATGTATACTATACCAAATATACCAAAGTCTATATTTCGCACATTGATATACCATACATAGTAAATACTACATTCAAAATATACCATAGATAATAACTTCTACAATTTTTATCTGAAATTATCTAAAATCATAAAAATCATGACATAATAAAATAGTAAAATAAGAAGTAATGAAATGGAAAAATAATTAATTGCAAATACTTAAATAATAAAAATAATATAATGATGTAATGGAATAATAAAAAGGTATAAAATTAATATGATTAAATAAAAAAATATTTTATGAAAGAAGTTAAATAACATAGAATAAAGTAAAGTCATAAGCAATTTGTCTCCATATACATTTGTGAACTTTGAAATAGCAGTGCTGACGACCTACGCGGTTAATTAAAATATACTATTAACAAATGAGCACAAATTCAATATTCTTAAATAAATATGCAACTAAACCGTTATATACAGTTGTGTGTTTGTCGAACTTCTATTTTAAAGTTCACAGCTGTATGTCTTATGCTCTTATTGCTTGTTTTCTTAACCAATCATAAATCCTTGTCAACTGCATTAAAATTAATAAATTAATTTTCTAAATTATTAGGAATTATTAATGTTTATTAATATAACTCCTTAAAGCAAATTCTACAACGACTCTGTTGTCTCTTAATAAAGAACTTAAGCGGCACTAAATAAGTTCTTATGAAATTCATATGTCAGGGTGAATGAGGAGACTTTATTGATTTCAATATCTGACTTTAACTGGTATTGCTGTCAATCACATTATGAAAATAAAAAAATACATAAGATCTTTCCATTTAAAATGGTTCTATTAACAAAGAATTTGCCGCACCGGGGTCATCTTCATGTCAAGGGGAATAAAGCATAAGATAATATAAGGTACATATAATGTGCTAAACATCGTAAATAGTCAGCTTAGTTGTGGCTTGCATCAGCTGCACTTGAACGATCAGGTGATCAAATGTTCAAGTGGCCAAGTGATTAACCGCAAAGACAACAAAACAATCAAAAGAACAACAAGAAGTCACTTCATAATCAATTCATTTGTGTGCAAATCACATTTCAATCAACCGAAGAACGAAAATGGAATTGAAATTGAATTTGAATTTGTATTTGTATTTGAAACTGAAATGCAAGATTTGCATATAAAGAGTACACAAATACAAAGTATTACGTGATTGAATGATGGCCAAAAGCATTAACTCGGGCAACTCAATTAGACGAACGCCTACGCGAAATGTTGAGCATGGGATTCGCTTTGATTGGAATTGGAATTGTTAATGGAATTGTTCAGATGGGTTCAGATGTTGGATCGTTGGATGGTTGATTTTGGTTTTTGATTTTGATGCGTTGCCAGCGTCCAAAATCAAGTTCTTCTCAATTACATAGACGACTTTTTGGGGTCTCTCAAGTGCAGCACTTGACACACGCGAGATTAACTGGCTCGAGTTGTTGTTGTTGTTTCTGTTTCTGTTGTTGTTGTTGTTGTTGTTGCTGCCACAGTGGCAATCTGCCCTGCTGCTGCTGCTGTTGCCAGTCGCATGTTGCAGCCAAACAGTGATTGTTGTTTTAATTAACGAGCTCGCTTTTGATCGCTTTGAAAAATCAATTGGTTCGTTTCGTTTCTTCGCTCTGCTCTGCTCCACTTGAGCTTGGATTTCATCTGAGTTCGTAGATCAGTAAATAGTTTTCGTATCTTGTGGCTTTTAGAAGAGAGACATTGAATCGCATTGCTGCATTGCTCTCCAATCAAAACCAAACAACATGTAATACACTTTGCAATATTTGCTTTATGACTGCCGTTTGTGTTTTGCCTTCTTTATTAGCACAAATGAGCTCGCATTTAGCTTTGCGTCTTTACGTCTTTACGTCTCACGTCTCGCCAAGTAGTTAACTTATTACATTCTCATATAAATATGTATCAAGTAGCGAACAAGGTTAGCCCCGAGTCTAGTATGTGTGTGCGCATACTTATTCCACTCAATGTAAACACTGATCGACAGATATGCGTATGTGACGCACTTTGAATACAACAACAGACCAAATCAAAATTAAAATCAAAACGCTTCAAATGATGTTTACATCGCTGAAATATGTGGTGTCGGTACTTCAGGCGTCTAAACACAAATTGAGCACTTTATTCTAGCCTCAATTTCATTAAATTTATCAATGAAAATGTGCTATTTACAATAGTTAGTTACTTTGAAATTGTTTACGATTTTCAAAGCAACACAACTTTTATCACATTTGTTTAGTTTTATTGAATCAACTTTATCAATAATAATGTATAGTTACTATTATCAATAACGCAAGTTAAAGCAACTTCTATTGAAAAATATTATAACTATATACTGTCCTATTACTTTTTTGTTTTCACTATTCAATGTGACTTTTATCAATGATAGTTATTAATTTGTTGCTATTATCGATAGCTCAAACTATCCATTACTTATTTTTATTGAACTTATACATACTGTCATATTCAGGCATGCTCCGGTTTTCACTTTCGGTTTTCGTTTTCGTTTTGAAATCGAAAACGACAAAATTGGTGCTCCCGTTTTCACTTTCACAAGATTTTTTCGAATTGCAATTCGAGAAAATTTGACTTGCCGAAATGAAAAGTAAATGCCTTTTTCTATATTAAATTGGATCTTATTTGCAAAAGGAAAAAAAGTAGTTGACTCATTGGTTTATTGTCGTTCTTTTAAGACCGCCAGCAGATCAATTAGGCTTGTAATTATTTTTAAAACGACTAATTTCTGACCCCACCTCAAATTTGAATATCAAATTTTGCCGTCGGCAACAACAATTTTCGTTTTGGTGAGCGACCGATAGGTCCGACACCATGAGTTATCGCCTAAGCTGCCATACTTTCGATAGAATGAAAAAGCAAGTTAAAAATACTTGTATAATCAAACGGATGGCGATAAATTTGTTGAAGTTGGGTAAAATATGTTTTTTAAAAATTAATTAATTTAATTTAATTAGTTATGTGCTAAAAGTGTATAAAAAAAATTGTTGGAATAACCGGAATGAAATGCATTAAAAAGGTGGCATCCCCATTTTTTGTGGGAAACAGCTGATTAGCCGCTCAACTGATTTTTTTAAAGAAAGTTTCAAATCTTTCTTTGCAAAAAAGACAAAAGGCAAATATATTTCATTCATGGGAAGCATACATAAACTATGCAGGATAAAAAAATCCTGAGTGAGTTCAATCCACGCACGAAATTGGACATACAAAAGACATTTTTTCGCGTTGTTTACTTTTAACCAAAACACAAGTCAGCTGTTTTGGTCCCAAATCGAAAACGAAAACGAAAAGTGAAAACCGGAGCATGCCTGATTATATTTTTGAGGTTTCATTAATTAATATATCTCTGCTTTTGCTGTCAGTGACATTTGCTTGCTATCGAAAATAAATTAATTCATTTCGTTTGTCATTTTCACAATAATGTGGAATATATATATATATGGAATATAGAAGCATTAGCTTAATAAATACAAAGCTACCTTGGGTTCCATGAGGTTAAACTGTTTATTAATTTAGCATATCAAAAGCGCATTTGGAAAGTTCAGTTTGGTAAAGAAGCGAGAAGTTTTGGCTCAAACCGGTTTTGCTTGCATCCTCCGACTTCTTCTCAATAGAATTGAATTGATTTAAATGTGCAACAGCAGCGGCAACTAGGCGAATCGCATGCACTTGGCCTTCTGGGTGTAGGTGACAGCGCCGTACTCCTCGACGATCTGATCGATGGCAATCTTGTTGAGATTCTCGAGATAGAGTCGCGTCTTGCGCGACTGAATGATGTAGCTGATGACGTCGTGCATGTTGCTGAAGAAGAGGAAACCGGCGGTGCCGCAGCTGAGGTCCAGATAACGGAAGCGATTCACATCGCAGGTGCAGCCATCGTATAGGAAATAGATGAAGTCATTGTTATTGTGAAAGCGAAAGACCACATAGTTGCCCCACGGTGCCATCACAAAGACGCGCTCCGCACAGCGAAATCCGGCACGCAGCAGCTTACAGATGCTATCGTAGCATCCATTCTCGGACCCAACCACCGCCATCGTTTCCGGTATGCGCAACAGTGCCGGGTAATGATTCGGCTGAGCTCGCACCACATCGTGAGGTCCCGTTGTCTCCGGGCACGGATCGAGCGGCTGGATCAGCTTCGGTGGCTCCGGGCATGGAGGGCACTCTTGTTGTGCCATCACGGGGGCAACAATCGTTGCCTTCTTCTTGCCCTTTTTGCTCTTCCGTCCGCCTTTCTTGCCCATCTTCCTGCTGTTCTGCGCTTAGTCCAACGAAAATAATCGGATAATTTAAGCTACCTAATTTAAGCCGCACTTTCTTTGCATTACGTTCAGCGCCTAATTATATATAAAGTTTTATATTTTTGCTATAACTATTTCCGCCACTTTTGCACTCACTTGGTTTAGAGGTTTAAATGCAACACTTTCAATTAGATACCGAAAAACCGTGCAAAATGTTGGGAAAAGCCGAAAACTGCAAACCGAAAATGAGAAAATTTTAATTTTGTTCGTTTCCAATTTTTTCCGAGAAATTTTTATTTTTTGTGTGCACAGCTGTACAACCAGTTCTGAACTGAATGTTTTTTGCTCCGTTTCCTCACAGGTCACCTCGTATTCCCCAAATCAAAGGCTACTATGATCCATCGAAATGCAGTAATCTCAGAGATTATCAAGAGAAGAGAATTGTTTGACATCGATATTGATGTGTATCGATTATCCTCTAGCTTATTAACAAGTTCAAATCATTTCGAAAATGCTGAAAATGAAACAAAATTTAAAAGTGAACAGATCGAGAGAAATTTATTAAAAATATAAAAAAAGTGCAATAAGGAAAACTGCACAAAAAAATAAAGCAAAGCGTAAAATATATGAAAAACTGCTCAAAGTAAGATTACTGCAATTGAAACAAAGAATTTATAAAATAACTTAATATTATTCTTATTATTATTATTATTTTTATTGAAATATGGAATATAATTCCAGAGCGGCTTAGTCCTTCAAGCTAATAAAAACAAGTAAGAAAGTGTACTCGACTGTGAGATAACCGCTACCCATTTTGAATAAAAGAAATATATTTTGCGGTATTTTTCTCAAAATATGCCGAATATACATTCAAAATATACCATAGACGGCTCAATATACCAGATTGTCAGCCAAAGCAACTAAGACGCCTAGTAAGTTGGCGTTTTTGTCCATACAAAAGTATTTCTTTAATAACTTCGACAATTTTTATCTGATCGCAACCAAATTTTCACGAATCATACTATAGTAATTATTATTATATATATTCCAAAGTTCTCAACTCTAGCATTAAAATTACGCTTGTTATTCATTTGTTATTTGCAGGGGCGGAAGTGGGCGTGGCAAAAATTTGAAACAAACTTGGTCTGCGTGCAAACATAACAAATGCTGTCGAAAAAAAAATATAGCTCTATCTCTTATAGTCTCTGAGATCCAGTGTTTTATACGGACGGACGGACAGACGGACAGACACACAGACGGACTGACGGACATGGCTATATCGTCTCGGCTGTTGACGCTGATCAAGAATATATATACTTTATACGGTCGGAGATGCCTCCTTCTACCTGTTTCATACATTTCCTGCCAGCACAAAGTTATAATACCCTTCTACCCTATGGGTAGCGGGTATAAAAACAACAGTCAAGTGTGCTCCAAACAAACAGTGATGTATTATTCCTAAAATATATCAAATTCATATACCAAAAAATTACTGAAATGCACTATAGGGTGTAAAATATACCAAATAGTCAGCCAAAGTAATTATGTAGGCGTTTTTAACCATACAAATAATATTAATTGAGAAATAAGGAATTTGCAAACACAGAAATTTAACTATCAAACTTCGAGTAAGTATAATGTGATGTTTTCCTCAACACTTCGCGTGTCCAGCGATTATCTATTTGCATATTCACATCAGTTTGATGGATGATCAAGAAGCGAGTATTTGGCGAATTTGGCATGTTTCAATTTGATTAAATCGCTGCCATTGTTGGTTGGTCATGTTCTTCTTGTGACTGACTAATCAAAGACTAAGACTGGCCAAACATCGCAAGCACGTAATTAATTTTATTAACCAAACGGTTTTGAGTGAGCAGCAGCTGCTCTGACAGCGCATCTGAGCTGCAATTTAGCAAGCTGTCAGACGTTGATAACTGCAGATGTAAATGAAGCAATTGAGCCAAGCTACAGACTGACTGACCGGCAAATGGCCAAACATGAAACGCCAATTAATTAAGCTGTGTGTGTGTGTGAGTGCTAAGCACTTGACAGCGGGGGGCGTAAGATGTGTGTTGTGTGCTGTGTGTGTTGAGGATGAGGTGCTGGGGCCATAACTCAACCTCAGATAGATTCTTGGGCAATCAAACGTGAAGCACGATTGCAAAAGGATCCACAGAGAGTGACATCGAACACTCGCCTCGACACTGTGGCAACAACAAACAAACAAACAAACAAACAAACAAATAAAAAACCGAAAAGCGACCGAAAATAAAAAGTGAATGTCTGCCACAGCAATTAAAAGTTGTGGCGCCTCAGACCCTTGCCACAGAGTGCCAACAAACAACAACAACAACAACAAGAACGAGCAAAAACCCCGCAAACTGCAAAATAATTAAAGCTCACAAAGCTTGAGAAACAACAAGCAGTAGAAGTAGAAGAAGTCGTAAAAGCAAACACAATTGTCAATCCACAAAACTCTGACGAAGTGTGAATACTCTACTAATATAATTTTGGAGGAAAGATAATACTATTTTCCATAGGATCTATTGGACATCAAATTTATTATTCATTTATAAACTTAAGAAATAGTTATTATATAGATAGCAATGGCTTGGACGCTTAAAGTATTGCCAACTTAAGATATATTACAACTTTGCTATGTTGCAGTTTTTACCACAATTATCTAAAATGAATTTAATTTATAATAAGATCGAATAATCAATCAAGAATATTGCCTTTATATTATTATACTTTATTATGTTACAGCTTGCATACATATCCATCTCTATTAATTTGAAGATTTGCTTAAGCAAAATACAATATACACACAGAGAAATGTGTTAAACGCTTTAATTTCCCTTTTTTTTCAAAATTCTTTGTTAATTTCGATAATATAAATGGAACAAGTATTCAAATAACAAGTATTGTTTATATAATTTGAATTATTTTTTATTAAAAAAAAGTCAAAGTTTTCACATGTTCGGGGTTTTTCAAGTTTTATAATTTTTTTAATATTTGGTCGAAAGATCATTATGTTCATTATCAGCGAAATATTGCCAGTTATTTAGTATATTTCGGTCAAAAATTAAAAAAAAATGCATCCACATGTGCTTGCCATTGTATTTGATTTATGTATATCCTACATATTTTACTTATTTGATTGCCATTAAATATATAATTAATATGTGTATATTTTAAATTGTTTTACACATTTCCTTCTCATACAATTTTTTGGTAATTCTTTCTTCTTTTATAAAGCACAAAACTTTACTTTTGCCAACTCTTCCACTGCAGTCGTTGCCCACTTGTACAATATGAAATATTGAACAATAATTCCGCATAAAAAAAAGTTATTTATTCAATTACCGCATGCAAATTACACACAACGCGTACAGTGGGGCTGAACTCGAAGAGTATTCATTAAACAATTTTTCGACAAATTCAATATGCTTTGCAATGTCCAAGCAAATCTCTCGATGGAATTCGAATTTCGAACCGGCTTCTTTGCATCCCATTCAATACACACACGTATATTTAGCACACACTATTTCCAGTTTTATTATGTTAGATGCTGCTGCTTTTATGGCCAGCGTATTTCGAGCACTAATTTGCGGGGTTAACAGAGAGTGGGTGGCTAGGAAATACCCTGTAAATAGGATATGCGAAAAAAGTTAAGTTTCTTTACTAAGTGTAAGAGATTTAAATTGGAAATACAGTGAAAAAGAATGAGAGGAAAAGGAAGATTTATTCCCTCACTTATTTTAACAAAGTAGTAAATACCCTGTAATTATTATGTAACATAAAATATGTTCGAAGGAAATGAAAATGGAAAGGGAATTTAATACATTTGTAGTAAAAGAGATCAGTCAATACCCTGTAAGTAATATATATAAAAATAAGTTAAAATGAGTATATTAATACTTTTCAATTTAATTAAGATTTCAGAGAAATCTCTATTATATAATATATTTATTTGTCTTCTCTATTTATGTTTACTTACAGAAGTCAATACCCTGTAATTACTATAAATAATTTCAAATACTGTGTATTTATTGTAAGTAAGTCAAATTTGACTTCAGTGTTGAAGTAAAGAAATATGGTAATGGAAGGAATAATGCATATTTTGATAAACTTGCAGTAGAAGAGATTTGTCAATCCGTTAATACTACTATGTTTCAAAATAAGTAAAAATAGGTATATAAATAGTTTTCAATTTAAATAATATTTCATTCCGAATGAAACCGTAGAATATTCCCTATTTGAACATACTTACAGTAGAAGATAACTTGTCACTTCCTCGCTTTTGTTCTCAACTCTTAACATTGATTTCTGTCCAGCCTAAAATACCTCTTTCGCAGTTTGACAACTGCTGGGTGAAGCCAGTTGGCCATGGTTATAATTTGGCAGTCTTAAAATTGCATTCGCAGACAGTTGCCCACTGTGCAAACAATCCCAGACGCTTCACACCACAGTCTGCAGTTATTTTTGTTGGAAGCATTCCCCGATTTGAGTCGCCGTTCCAGACGCTGCGGCGTGTGGCACTTGCCACGTCTATTGGCTGCGGTTGTTGCCACTGCAGCAGTGCAATTTGCATCGTTAATTTGTTTGGCAGGGAGGGGGCAAGCAACGTGCTGCATGTGGCAAGTGGCGAGTGGCGACTGCTCGGCGACAGTTTCGCTGACTTCGCTGAGCTTGCTTCACACCTTGCAACCAAATCGCAAACAACAAGTTGGATTGCGGCATCGCTTTTGGGTGCTGCCACGTCATGAGCTTGCAACGCGCCACAATGCCACAATGCCACAGCGCCACATGCAACTTAGCAACTTGGCAACTTGGCAACGCGGCAACACAGCGGTAAGCATGTGCAAATGTTGGGCTCTCAGCTGGTGTCACAAGCTGCCACGAGGCAACCACTTGGCTGCCATGATACGAGTGTGCGGCATCTTCGGCTTGCAACTGCAACTGACGCGGTCGAAAGTCGCGAGTTGCAACAGCTGTCACCACAGCGACAATGCCACCAAGCGTTGCGCTTGGCTTTTGCTTCCGCCATGAGAAGCGATGCTGGCATACTCCCAACTCCCAGCTCTCGACTCCCAACTCTCGACTCCCAACTGCCAGCTCTTGACTCCCATCTCCTCAAACTCTGCTCCTCAGTCTCTTATCTCGCTTCTGCACTGAAAGAAACAAGTAGTTGCTAATGAGTAAATAATGTATACGTTGCTTAAAATATTGTCATCATATAAATTCTTGATATAGCATTATATCGATTCTGTTGGAAATTGCACAGCAAGAGTCACAATGATATTTATACAATATATAAATATCGATTAATGATATTTAAAGTTAATAGAGTCGCGCATCCTTGTGAAGCAATAAAAAAGGGTATGAAATAAAAGTAACAAGCGATTTAATTATTTAATTTTCTTATCTGTTGTAATACTTAATTAAATGCATTATAAATATCTGTTGCTTGAAACTTTTTGTTTAAATACTTAATTGAAATTTAAGCTGAAAGTTATGTAAAATACTTCATTTTAAATAAAGACATGCATTCCATCTAAACTATATGCAAAACAAAAAATAGTATAATAATTCTTCACTAATTAATTCTTTTAGGTAATATTCTTTGAATTCTTTAAGCAAGATATTCATCTTGAAATGAAAGTATAGCATTTAACCTTAACAATTTTTTTAGATCGAAAAAATCATAAATCAAATTTGCAATCTAATTTTCAATCCACATTTTTTTTCTCTTTGTGTATAAATCATTATCACATTATTTATTTATTGATTCGGAATGTATTTATGCTCATTTATAAATTCTTTTGTTGCATTTCATATGGTTGTGATCGTAGTTTTTCTCTGTGTGCATTTCTGTTCGCCTTCTTTCTACACTTCCCACATTCCCTCTCTCTTCTTTACTTACTCTGCCGCTGCCTCGGTGTGTTGCATGCTGATTTTATTGCTTCATCTTCAGCTGCAGGGAGAAAGAGAGTTTAGCTAATAGGCTAAGCAGAGGCATATGCCACTGCATCAGCGCCTCGTTTGTGGTATGCCACATACACACACACACACATACACACACTAATACACACTCGCTATTTATTTATGCTATGCTGAAGCAGCACTTTTCACATGAGTAGGACTCTGCCTTCGTTTCTTCCCTTCTCGTTGTCATATTTAAGTTTTAAGTTAAGCGCGAGCCAACCTCATTATGTAAGCACTCTCAGAGTCTTCCAGTCATTGTGGCAGCCACTGTGGCACTGTGCAACAGTCGCGGTTGCAGTTGCAGTTGCTGCTGAATTCAGGTCAACGCAGTGTAGGAGTCAAAGCAAACATATTTTGCCACTCGAGCATTTGAATAATATCAGCACTATGAACTATGATCTGCGCGATGGCAAATCTGCATGACTAGGAAACACAATGATCTATGAATTATGAAATATAATGCAATATGCACATAATATGTAAATGTAAAATACTTAAATTCCAAATTTCGATGTGTATTAAATATTGCTATACTATTTCACACCGACTTTGCTCTGTGATCTGGTTTCATTTTGCGTAAGGCCAGCTCTATATTTTATTAGCTTGGAACTAGTCTTTCAAATGTGGCATTCAAATTTCAATTAATGTTATTTAATGTAGACTTTTTGGTATTGAAAATAGTTGAATGATAATATTAGTATAAAAATGTATCACATTATTAGTTTTAATATATTTAGCAATATAATTATTATATTAATATAGTGCAGCAAAATATAATAATACTAATGATGTGATATTCATTACATATATTTTCTACAATTCTTTACTCAATTGCTAAACCAACTAATGAAGCTAAATATCATTTAACAAACTTCATTGTTGGTTTAGTAATTGGGAAATTAAATATAGAAAATTTCAAATGTTATATGTATATTGAAATGACATTAGAATTGTTAAACTTACAGCTGTGTTCATTAAAATAGCAGTGCGGGAGAAGCAAAACTACATAACAATTTTTTTTAAATAAATCTGCAAAAACATATACATAATATTCTATACAAATAAACATGAGCAAAGTTATCGAATTTGAGATCTTTTTGATTTTAAAAGAAGATATTTTTAATCCCAAAACCGTGATTGCAGAAGAAACTCTTCTTTTTAGATTTCATGAATCTAAATATCTTATTTCCGGTATTTTTGTTAATGTTAAAAAGTTCTACAATCAAGATTTGCCATCATCTGTTCAATCTCGAATAAAATATTTTTGAACAAAGATGTTTTTAATTTTGAAAAGCAAATTTTGCATAAAAATCTTGATTTAAGATTTCTTCAATTTAAAAATAATTTTTTAAAATTTTTTTTTTTGTTTTTTTTTTTTTTTTTAAGATATATTCAGATTTGTAATCTTCTTTTCAATTTAGATTGTTTTCGTTCAGTGTAATTTAAACTCAGTACTTATTTATATACTCCAGTATACAATTCTATCATATTTCATAAGAAGACTTGAGAAAATGAAACTTCTGTTAATTCTTATAATATCATAATTAATTCAGTAATATGTACTACATGTAAAAAGGTCTGTCGTTTTCTTAAACCAAAAACTTTAATTATTATCGCCAGATATATTGCAAATAAAACGTATGGATATATGGATAATAAAGCATCTTTACAGTGAAAATAAACATAAACTGAAACAATTTAAAAAATAAAAAAGTTATTCTTATAGCTCTAGATAAAAGAATTAATTAGAGCTAAGAATGGTTTTGGAATTTTTTTTCTGCTTTCTTTTTTGTTCTAATAATTGCAAAAATGAACAAATTCGTACGCAAATCAAAAAATGAACGAATTTATTTATTTTATCGTATAACAGAACAAGTTCCTAAAATCAATCTTAGCTCTAAATATAGTGTTAATCCAAAGATTTAAGAATAACCTTCACTTATTTTTAAAATTGTTTTAGTTTATGTTTTTTTCATTGTTAAGACTTATGTCAGAGAATTTTCCATATATAATATAAATGCATTGAATATTCAAAATATTCATATATTTAACTTTGAATCATTTTCAAACATTGCAAAGTTTTTCAGCCATTGCTTGAACCACTCGGCAAAGAATGCGTGCTTTGCAGTTCTAAACCCAGTTGTGGAGAAGGCGCTTTAAGCTTATGCTGCCAAACTTGTGCTGAATAAGTTTATGCCAAGCTGCGCCTGAGCTTTTCGCAGGGGAAATTGCAATGCATAAATATGAGTTCGAGTGTAAGTGTGTGAGCGTGAGTGTGTGTGAGTGCGAGTGCGAGTGTGTGAATATGAGTGTGTGTGATTTTATGTTATATGTATGTATAGTTGAATATTTACGATATGCTCCTCAATTGGTCATAACTTGGCGCCCTTTAAGCTGCATCGCTACGTTCGCATTCCCATCTCCATTCCTGGCCCCTTCCTCTTCCCCTTCCCCTTCTCCTATCCCAGCTCCTTTACCACCTGCAGCGGGCAGTCGTGTTATTTTGTTAAGAGAATTCGCATGCCTTGAACCAAAAACAGTTAGTTGCTCCGCAATGCGAGCTGATTGGGATGAGAATTGGGATTGGACAACGACAACGACAACGATGATGATGAGGACAATGAGGGAAACATTGCGAGTTAAGGATATGCTGACAGTTGAACGATGTTGCCAAAAAAATAGAAATCTGCAACAACAACAACAAAGGAAAAGCGAAAACAAGTTGCCACACAAAACTGGAGCGGCGCCGCGGAGTCTGTGGCACTTGGCTGCAAAACGGAGTCATTGGGTCAGGCAACGCATTGAAGGACGCCAAGTTGCAGTAGTCATAACGACGGCAGCAAAAAAAAAAAAAAACGTGGAAATTGTGGCAACTGCGGCGCCAATGTGCCACACACACACACACACACACACACACATATACTGTGAGGGCATGTGGCATGGTTGAATGCGGCAGGTAGCGAAAAATCAACATGAGAAAATGCAAAACGCGCTTGCACGCAAATCAAACATCCGGCGTGGGAGCAGAGCACAAATGAGCAGAGGAGGAATAAGAGGAGAGGGAAAGGGAGAGGGAGGCAAGTTCGATGGGGTTTGCTCCCATATTAAAAAACTTTCAAGTGGCAAGCAAGAAGAGGCAGCTTCTCGTTGGTTCGACTCGCTTCGATTCGCCTTTAGCATGCCTTAATCCTAATCGCAAACTCGGCTCCAAATTGTATCTTTAAGTTGTTCTCTTGTTGTTATTGTTGTTGTTGTTGGGGTTCACCGTTTTACGAGTTTCCTGTTCAATGAAGTTGCACGTGGGCAGGCCAAAAGAATTGTTTGTTATCGGTACACAGCATCAGCTCTACATACATAATGTGGAACTCCCGCCTCCCCATCCTAGACATCTTCCCTCCCCCCTCCTTCCTCCTTCTCTCAGTTCACGACCCAGACCAGACCTGACCTGACCTGCGCCTCGTCTTGACCTCCGAGTTGGCTCCTGGCTCCAGCTCTGACTCTGACTCTTGGTAAGCGCCTGCTAATGGCAAATATCCATAAGTCTCATATTGAAAAGGGGCAACATCAAGCTTCAATTGGGATTCCTTGTTTTTCGGTTTTCGGTTTTCGTTTTTCGATTTTTTTTTTAGGGTTCGCATTTGGTTTTGGGACATGCGGCATGTAGCATGTGAGAGTGTGCCACATTAAAGCACAAAGTCAGCGCCGGCTCAGCACAATTTGTGCAGCACAAAATATTCAGCTTCTAATCCGGTTAAATATTCATACGCAAGCCACAAACTCTATGATCTTTTCCTTTGGCCTCATATATTATTTTCAGGATGCGTCTTAAATCGATTCAAGCAGCTTCAGCTGGAAATTGATGAAGAGCTTTCGGAATTTATTGATAGTTCGATAAGGGATTCTTAACATAAATTGATAAATGCAATGCACAACTATTTAAGCACTAAAATATCTGTTAAATTCGAAATAAATCTATCTATTTGAATAGTTAAATATTCGTTGAATTTCAAGTAAATTTATTTGTTTATTAGCTTAGATTAGATTAAAATATTTGTTAAATTATAGCTGCATTGCTACACCAAAAGATGATTAAAAAATCTATTTTATGAAGCAGTTTTGAAAAGATATATAAATTGATTTATTTCAGCTCTAAAATATTTGTTAAATTATCAATAATTCTATAAATTTATACTTTAAAATACTTTTTAATTATAAATAATTCTATCTATTTATTGGATTAGATTAAAATATTTGGTAAAGTGTATCTGCGCTGTTAATTTATTAGATTAAACTAGATTCAAATATTTGACAAATTATATAAGCTGTGTGCTAAACCAAAAGATGATAAATAAATTTATCTTTTGAAGCACTAAAATACTACTTAAATTATAGATGTGAAAAGATATATTAATTTAACTATTTTATCATAAAAAGTATATTTAATTATAGCTGCATTGCTAGGTCAACAAATAAGATATAAATTGATATTCCGAATCATTAAACTTATAAGTCAGTTATTATATTATTTTATGTTTAAATTATGTTATTTATTGGTAACCCTTTAAGATCAACTTTTCTTGTAGCAAACATTGTCTTCACACTACTTAAAATTGGGACTAAAACTATTTTAATTGTAGGCTTACATAAATTCTTAGCTTCTTTTTTGTATATTCTTTAGTTTAATAACCTATGTATTTTATTATCTGCATTTCAGCATTAATATTTCCATACTATTTTGAATACAAGCTCAAGAATTTATTAATGTCCTTAAAGGGTTAAAGTATGACTGTATAAATACAAAGCTTCTTTTTATATAGTCTTTAGTTTAGTACACTTTTCAATTATCTGCATTTTAGCATTAATATTATACATATATTTCCATACTATTTTGAATACAAGCTCAAGAATTTATTAATGTCCTTAAAGGATTAAAGTATAACTGTATAAATACATAGCTTATTTTTATATATTCTTTAGTTTAGTACACTTTTCAATTATCTGCATTTTAGAATTAATATTATAAATATATTTTCATACTATTTAGAATACAAACTCAACAACTTTTTAAAGTCTTTAAAGTGTTAAAGTATGACTGCAAAAATTTCTAGCTTCAAAAGTAAAATGCTTTAAAGCTATGCCACGAATCGAATGTGAATAGCAACAACTCAAATGGAATCGCAGCGAATCGAATCGAATCGAATCGCATCGATGCCATCGTGTTGTGTCAATTGTATTTATAGACTCGGAGCTCAAATGTCAGGCGCGATTGATAATCGCATTCAAGTTGAACTGGTAATGGTATCGAAGATTTGTATCGAAGCCACCGCAACAACAGACAAATTGTATTGTGCTCAATTGTTTGACGTCGTCTTGAGTTCATTCGTTCATTCATTCATTCATTCATTCGTTTAGCTTCCTTCGCTTCCTTTGCTTCCTTCACTGCTTCGTTCTAGTAAATTTGGCAAATCGCTCAAATTGATGCGACAGACGCCGCCGCATCGAGCAATAAACTACTCAAAGGCTTTTCCATTTTCCGACTGCGTCCTGAAAGCAACAAGCTAAATAAATATAACTCTCGAAAAATGCATGAAAAAAATGGAAAGGCAAGCATTGGCAACGTTAATGACTGACTATTAAAATACCCTGTTGAACTATTTAAAAGAGAATTTAGTTAGAAAAAAAATTATATTAAATGAGTTACTAATAAAAATGATTGCCGTTAGATACTCTAAATAGATTCTTACAGCAAATTAAAGTTGAAGGCGTCGAAATTTATTGCATGTCAAAAAGTAAAGACTCCTTCTGCTGTTGCCTCGTTATAGGGCATAATGAAGCACAAAAAATTGCGCAGAAGTGAACGAAGCTGGGAAAATGGATGGGGGAAAAAGGCATCTCCAAAACATACAAATACTTATATACAAATAAATGATAAAAGATGCCAAATTGCCACCATTTTGGCTTTAGAATAAAGAGGGGACAATTTTGCAAACTCAAGAGAGTGATGTACTTGCAGATACTCTGTAAAGTAGAAAAAGCTTAGGATTAATAGCAGTCTTAGTATAGAGCAAAAAATAATTTTGTATGGAAATGAATAGAGATGAACATATGTAATAATATTTGGAAATAGAATTTGAGTCAATTAGAGAAAGGAAGATAGACTATAAATGCAAGTTTAGCAAGTAAAATGATATAGAATAAAGTAGAGAAATTAATAGAGTTGAATATAGATAATACTAATAATAAAATATAGAAATTAACGAAGGAGGAGAGGAATATATAATATAGTTAACAGATAATGTAGAATATGATTTAAAATAGAGAAATTAATGAAACTAAATTTTGATAGTAAAATATGGAATAAAGAGAACGAAATGAATAAACATTTAAAATTGAATAAGTTAGTGAAGGGATAACTTTAAGATAGAAATTTGAATTATATAGTATATATATATAATAGAGGGGGAGATATGAAAGGAACTTAATCTAGGCATAATAATAATGAGAATAGAGATTATAGAATGCAATAAAATGGAAAATAAGCTAATACAAGATACATAGATGATATTATGAATAGTATAGTATATATATAATATATAGTAAAAAAGTGAGATATAAAATTTAATAAATTTGAGAATGAGCTAATGTAAGTAAAAATGTATAGAATAGATAGTAACGTATAAACAAAAAACCGCATTAAACATTTAGCACAACACTAACTCTTTAATGAGTAGTTTAGCATACCCTGCTAATGGCGCCTAGGTGCAGGGTATAACAACAGACAGATGATTGCAAACTGGGCGCGATACTGAGTCAGGCAATGCAATTTGCTCGGCGAATGCGAACGCGAAGCACTGCGTGCGAGTCTCTAAACTTTTAGTATAGCATGTGTATGTGTGCGAGTGTGTGTGTGTGTGTTTTGTGTGTGCTGCGGCTTGCCTTAGTGTGTGTTATTTTAGGCGCAAATCCGATGGTGCGTTGAAATGCGCATAAGAAATATGCAAACAATTTGCACGCAAACAAACACACACGCACACTCGCACACACACATATGCACACATACAGAAGAAGAAGAGGAGAAGGCGGAAGAAGAGGGGAGCGTGGAGAGCGCTGACTGTAAACATATCAATGGTAGGTAATGCCGCTAAGGAACCCATATCACACTCTCATCAGCATACCAAAGGCTCTTCGAAGGTGAGCCAAAGAGAGTGGAGAAAGAGGGGAGAGGGGCGAGGTAGGTTGGCTTACAGGTGTTGATGATAAAGCGATTTGCGCTAAGGGCGAAGTCCGGGGAGAAAAAAGTGCGTGTCTCAGCACAAAATGCACACGCAAAGCGCAAACGATACAAAAATTGCCAGAAATCCTGCTCACGTGTCCTTTTAGCTGGACAGTCTACGACTGTCCGACAGTCCGACTGTCCAACTGTCCGACTGGGCGTGGCACGCGTCGGGGCTATTAAAGTGCGCTCTGTCCCCCGCCCCATTCGAGCAAAAACAAAAATAAGGACGAGCAAAAGAAGAAGTTGCAAAGAAAATACGACAACCAAAAATATACGAAAGGTAAGCAAAAAAAATGTTTGCACACGACTCGAGGGCAATTCCATGGCACACTGAATAGCGAATAGCTGTGGATGCTGAACGGGAGATGGTAGATGGTAGATGGTACAGGTGTACAAAGTCGGGCAGACAGTCAGTCGGTCGACAGTCGGGCAGTCAGACCAACAAACTGGAGCCTGGAGGCTGCAAACGCATTCGTTGAGTTGACGGCCAGGCCACAAAACAAGCCAGTCGACATCTCATATGTATTCAAAAGCGAGACAGAGAGAGAGAGAGAGAGAGAGAGAGGGAGAGGAAGTGGGAGATACAGAAAGCCAGTCTTTGCTTCCACTTTTGCCCGCTTCACGCGCTCGTATAGAAAGCGACACTGAAGTGGAGACAGCGCCAAAAGGTAGGCTATAGAAACAAATAAGCAGACGCTAGCAATGTGCACTGTGGGGTCGAAACGGAATTCCCGAGATATATTTGTACAACAAGCACTCTTTACGACATACATTTTCCATAGCGTTGGTTACCATAAAATAAAGAAATAATATTGTTACATTACAAACGCTGTGAATTCTTATATAATATTTGAAACTTTGATAAAACATTTTTTACATAATATAATATTATAACTACATGAAGTTGCTCTAAAGGCCATTTAAAAAAGAATATAGAAATGTTTAATGTCAGCTTGTATATTACGAGTAACATATATACATACATAGATTTTAGTCAATCATCGAAATATGTGCACTTGAAAAAATGTTTATTTATTTGTATGTACAATTATACCATTAAAAGTCAATTAACTAAACCCTTCTGTCATATAGTTAAAGTAAATGCTTTTCTCTACTTGTTATCTATTTTTGTGCTTTTCTATTCTTGAGAGAAATACAACTTTTTACTTAATAACAACTAGAGACTTGCCCTATCAAATGCTAGTTACATAAGAATCTTAAAGACGAGAGACAGCAAGCACAGCTCAGATTGGTTTAATTCCAATTTAATTACTGTCAATTTGTAAACGTTTTATTGCCTCTTGTGGGAAAACAGAAAGCAGAGCAATAACTAGCAGTTAATTCTAAGATTGTGGAGGTGAGCTTAAAGGCCTCAGTTTCTGAGACTTTCTCTCTAAAGTACAAATTAGTCAATAATGTTCTGAATGTTGTGCTTAAATTGTGAAATTCATTGAAATTTCTTTTTAGCAATTTAATTTGTCTTTTTCCCCTACTGTATCGGTTGGCTCAGAGCTCAGAGCTTGCTTATCCTGCTGCTTTGTCGTGTGCAACGTGGCGTTGTGACATTGGCAATGGCGTCAATGTCATTTAGCATGGCAAACGATATTCAGCTAATGTGTAATTAGGCTGCCACGCCCACATTCACACACACTTAGAGTGCGGCAAGCTGTCCAGATCTTTGAACCACTTGCTTCTCTGGCCGTAATGATATCCTGTGCCACTTCCTGAACCGTAACAATGGCACCTCCTAAAAATGGCGATTCGCATCCGACAGGAATGTCGAATGAATTGGGCTGGACGCTAAACAGTCAGTGGGCGGTGTGAATGTGACACGCCTACTAAACACACACACATCCGAGGTGACGTGCATTCAATTATTGATAACAGGGCATTATTATCACGCATACGCCGTGTGGCGACGACGCTTTGTGTCTCCTGTTCGGCGACTGTACATTGTGATTGATGCCACACCATTTGGCAATGTTGCCACACCATTGACCTCCCTATTTTTGGGCAGTCGACTTGCGACGAGCGACTGTGTCGCTTGAACAACGAACAACGAACGCATTAATCATACGCCGCGAGTGCCGCCAGACAGTTGATAAATGGAATGCAACTTAGCGCAACGCAAAACGATTGCAACAGCGTTTGCTGCCACTTGCCATTTGCTGCTTGCCACTTGCAACGTGGCAGTTTCGTTGTTGCCACGCAATCAACTTTGGCGCATTCTTAGAAAACAATTTGGCAAAGTATGAGTTCTCCCACCCCACGGGACGTTGCTCAGCTAAGTTGCAGTGCGCATCAGTCGGTGTGGCATGTACATACTTGTGGCACAGCCCCTCAGGCTCACTTAGTGCTTAGATGCCAATGCCACAAACCTGCAGCGAGTCATGCAACAGCAAGAGCTTTAAGCACTAGCTTCCTTAACCAATTCTACAAAGAACTTCTGACAATATAAAGGCAAATTAAATCCAAATTTACATGTTAACTACTTTATAAGAGTCAATTTTATATGGCGTTGTTTGATAATCCATAAAATTATGCATTCTAATTAATCTACATTTAATTATTTAACGAGTTTATTTTTGTCTCTTTTTGGTTTTATTTGACATTATTTTATAATTGCTTGGCAACTAAATCTAATTATATATTAACCATCATTATGCATACTCACTGTTAAACAAATAAATTATGTTTAAAAAATTTCACAATCAAACCGCGATGAACGACCGAAAAGTGCCAAGTGAGCACGTGAAATACCAGGCGAACATAAGTGAGCAGCATGTTGATGTTGGAAAATTTTTGTAAAATGACCCCTAAAGTATGCCACACAAATATTTCAAAACGCAACGCGTTAATTTAACGAGTGACCCTAAAAGTATGCCACACTTTTTGATTGTTAAAAATGCCGCATTTCAATAACACTTGCATTTCCTGGGTGACCCTAAAAGTATGCAACATAAATGTTGCCTACCAAATGAACTTTATATTATTAGCTGATCCTAAAAGTATGCACCAGTATGTTTTCAAAAAAACTTCAGAAATTCAATTAAATATTCGACTATTCATACATTTCTCGTATATCCTTAGGTTCAATTTATACAATCTTTATTTACTTCATATTTATTATGTGCTGCTGACATAATTAATTTTCTGTTTATTATTTCTGATTTATTTAAAAAAATATTTGACAGTAAAAGTATGCAACGTTGAAGTATGCCATGTGTAAAGCAGAAAACTGCAAAATACAGTAATACTAAAAAACTAAAGTGACGTTCTAATATTAATTTATGCAAAGAGTTGTTGCTAGTTTCCATTGCTCAATGATTTCGGTGCCAACAACAAGTCAAACACTTTTATTACCCTTTCAATTTGGTAATCTTGGATTGAAGTCTGTTTCTGCACACAGCATTATTGAGCATTGCAAATGAAAAGGGAGTTTGAAGCAATTTAAGCCGCTTTCGTTTGGCATGCGAGCATGTGGGCAAGCATTCTTTTCCATTGGCGAACTTAACCCTCTTGGCTTGTCCATTTGGACTTTCGTTGGTCTGGTTACGCTTCGACTAGGCTTACCTTTGGGGAAGCTTAGACGGTGTCCATCATCGGGTTGCAGTTGCAGTTGCTCTTGCGATTGAGATTGCGATTGCAGTTGCAGCTGCAATTATTGCACTAATTATAAAGCAGCCAAAGCACAAATGGCACTGAGTTGAAAGTTGAAAATCAAAGAGTTTACAGTGCCAGTGTGTGTGTGAGTGTGCGGCCACACCCCTTTGACACCCACAAAAACACACACACACACACACAGACACAGACACAGATACGTGAGCTAGCACACGTGTCCTAACTACATGATGTTATTAGCGTTAATTGTACCTAAGTGGATTAGGTAGATTTTATGAGTTGAAGCGATGCGGCAAAGCGACGATGCTCCAGCTTGCCAAGCAATCAGGCCCAAAACAACTAAACAGACAGAGTTATAGGTGAGCGTGCTCGACAGTGGAGCACCTAATTATGCATTTAAATGTGAAACACTAACTTTCAATAATCTTTTTTTAATCGTTACACTTTATTTAGTATTTTAAAACTGACTTTGTAACTGGCAAAGCTTAATAGGTCTCCTTTAAATGCTGAACAAGTCGCAGTATCTCTTATGTCTGGTTACCTAGAATGTCATCAATGCATAGCACTCTTTATGCTGCTGCTTTGGTGAGTTTGAACAACAACACGCAGTTAGAGCATAGCTACATTGTTGCCTGTCTGCCGCATCTGCTTCCCACCCAGTCCAAGCACTTCTCGCTCTCTTTCTGCTCTCTCTCTCTCTCTCCCATGTGGTCTCTCTCTGCTGTGCCTCTCATCTCATCTCATCACGCTTTGTTGCTCTGCTTATGACAGCCGCTTTCTGACGTCGTTGACAGCCGCTTGGAAGCAAGTTTTGAAGCTTGCAGCTCACAGCGACATGGGACGTAGAACGCAGAACGTGGGCCGTGAGAAGTGGAACGTGAAACGTGTGGCAAGCGGCAGCCAGCATCCAGCATCCAACGTGCCACACATAGCCCACAGGTGTTGCCGTGCAGGTGATGATGAATGCGAAGCGAGGCGCCAACGTTAATGTTGCTCCCCTTCTCCTTCTCCTTTTCATTCTCCTTCTCCACGCTTTGCCTTGCCACTGTTTCCTGCTTGTTGTTGTCGCTGTTTAGCTTGTGACATTGACGACATGTCTACGATTTCCATGACGCTTCCGCTTCCGCAGGCTACACACACATACACACAGTGGAGACATTGAGAACACGTGCCCATTTAACGGCCACAGTTGCCTCAGCTTGTGGCAGCAGCAGCAGCGATTTGAGTGTGGCACGATTTGTTTAATGAAATTATTCGCATGCATTATTAATAGCTTTTGATATTTTACGTTTAATTTGACAATAATTAATTGAATGCCTGCCTGCTTGCTTTCTGTGCCTTTTCAGTCACGCAATTCCCCCCCTTCCAAAAATCTGTTTTCGTTCTATTTTTGGCCTAATTGTATCCGTTTTTATGTCGCTGCTGCTGCCTCTGCCAGCAATTCATGTGTGGCACGTCTCTCTGACAATCTCTCTCTCTCTCTCTCTCTTTGGTTCAAATGGCGCACAGCTATCTGTTGTTGTCGTCTCCTTCTCCTCTTTCAAATTGGACGAGCGAGAGTAAGCGCTTTAAAGTATTTATTGCTTTCGATTTGGATGCCGATTAGAATGTCGCCTTCGATTACCCATTAACCGAAAAGGTTTAACGTATGTGCTGTGTTTATCATGCAACGCAAATCTACGACACAAATTACAATTTATTTCTCTCTTTACGCTACGCCAACAACAATTATCTAGAAAGAAACGAATCAGCTAAATGTTTAGCTGAGTTTCAATAAAAAGAAATCGTTTTAATTAAGTTGTAGCAATAATTTATTTTTAACTCGTTAAAAAGAGAATTTCTTACTGATAAGATAAGATAAGATTTAACTATTATACAGTCAGCGCCACAAAAAAAGCCGCACTTTGAAGAGTTAGAAATTTGTAACTTTCGGGGCCTGTGGTTCCATTATATGATTGCGGATTCGCCCAATTTTTTTTTAACAAGTTAACTGATGGTATATTAATAAAAGTGCATACCAATTTTTATTTTAAATTTGTTTTTAATATTAAAAAAAAATGTTGTTTTTGATTTCACCCTAGTTTTAACTTTAGAAAAAAAATCATAAAAGTTATAATAATGAAAAAATTCAACAAAAACTATTTTTTTCCAATTGAATACCTTACTAACTATAACAAAAATATTAAATTTAGGCAATTTAACTATAGACATATTTTTTTAATTTAGCTTAATACTTAGAAGTGCCGCCTTCGGCCCTAATTACATATTTTACCCTATTGGGCATTGAATCGTAAATGGAACACAAATATTTCTTCGTTATATCGTGTATCCATACTTTTTCTATAATATGTTTTAGCTCCTTCATAGTTTTGGGCTTTCGCTTTCTTATTTTGGCACCCATATAGGCCCCAATATTCTCGATTGGATATTGTATATTATATTATATTGAACTTTTTGTATAGCTATGAGTAGCAAATGAATCAACACGAATCTCACTTTAAATATATTCTATATTGTTCAACACGTTATAAATATCGCAAGTACATTGGCAAGTGATCGAAAGTACAATATTCAAAATGAAATGACAAACGAAAGCAGCATAAAAAGGACTCACAAATTAAGAGCGAGATACGCTTCACAATTTATGTTGACTCAAAGTTTTTTTAACGGCTACTCCTGAACCAAACATATTTGTTGCTATATTTTATGTTTGTTTTATTTTATTATTATATATTTTGTAAGTTTCACATATCATTTTATGTACATTTTTATGAACAAACAGAACATTTAATAAATGATTAGCTTAAAACCATTTCAAGTTGAACTAAAAAGGAAACTTAAGCAGAAGAATAAAATATAAAAGAAAGTGTTGTCGTTGCCAATTAAAATAAAAGGTGTCAACTTTAAGCTTACGTTCACTTGTCGTATACGTAATGTCAGTAAATATAAATACTTGAATCGTTGAAATAATTTTCTTCGTACAAATTACAAATTTACAATAAAAGTAAAATTTAAAACTATTTTAAGCTAGCTTCAAAGTTGTCAACTGCAAAATTTAGTTGACTTTTTCACTGGCAGTTCCCCAAAAAAAATAAAAGAAGAACAGAAATGGAAACTAGTTTACTGCTATAATATTTACTGGCTATTTTTGGATGCGTTTCTCACATGTCCTTGGGCAGCAAATGTCGCTCATATTTCACTAGGTGAGCTCTTTTAGTCGCTGCTGTTGCTGTTGTTGTTGGGCTGTCAATAGTTTGGCGCCTGGCCAAAGTAGTCGCAATTCACAGCTCGCAATGTTGCAAGTCGTAAGTTGCGAAACTGTGATACAAGAGGAGAGACAGCGAGACAGCGAGACAAGTGCCAAAACGGGTCGCAGTGCCAAATCGATGTGCTGGCATGCGAAATGGGCACAGCAGCAGCCACATTACGTATACGCAATGTGGGCCAGCACATCTCGATGATGCTTCATAAAGTACAAAGGAAGAGAGAGTGAGCGAGAGAGAGAGAGAGAGCGAGAGTATATAAATTATACTTTTCATTTCAGTTTCCACTCGATGACGCAGCAACGTTGGACGAAGAAGTATGAGAAAGAGGGATGAGAGGGAAGAGAGGAAAGAGAACTCTGCTTATTATTAGCCATTAGCTTTTGTTGCTTGCAACATTGATAAACAACTCTTGATTGAAAACTAACAAAGCACATGGCTCAGTAAATTTTCCGAATGCACCCAAGGGATTGCCATCGTTCCCCCCTCTCCCTCTCCCTCGCCCCTTGCAATCCACCCACGCTGGGGCCCAATAATGTCCTTCACGTGGCGAGAGGGAGAGCAGAGCGAGGAGAAAAGAAGGGAAAGCAGCGAGAACAGAGAGAGAGAGAAAGAGAGAGAGAGAGAGAGAGAAAGAGAGAAAAGACTGAAAACAATGAAGGAGGCGTCTAAATATTTTACAATGTTGCACAAGCTCACACTCGCAGACAGACCGCATTCACACACACACACACAAACACGTAGATCGAGCATCGAGCTGCGACTCTCCGTTCATCCCCTCCCCCCCTTTTTGACTGGCCATTCCCCTGGGCAACTAATCGGCTTTGCCAGCTAACCATGCATCCGAGCTTCTTCCCACCTCCTCCTCCTTCGTTTCTTTCTATTGACAAATGTGGCAGCTTGTATATGTTGCATGTGTGTGTGCCGCTGGGTGGCAGCTGCATGCAACACGCACTGTTGCCTCTCACCTCGACGCTCGACGCTCGATGCTGTCGCTTTGGCGGAGTCCTTTGACAGGCCACAACAAGTGTCGGCAGAGCTTGGCAACTACATGAATAAAACAAACAGGCCACGACAAAATCTCACTCATGCTACATGCTACATGCTGCATGCAACAACAACAACAGCAATAGCAACAGCAATAACAATAACATGACAACAAAACCCATAAACAAAAACAGGACAACACAACAATACGATTAACAAGGCAGCTTTACAGCCTCTGTTAGTCAACAGAACTTTTCGTTTATCTAACAGCGACCTCAAACAGCAACTTCAACTCTTAATCAGCTGCTGTAAAGAAACTATAAGATAATGAAATATGTGTTAGTATTTAAGTTTGGTTATGATAACACAACAGATCATTTCACATTTAATGCAACTCTTTTGCAGTAATTCAATTTCATGAGTAATAATCATAGTTCAATAATTTGAAAAGAGGCAATAAAACATAATTTGAATTACATATTCGATATTTGAATTAAGCTTACAGATTTTTAACTATTTGCTATTATAATTATGACAGTTTTTGCTTCACTTGTCGTATACGTAATGTATATAGAAAGTAAATATCATATAAGAATCCTTTGAATTATTCGTTAGAAGTATTTCAGACCTCTTCTCATTTAATGCAACTCTTTTGCAGCAATTCAATTTCATGAGTAATAATCATAGTTCAATAATTTGAAATGCAGCCTTTAATTGTCAAAAGCAATAAAACATAATTTGATTAACATATTCGATACGCAATTATAATTATGTCGTATACGTAATAGAAAGTAAATATAACAATCCTTAGAATTATTCGTTAGAAGTATTTCAGATCATTTGTCTTTTGCAGCAATTCAAAGTAGTAAATAAAAATTGTATCTCAATAATTTGCAATTAAATTTGTTGGTCAAAAGTCATAAAACTAAATTCGATTTGTATTTCACTTTATTTAGTAGACATTTTAATTTTGTATAACATTATTATTATTATCACAATTATATAGTGACAACTGATGCTTACTTGTCGTATACGTAATGCAGACAATGAGAATATTTCATAATAATTATGCATTTTTTATAAATTCGACACACATATTTCAATACTTGGCTTCTTTATTTTAAATTACAAATGAGTTATAAAAATAATAAATAATAAATAATTGATTATTGATAATTAAATAGTTTGACTTCAAAACTTGCAAAAATGATAAACAAATTAAAAGCTTTTGCAAGTTTTTAAACACCTCAAAAATTAAATATCTATTAAGCATAAATAGATAACAAAAAGAACAAAGCAAACCAGCGATTAAAATTGCACAAGCTGCAAACTGAGATGGAAGCTGTTAACCTTAAGCTTATGCTCTCTTGTCGTATACGTAATGAATAAGAAATGTAAATATTGACGCCTTTAGATTTGCTTCTCTGTTTACAAATGCATCTCACTTATTAAAGCGTTTATTTAAATTTAAAAAGTTAGATTCTTAAAGTTGCATTTGAAATGAATTATTATTATAAATTAATTAAAGTAATTATAATAAAATGAATGAACTTAATAATTTAATAAATATTTGATTTATGATAATTATAGTATTTATTTTTTTTTGGATTTCTTGTTAGCTTAATTTGAAACCTTGAAGAAATACATAAATTATTAAAAGAATTTGCCAGCTTTTTGACACTTTAAAAAGTAAGTTTATATTAAGTATAAGAATACAACTAAAAACAAAGTAAGCAGAGACGTTTGAAATTGCACAATTTGCACATATTTAAATGAAAGCTGTTAATCTTAAGCTATTGCTCGCTTTTTATACCCGCTACCCATAGGGTAGAAGGGTATTATAACTTTGTGCCGGCAGGAAATGTATCCGACCGTATAAAGTATATATATTCTTGATCAGCGTCAACAGCCATGTCCGACTGTATGCCTGTCCGTCTGTCCGTATGAAACACTGGATCTCAGAGACTATAAGAGAAAGAGCTATAATTTTTTTCGACAGCATTTGTTATGTTTGCACGCAGATCAAGTTTGTTTCAAATTTTTGCCACGCCCACTTCCGCCCCCGCAAATTAAAAAAAATCGAATAACAAGCGTAATTTAAAAGCTAGAGTTGGGAATTTTGGTATATATAATAATTACTATAGTAGTTACGATTCCTGGAAATTTGTTTGCGATCAGATAAAAATTGTCGAAGTTATTAAAGAAATACTTTTGTATGGGCAAAAACGCAAACTTACTAGGGGTCTTAGTTGCTTTGGCTGACAATCTGGTATATTGTGCCGTCTAAGGTATATTTTGAATGCGGTACTACACCGATATACCACATATACCATTTGGTATATTTTTAGGATTTTTGCAGTATAATCGGTATATTTTTGGGACAATACCGCAAAATATATTTCTTTTATTCAAAATAAGTAGTTGGTATCTCACAGCTCAGCTTTCTTACTTGTTGTATATGAAATGATTACAAAATCTAAATATTAGAATTATTAAAATTAATTTTCACTTAATATGTATTAAATCATTTATAAATTAAAATAAGTTAGTACCTCAAAGCATGACCTAAAGCTGAACGTAATAGATTAATCAATTTGTTATATTTCTATCTAGTGTAACGAATCACTAGTGTAATATTCGTCTGGTGCTGGTGGAAGGATTACTAGTATGGCGTACGCGCTGGCTTCTCCGGGCTTTGCTCAGATAGCATGGGGTTCAAGGAAAGGGCCAACTAATAGGACGCACCACTTATAATAATAATACATTTAAAATTCGCGTACATATGGGAAAACAGAGAAGGAGTGCAATGGGAAGGTTACATGAAACAATAGTGAAAGAGAAGAGAAAGGGAAGGAGAGGAAGGTAGGTTAACAAAGAAGACGGAGCCACTCTCTAACGCAACACAGCTGTTATTGTGTGCAGACGCCCACCCTACCGTGATCCTGCATTCAAATGCCAAAAACTAAAAAGTTGGCAGGATCCCTAAAAGAAGTGGTTCGGCTAACCTACTCCTGCTTCGTTAGGCATGGTTCCAAATAAAAGTGAACAATTAAGCGGACATACTTAATTTATTAACATATAAGAAAAGTGATTTGAATTTTAACATTACAAACGAAATGACAAGAAAAATAAATAAATAAATAATTTAACGGACAAACATATTAAGTGTGTATGAGGCGGAATTAATTAAATAAGGCAAAAAAAAAAAAGTAAATAAAGAAAAACTAAAAATAATTAACCTATAAATATAAAATATGATCTAGCATAATTATAATATAAATAATTATTTTTGCATTTAAATGTTGAATAAATTAAGAGAAGGAAAAAAATGAGCTAAAATGAACTAGTTTTGGTTCATTTAGGAATGCAATGTTAGACCATCACACCGAATATAGGCAAGCACTAGATGCAAGTAAAAATGAGGATCAGCTGATGGCTGTCACTCAGTGAAATGTTTTGCTATTGCCAGTCTCGCAAGGTCACTGACCGCTGGGATTGCAGACAGCTGTAGCAGCGCTATGGTCAGATGGACCACCAGCAAAAGGGAAGCTTTAGCTCTAGCTCATAGATTATTAATTAGTTAGAGTGAAACAGACTTACATACATTAGAGACTCCCACGCAGAAAGATCTTTCCTTGTGTTGGTGCCTGTCTGTGGTGTATCTGTGGGGAATAATAATAATTGCGAGCTTTTGCGCCTGCAGGGAAGCTGCTTGCTATGACCGGTAGCGTCGATCAAAACAAACATGCATACATACAAATGTATGCAAGTATGGTTTTACATGCTTTTCAGGCAATATAAAAACATTAATTTTTATAACTAAATACAATTTTACAATAATAATTTGCCTATATGTGTTGCCTTACATGCATTCTTAAATGATTGTCACTTCTATTTTTATACAATAGTACAGCGGTACTTGTATTATGAGGGCCCAAGAAAAGTTGTTGGTTCAACTTTCTCGCCACATCATAGTACACTTACAACATTGATGGACTATCACTTATAGATGCATAATTGGGACAGAACAACGTAACCTAACAAGAATCAACAAACAAAAAAAAAAACATAAGCTGCTATCCAGCTGTTCGCCTTTCTCCTGGGCCACCACAAGTGCGGAACAACCAGTAAACGAAGAACGCACGGCTGGCAGACGCAGGTGCTTTCGGCAGTAGAATCACAGCCTGCAATTCTCCTGATGCTCAATGAGCGTCTGAAGCTAACAACCGCTCAACTGTTTGTGTTGTCCAGACAGCTGATCTGGCCAGCACAGCTGCGACGTGGAGCTTTGGGTGGTTGGCCGTTAATCAAGCAGTTGGGTCTGTTGAAGTTGCAGTTTAAATTAATTTAAAATTCTACCGCTGGGCTATTATATAAAATATGGCTGGGTTTATATAAAATATGACTGGGTCATTAGAGTCAGTTTAATACCAGGTTTTATATAAAATATGACTAAGTGCCGAATCTAAAAATAAATAGACAAAACTAAACTTAGAACAACGAAAAACTAAACATACGTTCAACAAATATTTACCCTAATCTGGAAAACGGCACTTGGTATGGGAGGACAAACTCCTGCAGTGGACAACCATCTATTGCATGTGTTGGGTTGACGGCAAAGGTGCACTTTTGCGAGAACAAATACCATTAATATATCAGTATAACAATTATACATTGCAGTATCATTGTATACTTACAAGTAAGATATCTGCATCAGGCTTCGCCAACCACTTCACTGAGATATATACTTTTTAGTCACATGCACTTGTACACATTTTTTTTCAGGTTCGGCACATAACCTGCCAACCATTTTTCTTGCCAAAAAAACCAACAACAAAAACCTTTTTTTTCGGAAATTTGACAATTAATCCTACTCAAAAAGGTAATCGCTTGTCTATTTTGGTCTGGACTTCACACGATCAGCTGATCTAGCAATTAATGCTTGCATGTATCGTGGTCCACCAATAGATGGCGCTATTTCTGGAGCTTTCAGTATCATTTGTAAATAAAGCTCCGCTTCTAAGCACAAAACACGACAAGACATTGAGTACCATTTTCTCAGACTACAAATTATGTTATACAACGAAACAAATTAAATAATACAAATTAACTAGTACAATAAACATATAAATAAATAATATAATAAATAATAGGTAGAAATATGTATGTGTATAGAAAAAGAACGAAAAAAAATGTTGCATACTTTTAGGCTTAGCCAATTTCAGATACGACAAGCGGCCTATTACACATCCCCCTGGCAAAATCACACTTAGTCGTTGTAACGACAAAGTGGGATACCCGCTTGGAGGTAGCTTAACTGCAATGATGCAAGATAAACGATTATTGCCTAAGGTCCTTCGTATGAAATTTGCCAGTTCTGTTTGTTGCTCCGATGTCAACTCGAGTTGCTGCGAATTGTCAAAGGTAATTGAGGCAACGCTGTCAGTCTGAGCCGGGTGCATCAAACATCTTGGCGAAATTGACTATTTATAAATTGCAAACTAAACAATAAAAAACGTATGAAACACAAAACAATATTAAATAAACAAACAATAATCGAAATCAAACTCAAAAATATAAACCAATATACCATGAATAAATTTGGAACCATGCAACACTTATCGAAAGAAGAGTTGCTAACTAATAGTCGAAAACAGATATGGATGAAAAAGGAAATAGGAAATTTAAGAACACAGATAGGTTTTGGTTGCATCACTACCACTTACACTCGTATCCACGCAGAAGATAACGACCATGCTCATGTGTAGTGATTAACCCAGAAAAAAAAGATATTGAAAAAGAAAAGAGGAAATTCGAAACATTGTTCCAGATACAGATCGATTTTGGCTGCATCACTATCACTTACACTCGTATCCACGCATAAGATAACGACCATGCTCGTGTATAGTGATTAACACAAAAAAGAAGTATATATCGAAACCAATGAAAATAGGGAATTCGAAAAAACATAGTTCCAAATATAGCGGCAAGTTAAGTAGTTCGAAACCACTTACTTGTTCCAAGCGAATATTTAGAACCAATGTCCACCTACAGATAGATTTTGGTTGCATCACTACCACTTACACTCGTATCCACGCAGAAGATAACGACCATGCTCGTGTGTAGTGATCAACACAGAATCAAAAAGCAGATATCGAAAAAGAAGAAAAGAATAGGAATGAATGGAAAAGGATAGGACTAGTTGCTAGATAAGCATACCTTCAATTAGTATGACGAGAAAGCAGCTCTGAGCCACGATCCGTTTCAAACACTAACTGAAATGTGAATGCCCTAACAGCCACTAAAAGAAAAGAAATTGGGAACAATATAAACATTCATAAAGCTTCTGCCTGTTAATAATACCAACTTTAAGAGCAATTATTTCAAAACTATGTATAGCATAATAGCGCATGCAAACCATACTCAGTCGATAATAGATCGCCTAATTAGTAATATTACACTGTAAACTTTTATGATCGCTAAAGACGGACAATAAACAGTACTAAACACACTAAGCTGACTTGCGCCACCACGGGACTATGCAACCCCAGTCAATGAGTTTAACTGTCAATTGCTGAATTAATTTTGTGGTACTACTTTATTTCCATCGTTTTCATTAGGTGTTTTGCTTACCGCAAGAGGCAGATCTGGTCCACGAACTTTTTCAAAGCAAGCTCTACACCTTAAGAAATACGATAGCATATAAACGACAGTAGACAGTTTGACCGTTTGAGTATAAAGCCATTTTGAAGCTATTATTTTCGAAAACGTCAACCACTACCGTCTTGGTTAAGTTCTTTTGTCCTGATTTGATGAGGTATTACTTTCTCACTAATAACACAGACACAAAGAGACTAACCTAGTACACAATTATGGAGAAGGACAACAAAAAGACTTGAATCACTAGATGTTATTGATTCTAGAGCATATATAATATTTTTAAAGGCCATGTTTAGATTCTATACAAAAACAGGCCCCACGTTGGGCGCCAAAATATATTATTAAATTATAATTATATCTGTAACGAATCACTAGTGTAATATTCGTCTGGTGCTGGTGGAAGGATTACTAGTATGGCGTACGCGCTGGCTTCTCCGGGCTTTGCTCAGATAGCATGGGGTTCAAGGAAAGGGCCAACTAATAGGACGCACCACTTATAATAATAATACATTTAAAATTCGCGTACATATGGGAAAACAGAGAAGGAGTGCAATGGGAAGGTTACATGAAACAATAGTGAAAGAGAAGAGAAAGGGAAGGAGAGGAAGGTAGGTTAACAAAGAAGACGGAGCCACTCTCTAACGCAACACAGCTGTTATTGTGTGCAGACGCCCACCCTACCGTGATCCTGCATTCAAATGCCAAAAACTAAAAAGTTGGCAGGATCCCTAAAAGAAGTGGTTCGGCTAACCTACTCCTGCTTCGTTAGGCATGGTTCCAAATAAAAGTGAACAATTAAGCGGACATACTTAATTTATTAACATATAAGAAAAGTGATTTGAATTTTAACATTACAAACGAAATGACAAGAAAAATAAATAAATAAATAATTTAACGGACAAACATATTAAGTGTGTATGAGGCGGAATTAATTAAATAAGGCAAAAAAAAAAAAGTAAATAAAGAAAAACTAAAAATAATTAACCTATAAATATAAAATATGATCTAGCATAATTATAATATAAATAATTATTTTTGCATTTAAATGTTGAATAAATTAAGAGAAGGAAAAAAATGAGCTAAAATGAACTAGTTTTGGTTCATTTAGGAATGCAATGTTAGACCATCACACCGAATATAGGCAAGCACTAGATGCAAGTAAAAATGAGGATCAGCTGATGGCTGTCACTCAGTGAAATGTTTTGCTATTGCCAGTCTCGCAAGGTCACTGACCGCTGGGATTGCAGACAGCTGTAGCAGCGCTATGGTCAGATGGACCACCAGCAAAAGGGAAGCTTTAGCTCTAGCTCATAGATTATTAATTAGTTAGAGTGAAACAGACTTACATACATTAGAGACTCCCACGCAGAAAGATCTTTCCTTGTGTTGGTGCCTGTCTGTGGTGTATCTGTGGGGAATAATAATAATTGCGAGCTTTTGCGCCTGCAGGGAAGCTGCTTGCTATGACCGGTAGCGTCGATCAAAACAAACATGCATACATACAAATGTATGCAAGTATGGTTTTACATGCTTTTCAGGCAATATAAAAACATTAATTTTTATAACTAAATACAATTTTACAATAATAATTTGCCTATATGTGTTGCCTTACATGCATTCTTAAATGATTGTCACTTCTATTTTTATACAATAGTACAGCGGTACTTGTATTATGAGGGCCCAAGAAAAGTTGTTGGTTCAACTTTCTCGCCACATCATAGTACACTTACAACATTGATGGACTATCACTTATAGATGCATAATTGGGACAGAACAACGTAACCTAACAAGAATCAACAAACAAAAAAAAAAACATAAGCTGCTATCCAGCTGTTCGCCTTTCTCCTGGGCCACCACAAGTGCGGAACAACCAGTAAACGAAGAACGCACGGCTGGCAGACGCAGGTGCTTTCGGCAGTAGAATCACAGCCTGCAATTCTCCTGATGCTCAATGAGCGTCTGAAGCTAACAACCGCTCAACTGTTTGTGTTGTCCAGACAGCTGATCTGGCCAGCACAGCTGCGACGTGGAGCTTTGGGTGGTTGGCCGTTAATCAAGCAGTTGGGTCTGTTGAAGTTGCAGTTTAAATTAATTTAAAATTCTACCGCTGGGCTATTATATAAAATATGGCTGGGTTTATATAAAATATGACTGGGTCATTAGAGTCAGTTTAATACCAGGTTTTATATAAAATATGACTAAGTGCCGAATCTAAAAATAAATAGACAAAACTAAACTTAGAACAACGAAAAACTAAACATACGTTCAACAAATATTTACCCTAATCTGGAAAACGGCACTTGGTATGGGAGGACAAACTCCTGCAGTGGACAACCATCTATTGCATGTGTTGGGTTGACGGCAAAGGTGCACTTTTGCGAGAACAAATACCATTAATATATCAGTATAACAATTATACATTGCAGTATCATTGTATACTTACAAGTAAGATATCTGCATCAGGCTTCGCCAACCACTTCACTGAGATATATACTTTTTAGTCACATGCACTTGTATACATTTTTTTTCAGGTTCGGCACATAACCTGCCAACCATTTTTCTTGCCAAAAAAACCAACAACAAAAACCTTTTTTTTTCGGAAATTTGACAATTAATCCTACTCAAAAAGGTAATCGCTTGTCTATTTTGGTCTGGACTTCACACGATCAGCTGATCTAGCAATTAATGCTTGCATGTATCGTGGTCCACCAATAGATGGCGCTATTTCTGGAGCTTTCAGTATCATTTGTAAATAAAGCTCCGCTTCTAAGCACAAAACACGACAAGACATTGAGTACCATTTTCTCAGACTACAAATTATGTTATACAACGAAACAAATTAAATAATACAAATTAACTAGTACAATAAACATATAAATAAATAATATAATAAATAATAGGTAGAAATATGTATGTGTATAGAAAAAGAACGAAAAAAAATGTTGCATACTTTTAGGCTTAGCCAATTTCAGATACGACAAGCGGCCTATTACACTAGCCTTATTTCAAACATTGCACAAAATTAAATTCATTAAAAGAAATTGCTAGTTAAAATTAAAGCAAGCAGAGACGATTAAAATTGCACAAGTTGCACAAATTGAAATAGAAGCAATTAACCGAAAAATTGTGCATTCTTTTAACGCTCAGTTAACATTCGCATAAATTGTTAATGCCGAGGCAATTGTTGAGTGTTTGAAGAGAAGTGTGAATTACGAATATAAATGCAAGCTATAAACAATTGAAGCTGTGGTTAAGCTGTTTCAAATCTGTTTTAAACCAAGTGAGAGAGAGAGAGAGCACAAATTGTGTAATACAAGTGGTAAAGAGCATTAACATTAAGTTGCAATGTGCCATGAATTGTGCATTGTGCAATTGTTGTCGAAGTTATTAACAATTTAGCAGGGTTTAAGTGCAAAAGCAAAAGCAATAGCCAAAGACAATGAATGCATAGAAGAGAATCTGCTTTAATCCCCAAATGAGGGATTACTTCTGCACTATTTATGTGCGGCACTCATGTGGCACGTTCCACAAATTGTTGCACGAGTTGCAGTGGATGCTGTTTACAGTTTGCAACAATTGTTTATGCTCAGTTAAAGATGCAGTCAAATAATTTGAGATGCGAGACAAATGCAGAGACGAAGCAAGCTGCACATGAAATTGAAACAGAGACTTAAAGGTCGATAGAAGAGTGGAGAGAGAGGGGAGAAGCAGGGGGACACGGATCTGTTGTATTGGGCGTGTGCTGTAAAATCCCTTGGCGAGTGCAAAAGCTTAAGATTATGCAAATCGATGTACAGTATGCAAAATGCAACAAAAGGCAAACAAGACGAAAGCGAAGACGATGCCGACAACAAGAGAAGAAGAGCGAAAGAGCGAAAGAGAGAGAGTGAGTAAGTGAGGGAGATGGCAGCATGTGCGCAAACACAACCAATATTGAGGCTGTCGTTTCCTTCCCCCCTCTCCCTCTCCCACTTCCGACTGAATTTAAAACGCCTGTCGAAAACGTTTTGGCCACGCAACGTGTTGCCCTCGCTCCCCCACCCCCCCTCTCTCGCCTCCATCGAAGTGTGGCAGCAACAAGCCTCATTAATGTTGCCCCAAAATGTCAAATAAGTGAAGGATATTGCTTTATTTTATGCGATTTTATTTGCACCACGCACACGCACACGCAGGCCACGCTTTTGTTGCCAACATGCGTCAAACGCTGCCAGCAACAGTCGACAACAACAACAACTAGCAACAGCAGCAACAACAACAATAACAACTACAACAATAAGATGCTAAGGGACAAGTTGTGAGCGCGTAAATTGGAGCCAAGGCAATGGGCACAGATACATAGCATTAAAGCGACAGCAAAAGAGACCGAAAGGGAGGGGAGTGGAAAAGAGGAAGAGAGAGAGAGAGGGGGGAAGATAGAGGGAGCTAGCATGACAGCCAGCAAAATACAAATAATAATAAAAGAACTTAATGAGATTGGAATACAATAAAACTTAAGCGCATTTTTAAGGTTGAGTTTTACTTGACTTAAGCCAGCAAAATCGATTGTTCTGCCCACTTCCCACTTCCCGTCTCCCGTCCACTCCCCTTCTCCACTCAATTCTCACTATGCCGCAGAGACTGTGCCACATGCCGCATGCCACACGCCACGTCACCATGTAGCAGGCAAGCAGCAAGCACAACACACTTTGCTCGTAATATTAAACTCGATGCCAATGCCACACACTTCACACTTTCCTCGCCCCTCTCACTTCCCTTTCCCCTCCACGCACTCACTCACTTTCTCCCTCTCTCTAGAAGTCGCGCAGACTAAACACTTCTCGCCCCTTCCCCCCTCCCAAAAGAACATGCATTGCGTTTATGCGCAACACTTGTTGATAACTTTGCTCCAATTACACGATATCATTTTATTTTATTCGCTCGCCACCGAATTGCCAGCAACAACATGAACTTTGTTTTGCTCGCTGCTCGCTGCTCCCACCAATCAACTCAATGATAAGCTGCTATCGGGAGTTGTCCCTATTTTCATTCCCTGCAAAAAAAGAGACGCTCAAGTGAGCCAAAAATTTTGCTAAAATTCTCATGGCAAGCAATTTTCACTCTAAGAACTTTAATATTTTTACACTGCAGAATAGAGAATTTTTTGTATAAAACTATATATATTTTACTCACAAATGTGGTAGTTAATAAAACAATACGAATTGTAGCTTAGCGTCCGATTTATTACGCTATTCGATCAAGACTGACCGCATAGCTTAATTATGTATAACATAGAATGTGAAAAGAGAGAAATGATGAAGAGAGTCAATATCGAGAGAGATAGTTCGGATAGCCGAGAGAGCATCGAGTTAATGTATATGTGTGTATGTGTGTGTAGGCACACGTCCTGCTACACAAAATAATTCAATTTTTTTTTTAAATTTGTAATTATATGTAGATAAATTTAAGTGGAGAATTCTCACAATTCAAATTAAAGAATAAAGCACTTCCAACGGCGTTTTAAGACTCTCTAATAAAACAACACTCGAATCAATCACATTTAATGGCCAAGCAAATAAATTTAATTTATTGAGTTCCTTTTAATGAAACAGATAGTTATAATCGATTTAAGTTATATGCTATACAAGCTAAATAAATGATTAAACACTTTGGCACTTTAGTTTTATATATTTTTCTTTATTGTTGCCACTCACTGTCAGCTCACAACTTAAAGTAACTTCAGAGGCATGGGCATGAACCCAACTATGTTAACTCTAAAATCGATATCAGTTCAAAGATCGATATTTATATATTGAATACATATCATTTTGGTGTTTTGTTATGCGATTTTTAACTTTTTATGAATTTTTATTAGCAAGCTTTTTTGCTTTACTAAAACATTGCAGTTGAAGTAGAAGAGTGAATAGAAGAATCTGCAGAATCTGAATATACCTATCTTTATAAACTTACTATACCTATACCTATACCTATACCTATACCTATACCTATACCTATACCTATACCTATACCTATACCTATACCTATACCTATACCTATACCTATACCTATACCTATACCTATACCTATACCTATACCTATACCTATACCTATACCTATACCTATACCTATACCTATACCTATACCTATACCTATACCTATACCTATACCTATACCTATACCTATACCTATACCTATACCTATACCTATACCTATACCTATACCTATACCTATACCTATACCTATACCTATACCTATACCTATACCTATACCTATACCTATACCTATACCTATACCTATACCTATACCTATACCTATACCTATACCTATACCTATACCTATACCTATACCTATACCTATACCTATACCTATACCTATACCTATACCTATACCTATACCTATACCTATACCTATACCTATACCTATACCTATACCTATACCTATACCTATACCTATACCTATACCTATACCTATACCTATACCTATACCTATACCTATACCTATACCTATACCTATACCTATACCTATACCTATACCTATACCTATACCTATACCTATACCTATACCTATACCTATACCTATACCTATACCTATACCTATACCTATACCTATACCTATACCTATACCTATACCTATACCTATACCTATACCTATACCTATACCTATACCTATACCTATACCTATACCTATACCTATACCTATACCTATACCTATACCTATACCTATACCTATACCTATACCTATACCTATACCTATACCTATACCTATACCTATACCTATACCTATACCTATACCTATACCTATACCTATACCTATACCTATACCTATACCTATACCTATACCTATACCTATACCTATACCTATACCTATACCTATACCTATACCTATACCTATACCTATACCTATACCTATACCTATACCTATACCTATACCTATACCTATACCTATACCTATACCTATACCTATACCTATACCTATACCTATACCTATACCTATACCTATACCTATACCTATACCTATACCTATACCTATACCTATACCTATACCTATACCTATACCTATACCTATACCTATACCTATACCTATACCTATACCTATACCTATACCTATACCTATACCTATACCTATACCTATACCTATACCTATACCTATACCTATACCTATACCTATACCTATACCTATACCTATACCTATACCTATACCTATACCTATACCTATACCTATACCTATACCTATACCTATACCTATACCTATACCTATACCTATACCTATACCTATACCTATACCTATACCTATACCTATACCTATACCTATACCTATACCTATACCTATACCTATACCTATACCTATACCTATACCTATACCTATACCTATACCTATACCTATACCTATACCTATATACCTACATATGTATAAGATCACCTAAAGCTCATGCTCACTTGTCGTATACGTAATTTAAATATATATACTAGAATCATTGAATTAATTTACTCAAATTAAAGTAAAGAGGTGCTATTTAAAGTTGCATTTAAATTTAACTGTAGTATAAAGAATTAAATTAAATTAGAATTATTTTATTGATTATTTAATAGACAGTTATAGAAATAAATGTTTTCTTATTTATTGCTAGCTCAATTTCAAACCTTGGTAAACTGCATAAGATTACAAGAATTTGACTTGAACTACGTTTATATTAAGCATAGGAATACAAAAAAACATAAAGTAAATATAGATGATTAAAATTGCTCAACTTCAACAAATATCTACATATATATGTTATACCTATATCTTTACCCTTATCTATACCTACATCAATTTCCCATCTAACTCTCTTTCAGAAGCAAATTAACTGCATTTATAAGCTGTCAAATTATTTGCATGCCGCATTTTTAATCGACTTTTTTTTCTGCCTGTGGAAATATTTGCATGTCTGTTCGTTTGGACGTGCTTTGAGGCCACGCATAAACGTTGAATTTTTGCACGTTCGCAGCACAAGAAGAAGAAAAAGAGAAAACAGAGAACAGAGAACAGCAATAAAAAAAAACTTGCACTTGGGGCAAATCTGTTGGCCTAAGACGACGAAGGATTTCGATTGCGTAGTGTTAGTTGTTGTTATTGTTGTTGTTTTCTTGCTTCGCTCGCTGGGTTTTATTTCCCAGCAACAACAACAATATGATGAATCATTGCGCTGAAATATATTGGCAACTTGGCCAACTCGCAGACAGAAGAGTGATGAAGGAGAAGGAAAAGGAAAAGAAGAAGACGAAGTCGAGGCAGGGCAGTGGCCTCATTACAGCATTCAAATCACATCGATTGCAAGTACTACAAGTGTTGGACGAGTCCAGGCTCTAACGGTACATAACACACACACATACATATATATACTAGACTATACTATATAGTATGTAGCACACATTTATATATATATCAAGCGATATAATGGTATAACGCGATGCGTCTCTCTGCGGTTGCCCATCTGCCTCTTCGCTTCGCTTTGCCTTCCTTCTCGCTTCTCAGCTCAGTCGCTGCTGTCGACCAGCTGTCAATCTTAAACAATTTGCTTACTCAGTCAAGTATGCCAAACAATAACAAGCGCAAATGAGAAAAAAAAGTATGTTGGCAAAGCCAACAGCAAGCTATAGACTAAAGTCTGATAGAGTAGAAAATACCCTGTACAAATTGCTCCCAGATTTCCTACATTAAAGTGACGTCTTCTACTCTTCATTTTAATTGATTTTAAATTGTTTAATTTCTTGAAATGTTAACTTAGTATATAAACTATACTGCACAGAAAAGTCTCTTAACTTCTGCTCTATTTTGTAGTTAAAAGACAACTGCCAACATTTTCAGACAATATTGCAAGTTTACATTTGATCGTAAAACAGAAAAAGTTCCTAAAATTAGTGTAAAGTTGAAATATACTGTTAATACAGAGCTATAAGTATAACTTTTATTTATTTTTAAAATTGTTTCATTTTATGTTTTTCACTGTAAATAGAATGAGAATTATACGTAATGTTTGCAACTATTTACTTTGGGCTCGCATAAAAAAAATATTAGAGAAGTAAATGAACACAAATTTTTTGTGTTTATTCTTTGAATATTTATTAACAATTTCTTATATAAAATATAACAAAAAAAAAAAAAAACTAATTGGTCTAATTAACAAATAATAAACAAAAAAAAACTCGCTCAATTTCAACAAATGTTGCACAGCTGATGCAATTGAAAGCTTATGTACACTTTTTTAGTTTTAGCGTTAAAATATAATTTTTAAACAAAAAATTATAAATTGTATTGAATTAAATTAAGATAATGTTAATATAAATTAATAAGTTGATCTGCAATTGCAATTTAAAGTTAAAATGTTACACAAATATTTTGTATTTTCACTTATTAATTCAAAAGTTTCAGCAGGCGAACTAAATAGAATTAGATAAATATTGCAAGCTGTAAAATACGAAATACTTTGCATAATATAATAATAATAATTTATTTTTATTATTACATGCAACTATACAAATTAATATTAATATTAATTAGTATAATGTTAATATGAAAAATATATTGAATATGTATGAGATAATTGTTTTAATTTTAACGTATTATATTTGTTACAAAATGGAATAAATATAATAAATCAATTATGAATTAAAAAATATGTTTAATAACAAGTAAAAAAGCTATAGTCCAAATAAACAGCAATGTTTATTTTATTTCATGGCCTTTCTACGTTTGCAAAGTATATCAAAAAGTGGAAATTATTTCTATATTATAAAATAGCAATGAAATATATCAATAAGTCGTTGCCACCCCATGTGTTAATTAAGTATTTGCAGGATATGAAAAAAGCTAAAGCCACAGCCAAAGGAATGCGTGCGAAAGTGATAGGCGTGGCAGCAGGCGAAAAAAACAAATTCATTGCAGATGTCGAAGGAGAATGCGATTCCCCTAAGCTGAAGCTGAAGCTGAAGCTGAACTCTGCTAAAAGTTGTTGTTGTTGTTGCTGTGGCTGGTGTTGTTGCTTGGGGCAAGTGAAATGAAATGTCAAAGTATTGTTAGGAATTTGAGTAGGTTCCTTCCTGATTTGCTTCCGTCGCTGTTTCCGTTGCCGGCCAACGAACGAACGAACAAGCGACGTATCGATGACATGTCCAGCTTCAGCCTCTGCTTCAGCTTCTGGTTCAGCCTTTTACTTAGTTATAACCAGGCAATGCGGACAGACACTTGACAGACGCTTCGGCTTTGGCATGCGTTGATTGCCTCTTGGCATTTAATCTCAGCCCCAACCTCAACCTCAGCCTCAGCTTTGGCCGCATTGCTGCCAAATGTCTAGCGTGGCATTGCCGACATTGCCATCGACTCTGCCATCTCAAGGGTCCACTTTATATGTTAGATCTGTGTCCAAGTGGCTCCTTCTTCCCTGCTACCCACTAAAAATATTACAAAAAAAAAAAAACAGAAATAAATGCGAAGCAATCAATTGAGAAGCAATTGTTGCAAACACGTTGCGTATACGCAGTGTTTAACAGCTTAAAAGCGTTTCACATTTGCATCACATTTCAAAATACGATTTGAGATGTGAGTGAAGTTTGCGTGGAGGAAAAGTTAGTTAAATAAAACCTTTGCCTATGCATTTTTGTTAGTTTGCAATTGAATTGAAATAAAAGCAATATTTATTGCGATTCATGGAGAAAGTTGCATGTTCATCCCTGTAAATGACTTTATGTTTAATAACTTTTTAGTTATAGTCTTCAAATTGAATCTATGAATAAAATAATTTGTGAAAAATGCTGACAAATGTTAATTCAAATTAACATAATGATAATCTGAATAAATATGTTGGATATGTATGAGAAAAACGCCTGAATATATACATATGTATGTATTATTATTGCTACTAAAGGAAATAAAATGTAATAAGATTACTGGAATATAAGTATGTATATTAAAAATAATAAATTTGGAATAAACATACTAAATAAATGATGAATATAAATATGTACATTAAACATACGACTGTAAATAAATATAAGATCTAAATTAAAAATGCAAATATGCATATAAAAATACTAAATAGGAAATAAATCATATCTATAAATTATGAATATAAGTATGTATATAATTAATAGTAAAGTAAATAAACGAAATAAATTGAAGTTAATATGTTAAGTTGAAATTAATACGACCGTTAAATTAATATAACCTTTAGAGTATTAAGGTTAAGAAACAATTGAATATAGAGAAAACCAAAAAAACAAAAGGAGTGTTGGTAAATTCGGTAAAGAGAGAGAAAACTATACGGATTAAGCGTATCGTGATTGTTCTCAAAGGAGTCACCAAAAATATAAAAGAAGAACAGACACAAGATAAAACTCGACTCGCTGTGCTTTATAGTAAAAACATGTAAGCTACAGTGATATATTTGTAACCTATATTAAACTAAAAAAAAATAAAATCTAAAGACGTACATTTTTTATATAACCTACTAGAAACAAAATTTTCTTAATCGCAAATTAGTTCTCAAATCATGCAATTACCAAATATAAATAATATTATTATTTTTGGTACTCTGCAAAAGTTACAAGAGCATTAGATTAGGGTATTTACAATATGGCATACCCCGCTTACATTCTTTTCCCAATTGTTGTTGTTAGAGAAATGGAAAAATTTGAAGAATCTCGCATATATTGCGGTGTGGAATGCAAATTGAATCAAAATACGCACAACAACAGCAGAATTTCTTCTGCTTCACATTTTTCGAGGGAACTTTTGCTAAGCTCTTGCGGTCAACTGTCGTTCATTGGAAGACGAACGCCCACAGCCACGCCCACTTGTGCTTATGTGGACTATGCAATGCAATGCAAACTATGTAGACAGCAAGCAGCTAGAAGGTAGTCCCAAGAGACAGAGAGAGAGAAAGAGAAAGAGAGTGAGAGAGAGAGAGAGAGAGAGAGGTCATGGAGTTAGTCGGACTTTGACTATTCGCAGCATTTTGAAGAGTGAACGGAAAATAAGAAAAGTTGCTGCCAGGAGCACGCTCTGAAAGTTCTGCAACAGATTTGCATTACCCACATGCCACATTGTGTTGCAGTTGTTGTTGCCGTTGCTGCAACAAAGTTTTTAATTTCCACTCGTAATTGTGAGAGAGACCATGAAAACGACAATTGAATTTAACCACAGCCAAAAACCATAGAACAACCTCAGTCTGTGTGTGTGTGTGTGTGTGTTAGCATTGGGCAAACTTGGCTGCAAGTTTGAGCTACTCGGATTCCAAACTCTTTCTCTTTATGTTGGCACCGCTAATTACTTCATGTACTGCAAGCATTCACTCTCCCCCTCTCTCTCTCTTTCTCTGTCTCTCGCTCTCTCTCTCTCTCTTACTCGCACTCACTTGATTTATTTATGATTGCAGTTTAAGCAATTGACGGAATCAGAACACGATTCGCCTTGCTCGCCCTCAAAAGTATGCTATACTTTTTTAAAATAAATAAACAACTCCCGACAACTGTTCTCGAGCTCTCGATAAGAAGAAGAGACTTTCTTCTACTGTACAGTTGTCAGAGAGAGAGAAAGAGAGAGATATATATAGAGAGAGAGAGAGCTAGAGAGCTCTTTAGCCACTGCAATTATCCACTCTGCATTCTCTGTCTCCGTCTGGCTCAGAACGAAGTGACATACTGCAGTTTTAATTGTGTCTAAAATTGTGCTGAAAGCTTACTCTCAAAATATGACTCAAAAGATAAAGTGCACTTTGCGCTGACGACAGATAGCAAAAGTGTTGGACAGCAAATACTATGTGGGAAATGACATATTAACATTTGTTTATTTGGACTTTGGTTTCATAAGTACTGGAAGATTGTTAAAACATATTAAATTGACCAACTATATCTAATTCGGAATGAAACTTAAAATAACTCTTTTTCACACCAATTGCTTGGTGATGACTTTACTTTCACGATTCTGTGTGATAACTGACAACTTTTTGACGCGGTATTTTTCTATGGGCAGTGGAATGCTAAAGTGAACCAGCTGATGGAAGCCTGCTTTACACTCCTCTAATATTAATAAACCTGCATAATATATAAAAAAAAATAGTTTAGATTGACTAACTCGTATTATTTATTTTTAATATATTCAAAATACATACGTAAATATTAAAGTTTGATTGTACTTTTCATGATACTCAATTCAATTCAATTCATAATAGAGGAATAAATGGAAGAAACACATGATGCGAATAATACAACAACTTATAACTATAAACAGAAATCATTTATTGATTAAGTTCTACACTTTAGTGTTTACGTCTGTTAACTTTCGTGGACTCTAAGTGACTTCATTTTCTGCACGTCATCGATATGCCATTTGCTATCGATCTATCCGGTCATCACTATACCGATATGCCAGCGATACTTTGACAATATTAATAAGAGATTGAATTATAAATTGTGTTTCTCCCACTTAACTTTGTGGAAGATAAAAATTGAAATGAAAAACACGCATTGTGAAATGTCTTTCTGTTTAACGAGCCTGCAAATATATTTAACTCTTCAATACAAACTGATCGCGAGACTCAAAAGAGATGAGAGTGTAATAATTAAACTAACATCAAAAGAGAGTTGACAGCATAGCTGGGAAGCTCTCGTCCTTCTTTCTCTTTAAATTTCTTTCTTTTAGCCTTAGCTAAACAACTCTTTGAGCAACTGACTTCCACGCAATGCGTTTTTGTTCACCAATTCACTTTAATTAGGCAACTGCAAAACGTACTAAGGCAAAGAAATTATGCACACAAAAACAAAAAATTAAATGAAAATGAATTCTAAATAGCCCGAGTTGCAATCCCTTTGAGTCGGATGTTTTGGTCAGTTTTGGTTTTTGGCCAAGGCATCAGCTCTTTTTGACACACACACAAGACCGGGCACTCGCATCATGTGTGAGGCATGTGGCATGTGGCAAGTAGCAAGTAGCATGTAGCATGTAAAATGTGGTCGGGCAAAGTAAAAGCAAATGCGAAAGTGAAAGCGAAAGCAAAAGCTAAAGTCAGTTTCTGCTGCTGTTGTGTGTTTGTGTCATTTGTTGCTTTGTTGCGTTGACATTTAAAATATTTAACTGGGATTGAATTTACAATAATGCTGAGCCACACACACACACACAAACACACACTAGCACACCCACGCACTCACATAGTCTAGCTAAAGCGTGGGAGGAAAGGAAAAGAATAGAACGCAGTCAGGCTGAAATGGATTTGTGAAAGAGGCAGCAAGACTGAGAGAAAGAGAGAGAGAGAGAGAGAGCGAGTTGTGAGCTAAAAGCTGAGCACACAACAGAATGCCTTCATGTTGTCAATCTGTTCCCTCCCCCTCTCTCTCCGCTCCCTCGATAACCCGCACTGACACAACAATCACAACTGTTTACATGCAAATCAATGTAGGCTCTCCTTATGCGTGTGTCTGTGTGTGTGTAAGCTGCTTGTATGTGCATGACATGCAACATTATTTCCGCTTCAACACTCGCAACATGCCACTAGCTCCCCTTCTCCCCCCTCTTTGCAGCCTAGACAGCTGGCATAAGCTGGCGCCCCATTTGAATTGTTATTAATCGTGGAGATTTCAAATCGATTCCGCCTTGATTTCACCTTTTTGCCATAAACCTCATCAAGTTGACAGCATAAGTTAAGCACAGTCTCTTCCTCTCTCTCTCTCTCTCTCTCACTCACTCAAGAAAAAAAGCAAACGAATTGAACATTATGGATTTACATGCTCTCTCTCTCTCTCTCTCTTTGACTCTTTGAGCCTCTCCAGGTCTGTCTCCAACTCTCTCTGGCTTTCCCCCTCCGATTTTTATGTGTGCAGCATGTAAATGAAGTCTGCCTCCGGCTGCCTCGTTCACTGACTGACTGTCTATCCTCCACTCCAGCTATGCATCTATAGATACATCAGTACTTTCTTCCCTCTCCCTTTCCACTTTCTCTTCTCGCTTGTGTGTGTGTGTGTTGTGTGTGGGGATTATATTAATGCCGTGCGGGTGCCACATGCCAAATGGAAACAGTTCAATCATAATAAACTCTGAGTAAATTTTTAATGATACAAAACAACAAAAAAAAAACCATATCGAGCGCATACGTTGCACTCTCAGAAATACCCTGTAAAAAGCGTAGAAAATCTATTAACAATAGAAAGAAATATTTCTTTAATTAAGATAACTTAATTCAAAAGCAATCAGTGCTGAAATTAAATAAAATATACTTGTAAAATATAGAAGAAATCCGTTTATATTCATTTACACAGGAAATAGAAAATTCTTCGCAGCCTAGAAAAGCAATTGCAAGCAAATAGATTTTAATGCAATCAAAAAACATTTATAAAGCAAAGAATGCTCTCAAAAATATAAAAAATCCTTTAATACTCATCTACAGCATCCGCTCATATACAAAGTAAAAAGCATAGAGAATCAACCAACAATTGACGGACAAATTTAGTGAATTCTAAGCAATCAATGCTGCAATTATGTTATTCTATATACACACGAAATACCCTGTAAAATAGAGAAAAAATAGAAATAGAAAATCGAACAACAATTGACGGAAATATTTAATGATTTTTAAGCAATAATGCAAACAAAATATCCTACAAAAAATAGAGAACAAATTCTATAGAATATAGAATAAAGTAAATGGAAATAAAACATTTTTTTATATGAATCTGCAGCAATTGTTGCATAGAAAATTGGCCACAATTTGTATCAACATTTCAAAGCAATTAATGCAATTTTTAAAGTACATAAAATAATCTGTAAAGTATAGAAAAAAACCTTTTTTATTTAATTGTTTAGACTTAGAATTGCTTAGATCAAAGAAAATAAAATAAGAAACTTTGCAAGACAATCAATGCAATTTTTAAAGTATAAACAATTCTCTTTAGGGAAAAGTCATAAAAATATATAAAAACAAAATTTTTATTTTCATTAAACTACTTTTACGATTTGTCAACAATTTGGCAACAACTTGAGGATTGTAGCAAGCAAGGTTTGCTCGCTCAGCTACCCCAGCAAAGTAGAAAGCAGAGGGCAACCGAAAACAGAAAAAAAGTAGCATTTCTCAAAAGCAACGATGTGTGTATGAAGAGGGAAGAGGGGCAAGAGGGGAAAGGGAACGCGACAGCGGGGGACGCCGTGTGATAAAATGATATCAACTGTGTGTTCCAAATGTAAAATTGTTTCTGACTGCGGCTAAGGCGGCGCATGATTAATTTTGATGTGATTTAAATGCTTTGCTTGAGCATTGAATTATTAAGGTAAGCGCTCGAGTTTCGCTCAAACGTCTGTCAGCTCCTCTCTCCTCTCCCCCGCTCCCTCTTTCAAACTCCTCCCTCCTGCCTCCTTCCAATTGCGCTGCTTTACAATAATTTTATGTGGCTCGCATAAAAATTTCATTGACGCTCGTTAAACATTACGTATACGTAACGTGTGCATGCTGCCAGACAACACACACACACACACACACACACTCAAATTTATAGTATGTACTCCACTGTGCATATGTATTTGAATTTGTATTCGCATTCGTATTCGTTTGTATTTGTATTTGTATTTGTACATACGCCTGCATTTATATATAGAACACACACGTATTCGCTTCAAACTTAACGCTCAATTGATTTCAATTTCATTTTAATGAATTTTTCGGGCTCAGCTCAATCTCTTTGCCACGCCCAACAAAACCAAATGAAACGACGTGGTGACTTTATTATACACGAGGTATACACGAGGTATGTGCAATATGTGATTGCTTATAAATACAAAAAAAAGTAAACTATGCATAAAATTAAAAACAAATATTTTCAAAGAAAATACTGTGCAGCGTTTGATTATTGTTATTTAAAGTCAAGCAATTGCTTGAAATCTATTTCATATAAATAAGTTCAAGTTATGAATTGATAGCTTAAAAATATGTCAAGTGAAGAAATATTTCATCCATAAACTTAAATATTGAAATACTGAAATATTTCATTTGAATTATATTAAGTTGTGATTTAATATATTGCAACCACATGAAATATTATATCTAAATTAAAATTACATTTTTTGTTTTGATGTTTAACTTTGGTTTTATTCAATATATTTCATAGAATTTATTTTAAACTTTTCAGCTGCTTTTAATATTTTATCTAAATTATTTTCAGTTTGGATTTGAAAACTTGAAACTGCATTTAATATTTTAACTGAATTAATTCTACAAATCATCTTTAAATATTTAATTTCAAACACTTTAAAATATGTATTGGCATCTTTCCGCTGCATGGAATATTTCATTTGAATTACACATCTTGAAACTGCCAGAAATACATTTAATTTACTTTAAGTTTACCTTCTTTATTTAAAGCTTAGCTTTGTAATATTTTGATTGCCGGAAAATTTCATTTGAAAATTTTCATGAATTTTAAGAATAAATGTTTTATGGATTTTAAAGATACCAAATCGTAACTTAAAGTGATTGAAATGAAATATTTCGTGCAGTTAGAAATTTAAAAGTAATCTTTCAACTGCACAAAGTATTTTATTTCAATCACTTTAAGTTACGATTTGATATCTTTAAAATTCATGAAACATTTCTTCTTAAAGATATTAAGTTAAGATTTTTAAATATATCGTTTCAATCTCAACTTGAAATCGTTAAGTAGAAATGTTTCATACATTTTAAAGATATCTTTAATCTCAATAAACTTCAGATGAGATTTAATATGCGTAAAATATTTTAGCTGATTGATTGTAAGTTTTGTTATGAAATCTAGCGACTGAATTATTCAAAGATCAACTTTTAACTTTTATCTTTTATATATTCATTTTCAATCACATTATGTTAAGACTTTTCTTATATATAATATTTTAACTTATTAATCTGGGCTTAAGTTTTTATTACTTTGCAGTATTTTCATATTTATTTAAAGAAGAAATTACAGTAATTATTTTTGAGCTCAACTAGTTAAGGCGAGAACTGGTCTAGTTACTGGTAATAGCGAAGAGAGAGAGAGAGACAAGGAAGCAGCGAGAGAGAGAGAGAGAGATTGGCGGTTGGCTAGGCCGCGAAGGGTTTTAATTTCTTGTTTATTTATGCCAATGCCATTGCACAAACGTTCAATTAAAATTTCAATTATTAGCTGGCAGCGCAGACAAACACAGCGAATGAGAGAGATGGAAAGAGAGGGAGAGAGAGAGAGAGAGTGTTGGGAATATGGCATCAATAAAACGCGACCAGATACAATTGACCCCAAAATGAATACGACGTTCGTTTGCGGTTGTAGCTCTGAGTCTGTGTCTGTCTGTGTATGTATATATGCGTGTGTGTATGGGTGTGAGTGTGCGTGTGCGCTTGTGTGTGCAGAGGAGTATTGTCTGCAAACAGCCAAAATGTAAAGTCGAATGGCGACTGCGATGAGGGCTCCAAACAGGCAGCCATGTGAAAATGAGATTTCAAAGGCAGACAAGCTGCCCAACCGACACAGCACAGAGGGGGCGAGAGGAAGGGGAAGGGAAAGGAAAGGGGAAAGGGAAAGGGAAAGGCAACCACAATGATAACATAGTTGCTGTTCGCTGTTGGTTGCTGGTTGCTGGTTGCTGCTGTTGGTGAAAGCAAGAAAATACATACTTGCGTTGAAAATAAATTGAAAATGTTGCCAATAATTAAAAGCTTAAAGTTTGCCACGTGCCCGAAATCAGAAGCGATTGCAACGTGAGTTCCCCCCCCCCCCCCACTTCTCCACCTCCCTTCAGCCCATTTTCTTTATCAACTTACGCATAGCTAAAAGCTGTGTGAAGCGCAACCGGAGATCCCATCACAAATATGCATTATTATTTCATTATTTACCATCAGCAGAAGGCAACTGCACCACAAAAAAATACTCTTCATTAAGCATTGTTAACTCATTTATAATTGCCTTAAGAACATTAGTTTAATGCACAAAATTTGAAAAAATATATTGAACAACATTCTTAATGTTTTATATTCTATTAATATGAAATTTAAAACTTAATATCAATTTAAAACTTCATTCAACACTTTAAAATTTTTACATTATTTATTTTATTTTAATTGAAACCTTCATTATAAAGCAGTTTCAAAATCTCACATTAATTATGTATGTTTTTATTTCATTTTGTTAAATATTTGTAATTTCATGAATTTTTTAAGGAAATAATAAAATTTGCACACATTTAAAAAAGCTTTTCAATAAAAACCCAAGCTGGCTAGTAAATGTATAGAAATTGAATGAATGAGAAAAAATTCATCACTGGCAATGAAAACATAATCAATATGAAATTTTATCAGCAATTTTTTGTCACTTACTGTTGTAAAAACACGCAACTGTTGCACAATAAAAAATGTGCTCAATGCTAATTTGAATATGTGTTTCGAAATTCAAGGATAATTAAATTGGTGAAAGAAATCAAATATATGAAAAAAAACATAATAATTATTTCAGTAGTCGCATTCATTAAGTTGTATTATATGATGCTGAAGTAGAGCTTACTTTACACACTCACAAGCAGGCACACACACCGACCATATGCAATGCCTTGCCTCTTATGCAAATGCAACAGATTTCTGTGAAATTGAAGCTTAGCTCACGTAAAGCGAAGCAAGCAAAAAGCTTGTAAGAGGGGAAAGTACAGCAAGGTCATTAAGACTGGGTAAAAGGAATTCTATGATTCTGTATTTATAACATAAATAAAAGAAATAATAAACATAAATAAAAAAACATAATAAATTGTTATAGTGATAAATGCTTCAAACTTAAAACAAGTAAGAAAGCTACAGTCGAGTGTACTCGACTGTGATATACCCGCTACCCATTGTGAATAAAATCAATATGTTTTGCGGTATTTTTCTCAAAATATACTGAATATACTGCAAAAGTACTAAAATATACCAAATGGTATATTTGGTATACCGATATAGTACCCCTAGTAAGTAGGCGTTTTTGCCCATACAAAAGTATTTCTTTAATAACTTTACAACTTTACGACAATTTTTATCTGATCGCAACCAAATTTTCACGAATCATAACTACTATAGTAATTATTGTATATACCAAAATTCGCAACTCTAGCTTTAAAATTACTTGTTATTCGATTTTTTTGATTTGCGGGGGCGGAAGTGGGCGTGGCAAAAATTTGAAACAAACTTGATCTGCATGCAAACATAACAAATGCTGTCGAAAAAAATTATAGCTCTATCTCTTATAGTCTCTGAGATCCAGTGTTTCATACGGACGGACGGACAGACGGACAGACGAACATGGCTAGATCGTCTCGGCTGTTGACGCTGATCAAGAATATATATACTTTATAGGGTCAGAGATGCCTCCTTCTACCTGTTACATACATTTCCTGCCGGCACAAAGTTATAATACCCTTCTACCCTATGGGTAGCTGATATAAAAATGCTTCAAGGTTTAAGAACTCATGAATAGCAAGCAATGAAGGAATATATGAAACGCATAAAAGTATGCAACAATTTTTAGCTAACAATAAAAAGCAATGAAAAGAAGCGTTTAGTTACGAAATAAAATGCAACTGATGACGATTGTGCAATGGACAATTTATTGCTGTTTGTGTTGCTGTTGCCAGGTAACACGATAGCTTTTGAATGCACAAGCAACGACATGCACAAACATGTTAAATACTGTCACAATATGCTACTCGTATGCGACATCGATATTGTTGTTATTCACTTCATTTTACACATTTTGATTATGACGATAAAAACCTGAGCTGCCTATGAAAAACTGCCCTGAATTTCAAATTCGAATTCGAATCTGAACTTGACCCTGGCTATCAATTATGCCAATGCTGGTGCAATCAAATTGTTTTTGCTGCTTGATACTTGATTGTTGCAATCCCCAACACCAAATCGCAGCAAATTGCCAGCAATTGTTTCCATTCGACATTGGAAATTTTCCGTTTTATTTCAGCAACTAATTAGCGCTCATTTCAATGACTCTGCGACCTAGTTCAGACCTAAAATATTGTGGTTAAATTACGTGAAGTATCTGGGCAGCTTTTAATTGATTGACTGAGCTTAGCTTAGCTTAGCTTTCTCTCTCAGTCTCAGTCGCAGTCTCAGTCTCAGTCTTATCAATCAGTATGTGACTTGCTTTCATTTCTTATCACTGATTTCTTTTGCTTAATATCCCTTACTTTGCTCGGTCAACTCAACTGACATCGACGACGCAAAAAGTGAAGATTGGCAGCTGTTGAATAAATGAATCAGTTCTCAGAATCAGCCTTTAATCCAGCAGAACAGCAGCACAGCAACACAGCAGTTGACGACATGCCACAACACAACATGTGTGCCGTATTCTTGTAATTGCATTTTAATTTACAGCAAATCCAATTATGCACAGCACAAATTTCGTTTGAAGCATGCAATGCTTGTTCATTCATTCAATTGCTGCACATTTAATCCCATCCGCCGCGTTGAAGGACATTCGTAAATTTTTCCACCTCGCCAGACAATTAAAAAAAAAAAACAAAAATGCTAAAAAATTCAAGAAAATTTTAAATTCCACTGCAATTTACCTGCCACTTATTTTTGCAAATTATAATAAAATGAGGTGAATTGAAGTGCGATTTATTTGCGTATGAAATAAATATTATAAATTGTATTTACATTTCTTCACTTGCCACTCATTATGAATACCTTTCAACGCTTTCGATAGCGGGTGTACAAAAAGTTTCCACATTTAATGGCACTGACAAAAATCCAAATTATATTAATGTCCTTTTGCCTTTAGCTCTTTGACGCACTGATGGATCGACTGACAGCGTGAGTGACTAACGAATTGAGTGGTCCACAACAAATAAGAGAACAAACTTGTACAGCATTTAAGTTTGCCAATAGTGTTGAGAAGCGATGAATGTTTAAGGAAAGAAATTATTTATTATTTATTTATTTAATATGAATAGTGTAGTAAAATAGCTATCTATATTCTTTTACCCCACTTAAATCATTGTTGGTACTAGATGAAAAAAGTAATTAATATGTAAGTATAGTATATTTCCATTTAACCTTATCCATATTTATGCAGTTACCCAAAAAAAATTACTTAAATGAATATGAATATAGGAATCTAAGTAGAATGAGTGATGGGTTCTTAATTGTACACAGTTTTGTACTCTTGTCGAATTCTCAGTTTTTAAGAAATGACTCACATAATATGAAAATGTTTGCAAATATTGTCAAATTCATCCTCAAAATATATGCAAATGATTTGAAACAGCATCAGCTACAATCTACATTTAAACAGAAGCATATTTATTTACTACATTCAAGATGTTGTCTTAAGCAGATAGAATACTAAATTAATCGCTAATTAAAAGTTAATTAAAAGGTTATTGTAGTAGGATTATATTCAACTCTATTTATACGTACATTTAAAAGTCTAAGTATATTAAGTGATGATAATTGAGAATTGCAACAAAATTTTGATTCTAAAATGCTTTAAAATAGTGTTGGCAATCTTTTTTTAAGCAAAAGCATATTTATTTATTGCATTAAAGATGTTGTCTTAAGCAAATAGAATAATAAATTAATCGCTAATTAAAAGGTTATTATAGTAGGATTATATTCAACTCTATTCATACATAAATTTAAAAATTATAGTAGGTTGAGTGATGATAATAGAGAAATGCAAAAAATTGTTGATTGTGAATAGTGTTGGCAATCTTTTTTTAACCATATTTATTTACTACATTAAAGGTGTACTCTGAAGCTGATGGAATAAGTAATTAATTAGTAGTAGTAGTAAATAGATTTTAGGAATTAAAGTAGATTGAATGATGGATTGTTATTTGAGTACATTTTGTGTCTCTTGTCGAATTCTCAGCTTCAGCAATGACTCGCAAGGCATGAGAATGTAAGCAAACAATGCCAACTGCAGTTTGAAAAGAACTGCAAAAATATTCAGAAAACATGCAACTGCAACTGCAACTGCTTCAAAATTATTTTGATTGTTCTCTCGGTAATTTGGTTTGGTTTTTACTTCACATTTTTTTGTATGTCTCGCGTTCGCATTGAAATTGATATTTCATGGCCAGCTAGTTGGAATGCAAGACGAGGCAAGGCAAGGCAAGGCATGCAACTGCTTGCAACATCATGGGGCACGTCAGCAGCTGCTGTTCAATTACATTTCAATTAAACGAGCATTTGATTTATGTTCGACTATTGGAGAAAACACAACACAGCACACAGCACACGAATACAAACACAAACACAAGCCCAAGCCCAAAGCTGATTTCCAAAAACAATTTCTTCACATTCGCATTCACTGCCAGAGTTGTCTGTGCTCGCTTGCAACGAGGACATGCTGCATGCAGCAACAGCAGCAGCAACATGGAACTGCACTAGAAGCCAATAACCAGGGCCAAAGGTCAGCTGGCAAATGGGGATTGGCTAAATATCACATCCATAACAATAACCCAAAAGCCAGCTGCCATGCCCCAAGTAACTTTATCAGACTGTGTGTGTGAATGTGTGTGTGTGCTTGTAACTCTGCCTGAACATTCGGTAAATCTAATTTGCAGTCCAAGTTGCTGGCATTTTGAATCATTGGACACGCTTAACATTCTCATGCTCATATTTCGTGTCCTTTTCTTTATTCTCTTCTTTTGCCCTTCTTCCTTTTTGTGGTCACACCAGCAGCTTGTTAAGCAATGACCACTCGAAAGAGGTCTCAGACTATTTTAACAACAAATTCTCATCAATTGTCCAACAGACAATTTTAAAGTACACATGCATTTAATTGTATTTTATTATTTATTCAACAATCATGGAAACGTTCTATATATCATAAAATATTTACTACTTTTAGATCAACTAACTGCAATTAATGTGTGTATATATTATATAGCAAGAACAATATTATTACTGCTTTACACTGCTTCACATCAACAGCCTAACTTTATTTATTTTTCTATAAGTTAAGAAACAATTTTATTATTTATTTAGCATATAAACAATTTTATCATTTTAATGCTAAAACTAATATCACTTTAATGTCTAAAATAACTTAAGTTTATTCACATATTTAAATATGCATCAGTTTGAGATTATCTAATAAAAACCGTGAACTTGTTTTCATTTATTTATCGATTTTAGTACTTAATATAAAAGTTGCTTCAAATCTGCTGACGAAATTTATTTTTACAACAATTTTATTATTTATACAGTAAATGAACGATTTTATTATATTGATGCTAAAAATAATAGCAGCTTAATATCTAAAATAACTATAGTTTATTCATATTGTAGATTTTATCATAAAATTGGTAAATGTATTTTCAAAAAGTGTTTTAATAAAATTAGTTAAAAAGCACAAGAAATTCCCACAATAATACATTTTTATCATTAATAATTTAATAATTATATGAAATGCTTACATATTTATTTAATATTAATATTACAGATTAAAAAAATAAAGAAGATAATATTTATATTTATATATTTTATAGAATTCTCAGAAACCTAAATGAGAATATTCAGAAAGTATTCCAAATGAATTTCCAATAAAATAACAGTTGAAAGAGAAAAAGATTTAAAGCTGCTGACTTGCTTTTCACTATTTGCTTTAAATACCTAAGTTCGATTTCTTTAAAAGGCAAATAAAATATTCGATATAAACAAACTATCAATTTAGTACACATTAATAAATAAGCTAGTGAATGCTTGAGATTCGTAACATACAAAAAAAAAACGAGATAAAATAGCGAAGATGTGAAAATATGATGTGATGAGTTGATTGAATGAGATTAGCACTGAGCATTGAACACTGAGCATTGAGCATTGAGCACTTGCGATTGCAATTGCAATAAAACTCATGTTGCATGCAACATTGCCACATTGTTGTTGCTGCTGCTGCTGTTGAACGTGCCGCATTCCAAGCCGCACACGAATTGTGCTTATCATATCATTTCGTTTGCAGTTCCATTCAGTTGCCATCTCTTTCTCCCAATCTCTCTATCTGTCTCTCTCTCTCTCTGTTTCTTTATCTGTATTGACTGTTCGCCTGGGCAGCTCCTTGGCTGCTGTTTGCTTATTATTGGATGGTAATGAAAATTTTATGATGGCGACGTTAAGGAAACGGATGAAGGAGCGAGCCACGAAACGAGGCACAGGAAACAGCAACAAAATGGAGACGTTGCTGTGGAAGAAGGAAGGAGGAAGGAGAAATGAGGAAGGGAGGAAGAGAGAGCCAGAGCTTGGTAATGATAATGAGACAATGACGATGATTGATTGATGAGTTCTTTGGCTGTTCATTGCATGCAATGTTGTTATTGCTGTTGCTGCTGCTGCTGTGAGCAGCTGTGGCAGCAGCAGCAACATCAGTTAATTAGTGTGCTACAGTCTTGACTTGGCTTTTTGCATATGCCAAGTTCGACAGCATTTTTCAAATTACAAAATCGACGCGACGCGCCGCGACGGAAGTAAAATGCTTTTACTGCTGCTGCTTGTTGTTGTTCTTATTGTTGTTGTGGTTGCTGTTGCTGTTGCTGTTGCTCTTGTTGTGGTTGCTATTGTTGCCGCCGTTGTTGTTTCTGTTGCTTCATCATACATATTGTGTTTTGCTCTTCTTGGGCTTCTTTAGATATTTATGAGCACATAATAACTCTTTCAACTCTTAAGACGCCCACACACGCATTGTGTCGACATGCATGTTTAATTTCACACACACACGCACACACATACACACACGCATACATGTAGAGGGCACACTCACACACTCATTAATAGACACTTTCATACATAACTGGCTTTTATAACGGCTTGTGGCTTTCCTCTTCAAGGAGGCGCGGCAAACGGAGTCGTTGCTCCTTGTTCCTTTTGCTCCGTTAGGGTTAACCAAATATTACCCAAGGAGCGAGCGAGAGGGAAGCACACACTCACACTCCTACACACTCACACACATGTGTCAGCCCGTTGATAGATGCGTCGACTGTGAACTAAACACTTAAGCAACGTCGTGACCTTTGATCGCCACCAACAAAAACGAGTCTCTGCTTTTTCCTTTTTGGTTTTTGGCCAAACAAAAAAAAAAACAAAAAGGCCAAAAACACCCAAATCAAAATTTTTAGCAACAGCGTTGAGCAATTTATTTTATTGTTGCTCAAATTAACTTAAACAACAACAGTTACAACATTTGCTTGACCTTTTTTCCGTGCAGCTCAGCTCAGTTTTTGTTTTTGTTTTTGTTTTCTGCTTTTGGGTTGTGTTTTTGTTTCCTTGTTTTGCTTGTCGTCGTGTGGTCCACAATTTCCGGTTCGTCCCATAAGACGCGTTGCCTTCCATCTATCTTGAAGTCTGAACGAAATTAGTGATGCTCCCGCCTGTGATTAAGTATTTCAGCTCACGAACAACACTTGCTGCCAGCTAACTGATTTTTGCTTGAATTGAAAAGATTCTTTTCTGATTATTTTCTTTGGAATTGAAAACTTTCCAAGCAAAGATTGCAAATATATTTAAGTATCTTTTTCTCTTTTCTACTTTTTCAGTAATTAAACACATTAATGCATGATTTTTATTTCGTTTAAAAGAGATTAGCTGCGATTTTGTGAGGTTATGTTGTGTCTAGTTAAGTTGGCTGCAGCAACATTTTAGTGAGATTGATTTAGAGTTGCATTTTGGGTAAAGAGAGATAGAGAAAGTAAAACAATGAAGCTTAGCTGCAGCTAAAAGTATTATAATAATGGATAACGGAAATTTAAAAAATGAATTTAAAAAATAAAATACATAATTCAAAATATGATGATGAAATGAAATGAAATAAAATAGAATAAAAAGAAACTAAAATTAAATTTTATTGAGCCAATTAAAAAATTAAAAATGAATTAAAATGAAATTAAATAATATCGAATAAAAATAAATGAAATAAAAAGGAATGAAATTAAATAAAACAAATTGAATAATAAAAACTAAAATAATATAATCAAGTGTGCTTAAATATACCGAAAATAATACATACCACTTCATGCAAAATATACCATATCATGCTAAATATACTGGACTGTCAACCAAAGCCATTTAAAGCCAACTGTTTTTTTTTTTTGCCACAGAAATAATATTTTTGAAACAAACCACAATAAGTAGGTGAATATTAAATAATTTGTTAAAATTTATTTTATTTTCTATAATTTATTTAACATCTTTGGAAAATATGAATAACTCGATTATATAGCATTTGATCTTCACAAAAATCACATCGAGCCTTTTCACAGTGTCATCTCTAAATGAAAACTTTCAAGCGGCTGCAAGAACAACACAAACTTGTTGTTATTGTTGCCGAATGTCAACGATTTGAAGTGTATGATGTTGTTGTTGTCATCGTTTGTGGTTGTTGTTGTTGTTGTTGTTGCTGGGCCTTGTTGTTGCTCTTTTTGTGGTGCTCTTGACTTTGACTCCGTGTTCGCTCTGCTCTTTCACATGCATCGCACATTGTACATACAGTACATAAGTATTAATTGAAATTTTAGTGGCAGGCCAAGGCAAACAAAAAAGCTCACGCACACATTCACGCAAACACACACACACACATATACACTAACACACTTTGCTCTGACTGCGTTTTGATAGCAACTTGTGCGTTTTGTTTGACTGGCGGCTTTTGGTTTGTCGCCATGTCGCTTGTGGCTGCAGCTGCTGCCGTGTTTGTCGTTAGTGTAATATACTATTAAATACCCTGTAAATCGAACAGTTGAACAGCTATGCGTAGTCATGGCAGCATTGAGTTTATAGGGTATATGCAAAGCACAATCGCATTACTTTTTACTTGTTTTTATTTCATTTACTGCGACACTTTCAGTTTATAGTAACACCATTTATTTAAGCCATTTGTAGAGCAAACAATGCAAAAATAATTAATGCCAAAGCATTTAAGAAATAAGCGATATCAGTTCAATTTATTTAAAACACAAATTGAAATAGAAATACTCACTTTAGAATTTTATATTTGCTTTATAGACTTTGCACATTTACTTTAAGTATTTAACTATAAAGTTTTTCACTTTAAGTATTTTACTTTACCTATTTGTAGTTAACTATTCATCTTTTATTCATCACTATTCGGTAACAGTTATAGGGTATTCGTCAGTCGTTCATTAATACTCATCACTCATATTGTTGCCATTATATAGTTGACTTTACAGCATTAGTTTATGTATCCTATTTTCATTTTTTTATTTCAACTATGCCTCTTTAACTTGTTGTCCCTAACTTTACAGGGTATTCGTCAGTCGTTCATTAATGCATGCCACTCATATTGTTGCCATTGTCAGTGTCATTGCAGCTTCACGCAACTCAAATCGATACTTCATTTACCTGTTTTGGCCGCTGGCCCCTTTCACTGCTCTTGTGGCACGTGCCGCGAATTGAATGCAGACTCTGCCCCATTCTCCCCGCCTTTAAGAGATGTTGCTGCTGCTACAGATGTCAGCTGCAGTTTGGCAGCAATTGACACCTGGCCGCGGCTATCAGTTATCCTCGCCAAAGGCAACAACAATCAATTTGCTTCATCGCAGACATTTGACATTGCCACATTGTTGATTTGTTGCTCTCATTGTTGTTGTTGTTGCTGTTGTTGTTGTTGTTGTTGCAGCTGTGGCAAATTGGCTATTGTCGCTGGTTGCAGGTTGCAGGTTGAAAAACAACACGTTTTGCAACTTCAATTCAATTTGCATTTATTTCAGCGTTTAATTAACACGCATTTTCGCTGCTGCTGACAGCGAATTCATATTTTACAAAATCGGCGATTCACACGCCTTGATCTTGCATTTTTTATAAGGAAATGATATATATACATAGCTTGTAGTTTGTGTATAGAAATACAAATTTAAAATAATTTGTCACTGTTCGATATTTCAGTTTGAAAACCAGAAAGCCAACCAAAAACAAATATTGTAACTACAGTAGAGTGTATTATTCTTAAAATATACCAAAAATATATACCGCAAAAATATGTTTGGTATATACCACTGTCTATATTTGGAATATTTTTAGTAGTACTACATTCAAAATATACCGTAGAGAGCAAAATATGCCAGATTGGTTCTTAAATTATACCAAATTAACATACCACAAAAATGTTAAAATATACCTAAGACCCATATTTGGTATACTATATAAAATATACCAAAAATATATACCACAAAAATATGTTTGGTATATACCACTGTCTATATTTAGAATATTCTTAATAGTACTACATTCAATATATACCGTAGAGAGCAAAATATACCAGATTGGTAGTCATTCTTAAAAGATACCAAATTAATATACCACAAAAATATTAAAATATAACTAAGTCTATATTACTATATAAATATAGTACTACATTTAATATATAACATAGAGTTCTAAAAAACACAAAATTATAATACCTTTCCACCCTACTGTTAGCGGGTATAACTCTTAAGTGAATGCCCTTTGAAAAACTTCAATTTGTTGCCGACTCTTTTCAAATGCCTATCCATAAATTAAAAGAAGAAAAACGTAAATAAATATATTATTTATTTAGCTTATGATACTATACTATATAATATAATAAAGCATTGAAGTAACTAAAGTATTAACAAATAATAATTCAAAATAAATTGAAAGTTCATAAATTTACAGCTCTAAGCAAATTTCGAGAAAAATAAAATTTCAAAATGCATTTCACAGAAAATTGAAAAAATATTCAAATAAAAAATATTGCTTGCAATTATAGTTTAAATTTTTGATAAATATTGTAGATAGTGCTAATCAAAGATTTTATACAATACTGAAAATGCAATACGTTCAAACCAATAAACAAATGAAAGAAGAATGAAATAAAAATAGCATTTAAAAATAAAAAAGCAATTAAAAATACAAAAAATGCAAGCTGAAAAGAGACTAGAAAAGTGAGAGAGAGAGAGAGAAAGAAGAGAGAGAGACAGCTATTGTCTGCAGGATATGTTTTAGTTTCACACTTCGACCACGCCCCTCTCTGACCACGACAGCAGCAGCAGCAGCAGCAGCAGGAGGTTTCGGCTTTGACAGCATATGGCGCATACGACAGGTTGGCCGCGAGCATAAAGTGCACAATGTGCAGAGAGCGAAGAAATTAAAATGCAATAATTATAGTTTGCTGCGCACAGTCGCTGCTATTTAAATGTGGCATCGCCTGGCGTGGCGATAAACGCATTATGGTGTGTCAGACTCGCACTACACACACACACACACACACATACACACACACACATAGTCTAGACAAATAAGGCAACAGCAGGGAGCAAACGACAGGCAGCTGCGGTTGAAGTTAACCTCTGCTCTGCTCTGGTGTGTGTGTGTGTGGCAAGCACAAGTGCTAACAGAATATGCCGAGTGCAACCTAATCGCGTATACGACCTGTTTATCAGCTAATTAAAAAGATTTATGCCACTGCAATTATAAACTGTAAACCAGCTCAGCAACTAACCTGCTCAGTCTCTTCCTTGGCTCAAGGACTACACTCTGCACTCATATAACACAACCTAACTAAATCTCAGCTTGTATAGTTACGACCTTGACCATTCACATTGTGGTAGTTGCAATTTTGTGTGACTGATCTGCACTGGGCAACTTTGTATTATCATTGCGATTCATTAGAGGGTAGACTAAACCCGCAAGATCTTCGCTTAAAGCCTTAGTAACAAGCCTGTTAGATTAGTTTGCACTATATTGCAAATGACTATGAATCACAACTGCTGACAAAAAGGAGATTTAAGTCTCTTTAATAGCCGAAATAAGTGAGTATTAATTTTAATTATATCTAACCTTTTTAATGAATTAAATAAATTCTTTTAAAGCTTAAATTCAAATACAATCGCTCACTTCAATATTTACCATTTTGATTTGCAGACTTAGTACTAGCAACTAACCTGCTCAGTCTCTCCCTTGGATCAAGGACTGCACTCATATAACACAACCAAACTACATACATCTCAGCTTATTTAGTTACGACCTTGACCATTGACATTGTGGCAGTTGCTTACTGCAATTTTGTGTGTCTGATCTGCGCTGGGCAACTTAGTATTATCATTGCGATTCATTAGAGGGTAGACTAAACCCGAAAGATCCACGCTTAAAGCCTTAGAAGCAAGCCTGTTATATTAGTTTGCACCATGTTGCAAAATACTATGAATCACAACTGCTGACAAAAAGGAGATTTAAGTCTTTTCTCTTGCTAAAGCATTTCAGCAATAAGCGATGTTAATTAAATTCTTTTACAACAAAAGGCCTTTAGAAATAAGTTTATCTTAGTTAAAAAATAATCTAATTTTTTGAAATAAATAAAATAAATACTTTTAAAGCTCAATTTCCAATACTGGGGCTCACTTCAATATTTCGTATTTCCTATATAGACTTAGCAGCCTCTCTTTAAGTATTTGCAACTGACCTGCTCAGTCTCTCCCTTAAATCAAGGACTGCACTCATGTAACACAACCCAACTACATCTCAGCTTATATAGTCACGACCTTGACCATCCACATTGTGGCAGTTGCTTACTGCAATTTTGTGAGTCTGATCTGTGCTGGGCAACTTAGTTTTATCATTGTCATTCATTAACCATTCGCTGGCAGCCCGAAAGATCCACGCTTAAAGCCTTAGAAGCAAGCCTGTTAGATTAATTTGCACTATGTTGCAAAATACTATGAATATTTTGTATTTTCTGTATAGACTTAGCAACATCACTTTAATTATGTGCAACTAACCTGCTCAGCCTCTCCCTTAGCTCAAGGACTGCACTCTTAACTCATATAACACAACCCATCTCTGTAGCTACGACCTTGACCTTGCAGTTGCTTACTGCATTTTTGTGTGCCTGATCTGCGATGGGCAACTTTGTATTCTCATTGCGATTCATTAGCTGGCCAACTAAGGCCGCAAGATCCACGCTTAAAGCCTTAGGAGCAAGCCTGTTAGATTAGTTTGCACTATGTTGCAAAATACTATGAATCACAACTGCTGACAAAAAGGGGATTTAAGTCTTTTCACATTCGCCACATAATGCAGCAAATTTTCTCTTTTTTAATTTCAATGGCTGCCACGCCCCCCGTCATTCACATATTGTGCACGTGCTGAGACACGGGCAGCTTCACAGTTGTATTTACTGCAAGTACTTTCCCCCCAGAGAGATAGAGAGAGCACAAGCTTAGCTCGAGATATTACACATACGCAGTGTTGTCTGTCTCCAGACAATTCACAGCAGCAACAGCAGTTGTCTATAGAGGATATTTACAAAATAATTCGTTTTATTATGCGAATTTAAATTATTATTTATAAGATTAAGTCTTCGATATATGAATGAAAGTTCGAGATATTACGCATACGCAGTGTTTTGAGCTCCAAGATTATTAGGAAGCAGCAATAAGAAAACGTTCACTCTGAAATTTTAGCAATCAATTTCTCTTATTTGAGTTTCAACAAATTTTTTGGTTTTTTTTTTTTGTAGTATTAATTGTAAGAAATATTCCAACTTAATTTCCAAATATTACACATACGCAGTGTTGTTCGTCCCCAAACAATTGACAGCAGCAGCTGTTGTTTATATAGGGGAAACTTCAATAGCAAAACTTATCAAATAATTCGTTATTGCAATTATTATTTAATCATTTACTAGAATTGCAACTAAGCCTTCAAAGAATATTTCATAAATGAGGGGAGAACTTTCATTCCGAAATTACAAGATTATTATTTTATTATTTCAATTGCAACAACAATTTAAATACTAAATCTCTATTCAAGTTGTAATCTCTTCTCTTAACTGTAAGATTTTATTACTCTCAACAATAGTATTGAAATAATCTTTAAAATATAAGCAATAAATGTGAGCTCAAGATATTAAACATACGCAGTGTTGTCAGTCCCAAAGTTTTTGGCAGCAGTAATAAGAAAACTTGCATTTGCAAACATATAAAATAAGTCCATTTACTTGAATTCCAACCCATTTTCTTTTTCGGGTATTCAATGTATAAGATATTCACACTTAATCCCCAGATATTACGCATACGAAGTGTTGTGAGCAAGCAGCAAGGTTTAGTTGTTAATGGGGGAAAATTCAACTAAAACACTTTATTTTTTATTTGAATTGCAATTTTTGTATATTTTAAATTTTAAATTTCCACCGACTTTTCATTTGAAATGAAATTTTATTAAAATTTAAATTGAATATAATAATTTAAAAATGAGATCTCTTTAATCTTGACAATTAAAATAATATTCAAGTAATATTTATAAAATATATATGCCTTCATATATTACGTATACGCAATGTTGTCACAATCAATACGTAATTGTTTTTTTATGCTGGAAATTTACAAATAATTCTTTTCATGTGAATGAAATGTATTGTATGTAATGAATATTCTTATAAATGCTAATTATCAAATACTATTCAGTAAACTAAGTTCAATATGTTACACATACGCAATGTTGTCACAAGCAATTATTAATGTATATTAATTCTTTATTCATAATATCCTTTTACGTGAATTTAATGTAGTAAACACCCACTAAATTTAACATATTTTAATGTCTTCCTATAAATGTAGTCAAGTAATATTCAGTAAACTAAGCTCAATACATTACACATACGCCATGATGTCCCAAACAATTGAGTGCTGTACTGTATAGTTCTTTTGAAGCGTATTTCAAAATCCAAATTTACAACAAAATTACTTGTATTTCAATTTCATTTGCGTTGTGTTTTTGGAAAATTAACGACACATAATCTTCATGTTATCTAATATTGATGTTAATAAATTCCTTAATGTAAAAAAATTTAATATTCTTAGTTAATATAAACATGCGGTGTTATTTCTTGAATTGTCTGTGGACAAATGTTCTTCTCAGATTCTTAAAAAATGAAATTAATGAAAAAGATTAACTTTAAGTTCTACCGAAATGATTTTCAATTTATTAGCTATGATTTCAATCATTAGATTGTTTTTTTTTTGTTTCTTATACAAAATAAATATCATTGCAAATTTTTCTTGACTTTATTAATTTGAAACTAAATTAGAATTCCTTTGCATACTATAAGAAGTTACAATGTTAATAAATGAAAGTAAATGAATCTGCACTACAATTTATTAGAGATGAATTCCATTAATTAATTGTTTTTGTTTTTGTTTTATTTTTTTTAATGAAAAAGAAGCTGAAACTCTAAATACAAAATAAATAATATTTCATATTTTTCTATGTTACATTATATTGAAACTGAATCCGTTTTCATCTTCATAAAAAGTTGTGTTATTAATAAATGAATTGTCGAATTAATTGTTGCTCGTATTTCAACTGTTGAATCAACCCACCACATGTACATATGTACACACTCCTCTGCGTGTGTGTGTGTGTGTGTGCGTGTATGTGTGTGTGGAGTGTGGAGTGGGTGGGAGTGCAGAGTGTGTAAATTGTATTGAGAAGCTGTTGCATCTGCACGCACACAACGAAAGCTTTGGCCAAGCAAAAAAGCTTTGCATACTTTTATGCTGCTGCTGTGCGAGTCATTCAGCAGCGTCAACTGCGACGTCAACTGCGACGTTAACTGCGACTGAGACTGCGACAGCGTAGTGGAAAAAGCTCTTCTGAGTTGTAGCAAGCATTTCCCCAGCCTGGTTTGGTTTGGTTTGGTTTGGTCACAGCTGTCGGTCTGGCTGCCTGCTGCCAGCTGCCATTTGAATTTGGTTTCATTTCTGTTTTGGGCAGCGGGCGATGCGGCAAGCGGCAAGCGGGAAGGGAGAGGGGACATGGGGCATGCACTTGTGGCGCTGACACTCTTCCCTCTCTCTCTCTCTCTCTCACTCACTTACTCTCTCTCTCTCTCTCTCTCTCTCTCGAACGCTTTGCGTATACCCTTTGCGCACCTTTTTGGCGTGCTGCTGCTGCTCGTTCACTTTTTGCCAAACGGAGCAAAGTTTTCGGGCTTCGGCAATCGTGTGGCGCGAGACTGCGAGTCGAGTGTAATCGTCGTGCCACTGTTGCTGCTATTGCTGCTGCTGTTGCTGCTGCTGCTGCTGCTGCTGCTGCTGGTTGAAGGCATGCATCAAGTGTAACAACAGTTTAGTTTTTCCCGGGAACTTGAAGCAGCGTGTTGTTAGCTGCTGCTGCAAAGGCAACTCACGACAACTCAAATTCGACTCGATTCGTCTCGCAGCGACCAAATAAATCACAACCAAAACACACACACACACACACACACACAGACGCATTCAGACAACGTTTTCAGCGCATTATCGCCAATTTCCGTGTTGCTCTTGATTTTTGTTCATATTTTTTTTATTGTTCCAATTGTTCGCTAATTGTAATTCCAAAAATCGGTCCACTGTTGTTGTTTTTTTTTTTGTACTGGAAGTGTACTCAAGCGAGAGAAATTCGTATCGAAATCAAACGACAGCAAAAGAAGAAAATAACTACAAAACGTAAATACAAACATTCGAAATTAATTCAAAATTTTTGCGCGCCGAACACTTTTGAACGAAGTGAAATAAAACAAAAACGCATAAATACAGGTATATAAAATTATAAATATGCATCAAACTTTTGAACTTTATAAAGTGATAAACAAACAAGAACATTTGTAATATTTTTTGAAAAATACTTTAAATGCTTGAAACTTTCCAACTTGTTTGGCACTTGTGAAATGTATTCAAACTTTGCGTATTGAAAAACTTGCAGGGCCAAAAGCAAAGTTATGAATATATTTGTATATATGTACATACATATATATTCTTAACTCAATCGTTTCGACAATGAATTTAAATGATATTCGCTCTACCTCGGGCTAACCATTTATGAGCACTCGAAAAAGTTGTGTGGAATTATACATAAATATGTTTAAAACAGAAAAAACGTAAAAATAAAAGATTTTACAGTAAGTGCAAACTTCATGTGCACATAAAATAAATATTAAATAACAATACTGCAATCTTAGAATATATGTGCTTTTATAACGTATTTATTTATAAATAACAAAATAATAATACTGGAATTTATTTATAATAAAAAATATTTAAAAAAAAACAATGCTATTGTAAAATATGTTATTATAAAATAATACAAAAAATAATTATAGTAAAATTGTAAAATATATATACATAAAATAATAATAATAATAATACTGCAATCATGAAACATATTTTCTTATAAAATAATAACAATATTTTCGATGAAATGTTTGCTTTATTTTGGTGTCATTTTCTAGTAAAATAAACCATTATTTATTAAATTGAAAATGTTACTTATGTTATGGTAAAAAATAAACTTGGCATTTGCTTTTATAAAGCACGTTTTAAGAAACTTATTGAAAGCAAATTATGAATATTAAATAATGAAAAACAATGCAACTATATTTATAAAATATTTGTTAAAGTTTGGATTTCTTTCAGTAACTTAAATTGCTATGTTTTTGACATACTTTTAAATCTTTCAAATGTAGTTGCAGTGATGTTTAAGACACTATTATATAGATAGTGCGAATTCTCCACTTAAATTAATTTAAAAAAATATGTGACAATATATATTTTAAATAAGCTGAAATTAAAGAAATGCACATCCATTCTTCATAAACTTTTCTCCATTCTTTTCATAGCTTAAAAAATTTTTGAAACTAGAAAAAAGTATGAAACTAGTTTCATAAATTTATGAAACTTTGTTTTGTTATTTGACGATTCTTCTGGCGCTACTTCATTGCCTCGTTTTAACTATTATTTTGCGAAGCTTAATTTATAAAATTTCTTTTTTATTTGACAATTCTTCTGATAGTATTTCACAGTTTCGCTTCAGCCATATTTTCTTGGTGCGAAATTTAGAAACTTGTGCTTTCATTTGACGATTCTTTTGTCAGTATATCGCAGCCTCTATTTTGATTATTCTTTTTGCACAATATGTTGTGCTATTTTCTTGAAGCGAAATTTGCGAGACTTGCTTTTTTATTTGTCAATTCTTCTGGCAGTATTTCGCTGCCTCGCTTTAACTATTTGCGCATAATGTTGTGCTATTTTCTTGAAGCGTATTAGTCTGTTATCGAGTGTCTGTTTAGCCGGAACTGTTAGATAAGGCGAGCAGCCTGGTCATGGCTCTAGCTGTAGCTGTAGCTGTAGCTGTATCTCTAGCGTTGGCTACCGACCGCATCGCATCGCATCGCATTGAATCGCATTCGTTGTGGCAATCGCAATCGCAATCGCACGTGGAGCGCACAACGATACGATTAATGTGTTTGTAATCAACATTGATCGTAAATGAACTCATCGCTTGTCATAATTAATTCAATGAATACTTGTACGCAGCACCCGCGATATGGTTGTAAGAGTGTGTGTGTGTGTTGGATCTTTCGCCTCGTTGTGTATACGAAGCGTGTGACTCAGCAAACAACACATTTGATGTGCAAACTTTTACTTATTTCCCATTTTGTTCTCGCTCTTTTTCCCACCTGCGTGTTCAGTGTGAATGAATGTGAATGTGAATGTGAGTGAGTGTTTGTCGGTTGATTTATTGTTAGGCTCGTTATTGCTTTGCCACCGCAATATGAATCGTTGGTCACAGAGCTCAACTAAAACGGTTGCCCATTTAACGACTCTATCAACTCCATCGATGAGCTGCCAGCTTTGAATACCCTTTTATTGATAGAAGCAAGAATACAATCAGGTTTTGTTTTCCATTCAATCCGTTTGCTCTCTTCTCATCCTTTTACGTTAGTGTATCTCTCTATTCACATTTGTTTTGCTTTTTTTCTGTTGTTGTTTTTATGTTAATGCATTGCTCATCTTTTACATTTAATTTATTTACTGATATGCCAAACAGTAATCGCAATCGATAATGTGATAAAATACTTATAGAATTTGTTTTGTTTAGCTTTGGCTTGACGATGATGATAATGATGATAATGATGATAATGCTGATGATGATGATGATAAGGATAAGCGACGCCAAAGAGCATCGAAGAGCATTCATTACCATCGTCATTGGCATTGGCATTGTGGCATTGTGGCTTTGGCATTGGCTATAGCTCATTGTCGACTTTAGCTATTACTCATCAAAAATAATCATTAACACCCCATTGTCACAGTGCCTCATTATGTTTGCTCCGATTATAGTCATCGCCATCGTCATCATCAGCATTTTCATTGGCATTGACATTGGCATTGGCATTTGTTGCATTTGCCGCTCTCATGCAAATGTGCCTCCAGAATTCAAAGCGGGGATTTTGTTTCGGGGATTTTTTTTTACCGCTAGAGTTGACAAGCGAAATATCTGTGTGTGCAAAATGTTTGTTTATCTCCCTTTCTCTCTGTCTGGGACAACCTTGCATTTCAGCTAATTGATGGGCATATATTTTGATATATTATGTGTGTGATTGTGTGGGTTCGATTTTAATTGATCTAAGGTATTATGGCTGACGATTCTTTTTGTTAAAGCTTTTACCTTTGCTCTCCTCTAGATTGTTATTTTTTCCTTTATTTCCATTTATTTTGATAGTATTTTTACCTTTTCATCACTTTTAAGCAGTTTACATTTCATGCATTCGATATTCCCTTAGCCTTTTTCTCTGTTTTAAGTTGAATTTGATTTATATTTTTGTTATACCGAATTACATCTTTTCTCTCTTTTAAATAGTTTATTATTTCACAATTTATTTACATTTCATTCTTCTGATATTATTTTTACCTTTTTTCAAAAATAGTTACATTTCCTTCAAATTTATTTACATATAATTCTTTTGATATTATTTTTAATTATTTCCTCTTTTTTCAATAGTTGAATTTCTTGAAAATTATTTATACATTTCATTCCTTTGATATAAGATTAGCAATTTTCTCACTTTAAAGTTTAGTTACATCTAATTCTTTAGAATTAGTTTTTCTCTCTTCTCTTTTTAATATTTTAATGTTTTCAAATTTATTCACATTTAAATCTTTTAACATTATTTTAACTTTTTTTTTTGGTTTTTTTTTTTTATTTTCCTTGATATAAATTTAACATTTTTTTCTCTTTTAAAGAATTGTTTTGATTTCATTTATTTTCAATTATTTTAGCAATTTTTTCTTTTTTAATTGTATTTCTTTTATGTTTAATTACATTAATTTCATTTATTTTGCATTTTTACTCATTGAAATCGTAATATTTTACAATTTATTTGCATTTTTATTTTATTTTTCTATATTTTCTATAAATGTATTTATTTTAAATATATTATATCAATATTTTATTCTTTTGATCTTATTGTGTCGCTTTAGTTACTAATAAATTTCTTCTAGTTTGGTATTTTGAAATTTATTTTGCATTTACTAATTTCCCATTCAGTTTTTTCGTTGTTAATTTTTTAGATATTTGGTAAAATATATTTATAATTGTTTAACGTAATTTAGTTTTCAAGCAATTTCTTCTTACTTTTTTATGAATTTTATAATGAATGCATTTTATTGCCATTATTCTTTATGTTCTATTGTTCAATTCTGTGATTTATTTCCTCCTCTTTATCTGTTGATCTTTTATTTGATGCTTGGGAAAAAAAAATGTCAAACGCTAATTCCGTAAAAATACTATAAAAAAAAGGCAAGCTCAGCTCTTGCAGCGCCTCTCGAACAGATTATTCATGCCATATACTTTCTATATCCATATATTCAAGTCCCTTGGTAATGTCGTATAATGCATTGAGAGAGCACTGCTGTGTCATCTTTTTATCTTGCAACCTATTAAATGTGACCCACACTCTTTCTCTCCCTCTCCCCCTCTCTTTCGCTCCTTTCGGTTAACAGTTTCTTCAGCTCATTGTGGCCATTAGCCAGGCAAGTTTTTATCTCTCTCATGAGTAATCGCGCAGTCAATGGCGTATAAATACACATTTGTGACTATCTCTTCGGGCTATGCAGATTAACACCACGATTCACTCTCTCTTTCTCTCTCTCTCTTTTTCCCTATCTCCCTCCCTTCTATCTCAATTGGCCACAACAGAAAAGCGTTAACAGCTAAACGTTGTTGGCGATTCAAGCTGAAGCGAGTCAAGTTATCCAATTAACGATTCCGATTACAACACAAACACCTTGTGAACAAAACAACTTGATGAATTATCAATCAAGAATCGTTTTGCTTTCAGTGCTTGAATAGTTCGATTTACGATTTCGTTCGTTTCAATGTCATTAAATTATACATAATCTTTGCGTTAAGTATGCAATAAATATGTGACAACATATTTTATTGTCGCATAAGAAACTCAATATCTTATGCGACAATCAAATGTCTAAGGAATGAGGCCGAAACTTTATTTTTCGTGATGAATCATAACTAACACAGATAACTTGTTTGAGAACATAATAATTTTATTTCATGATTACAAGATTACTATTGCTAACTTTAATAAATATTCATCATATATTGCATATTTTAATGTTAAGTTAATTACAGCAAAAACAGTTGAAAGGAAGCGATTGCTTCTTACTATAAATACCTTCAAGATTTTAAGAGCAACCTTTAATATACGTTATACATCTTTATAATATTTTTATTGCAAGTTTCAAACTATTTTATTACAACACTTTTTCAACAATAAACATGCTAAGGATCATAAATATTAATACATTTTATTCTTATATTTCACATTCAATAGTTTAAAATAACAAGTTTACAAACCATGCCAAACTTTTGAAGAATAGCTTAAACGAATTTTTAGCATCATTATAATATTATTATTATAAATTAATGTATATATTTTAGACAAAGCTTACTACTTCTTCATTACCTACAACATTTTGAAGACAATTTAAGAGATGTTTTCAAATTGTTAAATTATTATATTGACAATTAATTTTATATACATAATGATATCTATTTTCAATAATTAATAATAATTAATTATTATCTTCACGTTCTATTACTAAATTTCTCCAATTCGTACATAATTTTCAAAACAACTTTAAAGTTATTTCAAAAAAATAAGTATTTTTAATAGTATTTTAATAGCTGCAACTTTCATTATTTCTTCGTCTTTTATATCTTTTTGAAAAACCAAATTCTAATTGCAAATTTCACTAACTTCAACATTTATTATTCAATTCCTCCAATATTTGCGGATAACTTTAAGGATATCTTCGCATTACTGAAACATAAGAGTGTCAAATTTCAATAAATTTCATTTATATACATTTCAATAGTCATTTAATAGCTACCAAAATAGTTTTTCAACCCAGTTCCCAAGACCTTCGACCTTTCAGTTCTCTGGGGAGCGATTGTTGCTTTGTTGCCTGCAACATTCTTTTTTTTTCGGGAGCAACTTTAAAGAGAGTCGAATTACTCCACATTAAAGTTGTCGAGAAGAAGAAAGGTCTGGTCAGACATTGCCTCATACAGTGGCTTCTAATCGGCAACTCCCAACGGCAATTCCATTACCTGACAACAGTTTTAGGTACTTTTATATTTGCTTAGTTAAGCAAAAAGGACTCGAGCAAAAAGTTAGCATATGAAATGCCAAAGCACAACGTCCAGATACCCTGCATATTTCCCCAAACACTTTTTTTTATTGCCGAAAACCTTTTTACTGGCTGTGGAATAATAGCTTATATGCTGACAGTGGAAATGAGAAGTTTTCACACGCGTTTTTACGATATGAAAACTTGCGAAAATATTGGTGTTTTTTTTTTTGTTTTTTAATACAAATTGCGTTTACTTTGTGAAGAGTTTATAGTGGTGGCGACGTAACGTTTGATGGCTTTTTGCAGGGTATAAAAAAGGGACATAAAAAGCAGTCTCAGCATTGACGGTGCAGGAAATGGGGAGTGAAAGTGGAGTTGAGCTTAAATATTCATATAAATATGGACAGGCACTCATTTGGTTGCCACGCCGCCTCGAGGTGGGGCGTGGAAGGGGGCGTGGACGGGGCGTGACTCTTGCCCTTATTGTGGGCCTTTTTCTGCGGGGCTTCGTTGTTGTATGTTAGTTTGCCAAACACTAATTGAAACGCTTGCAACAACAACGAGACAAGCACAATAAAGGCGCGCTAATGTGACAGCTGAAGGAGATGAATACACTCACACCACGCAACGAATACACTCATGAGCTATGCTTTCGGCCTTTTGGGGGCAGCCACAAAGCAGCAACAAGTCAGATGGAGTCCCGACAGTTCATTAGGGATCAAATTTAAGTCAACACACACAGACGGGCGAAACTAGTGAAAATTGTCTCATTAGTACAAGTACTCACACTCACACATACACTCATACACACACACACACACTCTTACTCTCACATTCACGCACTCACACTTAAAGAAAGCAGGCCATAATTTTCTGGCAAGTCGCTTGCCAATAAAAATGAGCACAAACTTGTCGATGTTGTCGTAGGCTTTGCAGACCCAACGACCACGCCCACACATACACAAACCCACACCCAACGCCCACTCTGGCACGCCTATTGCCATATCGTCGTATACTTGATATTGTACATACAATACATACGTAGAACACGACAGACAAAAAAAAAAGCACACGACAAAATTCATTCGCAAACAATCTAAAGTCTAACAAGAGTGGAGAAACTACACAAAACTAGAGCTGACAACAACAAAAACCAACATCAGCCGAACCAACAACAACTAAATTCTAGACTAAAACAAAGTTGCATATAAATTTTCGCACGCACTGTGGTGCACAGTACAACCAAAAGTATTTCAATTCTTTGAAAGTATAAACTACTCAGGAAATTAAAAACAATCTTTATGAGATGGCAACAAAATTTGAATTATTTTCAAACGTTGTTCAATTTGCTCATCATTTTATTTTTAATTCGAAAATGAGCATTTAATATCAGTCTTATTTGTTTAACTCAGAGCTCACATTAATGTCACTCTTATTGGATTAATTCAGAGTTCAATTGATGTACCGCAAAGTATCTTAAATAGTAGCTCAGTTGCAGAACTTAAAAAAAGACTCTAATTTCAAAAAGTATTATATTGAACTATCGAGACTTATTGACAGTGTGCCCAGATGAACATTCGTAGAGTAGCATTCCAAGAATCCGCTACTTAATTAAACATTTCTTAGCTTACGTTAGTAACTGAAACTTCACAGTCTCACTAAGAAAACGAAACCGGTAGGAAATGTATGTAACAGGTAGAAGGAGGCATCTCCGACCATATAAAGTATATATATTCTTGATCAGCGACAACAGCCGAGACGATCTAGCCATGTCCGTCTGTCTGTCTGTTCGTCTGTCCGTCTGTCCATATGAACACCTAGATCTCAGAGATTTTAAGAGATAGAGCAATAATTTTTATTTCGACAGCATTTGCCACGCCCACTTCAACCCCCGCAAATAAAAAAAAAATCGATTAACAAGCGTAATTTTAAAGCTAGAGTTGCGAATTTTGGTATATACAATAAATACTATAGTAGTTATGAAATTCCTGAAAATTTGGTTGCGATCAGATAAAAATTGTGGAAGTTATTAAAGAAATATTTTTGTATGGGCAAAAACGCCAATTTACTAGGGGTCTTAGTTGCTTTGGATGACAATCTGATATATTGTGCCCTCTATGGTATATTTTGAATGCGGTACTATATCGATATACCAAATATACCATTAATATAGCTTTCTTACTTGTTTTCACTGTAAATAGGGAATTACGCACATGCAATAAAAAACACACCTTTAGTCAACTATTTTTTAGTTGCTTTTTATAGTCTTTTCTTTTCTTGCGGTTTTCGTACAAAAATTGTTGAGCAAACAAACAAATATTTTTCAAGGGCAACAACAATGTTGCAACTTGTGGTTGCAAATAATTGCAGTTAGCTCTTCAAATATGCGAGTAGAATACGTCAATGCAATTTGCATTCAAATTCCTTTAAAAACTCAAAAAAGCAATTTCATTATTAAGGAATGAAAAAATATAAAAATAAAATATATAGTATTAAAATTATATAAAACAAAAAGCGTAAACTGTTCAATATTAAACATGCCTCAAGCGATAATTTCTACTGCCATAAATATTGATAATCGTTTCAGGGGGAAAAAACATTTTTTTTTTTAAATCCCTTCTGCGTAGGATTTATTGAACATTACTTTTAAAATAACTTTAGTTTAGTTTATAAAGTTATACAAAATAAAAGTGTGACCGAACTTCATTCAACTTCTGTCGAAATTAAGCACATTTTTGAGGCATTTGAACGATATCGAATTCAATTATTTTAACGAAGTTGAGATAGCTTTTGTGACACTGTTGTCTAAGTAAGCGTAGCAACAGCTCATAAGTGATAACGGAACTGTGTGAACGTGTGTGTGTGTGTGTGTGTATGTGTGTTGTGCTGTCATTTGGTTGTTCGGGTCGTTGGCTTCTCATTCTGCTGCTCGACTGCTTTTTTGTGGGTGGCGGTGGGAAAAGGGAAGGAGAATGGGGAAAGTGGAAAGAGGAGTAAGCAAAGAGGCCAGAGGAATGAGGAATGGGAACAGGAGCTGAGAACTGGGCTCGGTTTGCTGTTGGCTGGCTGATTGTTGTAGCCACTGATAAGCGCTGCCAGTTGTTGTTGCTCTTGTTGTTATTATTGTTGCTTGTTGACAGTGCGTAGAGTGTGGAGTGGGAGTGGGAGTGGGAGTGGGAGGAGGGGAAAAAGGAACAGCGCCTAGCTGTGTGTTGTATGTGTGAAATTGTTGTAATGCCTGCGGCAGCGACGATGGAGACGACAGCGGTTCCTAATGCGAAACGTCAATGTTTGTGGAGCAGGCGAAAGCATGTGTGAGGGTGTGGAGGGTGGTAGGAGGGGGAAGGGGGTGGTGTAAGGTGTGCAGTTTAAATTGCCTTTTTGGTGTCAGTCGGAAGAAGCAGACACAAAATTTGTGCCAAGCAAAGCAAAGCAAAGCAGCCAACAAAAAATGATAAATATGCATGCGAATGTGTGTGCGTGTGTGTGTGTGTGTGTGTGTACTCACTGTACTCATGAGTATTTATTTATGTTTGTTTTCTGTGTCATTTGAATTGTCTTGACGGCGTCGTCTGCTGGTTGCGCTTATCGCTTATCCATGCCCGAAAAAAAAAATAACCAAATAGCGACAACAGCAGCTTAAGCGAAAGCAAACCAAACCGAAACGAAACGAACCGAGCAACAACAGCAACAACAACAATAGAACAAATGGCATGCATAATTACTTGAGCCCAGAGCTTATGCATGTATGTGTGCTACAATGTGTGTGTGTGTGTGTGAGAGATTAAACCCCAAAATGCTCGGATCTAGCGGTATACCACCATGATGGCCCTTAAGCCATCACATTAATTGCTACAGCAAATATGTCAAACTACCGCACATTCACACAGACACAGACACACACCCACACAAACAGACAGACACACACATACACACCCACAGAGACTGACTCAGAACACAGCAACGAGTCACACTTAGAGCCACGTTGATCACTTGGCTTTTGCGTTTAACCACACGAAACACAACAAGTCAAACTGACTCACAAAATGGGGTATACACTTCCACCGCATACCCTACACTTCAGCTTATTACAAGCACATTAAATATGCAAATACGTGCAAATTAACATAAACACAATTTAATTCCTTTGGCATTCGAATAAATTACAATTTCTGTGACAAATTTTCAATCGAATAAAGTCAACTTTAACGACGTGTAGTTAACCTAGAATTTAAAGTTTAAAGTGAATAATATAATGTTGGCAAAAATTGCAGATATCTAAAGTGAAAACAAGTAAGATAGCTACAGTCGAGTGTGCTCGACTGAGAGATACCCGCTACCCATTGTGAATTAATCACAACAATGCGTTATTAATTCAAAATATGTCAAACTAATATAAAGTAGAAATACTAAATATATACTAAATACTATATTTGGTATATTTATATATTACCACATTAAAACAAGTTAGAAAGCTACAGCCGAGTGTGCTCGACTGAGAGATACCCGCTTCCAATTGCGAATAAATCACAACAGTGCGTTATTAATTCAAAATATGCCAAACTAATATAAAGTAAAAATACTAAAATTATACCAAATTATATATTTGGTATATTTATATAGTACCGCATTGAAAATATACCATAGATATAATATACCAAATTATCTGCCAAAGAAACTTAACTTTCTTACTTGTTTTATATTAAGTAGAGATGATTCTTATATGCAACTCTTGATTAGCACTTTAATTAGAGCTAAGGTTTGATTTTGGAATTGCTACTTACAAAAATGAACGACTTCGTATGCAAACTAAGAAATAAACAAATTTATATATTTGATCGAAAAACAGAAGAGAAAGAGACAGCTTATCTAAGCTTTATAGCTTATGAATAACCTTTACTTTTTTAAAATTTGTTTTAGTTTATGTTATTTTTACTGTGAACAGTGTCGCATGCAACAAATTCTGCTTGGGAATTACGCACATGCAATAAAAAACACACCTTTAGTCAACTATTTTTAAGTTGCTTTTTATAGTCTTTTCTTTTCTTGCGGTTTTCGTACAAAAATTGTTGAGCAAACAAACAAATATTTTTCAAGGGCAACAATGTTGCAACTTGTGGTTGCAAATAATTGCAGTTAGCTCTTCAAATATGCGACTGAAATACGTCAATGCAATTTGCATTCAAATTCCTTTAAAAACTCAAAAAAGAATTAAATTATTAAACGATATGGAACATATGAAAATAAAATATATTTACGTAAAACAAAAAGCATAAACTGTTCAATATTAAGCATGCCTCAAGCGATAATTTCTACTGCCATAAATATTGATAATCGTTTCAGGGGGAAAAAAAATTCTTTTTTTAAATCCGTTTTGCGTAGGATTTATTGAACATTTTTCCCCCCATTTTGCGTCGAAGTGCAGCAATCAAAGCGAGTTTGCAACAGTATTTTTCAGTGCCAGCAGCTGTTGAGACACCCCCAAGTAGTATAGTATTCCCCATAGATCCAACAAAATATATTTGGTAGTATTTGCCATATTATATTACAAGAGTTCTTTGGCCTTGAAAGCAAATTGCAAAACAATCAAAACATTTGATACTATTTGCAGCTATTTAATATTTTCTTTTCAATTTTTTTTTTATTTTTGGTATTTTTTGCATCTTTGCGCACAATTGTTGGCTGTTGTTTTAGATTATTTTTGGCATTTATGTATTTATTTTATCGGCGGTACCTGACACTGAGCCAAGGTCCTGGCCCTCGCCATCGCCTTCGTTCGGGGCCATTGGCAAATCCAATGAATCTCATTGTATTATTGGGGCAACGATTTGCGCTCGAATGCTCGCAATTTGAAATATGACTGTGCCCCATGGGGCAAGGCAGCGAGAGACACCTACCACCTACCACCTCCCACCTACCACTCGAACCTGCCACATGCCACATCAACCCCCTTCCTCCATTGCCCTATGCGTGGCGTTTGCTTCTTCTTCTTCTTTTTTTTGTATACTTCCATTTCCATTACCATTTTCATTTTCATTTTCATTGAGCTTGATTCGCTTTCGGTTTTTGCTCTGTTTTCTCTCTGTGTCTCTGATTGTTTGTTTGTTTCGCTTGTTTATTTGTTTTTCATCAGATTCTTTTGCTCTCGCTGTTTCTTCCTTTCTCCTCTCTCCCTCTTTGCTGTCTCTCTTTCTCTCGCTCCGATTCATTAGCATTTTTGTCGCATTAAAAATTGGCCCACAGGCATTTGCTTTATCTTTGTTTGTTGTTCTTTCTCCTCTCCCTATCTCCGCTCCCTCCCTCTCTCTCCCTCTCTTCCTTTTATTTTCTTCTTCTTGTTGCCCGTCAGCCTGTTGCTATTATGTATTATTGTTGCTGTTGCTGTTGCTGCTGTTGTCTGTCAATATTTTTGAGGCCATGTTTTGTGCGCCGCCTTTGTTCATCGCCGAGCACTCGCAATTCGTCAGGCAGCTCTCAGACCCGCAGTTTTCTCAGTTTTTTTTTTTCGACTACCCTGTATGTGTTTGGCTAACGGGTATGCCGCATAGTCACTCTGCCTTGTTGCTTACTGCACAGTATCTGCTAGTCGAGAGCTTGCAACGTTGTTTATAAAAAGAACTTCTAGGTTCTTTTGTCAAAAGTATTTCAAAGGAAAACTTGTTGCAACAAAAAGTGTGGGAAACTGCGAGCACGTGGCATCTGCTAGTCGAGCTACTCACTACACAAATAAAACAGTGCAAACATTTTTAATTGTATGTCCAAATATGTATTTTTACTTATTTTTGTTATAGACTTTATTTTAATGACGGACTATATGTTTTATTTGTGTTTGGAAATAAACAAAAGGGTCTCTGAGTATCAATGTTAAACATCATATTTAAAAGCTAAAGTACAACAACTTTTTGCATGAAATAAAATATATACATATGCGACATCATCTATTGGAGTATAATGATTGCGATGTTGTTTTCCTATAATTCAAAATCAACTAAAGGGTCTCTGAGAGTCAAAGCTACGCTATGCATTACGAAGCTAGAACAAACAGAGCTTTGTGTATTTTAAAATATATATGAAACTTCCATAGACTACAGTGAATAAGTATTAGTTGAATGATAATCAATTGCATCTAAGAAAACAATTAACAAAAGGGTCTCTGACAGTTAATACCACCCAACGTATTTAGTAGCTATAGTTAACAATGGTTTTAAGTTATCAAAAAAATAAATATAAGAAACTTTTATAAACCAAATCGAAGGATTTGTCCTTGCAAATCAATAACAGCCAAGTTAAATGGAATTGACAATAAAGAAAAGGGTCTCCGATAGTCAAAACTACGCAGTATATTACGTAGGTTTAAGCTAGAACAAGCACATATGAAATTTACAAAAACTATTGTGTATGAGTATGAGAATAAGATTCAATTAAAGCTAATAAAACAATTAAGAAAAAGGTCTTTGATAGCCAACGGATTTGGAAGCTAGAGTAAACAGAGTTTTTAAGTTGTCCAAAATATGCTTGAAAGAAGCTTTTATAAAATATATTGAAGGAGACGTACTGAAAATTAATAACAGAAAATAAAAGAACAAAAAAAAAATATGTTTAAACTCATAAAAAATAACTAAAAAGTTACTGACAGACAGTTCTTATTTTGTGCAGGGAATATAAAGGATGAGTTTTATCATTAAAGATGTTGTCTTTGACAATAAATAATAGTGAATGGAAATGTTTTTTTTAAGTTTACAAAAAATAACGATAGGTTCTCAGAGAGTCACAAGCTCCATTTGCAAAATTCAACTGAGCTTAGAAAATGAAACATTATTTTTATTTAAAATATATTATATAAATACAAATTATACATATATATGTTATATGCATATGCATACAATATAATATTATTTGCGTTGTACAAAGTTGCTTTATCTGAAACAATATGTTCTAATACTTAATTTGCATATATGACAATACAAACTAAGTAATATTACAATTTATTTCAAATAAAGCAACTTTGTATAGCGCAACTTTGAGTTGAGCTCGTTTCATTTCTCCAGCTACTTAAACTTTAGCTTCTCCTTCGCGTACATTGTCCATGATTAAAAGGGGGAGGTGGAGAAGGAGGAGGAGGAGGAGGAGGAGGAGGCAACTTGTCAGCTCCAAGATGAGCAGAATGCATAGCTGTGGCAGCTGTTATAATTGCAAGCAGATGAACTTCAACTTAAAAGTGCGGAGCGTACGTGTGCAAAAGAAGGCTTCAACTGTGCTCAGTCGTATTAGCTGCGGCATGCGGCATGCGGCATAACGTATACGACGCGTGGTTTGCGTCGTGGTAGTTAGCATACTTGCGCTTATTATGCATCCCAAGTCACTCTCCGGTGGCACCTCCGCCTCCACCTCCACCTCCATCTCCACCTGACCTCTAGCGTGCTCGTATATTAGCATTTCGAAAAGGCCAAATGCACTCAGCAGCCCAGCCAGTCAGCCAGTCAGTCAGTCAGTCAGCCCTTGGAGCAGGTCACAGCACACACCTTGAGTAAGAAGAAGAAGAAGAAGAAGAAGGGAAAGCCAAAGCCAGAGCCAGAAAGTCGGAGTGTAGCAAAGCCAATTCGAGCTCAGCATTCGCGTTGTGGTCCGTTTTTAAGAGCGCCATTAAATTTGTATATAAAGCTAGAAATGTGTACGCTGAAATGAATATAGATTTCTACGCAGATATATACTATACATGTATAGTATATATATATATATATATGTATGTATATCGTATATAGTATATGTTTATGTAATGCTGCTTCGCGCTTTGCTTATGTACGCGTCTTTATGCTTTCACCTTTCAGACTTTTGCGTGCTACACCTGTCGAGCAGGTCAGAGATAGAAAGAGAGAGAGATTGTGTGTGAGCGAGAGAGCCTGCTCTGTGCACAGTTATGCCAATGCAACACTGTGCTAATCACACACACACGCATACAACTGTAAAACATGTGTGGCTAATTTGGCATTTATAAAAATAAACACGAATGCCCTCGAGGCAGACACTGAGTGTGACTAGCAGATACTCTGCAAATATGCCTCAACGAATAAAGTCTATAAAATTAACATACATTAGGATTAAACTATTAAATCATTTTGTTGTTGACAAGTTTGAGTCATTAAAATAGACTGTTATTTAGAGACAATACAATAATTGTTTATTTGACTTTGCGTTTTCACTTATAGCAACAATATTTTATATTATAATTTCTCTTAAATGATATTCTATACTCACAGATAAATTTTACATATGTTTGCATTTGATTAGAGGCAAATCCATATTTCAATCAAGCTCATTTAACACAAATAAACATTGTAAATAAATTGACCGCAAGCAAGCTTTGGCAGCAACTTCATTTGCAAAAAGTTTTAATGAAATGTTTTGCAGTAAATATAGAATACAATTTCCATCCCAAATAGAAATTGATATACAACATTTATATCGAGCTATCAATGAAAATTCACATACTACATTATATAGATTTCTATTTTTTACTAGCATAAATTATGGAGTAATTGGAGTTGACTTTAATTTAAGAGTAAATATTTGCCATTTACAAAGTTGTTCTCGGACCTTAAATTTATATTTAATGCAAGTGTTATAAAGGACAAATAGACTGTCAAAGTACAGCTTCGCAAAAAGTTCTTGTAAAAATTAGATGGTAAATATAAAGCCAATAAAAAGGACATTTTCTAAATTAACTTTAAATACCTTCACTTAAAAATAATTTATAATTTATTGCAACAAATATATAGACATAAAAATAACTGCGAGTCAGGCAATCCTTAGCCTTTATATTCATATTATTCGCCAGATTATTCGGCTTTAAAATATTAATTAACTTAATGCGACCCAAATTTAAAATTAAAGTCAGTTCAAGCATATTTTCCATACATTTTCAAATATTTACGTTATATAGAGTTTTTCTCAGATTTCAGACTTCGACTTACTTTACGTATTATAACTAAATATATTATAAATATGTCACAAAAATTCGATATTTATTTTTGTCCGAAATTTCTATCATTAATGTTAGAAAACATATTACTAGAATGAAATATGAAATAAAAGTTAAATGTCAGTCAAACATTCTTATATGTATGTTATGTATATTTTCTGCACTTTAAAATAATAAAAAAGTAATAAATAAAAAGTAATATTATATATAACTTTAGCCTTTATATTTATATTTTCAGCGCTTTAAAATAAGAAATAACTTAATTTCAACAACATGTCATTACAAAATATATTGTATGTTCTATATTAATTGTCACTTAAAGCTCATTTCTTAGATATCTTATTTATATTTTTATATATAAAAAATAGACAATCAATATGTTTGTTAATAGAACTTTCTTTCTTTTGCAAGATATTTTTATTTTTCGTTGAATTTCCATTTAAAACTTTATGATAACAAAAAGTAAATTTGCAAAGACATTTAATTACAATTTAGAGGGCATTTCTTGGCCTTTATTTCAAACATTTTGCTGGCACATCTAACTTGTTCTCGCAACCAAGTTATAGTATTTTGTGTTATTTTTCGCACTTTACGATTGCGATGATTGCGTGACAAGCAAACAGTGAAAGAGAACCAAGAGAATGCTTTTGCTAGAACGCAGCCATTACGCTTATTATTTATAATTTTATGGCACGTGGTTATTTATCTGCAATGCATTTGATTGAATGAGCGTGCCCAGAAGATAATGCTGAAAGCGCAGAGCAGAAAGTGGAAAGTGGAAAGAGTGAAAAGAGGGAGAAAACCTTTCTAGTTGAGAGAGAGAGAGAGAGAGAGACAGTCGATGTTAACAACAGTTTTGCAGGCTAAATAGATTAAGCAAACCAATTTTGGCCTTTATGCAAATCGAAAAGCCAAATTCAATTGCAAAAGTTTACGGCTTTTTTGGCCAGATTTGATAGCTTTTTTGAGTGCTTGAGTGTGCCAAGTGCTGGGCACAATGGACACGCCTTCACATCCGTCTGCCCCCTCATCCCCTTCCTCCTCCTCTTGCTCTTCGTCCATAAATATGCGCGGAATGAGAAAGGAAATGAGATATTCGAGCTACGCTGCGAAAGTTCTGCATAGATTATTATGCTAAACATAAAATACCCTGTAAAAATGAAAGAGTGGGTGTTGAAAAACGAGTTGAAACTAAATGAAAATTGTATTAAAATAGCATTAAAATTGTGATACAGATTAACTCATAATTGAAGTGGTGTATTAATTATTTTAATGGCCAGCTCAACGCACTCAATCGCAATGCAAATGAACGACAAATTAATGCATTGCACAATTATTAGCAACAATTTCACAAAGTGAGAATATGAAAATGTGCAAATGAATGCAATTTGCAATTATGCATATTAATGGCCAGCTGAACAAATTGACGCAGAGTCGAGCCTGCAATTATAAACTTTGACATATGCAACAGCAATTGCAACTTGCAACTCGTGTGCTCAACCTATTTTTTTTTTTTGTTGGACTTGCTGCCGCAATTGACCTCAAAATTTGTTGCAGTCGAAACCGCTGAAAATTGTTGGCTTACAGCACGTGCCGTTCATTCTCCCACTCTTTCTCTATCATTCCCTCTCTCTCGCTCTCTTTTTACCACAAGCAATTCACAGTGCAGCAACTAGTGCAAGAACTCACAACTACACCAACAACATCTCCACTCAATACTGAGGTTCAGCAACTGTAATCCATTTACCCCTCTCCTCACCCCTCTGCGCTCAACTCGTTTAACTTTAACAAATTTTTGTGTCTAAGCCACAACGAAAGTTATCAAGAGCCAGCGAAGCAGCAGCAACAGTAGGAAGGCGCATGGCCAGCGCAAAATCACAAAATCGCCTTAAGACACACACACACACATACACATAGAATGCCACGCCCCTTGGTTGCCCCTTTTCCTGACACTTCTTGGCATTGCCCTTCAAGCGAATGCCGAAACTTTCGGCATGCCTAAGCGCATTTGAGCCAGACTCAAGCCTCAAAATGCCTCCCTCGACGACAAGGCCACAAGAAGCCAAAAAGAAGACGAACGAGAGTCGAGCGGAGAAGAGAGGGAAGAGAGGGAAGAGGAGCGATGCGAAGCGGCATCAAAGTTTCAATATCCTTATGGAGCAATTCAAAAAACTGTTCCCTCTTGGCATTGCCACACTCAAACACACACACACACACACACACACACAGCGACACAGTCGTACGTGTAATACAATTATGGCGAGAGGCAAGCGATTAAATTGCCCAAAAAAGTATGCTACGAAAAAGTAAACAAGAATTTATGCTCACAAATCTCATGGAAAATGCGCAACAAATTACAAATTATGCATCAAATTGAATTATTTCAATTACTCTCCCATGCATATATTATGCATGTCTGCATATATGATTATATTTTCTTGTTTCTTTTTTTTCATCTTCCATCTTTGTTCGCAATAACTAACAATCAATGCAGCAAACTAATGCGACAGCTGAAGAGTTCAGAGTTGAGTTCAGTTGAGTTGAGTTGAGTTCAATGCGATTTTCTTTTGTTTTGTAGTAACTTTCTTTTTTATTGTTCTGTTTAAAGTGCATTTTTTTTGTTAATTTTGCAGACTTTTTTTGGTCTAACTATTTTTGAAACTACATTTCTTTGCCATCGTTTTTTATTTTTGTGTTTAACTCTTTTTGAAACAAAATTTCTTCGCCATCGTATTATTTTTTATTCATTAAATGGACATGTAAATAAACCCAGAACAAGCAAAAGTGCAACTAATTAAAGCCATTAAATTTGCATTTACCTTTCTTTTCATTTCTTGAAAAAGTTCACTTGCATATCTGCGCCTTGCATATTATGATAAGCAACTTTTAAAAGGCGAACATAAAAAAAAACTAACCGAAATTTTATGCAAATGGCAAGCTTGAAGTTGGCGCAAGAAGTTTGGGCTTTTACCAAGTTGTTTGGCCACATAAAAACATATATACATATATATATATATAGTCTGCATAATGCCATATAATTTAATCACACTCAAGAGCGCGTCTCGTCTCATCTCAGTGTCCAGTGTCAGTCAACTCAAGTCAACTTGACTCGACTCGACTCGACTTGACTCTCAAAATATTGACACAAATGCAATTTTTGCAGCATTTAAATAATTTGCTTAAATTTACTTAGAGCAGAGAGTTTTACAGGGTATTTTGTGTGTTTAGCATTTGCAATGCAAAGTGTTCACTTTGTTAGTTTTAGTCGCGCCAAGTCGCAGTCGACTCAGTGCACGTGTATTGAATGACATCTAAAGCACATTTACAATGAATTTGATTCGTGCGCACAAAAGGCAACAACAGAGAACATGAAGAAGGGAAGAGCTGAAGCAGCAGCAACGGCAGCAGCAGCAAAAAGAAAACAGAAAACAGAACAGAGAACAGAGTGCAGAAAAAGCGGGCGACAGTTTTATACAATATGTAGATAAAATTTCGCATTTTCCTCGCTTCGCTTTTCCATGGGCACTTTTGTGTGTCTGTGTGTGTGTGTGTATGTGTGTGGCTCGTATTTAAATGCGACTCATGTGTCTGCTGCTGATGGCTCCATGCGGTGTACGGCATCTGTCAAATGGGCGTATTCGCTGCCTCTTTACATGTGTGTCTCTGTGCTCGTGTGTGTGTGTGTGTCCACCATATGAAGGTGATGGTCGTTCCTCTTTCGCTCTTTCGCTGTTTCGCTCTTCGCCCCGCCTCGATCCTGCATCCCGTATGCTTTTGCTTCGCTGTTGTACCAGCATTTAATGAGTTCGACGTTGGGCCATGAAACAACTTATCCATACTCGTATTTCATGCGAAATGCAGCCGCCTTTTTTTATTATTTCTTTTATTTTTGTATTTGCCAGCTTTTTCTTTAATTTGTTTATTGTAGGCAAAACTTTGTTAATGCTGATAAATGAGGGAACATTTTCAAAAACACGATATAAGTATTACAAATGCTTGCCAGCAAAGGAAATACAAATATACGGGAGTTAGAAGTCGACTTTTCTAATAATATTATCTTTGATAACATTTCATTACATTAAAACATTTCTGCGGAAATGTTTTTCTTTATACGAGTATGTCTCAATTAATTAGAACACTTTCTTAGAATAATATCGAAATTGTACAAGAGAAAAGGTGAAAAAATGAAATTGCAAACCAAATTGTAACTTCTGGTTATGAATATATATTTTGTTAAAATTTTTATTAAACTTTTTTGAAGTTATTGTAATACATAATAATGATATTTTCAATGAGTAATATAGTATATTCATATACCAAATATAGTCCTAGGCATATTTTAGTATTTTATGGTCTATTAATTTGGTGTCTTTTAAACATAACTGACAATCTGGTATATTTTAAATGTACCACTTTATCAATATAGGAAAAATTACTTTTGATATATTTGAATAATTTTTCTGTATATTAATTTAGTATCTTTTTAAGTATTAGTATTTAGTATTTTGCGGTATATTAATTTGGTATATTTTGAAAATAATAACGCAGTTATATTTAAAATGTTTAGCGAGTATCTCACAGTCGGCAGCAGCTTTCTTACTTGTTTCGTTTTAGTTTATCATATTTTATTAAACCTATTATCTGATGTCAATACACAGCTTTCAAGTTGAGTTAAATTATATAACATATGAACTATATATACATATTTGGCACACGATATTTATAATGACTCACTTGGAAAAAAAGCTGCAGCATAAATTCTTTTAAGACTTTTTTTGCTACGGAAATTTGTTAAACGCCCGAATTTAAAAAGTAAAATATTTGTTTGTTAATAAATGCAAATGATGACTCTCATTGAAAAAAAACACTGCATGAATCCATTTGTGACTTCTTTTGCTGTCAGAACTTGTCAAACATTTGAATTCAAAGAGTCACACATTTGTTTGCTAATAAATGCAAATGTTTATCGAACTAAATACCAAATTAAAAACAAGCAAATAGTAAAAGCTTAAAAAGCCTGAAGCGCAAAATTGCTGTGACGAAATTATTGTTTGAATTTTATAAGAATTCAATTCTATGCTATAATTCTCATAAATATGATAAATATACAAAACACGCACACAATTTGTTGACTATTAGTCAAGCCTGAACCTGAGCCTGAGCCGCAATTAGGCATTCGAAATCCATTTGCTTGAACCCATTTGAGCCGAGATTGATGTTATTCACGGGCAGCCTGAAATGAAATAAACATTTGTTTAAATGACAATGAGATCATGCGACAAGTAAATTGCGTGTCGACTCCATTCCATTGCTCGTGAAATGCTGTAAATGCAAATGAAATTTTAAATGTGAATTTATTACACTTGGCCAGTTGTAAGTTGCGAGTTGCCAACTGCGAGCTCAGAGAGCTGTGAGCTGTAATTAGCCTGGTTTATTAATAGTTCACGCAGCCAAAGGTCTTAGCTTTGTTGGCCTTTTCCAAGCATTTACCTTTCCATTTTTTTCTTGCTTTTCAGTGGAAACTTTAATCGTTGCAAGGTTGCAAAATAAAAAAAAAACAATGTGCTAAGGGTATAAGGAACTAGATGACGTTGTTTTTGGTATTTTACAGGGTAGCTTTTAGTTAAAAATAAATGCACAGCAACTGCCTGTTAACTGCTGATGTCTTTCCCCCACTCTCTGGCTCCGTCTCTGGTGCGGAATCTCTTGGGTCTCAGTCTCGGCTTTCAGCTACTTTTGTTGAGGCTCTTGGGTGGCAAACATAAACAAAATTAAGGCAAGCAGACTGCAGACTGGCAGCAAGGCAGCAAGGCAGCAGAACAGCTTTCAGTTCCAGCTTCCACACGCCTCACATAAATTTGCTTAATTACTTTGCGCGCAACTTCAGTGCAGACTGTGCCAACTGTGAAACTTTTGGCAAATGGTTGCGTTTTAACTTTAATTATCTCCGTTGGCAGCGGCAACAATGCGAGTGGAGAGAAGTTGGGTATATAACATTGCATTAATTGTACTCGGTATTTTAAAAAGGGTATCTGAAAGTCAGCTCTCGACTGTTGCTACTCTAATTTCTAATTCTAAAGAGACGACTGACGTTGTCGCTGTCGCTGTCGCTGCTGTAGTTAAACAGCTAAGCAGCAAACGCAGCATGTGTCTCTGCCATCGTCATCGTCATCGTCATCGCTATCTCTAGCTTCATCTTTATCAGACGGTTGAAGCATCGGCTAATTTATGACCACTTTTGTCTCGCACTCAACTTGCGTTCATTTTCAATTTGCAGGTACATTTACATTTTACCAGATCCCAGTTGGCATCGTTTCGAGTTTTGGAGTTTGCTTCTGGAACTGGAGCTGGAACTGAAAACTGAAAACTGAAGCTTCGAGCTTGGAGTCGGAGTTGGGCGCATAATTAAAAGCGAAACCCAAGAGAGGCTGCAAATATTTGCATAAAGCGCAGACGGGCTAATAAGTAACTACCAACAACAACGCTTCTAACACACAGCTACAGTTACACACACACACATACATAGCTGGAGAGCGAGCATAATAAAGTGCAGCATACTTTTGAGCGCCGCGGCTGATTCGATGAAATTTATGCAGGGCTAACAGCAAAGCCACAAAGTAACGCACTCACACACATACACACTCACACACACGTATAGAGATAACGCAGGCAGTGACAAACACCATATAACAGGATTTTTTCGCCTGATTTACGGTTGCTGTGGTTGCAGCCCAACATCAACGCCAACGACAACGACAACGCCAACAACACCCCGGCACATCAATCCTTTTTGCCAAGCCAAGGCGCCAGGCACCTGTTTTTCCCAAGAAGAACAACAATAACAACACCCAGCAGCAGAAGAAGGAGCAACAAAATCAAGAGCAAGAGCAAGAGCATTAGCAGAACAGAAGAGGCGAGCGAGCAGAACTCTTTGGCAAAATGCGTGGCCGTCACTTGCGTCGACGCTTCAGCTTGCAGCCCTCGTTCATGAAGGATGACAGCGCCGAGGATAAGCCGAAGCGTGACAAGTAAGTTATAGCCGCAAATACATATGCATTCACTCACTCACACACATACAGTTACATGTGCATAAGTATATTCTTGTTTAATACACGATAAGCACGGGATACCCAGCAATAAATAGCAAGCTACAAAGACATCTGAAAAATTTGTAGCTCGCTATAGTGATGCTTTAAACAGAGAGAGTGAAGCAAAAGAAAAAGGATAGAAATGCAATAGTACAACTATAGTAAATAGTGTTAAATAAGTCTTAACTAAGCGATTGCTAAGCGATAGATATGCGATAGATATGCGATAGCTAAGCCCAGCAATAAATATCAAGTTATATAGTTATATGTTATATAGTTGTCTATACCAATGCTTTAAGGAAAGCCATGCGATAGCTAAGTGATAGTAAAAAGAAAGTCAAGTGATAGTAATGCGATTGTTAAGCAAAAGTAAAGTAAGTAAAGTATAAATAAATAAATAGAAACCGTTTTCATAGTCAAGAGCAATGCTTTAAAAAAATCATACGATAGTAAAGAAAAAGAAAAGTGACAGTAAGGCAAAAATAAAGCGATAGTAAAGTGTTAAAAAAATTATAGATAGTTAATCTAATAGCTAAGCGATAGCTCATCGATAGCTAAGCGATAAAGTGATACTAAGACGATATTTAAGCAACGATAAGGCGATAGTAAAATGACAGAAAAGACTTACAACTAGAATATCTAAACGATAGTTTCAACTTTACAACGATAGTAAAACGATCGCTATGCAATTTTAACGCGATAGATACAGCAATAGCAAAACGATAGTAAACTCCATAACTTATATGTGAAATATCAAAATATTATACAAGGAGAAGTGTGTCAAGAAAAATTAATTGAAATCAAGTCTATTACAATATGATAAATATACAAAACTTACTGAGGCTATATTTATAACCAATATTCAAACACAACCACATACGATTAATGATTTAATGATTTAATTACTATATAAAAATTTAAAACTAAATATGATTTCAATTAGAAAAGGGTAAAATAAGTATGTTTTTCATTTACTTAACTAAAAGTTTGCTATAAAATTTTAAAAATAAATTAATTTTGGGTTCCTTACAACAGGAAGCAACAAATCGCAAAGCTACCTCAAATATAAATTAATAATATTCATAGGGTAATCAAGCTTAGCCTTAGCGCGACAAACTTTTGTTTCTATTATTTTAATTAAAAACAGATTTCGTTTTAATGAAATGCGAATTTTGCGTTCATTAAATAGCTGACAGATAGACACACGTACATACTCATAAAATCAGACTGATGGCGACAGCATAAATAAATAATGTGCTTTATTTCATTTTTAATTATAAACAACTTTTAAAAGGCCATAAAGATCTAGGTTGAAGGACAGTACTCAGTGTATAAAGTAGACAATATAGTCAATATTTATAGCAGCGGGAATACAATGACAAAATGATATTGGAGCAACAGTAAGCTGCATTTAAGTTGAAAGCGCTTAAAGTTGTTGTTTGAAAGCGTGGCAAACGAGAGAAAGAAATTCAACGAAGAAGACCGTGACCAGATGATGATGATGATGACCAGGTGGATGTCAGCTGTCAACGGGCAACAAGCGGAATAGCCAACAGTCGACAGTCGACGGCCAACGGCAATTGCCAGATTAATTTTACCCACAACAATTTCAGAGCGTTCTCAAGTTTTTTGCAACTGCAACTGAGACCGAGTCTGAGTCCGAGTCCGAGTCCGAGTCCGAAACTGAGGCGCCTTCTCTTTGTTTCGCCATCTCTTTGCTTGTTATTTGCTCATCAAGGCGAACCTCAAACCCAGCACAAAACGCAAGACACAAGACACAATGATAAGACATTCCCCTGGCTGATTTGCTGTCCCAGTCTAAGGGACCGAGATCCAACATCATCATCATCATCATCATCATTATTGTCGTCGTCGTCGCTTGCATATTTTTCTTTTGTTTTTCCTGTGCCAAGTCAAGAATTTTATTTTATTCTCCTTTATTCTGTTTTGTTTCGTTTGGTATTTCCTTTTCGCTTTTCATTTTTTCGCCATCTCTCTCTCTTGTTTTTACTGTCTTTCTGCCTCGCATATTTGTGCTGATTATTTGCTGATATTTTGTACGGTCGCGAGGAACGAAATTATAAGTTGGTTAGGTGGCAAGAAGCTGTTTGTCTTTGACGCGATTGAAATTCTATTGTCCTCGACAGCTTTCGCTGGCAACGGCAATTCTGTCACCTAAGCTCCACAAGCACAATCTTTCAATCAACACAGCGAAATTCTCAATTCACATCGACCAAAAAAGAAAACGAACGAGCGAAAAACGAAAAGTTGCCAAGTTATTCGCTTTATCGAAGCTCATCTACCTGTAAGACGCTAACGAAGGACAACCCCAAAAAACTTGAACGAAATCATAAAGCCAGCATGTGGTGGAGGAGCGAAAAGATAACTTCAGATTCAATAGATATGTCCAAGAAAACTTTTGCAAGATTAAAGACGAATCTCACATCTTGCTTTAAGGCCAAACTTTTCTGAATGCCTTTAAAGTTTTGCCCAACTTTGCATTATGAAAGATTTGCAAAATTTTCAATAGTACTTGCACTGAAGTATTTTAATAATAACAAATTGCCACCTGAGTTTTTTTGAAAATTCTGGGTAAACTAATAAAAGTTTTCGTTGTTCATTTCGCATCCTTGGAAAGTTAAAGCACATGTATAACAAATGATTAGTAAATTAGGACATTTTCTTAAAAAATAATTTGAAAAGAAATTAGGAAAAATATAAGAAATTATAAATTAAGAAAGAAAAACAAGAAATTATTAAATTAAGAGAAAATAATAGAGGAGAAAAAAGAGAAGGGAACAAAAAATAAAAGAAAAGACTAAACAAGACTAGAAAATAAAAAAAAGAAAGAAGAGGAAAGGAAAGAGAAGGAAAGGAAAAGAAAGGAAAGAAAAGGAAAGGAAAGGAAAGGAAAGGAAAGGAAAGGAAAGGAATGGAAAGGAAAGGAAAGGAAAGGAAAGTCTAAACAAGACTAGACAATAAAAAAAGAAAGAGAGGAAAGAAAAGAAAAGGAAAGGAAAAGGAAAAAGGAAGGATATGTGGGCATATCCGTCATTATCCATTTGGTAAACCACAACCGAAGAAAATCTTCAAAATTATCGTATGTTTTTGTACATTTTAATAAAGAAATGTCCAAATTTTCATAATACAAAGGATCTATAGCATATTTCAGTTCTTTTTATAAAAAAATTTGACTGAAAACTGAAAAAATGTAATATACATTTAAAGCCAGCCTATGTTATATGATGAGTGGAAAAAATAATTACGAAAACCACAAATTATGAAAACATCAAATTATAAAAAATATTTTTCATTTTTGAATTCAACAAATTTGCAGTCATTTTAATTGTGTTGTTGTTATTATGTTTTCAACCGTTTAAAAATGTTTAATTAGTTTAATAGTTTGAGGCAAAAGAGTGGCCTTAAGTAGTCCACAAAAGTTGTTCAGCCATAGCTTAAATGTTACACGAATACCCTTCAAGAGGATATTAAGGATACCAAACGATTTTCAATTTAAACAAACTTCGAAAACAAAAAGGAGAACAATTTTAGCACATTTTATATTACAAGCTCAGACTATAGAGGTTAAATTTACCATATATGCTATTGAGTATCTCCCTTAGGGTATCCACTAGTCGTATACACTGCACGCGTTTGCAGCAAGTTCTCATTTACACGTCACTTAGTTTTCCCATCGCATCGCATCGCGTCACGTGGCCTTCGTTCTTTTATCTGTTTCGCTTTGTGCTGTTGGGGGAAATGATTAATTTTAAATGTAGCGCACAGTTTTAATGAGTCGCTGAGGAGATTGGAGCGTTGCACGCTGCTTTCTTCTCTCTTGTTTACTGCTCCACTCTCTCTCTCTCTCTCTCTCTGCTCTATCACCTTACTACTGCGACTGGCCTCAAAGGATGTGTGGTCAAGGAGGATTAAATTAATATACACATGATAAAAGCGCAAAAATAATTCAATTAAAATGAATTCAAGTTTAACTTTAGCCTTCTGCTGCCTCTCAAATTCACTTTCTCTCTCTCTCACTCACTCTTTCGTTCTATCTCCATCTCTTTCTTCGCAGAGTGGGTCGCAATAATGCGGTGGACGATGCCATTGGGCCGGCAAATGCACGTCATAAAATTGTGGTCATGGGCGCGGCCAAAGTGGGCAAAACTTCGATAATCACTCAGTTTCTGTACAACATATTTACCACCAAATATAAAAGGACCATCGAGGAGATGCATCAGGGCAACTTCTCCATTGCAGGCGTCAGTCTAACTCTCGACATACTCGACACGGCCGGTTCCTATGAGGTAAGTCTCTCTCTCTCTGTCTCACTCACACTCACTCTATCTCCCTCTCACGCTCTCTTACTCTAACCGAGTTCATTAAGTCAATCAAATTGTTTTTGGTTTTTGGGTTGGACTTTTTAGCTGGCTGCCCTGAGCTTCAGCTGTAGCTGCATAAGTGTTCGATGTATGTGTGTGAGGGTGTGCGTGTGTGTGTGAGGGTGTGTTGTGTGTAGTTGTGGGTGCTGCAGCTGCTGCTTTTAATTTTTAAATACCTGCCTCTAATGGCTTTCAACACTGAACGCCACTAGCATTTAGTTAGTTTTTAATATTTCACAACGTCGACGACGTCCTGGCGCCATGTCTTTCCCCCCTCTCTCTCTCCGTCCCTCTCTCTCCACTCTCTTTTGCTGCTCCTTTGCGTCCTGCTGCTGCTTTTGTGTGCAGCGGAAATTACAGCCTGCGATTCAATTTCGCTGCCACTTCCGCTAAACGCGAATTGAAATGCTTGTTCATAAAACTGAATGGCAAGGCAACAAACGGCAACAGCAACGCAGCAGCAGCAGCAGGTGGCAAATGAAAAGAAATATGAATGGGGCACACTCACACACACACACACACACATACTAACAGTAACTCACACACGTACGGGAGCAACTCAACCATCCATCTGAATGCAAGCCAAGTCAACTGTGACTTGCGCCAAAAAGGATGCTCGCCAGGCTGCTCTTTGTCCTTGGAAACAGCCCAGCAACATAGCAACAGCATTTCATTTTTCTCCCTCTCTCTCTCTCTCTCTCCTCTCTCCTCTCTTTCCCGCTTTCTCTCTTTTATGCATCATCAGCAGCAGCAGCGCAAACACATTTTGCAGTCAGTGTAATATCCATAAGTTTTATTTGCGACTAATACAAATTGAGTCCAAAGTGATTATTGCCATTACCAATCAATTAGAGCGCTCTTCTAACACAGCGAACTCAGCTGACAACAGTCGCTACTAGCAGTATAGCAACAGCCATCGTTACCTTCAACTCTGCAGACTCTAATTGTAAATTAATTACAAAATAATTTTTAAACTTCAATATGAGAATGTGTTTTTTTATGCAAAATTAAAGTAAACTTCGGCAGTTGTCTTTTATAATGCTTACTTTTTAAAGCTTATTAACGTATTAAAACTTAATGAATTTTAAAAATATGAATAACAAAGAAAAACAACTAATTTCAAACTTAAAGTCACAATTGTAACAACTTGTAGGCTACGAATCCGCAAATGAGAGTTACGAGTTATGATTTTATGTGCCAACAGGAAATGTATATAACAGGCAAAAGGAGAACTAACATTACCTAACTGACACTCCCAACTCTTAAAGTACACATACTCTTAATTATCTATCCGTATGAGCACCTAAAACTCGGAGTCTATAAGGATAGATTTACAATTTCTAAAGTTTTGATTGCGATCAAATAAAAATTGTAAAAGTTATTTAAGAACTAATATCACGATCTGGTATATTTTATATGCTTTCGTATATTTTAAATGGATTAGTATATCGATATACCAAATATTTCCTTTGGTATTTTAGTTTTTTTTTTTATCATGTTCGACTTGAAAAGCTACAAAGTAAGCTAGTTTAAAAAATAATATATTTGTTTTAATATATGGGTAATTCTCTGGCCAAAATGTCGCAAGCTGACTTATCTAAATTTAAAAAAAAAAACATATACCATAAAATTGATGTTTCAATTTTAGCTCTAAATACATATAATGCTAGTTCATAATATAAAAATAATCGTTACTTACTTTTAAAATTGTTTTGGTCTATATATTTTTCGCTCTAATGTGTCGCACATATATTATATATTAATAAGATCATACTTTAATAAAATTCAAAGTCTTTAAGAATTTAAATAGATTATTTATTTAGGAAATTCGTTATTTTGTTTCATTATTTTACTAAGTTTTAGTAAAGTTCCTTAACTTTACTTTATTCTGTTTTTTTTTTTTTTTTAATTTTATTACATTTCCTTTTCATTTTATTTATTTTATGCACTTTTATTTACTTAATGAATGCTTGGAAAGTAAAAGCAGGTATGCTGTAGGCTTTTTTCTTTACTCACATTACCAATAAAAAAGAAGAAAAGAAAAACTCCCTTTGTGGTGTACTTTTGCCCACTTGCGTGCTGCTCGTGGCCGTAGTTAATGGCAGCTTTTCGCAACAGGAGGTCATTGGAAGAGCAGAAGGAAGAGAAAAGCATCCTGAATGCTGCTGGCGCTTATTAATCGTGCCTCCACTCGACTCATGTGTGTGTGTGTGTGTGGCAAGTTTTCACTGAAATCTTTTGCTGACATCATTAAACGAGCACAAATTTTATTTCATTTTCTCGATAGATACTTATTTGCACGTGCTGCGAGTGCGAGTGCGAGTGTGTGTAATAGAGTGTGTGTATTAGTAGATACTTATGATAAGAAGTTTCATATATAGATTTTGATGTAGCAACTTTCTTTGCTTTTGTTTTTTTCTCCAACTTTTTGTTGCCGCTCTGTTGCTGTTCAGCAGCAATTTCCGTAGTTGGACGGGCAAACAGTAGGCGGTAGTCTGCTGCTGTGAAGCTGCCGCTGAAGTTGAAGCCACAGAAATGCTGTGCCACATGTAGCAAGTAGCAAGTAGCAAGCGAGGCAAGTGTAGCAAGTTCTCTGGCTCTGGCTCTGGCTCTGGTTCACAGAACATGCTGGCAAGTAACATGTAGCAAAAGTAACAAGTTGCCTGTTACCAACAGCAAGCGGAAATGTATTGTGTACGTGTGGGTGGTGTATGTGTGTATGCGAGTGTGTGTGTGTGTGTGTGTGCGTGTTTGTGACTTTGTATCTGGTAGCAAGGCCACCCACAACTTGGTAACATATCTATGTAGGCGCTGTGCTCGTGACACGAACAGCAATGATTGCAAAGCTTTAATATTTTATTTCCATTCATATTTTAATGCTTACTCGTAAAAATTTGATTTTAGTTAGCTAGAATATACTATACAAAAATACCAAAGAATTATCATGTTAATGATAATAAATTTGTGTTTTTTTAAAGAGTAAAAATACCAAAGATTTAGTATTTTAATGCTAATAAATTTGACTCTTGTTAAACAGTATATACTATTAAAATACCAAAAATTTAATATTTTAATGCTAATGAATTTGACTTTTGTAAAGCTGTATATACTATAAAATACTATGCTATAAAGAGTAAAAATACCAAAGATTTAGTATTTTAATGCTAATAAATACTATTAACAAATGCGAAAGAGTTAGTATATTAATACTAATACACTTGACTTTTGTAAAGCAGTATATACTATTCAAAATACCAAAAAATTAAAATTTTTTTTAAACCGTTTGCGTAGTCCAGAAATATGTTTTAAATGCGTATTTCCAAATTATATGAAACAGTCTTATTACTTGGCGAACTTGAAACATATGTTAAGTGCACAAATTGCATTTGTAAATCCATTTATTTCAAAGAAATGCAATTTACTTCAAGTTGCCGTCTCTGGCGCCCAACGTACGTTGAGCAGTCGTCGCAGGGGCAAATCATTGCCATACTATATATAGAATAGTTGTGCTTCCTGTTGCAGCAAATCCAATTCAATTCACAGCAATCATCGTGCACATAAATAAATAAATAAATAACCAGCCAAGAAACAGCATGTTTCTATTATTTAGGCTGCAGCTGGCAGAAGAAAACGAACAAGAACAAGATGAAGTGAAGACAACTGAGAGCAAAGTCAGTTCGCTTTGAAGGTGCTAGTAAGAGTAACTGAAGAGACTATTGGGGAAGATTACTTGATGATGAAGCAAGCAAATCAAATCCACAATTTATAGAGTATTCAATGCAGTTGTCAGTTTGCAATTCTCTTCTAATTTTCTATGCACGAATATCTGTCAATCAAGCAGACTCCTCTGAAAAAGTCTGTCTCACTTGTATTTGATTTTTTTTTCTATATTTCGTTTTTGTTGTTTTCCTTTTATTCTTTTCTCGGCTTCTTGTTGTTGCTGTTCTAACAACAAAAGTGCACATAAAATTTTAACACATTTGCGCATTGCTCATAAATTTGACGAGGTGTTGAATATGCCCCCGGGACGCAGCCACAAACTCGCACTCGTAAATCGCAATAGTGACAGCTGGCTGCGGCCCATGTGTGTCTGTGTGTGCCTGTGTGTGTGTGTGTCTGCGTCAGTCCATTGTGAGTGGCTAATAATTTAGCAACTAGCCAGCAAACTGGGCTAACAACAACGCTCAAAATGGCCCAAAAGCGAAAGCATTGGGCTAAAAAGGATTTTCCTTTGTTTTGTATTTTTATACTCCGCTAGCCACAGTAGAAGATAGAAGGGTATTATGACTTTGTGTGCCAACAGGAAATTGTATGTTACAGGCAGAAAAAGCCGTCTTCGATCTAGAAAGTACATGAATACTCGTATATAATAGCTACAATTTTTTTTTTTTTTTTTTCATTGTTGGAAGCAGATCAAGTTGGTTTTAGGTAATTGCCACGCCCACTTCCACTTTTGAAACAATTCAACAAACAGTCTGTATGTTGAAGTCTATTGTACATTTCTAATTTAATAGTATATCGACCAAAATATACCAAATATGTATTTATCGGAATATATTTTTCGATATATAAATTTGATGCATTTTAAGAAAAATTTTAAATGACAATATGGTATATTTGAACTCAATGGTATAATTTGATTAAAAAGTATATCGATATACCAAATATAGCCTTCGGTATATTTTTCTTTTTCGGTGCATATTAATTTTATATTTTTGAAGAATAATCTACACTCTTTTACTTTCACTGAAAATGTGTACCGCATATCACACTGTCGATCACACTCCACTGCAGCTTTCTTAGTTGTTTTTTGTTGCCATCGAAGTGCCATCAAATATATGTCCATATACTTACATCTACTATACACATACATATATATATATGTATATAGTTGAAGCATATGTACGTAGAGAGTGGCTCATAAAACTTTATGCATCGCTTGTCAATTGAATGCAGACACCAAAGAGGAGTAAACACAGTACCATCTCTCTCTCTCTCTTTCTATCTCCCTCTACCTCTCTCTCTATGTCTCTGTGTCGTGGCCAAGATGCACATGGCAACTTTTATTGGCAACAATTTCTTCAGTTTTATCGTCAAATGCGACCTTCAGCTGAAAGTAGACAAAGATTATGTGGAGAGAGCACTTCAAATTTGTTGTTCAGCTGCTCAGGTTGACTGAGTTTATCAATAACTAAGCTCTTTCAATTTACGAAAATCATAGCGAGTGCTATTTTTATTATTACTGATTTATTCAGCTACAATCCTGTGCTGTCAGATGAAACTAAAAATTTGGTGCCAGAAGGATCTGTATTGTATTCTTTTTAAAAACAGAAATATAATACTGATTTTAATATAGTCTAATCTAAAATGCGATTTTTATTGAGTGCCCATTTGTGCTGTGTTTCTACGTATACTTAATTTTTATATATATTATATACAATTTATACAATTATGCGCTTTTCTTTGCGATAATATTATTGCAATTTCATTAAATTTCACATATGCATTCATAAAAAGTTCAGCAGGTGTGTTCAATATCCAATTGCAAATGACAAATCTGTTTATAGTTATCTAATATTAAAAAATGAGCAAAGTTCTAAGTCATTTGTAATGCGAGCTACAGTTTTATCTACTTATAACGCCAGCAGCAACAGCAATAATTGATGGACAGCACACACATATACACATACACACATGCACAGCTTAGCAATCTATGTGACACGCCCACTTAGACCTTCCGTCTTCACTATTATCACGGTCCGCCACCTAGTCAAACACTTCTGCATGCATTTGGTCCACTTTCAGTTATATTTTCGGCATTGATTTTTTTACACTTTTAAGCGAAATGATTAGCAGCTATTGGGTTGGTCAACTTGTTGCAATTCTTCTCAACTGTTGTGTAACTGTTGATCAGAAGCGTTGCTCAGCAAGCTGCAAAGTCTTTATAAAGCTCGCTTACTTTGCAATTCTGCCCAATTGAATTTTTTGGTCAGCCGCTTAATCAAACATGCACTGGATCTATGACTCAAATACAGACAAACTTTTGGCAAGCACGTTTTTTATTACAATTATTTTATCGATTAAATAAAAAGAATAACTAAATATTTTTCATTTTACACACAAATTCACCTTACTTTTTGTAATATTTTATACTTTGAATTAAAATCAAGTCATCCAAGGTTAAACTTGCTAGTAAACCTATAAATATTATTACTGAATTGTACTACAAATAATCTTAAGTCCAAAATTAATTGCACAGCGAATTAAATGCTGGCTTAAATTGTCGTATTTGCTGCTCTCAGCTGATGACCATTTTTCATCTTTAGTCGAGTATAAACTCGCGCATTGCGTATACGCAATCATTTCCAGCCAAGTAGCCGCAATAAACAGCATTGTGTGGTGACATGTGACACACACACACACACACACACTCCTTGCGGAAGCACACACGCGAATAGTTTTGCTGTTGCGGCACAGGTTATCAGCTGCGTTGATGTTGCATGTGTGCTTATCGCGCCTGCAACTGTTGCAGCCTGCCAGCAAGCTGATTGTATTGGTGTGTGTGCGTGAATGTGTGTGTGTGTGCGGTGGTCTGTTGTTGGATCAGTGGAAATAGTTTCCACTGGCTAAGCACAAATGCTAGCGGTCATTGTGCAAATAGTTGCACAGTCAACAGCTGTGGCACACGGTGCGTATGAATTATTTTTGCTGCTGCTGCTGCTGCTGCTGCTGAAGTCCACTCGCAACAAAGATAACATTCACTGCATATTTTACGAGTGGCACTTTATTAAGGCTAACGGTAACGACAACGACAGCGACAACGACAACGACGGCAATGGCAGCTGCAATAAAATTGTTGCCAATCCAAAGACAATATTAAGTATGTAACTCCAGGCGAACTTCTGTTCGTTGTCCTCTCTTTCAATCCCACAGCAAGGACAACAATAAACGACTGCAATTTCAACTGCATAAATTATATTAAAGTAAAGCTGCGTAGTTGGGTGCTTACAAATTACGTATTGATATAGATCTATTTCAGATAATTGCTGTTCATAAAATTTGCAACCAATTTTATAGTACAATAATATATCTACGCCTTTAGGCTATTTTAATTTATACTCTTTAACTATGTTGAATACTAGCATAAATTCAAATTTCAAATTTGAAGCAAGGACATTAAAGAACGATTTTTGCAGCGATTCAAATTAAAGTTAAAATATACTATTGTCAAAGAAATTTAAAAAATATGTCTAGACCTTAACAACAAGCATAAAAACTAAAGTACGAGTATACTAAAAAAAAGGCTAAGCTTAAATTACTTAATACTTACTCAAATCCCATAATTAAAGCCAGGACATTAGAGAATAATTATTGCAGCGACTCAAATTAGAATTTAAATATAGAAATATAGAAATTTAAAAAATGTAAAGCATAGCAATAAAATGATTATCTGGAATTTTGTAATATCAAAATGAAAATCTACTATTAGCACACGAATTAATAAAAGACTTATCTGCAGAAAAAACACAGTTGTTGCTATGCATAATGAATGCAACAAGTTAATTGAACTGTCGCTGTTGCTGTCGCTGTTGTTGCTGCCGTTAACGATAACCCCATCGTTGGCAATCCTATTAAAAGAGTGTAAAGTAAAGTATATTTAATCCGGCGTTTTAATGCCGTGGCATAAGTTATGCCGCTTACGTTTAACGGCTGATTAACATAAAACCCATTAAGAAGAAGCATCAGAGGAGAGCCAAATGCCACACATTCACAGTTCGCAATTCGCAATTCGCCAGTCGCAATTGCAATCTTTATTGGCTGGCAATCAAAATAAAAAAAACCGAATGAGAAATCGCAACGAGTCGAGTCGAGTCGAGTCTGTTGTTGATTGGCAAAAGTGCCTATCATACCTATGTAAATATTTGCTTATCCATTTATTACAATTTTTTGTGTATATCTCGTTTTCTTTTTTTCGTGTTTTTTTTTTTTTTGTCCATTTTTATCTGTGCTCGCTGTTTGCATTACGTTTACCTTTGGGCTGTTGTTATTAATTTGCTTTCAATTCATTTCACATTTTTATCAACAATTTTCATATTTTTCGCAGCATGTCTTCCATATTTTTCCATTCAAATCAAATATGTTTTTCACATTGATTAATTTCCAATTGTTTTTTCGTGTGTGTAATTGCTTTTTGCCACTGAGAATGCACTTCACTCATACTCTTATATATTTCTCTCTCTCTCTCTCCCTCCTGCTGTGCCTTACACATTCATATGTATATAGTATTTCTGCGGTTTGCATTTAAAACAGATTTACATTTCACTGGTTTCGATGCTCTTCCCTTGGCGCATTGATAGTTTGTTAAACACTTTGAATAAAGCATTTTTTCACCTCATTTTGCAAATTCATTTTAGGGCAACATTAATGTCGTATAATAAAATTATAATTGTTAAACACAAATATTTGTTAAACATTCTAATCATTGTCGGCATTTGCACAATAATAATAATTGAAAATTCCACTCACTGTTTATAAATTATAGTTTATCAAACGAAATTGCATGCGAGAGACTTTAACTTTTCACAGCTGGTAGCCGAAAGCAAAACAAAAGTGAATTTCCATTTGAAATTACCACAAAAAAACTCTTTTTTTCTCTCCAACTCTCTCTCTCTGGGTAATCTTGCAAATTGTGAAAACATTTGCACAAATCTTTTTGTATAATACCACAAAAGTTGTATTTAAATTAAGTAAATAGTATGTCAAAATATGCTATCGCAAAAATACGTTGAATTCATACGAAATTCGTAATTGCTGAATTTTGTTATTTTTTTAATATTTATACGCATAATTTGCATCTGCTTTTCAACATTAATACTTATATCAAACATCAACAGTGCTGTGATATTTATTTAACAATGACTACTTTATCCGTCCACATTCGTTTGGAGGCCAGTGTACAAATTTCACTGATCGCAGCATGTGCTATGCGACATCACTGTAAGCTTAAAGGCGCAGCTTCCGCTTCGGACGCCACTGTAACAATCCTCTACAGTGCTGTCGCTTTTTCTTTTCTTAACAGTTTTATATAGCAAAAAGTTTCTTATTATATTATATTATCTACTCCAAAAGTTTGCATTGATTTTAAAATATTATTCGGTATTTTAACAATGCTCTAATGCAGATTATTAAACTAAAATTAAATATAAAGAAAAACGAAGAAGTTAGAAGCAATCGATCAAGCTAGAATCGAATTTACTCGAATGTGATATACCCCAAAAAATACTAAAATATACCGAAGGCTATTGATTTATAAATTTAAAATATACCATAGAATACTGATCATTAATTTTCAACCGAATCAATTAAGACCTGATTGCATACGGCGTTTTTTTTACAAAAGTATTTATAATATAGACGGACAGACGCGCAGTGCTATATCATCTCGTCTGTTGACGCTGATCAAGAATATATATACTTCACAAGGTCGGGGATGATTCCTTCTGCCTGTTACATACATTTCCTAGAGGCAGAAAGTTGCCTTATGGGTAGCAACTTCTACTTAGAACTACTTAAAATGAAAATAGATCAACTTTTATGGTATTAAACAATATCAAAATGAAATCATAGAAAAAGTATAAACAATATAAACAATATTGACTACACACAACTGGATAAAATAAAAAAGCTACTTAAAATAAAAGTATAAAATCAAAAGAAATCGAATAATATATCTAACTCAGTTATCTTAATACATGCAACAATGATGTGGCTTATATGCAAAATTGATCCCCATAAGCGTTTCATTTTGTTGCAACTAAATATTAAAACTAGTTACCCCATGATAATTTTTGCAGGGTATCTAAAAATCATTGGCACATCAAGGCAATGGAAAAGCCCAAAATGCATTTAACCATTTGCGTAGCCAGCACACAAGACTCACACACTCTAGCTGCACACACTTGCCCTCATACACACACACGCACACACTCACACACACACAGGTGGCTGAGCTGTGTGCGGTCCGTGTAAATGAAATTAGAAATTTCCCCATAGCTTTTGTAACAAAATTTTCAAAGTTCTTTGGTTTTTGTTTTGCCGTTTACCTGTCTCCCTTCCTCCTATTCTCTCTCTCTCTCTCTCTCTCTCTCTCTCTCTCTCTCTCTGTCTTTCTATCCCTGCCCAATTCACTTGGTGTGTGTTTGTGCAATTTTGATTAAATTTGAAGCTGCTTTTATTCAATTTCAATAGCAAAGCTCAAGTTTTGAAAGCCAATAAACGAGTTAAGCCAATGGCCAACTTGCACACAATCAAAACTAGGCGACAGTTGCAGCTGTTGCTGTAGTTGCTGTTGTTGCAGTTGCATTTACTGTTCTTGTTGTTGTTGTTGCCTGAGTTCTTAATCCAATTGAAAAGCTGTCAGCCAAAAAAAAAAAAAAAAAACGAACCTTACCGACTCTTCAAAAAAGCCAAAAAATAGGAAAAAGGCGGCACACACAATCAGCTCGACAAGCATCAACAATTTCGAGCCCATTGAGAAATCAAGCGACAACATATGCAAATAGAGACACGAGGAGAGAGAAAGCGAGTGGAAAAGAAAGAGAGAGAAAGAGGGAGCAACAAGAGCTGAGCAGCTGAGGCATATTTGCGGTCTTGTGCTTGGCTTGCCTCCGCCTTCCGCCCTTCTTCTGTTCCCTTTCCCTTCCATTCAGCTCTCTCTCGCTATCTATCTCCTTGTGCATCTCAGTCTCAGCCTCTCAGACTCAGCCTCAGCTGTGTGAATGTGTAACGAGCGGAAACCGCAGTGCCACATGTGGGGACAGCGAACGGCGTGTGAGCGTGCGACCGTGTTGCATGCCACATGAGCAACCATCTGGCTGTCCGCCTCCTGTCTGCCGCACGTCCTGCTTGAGTATGCATGAAAATAGGTCAATTCATAGACACAGGTTGCCACAGCAGCAGCAGCAGCAGCTGATGCTGCCACCTTGCCACCTTGCCACTTTGGCCCACTGCGTCTTGCCACATTTCTTCAGCCCGCTGCTGCTTCTGTCTCCTGTGCTTCAGCTTGTCTTCAGCGAGTTATTTACAATAATATCCAGCAATAACAATGGCAAACGGCAGCTGCAGCTGCTGCTACAATCAAATTGATCGACTAGCAGTTACCCTAGATAACTTAAATCAAGAAAAAGATAAACAATTCTTTTAATTTGTTTTTTAAATTAAATATATTTCCTCTTTTTTATGTAATATAATATATTATACATCTTAGATATTCCAAATGAATAAATAAATAAGACACTGATTTATCGATTGCTACAATCAGTAAGTTTACAGGGTATTGCCACGTCTGTCACTGCTGTCAGTGTCGTTGCGCTTTCCTAGGACAAGTAATATGTCGAAAATGCACACACTGAAATTATGACATGCTCCGAGGCTCGTTTCGCCATCTTTTTTTAATAGCATTTCCCTGAATTTGGGCTAAATGGAAATATTGATTCAGCTGCTCTGTAAACCTCTGTATGAAACTATATAAACTGCCCAAGGCGGGTAACAAGATATCAAGAAAGTGAGAAAAACGAGCTCGAACTTTAAAGAATTGTTTCAAGATTTTACAATAACAAAGAAAGCTCCAGTCGAGTGTGTTATTCTTAAAATGCACTACAAAAATACTAAATATATATATATATATCTGGTATATCGTTGAAGAACTACATTCGAAATATACAATAGAGGTCAAAAACAGCTAAACCCCGAATACAGTTGGCATAATTTGCCATTCAAAAGTATTTCTTAAATATATTATATATTACAGTCAGAAGAATGCTTATCCGACACCATAAAGTATATATATTCTTGATCAGCGTCAACAGCTGACACGATATAGCCATATCCGATTGTCCGCGTTATTTTAAAACTAGAGTGTTTCCTGAAAGTTTGATAGAGATAGGATAAAAATTGTATAAGTTAATTGAGAAATTCTTTTATATGGGAAAAACACCTACATAATTGCTTGTATATCTGTAGTATATTTTGAATTTAGTACTATGTCAATATACCAAACATATATTTTGGTATATTTTAGTATTTTGTGGTATATTAATTCGGTATATTTTTCTAGAATAATACTATACTGGTTTACTTCAAACTGGGTAGCAGTTTTTTTTTGTTGTTTTGTACAATTTAACATAATTATATTTAATTTAATTAATAGAAAATGTTCTAGAATAGCATTATGCTAATTGGGATTTTAAATATATGTATATGAATCTCCTTTCTAGTTGCCCTTTCTCCTTTCTCTCACAACTTGAATTCCCGAAATATATTTTAGTGCATTCAATTACATTCCTTAAATGAATGCTGGAATTTCTAAGAATTCACTATTTAAATTCAGTCCCACGCTCTTTTGACCCACACACACAAATTGACCCGCCCTAATGTGGTTAAAGGCTGGTCAAATTTAAAATCGAAATATGAATGGTTGATTGCGCCACGCTTTGCAACGCAACGCAACGCTCTGCGTCGAATCAATTTGCGAGCCGCGAGTTATGATGCGGGAGTCCTGTGTCTGTGCCTTCAATGCATGTGCTTGGCTTTGGTCCTTGGACATTGGTCCTTGTTGTCCTGTGCTTTTGCTCCTGTGCTTGGTCGTGATCGAGGCCAGGGACAAGGTCAGTTGCAGTGGCAGTTGCACTATCTGTGTCTGTGAGTCTGTGAGTCTGTGTGGCATGTGCAACAGCAGCTCACTTGCGTGCCGTTTTTCTATTTTCCTGCCAGCTTTTTTTCCCTCTTTTTTTTGGTTTTACCCCCAGCTTATGCTATTGTGTTGGCATTGGCAGTTTTATTCTTTTTGATTTTCATTTGGATTTCCCATTTAGAAAGCAGTCACCACACACACACACACACAAACACACATTTCTCTTCACTGCCTTTTTATTAACTTGCCGTGGGGAGCGAGACAAAACGAGAATAGAATTAAACTGCAACCAGACATTGCAACGCTTCGATGATTTCGACGATTCGGCCACTTCATCTGATACTACAAAAAAAGGGTGTGTCTGGCGTTAGTTGTCAGTTTCTCGCCCAAAATGTTGCGGTCGTCAGAAGACAGACGGCAGAAGACAGAAGAGAGAAGAGAGAGGAGACTGACGACAAACGAGTTCCTGTCATGGGGACGAAACAAACGACTAAACAGGACACCCAGACAGCGGTTGCCATCGAATAGTTGCAGCTCTCTCTCTTTTCCTGGGAGTCCTTCAAGCAGCTCCCTTTATTTCAGCTCAGTCTCTAGTATCCTTTCTACTGTCTCCTGTCTGCTCTCTGCTGTCTCTGCTGTCTCCTGTCTGCTAGTTGATGCCTGATGCCTGATGCCGTCTGTCTACTTCTAACTAAATGTCTGTTTCTCTAATTCGTTTCATTTGCCATTTGCCAGTTGTGCTCGCCACATTAAACAATTCAAAGGGTCCACACACTTTGTCAAACAGCAGGCGACGTTTCCACTAATTGTATCTGATCCAACTCTGCGCTGCTCTTTAAGCAGAGTACATCAAATATTTCATATTTTTGAGGGTTCAAGTTACACCTTTAATAATCTGGTGCAGAAATAGATTAATCAAAATATAAAATATGCGAGACATAAGGCAGCTTTAAGTTTAGTAGAAAACGTTAATCCTAAAACTAACAAAATCTATAAAGAATCCACAATTAACAATTCTCAACTACTTTTCAAACAATTTTATTCCAAAAGCAGTAAAAATCAAAAATAATAAAAACTCAAGCAACACAACAAATCCTTATTAAATTTAATATAACTTAACAACAACTTTCGCTCTTTAAATAAAAATATTCAAGTGTTAAGATAACAAAGAATCTTTGAAATGAAAGATTGTTGTTTTAGGCTAAGATGAATACAGAAATTTTTTAATTAATATTAAGAAATCATCACTTTTGAGGAATATTAGAAAGTGAATACTTAGTTATTATAAATTATTATTATATAATTACTCAATAATCATTATTAATGAATTCAAAGATTGCCTGTCTTTGTCTTGACTTGGGCTTATTCATTTTTATAAAATTACTAAAAATCATTATTGCTAATGAAAAAAACAAACCAAAAACAAACTTCAAAAAGCACGATAGAAATTACTTCAGCGAAAAGGAAAATGATATTATTCAAGATTTTTCTATGACGATTTTATGTAAATGATTTTGACACTTAAAAATCCCAACTTTTTTTTTTTGATAAAGAGTATTTAAAATTCGTTTGCTCGTCAAAAAGGGACATCAACACTTTGAGCTCGTTAAGTTTTTTTTTTTTTGTTTGTTGGTTCGTGTTGTTGAAATTTACTTAATTGAGTTCTGTATACAAAATGCGTTTCATCTCCCAGCAGACACATTGCCATTGGCCTGCATTGTTTGTGATATTTGGGGTCGGGGTCGGAGTCGGGGTCGGCTTCGAGTTCGACTCCTTGGGCCAGTGGCTGCTGCTAAAAGATTTAAAACATAATTCACAATTTGTGTATAGGTATATGTGAATGTGAATGTGTGTGTTTGCGGCTTTCTCTTTCTCACTTTCACTCGCAATGTGACACAAACATTCGGTATAATGACAGTCATCATGCTGCCTCTCTCTCTCTCGGAATATGTTTGTATGTGAGAGTATTGCTACTTCTGGCACAGAGTCTTATGGCAACGGATTTTGGGGCAGGAACTCTTAATTAAACCAGGCTAAATACAAAATACTACTACATAGTAGTTGGCAAAGACTTCATTTTGCCTTTGCGAATGGTTCATAAAAACACACACACCTTTCAGCAAATGCTAAAAATAAATACGTTTAAATAAGCAACCTGAGCTTATACTCGAGTGTATTTAAAAATAGATTTTTTGCCAGCATTATAAGCTGCTTTTAGGCCTGCTCTTAAAAACGATGTTGAGCTGGTTTAAAATCGTTTTTCGTCATACGAAATGTTACAATTTATTTTACTTTTGATAGCTTAGCTTTTATAGGCTTGCACTCCCATTAACTATAATACAACATTTTTGTAAAATAGAATAAAGAAATTGTCGCAAAATACTGAAAATATATTTAACAAGTGTGCTCGACTGTGAGATACCCGCTACCTATTTTGAATAAAATCATAATAGTGCGGTATTATTCTTTAAATATACCAAATTCATATAATGCACAAAAATATTAAAATATACCGAAGGCAATATTAAGTATATTGCATTTAAAATATACCATATAGTAATGCACATTATTCTTTTAGAAATGACAAATTCACGTAACCCAAATATACTAAAATATACCGAAAGCAATATTTAGTATATTGATATAGTAGTGCATTTAAAATATACCATAGAGTACTAAACATTATTCTTTAATTATATCAAATACATGTAACGCAATAATACTAAAATATACCGAGGGCTATATTTGGTATACTGATATAGTATTACATTCAAAATAAACCACAGAGTACAAAATTGTCAGCCAAAGCTATTAAGAAAATTTGAAACAAATTTTATCTTTATCTCTATCTCTATCCAATAGTCTCTGATCTCTATATACATATGTATGTATATTCTTTATGGGATCTGAGATGCCTCCTTCTGCCTGTTACATACATTTACTCTAGGCACAAAGTTATAATACCCAATAGCGGGTATAAAAATTACTCGCATTATCAAATAATTATTCTGCAAGTTTAGCGATTGTCGCTTCAAAGTCATTCGCCAGTCAAATCCAAGCCAAACTTTGCTTTTGTTTATTTTTTCCTTCTTTTTTTTTCAACTCCTGCATAATAAAGCTATAATAATGTTTAGAAATTGTACACACTCACTCACTTATCTGCAGAGACAAGAAGAAGAGAATGGGGGAAAAAATGTGAATTTTATTTGTAAATTGCGCAATTCGCGACTTGACAAGAATTGAGGCCTCCGAGCCCGAAAATGTTCCAACAAAATTTACATTATTATCTGTCATTATTAAACTGTGCGTGTGTGTGTGCGAGAGAGTGTGTGTGTGTGTATAAGGGAGACGTATGCAAATACAATAATAATATGTAAATTTGCGCTGAATTTTATTTGTAATTTAAGCCGCTTGTTCAACACTTTCTGCTCAGTCAGTCACACAAGCTTTCCATCTCTCTCCACTCATTTTTCTCGCTCTCTCTTTCTGTCTCTTTCAGTTCCCAGCAATGCGCGCTTTATCCATATCATCGGCAGACGCATTCATCCTGGTCTACGATGTCACCGATGCAACCACATTCGAGGAGGTTCGCGCCATCCGCGATCAAATCCATGAAACGAAGGCAACCACAGCGGTGCCCATTGTTGTGGTTGGCAATAAAATCGATCTGCTTACCGAGGACACTGAGCTCCGCGAGGTAAGTTCCCTTAATACCCAAATTACCATGCAAAAATAAAATACCATTACTTTTCCCATTTATTGAATAAGCGCTGTTGGCTTTGAAAGCATGTCAGATTTATGTTTTAGCATTGTATTCTAAATATTTCAGCAAAGTTTCTTAGTATCTATAAAATCTGAAGAAGACGGGCAAGAAATATTTTCATTTTTATATTTGCAAAATTATGAAACTGCATTTTTGGATTATATTGTACAAACTACTACAAAATACAATAACTTATTATTTATTTAAAATCATATACATATCAAATATCAATTTTAGCATCGTATTCTTTAATCTTTAGTTTTTATTCCTAAATAACTATAAAATCAGAGGAAAGCGAGCAAGAAATATTTTAATTTTTATATTAGCAAACTGCATTTTTGGATTCAACAAGTTTCAGAAAAGTTCATAGAACATAAAAACATTTATTTTATTTATCGTTTATTTCAAAACATATTTATGCTGAATGTTAAACATGACATTAAATATGAGATATAGATTTTAGCATTGTGTTGTGAAACTGTTAAGTTATTATTAATTATTATTATTATTATTGCCCAAATTCTTTAACTTGTATTCTAAAAGTGCAGAGCAAAGTGTAAACCTCGAGAAAAGTGGGAACTTTTTTATTTGCAAAATTATCAAACTTAATTTGAGGATTGTATGTTGAAAGTTTCAACAAAATTCGTAGAGAACTACAAAGTCAAAAGTGCCAAATTAAGTAAACAATTTTAAATTTATTTATTGTCTAACTTCCAAAACGTGGCTCAATTTAAACAGAATTTATTCCATGTGTTTAACTCTGCAGATTACCAAATAAATATTGCAATGTTATGACCTGTTGCTAAGAAATGAAACTGGATAGCGAGGTATTTCAGAGTCATGTCCGTCATCAAGCTGTCTCTGTGGCTATCTCTAGTTGAATATTATTATTATTATTATTTCGGCGTGTTGACATTTAATTCGCAGAGCGCCTGCTGGCCCAAAATGACAACAGCAATTTTAACTGATTTAATTGTTGTTGGCAAAAGCACTCAAAGGAGTGTTTATACAATAATCGTCGCGCACACACACACACAGAGTGAAAGAGAAAGCGAGAGTGAGTGTGAGAGAGAGAGGAAGAATGGGCGTCGTCGTCGTCGTAACTCGTAACCCGTTTATAAGCTATGCAAATTGCTTTTGTTTTCGGGCCCAAGCAATTATGTAAAGTTTGTCAAGCGTGACCAACTCTCCGCAGCGGATGACGGAGAACTTCCCCCTCACCACTTCATCCGTGTCATCCCTCTATCCCTCCATATATTCATGCTATAGCTATAGTCTCCAGGGTCTAGTCCACACGCTGCTGCAGCGTGTGAATGCCAAGTTGCTGCGAAATGAAGACATTTCGTCCAGCAAATCGCCAGCGGCTAAAATACTTTGTGCGCGACTTGACAATTTGCCTCCCTCGCTCCCTCGCTCCTTCGCTTCCCCGCTACCTCATCCCTCATCGCCTGAAACAACAATTCGATTTACAATGAATAAATACGCACTATAAATACTTTGAATACTTGCAAATATATTCCAAGTACACAGGCATATTTCTGACTTCTGGCAACTTTTTCTGCTTCAAACATTTCGCACATTGTTCACATTCAATCGGCAGACTAGAATTTGCTGCGTTAACTGATTCAAATACTTTTCAGTTGCTTCAGTTGTGTCGGGTATGCGGAAAGTCAAGAAATTATGTTAATAAATAATAAACTAAATAGTAGTAAAAAAGTGCTAAGATCAAAGAGCTTATCAATCGTATCTGTATATGCAATGGAACTACTTTTTTTTGGGCTCATTCAACGTCTTTGTACAGATTTTGGAATCTTTGAATGTCTCATGTATGACATACATGTCATACAATTCCCGAAATTCCCTCTTCAATTGAGGTAATATAAATAATAGAAATTCGCGAAAATATAACAACAATTAATACACATGTATAAGGTGTACGACATGTAAGACGAGAATTACATGTATGACATGTATGACATTATTATATGATTATATAGAATAAAATTACGTATACGAACTGTAGGCACATGAATAAATTCAATGCCGCTTGTATTATTTTATATTAAGTAAATATATATTTCTAACTTTAGGCTACTTTTCTGCCTCAAACATTTCACACATAGTTCGCATTCAATCGGCAGACTAGAATCTTCTGCTTTGACTGATTTAAATACTCGGAAGAAATGAATAAATAACAAAGTAAATAGTGGCTAAGAATTGATAAGATCAAAGAGCATATCAATCAGATCCATATAAATGGTATAGAGCTACTTTTTTAGGCTCATTCAACACCTTTGTATTCTAGACTCTTTGAATGTCTTTATATATAGATTTAATTACGCATACGTGCTGTAGGCGCATGAATAACTTCAATGCCGACGGTATCGTATTAAATTAAGTAAATATATTTCTGACTTCTGACAACTTTTTTGAGTTCAGTTCTCTAATGCCAAGGATTTTCTTACTATTTTTTTAGAAATACCTAAAACATTGAATTGATCAACATATTTATAAAAAAAAATTAAGCAAAACAAAGGCAAATCAAAGACTATAGATTGACTTTTCTTAGCTCATGCAACATCTATGTATGCTTTAGACTTCAATAGTATGATATTATGCTCTTAAATTGAAATAAATTGCGTATACGAACTGTTGACCAAAGTAACTTTAATGCCTCTTGAATTATATTGTATTAAGTATATAAATATTTCTGACTTTTGACAACTTTTTCTGGTCTAAACTCTAGCTTACTGCTGCAGTATGCTACACAGCTTGTTCAGATATCCAAAGTCAACAATTTTCTTATAATACTTTCATAGCATAAACACATTGAATTGGTCAACATATTTTCAAGAAATTTAAGCAATTATTGAACGCAAACAAAAAGCAAATCGATCGTACGAAAGACTATAAAAGAAGTTTTTGGTGCTCAGGCAACATCTTTGTTAGTTTGATATTTCTTTAATTGAAATAAATTACGTATACGAACTGTTGAATCTAAAATAACTTCAAAGCCTCTTGCATTATATTAAAAGCAATAAATATACTCTGGCGCACTTCAGTAATCATAAATTCAATAAATACAATTAAAGTATAAATAAATAAATATGTTAATAAATAATAATAGTAATATAACGAAATGCAAAATAAACTAATAAATGCAAAAATGACATATCAATTTAAATGAAAACGTAATTTCAACCTTACAAAACTATAAAATTATAAATATAAAAATTAATTTTACCATGTTTAACATGAAAATTTAAGTGTAGAAATAATAATAATAATAATAATTTAATTACCTTTTTGTTCAAAGACTACAAAACAAAGCCTTCTAACCGCAAACTCTTTAGCAATTAGTTTTATTCACTGCTCAAAAAAAATATATACATATGTATATATATGAAATTTTTGCGTGCCTTGAAAAAGTCAGGGAAATGAAATTAAAACTAAAATTGAAATGAAAATTAAAATGAAAATGATAATCATAATCATAATGAAAATTATAATGATGATGAAGCAAAGTTAGTTGCTATCGCATCCAAATGAAGTGCAAACTCAGCGCGAAATTCACACGAAATGAAATCTCATCAAATGCGGCCGCCGTTTGTCGAGGAGCCTCGACGTTTTTGCATAATTAGTGCGAAGCGCACAGACAAATTTGCAATGTCTCTGCTCTCATTTACTCCAAAAAGAATATATTGCGTGCAAGAGTCAAAGTAAAGCAAAGCAAAGCAAAGGGAAAGGCAAAGTGATAAATTTGGGAAATGCACGACACTAAAAAACAGAAACTGAGAAAGTCAAAAAAAAGTTTTTAGTTTTATATTTTACTCTATTAACAAGAAACTTCATATTGGTAATTCTTTAGCCGAAAAACATAAACCTAACATAAAAATAAAGTTTCATTATTCTTATAGCTGTGGATTAACTTTATTTTTAGAGCCAATATTGATTTTAGGGATTTTTTCTGTTTTTTTGCAATTATCTTAAAACAGAAAAAAACAATTCATTCCAATCATTCTTAGCTTCAGATTTATATTTATTAAAAATAAAAAAATGTTTTGGAGTTTGTTTTTTTTTACTTTAAATAGAGAATTACCCATATATGTATATATAAAATAATAAAGCTAACAAACAGCTTAATATTTTTTAGCACACAAAAATGGAATATTTTATTTTAAAAGTTGTGACTGACATTTAATAGGCTTTCAACTGCTGTCACTGTGGAGCTTTGCATAACTTTGAGCGTGGCAAACAATACAGTTATTTGTTTAATATACTCTGCAGATATGCTATGTACTATATAGATCTGATTCGCTGGCTGACAAACTTCAAAGTTTGCCAATCGCAGTTTATTGTTGTTTTTTTCGCATTTGGCAAGCAAAACAAAAAATAAAACTCCACTCCGGAAACAACAACAAAAAATAATGCTTCGTAATAAGATGCAGTTGTGTATGTGCGAGTGTGTGTGTGTGTGTGTGTGGGTGTGTGTTTCGGTGTGTGTTACTGTGGCATATCTTAAATGATCATCGTTAGGGCAAATGGCCAAATGGAATTTTGTATTAGTTTATGCAAATTGCGACAAGGCGGGGCCAGCTGCGCTTTAGCCCCAGGCAACGAGTACTTCAAATATAACAGTACACACACACACACACACACACACACACACACATACACATGCAATACGGAGTTGGGGTGTAAACGAAGCCATTCAAGTTGAAGTTAAAGTTGAAGTTGAAAAGTTGACTAAATGTCAACTAAATTCAAGAAATTTTCATAAAATGAGTGGATTAAGCCTGAACTTAAGTTTAATACAAAGCAAAGTAATATTTCAACTGGTCTGCTTTGCTTTTTAGTTAATCAAGCAATTTGCCGCCCTAAACTAAATTGTTATTTTTATTGTTCGCTATTATTGTTGTTGTTATTGTGCCTAAATCAAGTTGTCTAACCTGCAACGATTTAAGCCCTTTTTGCGCTGCAATAAATCACAGCACTGTCAAATGAAATCTACTTATATCATTTTAAATTACTTTTAAATAAAATGAGGCACAACCCTTTTTTTCTGTGCTCTCTCTCGACTTCATCTTCGCCTTTATCTTCGACTTTGCTGCTTCTTTACAAATTTCAATTTTAATTTATCCCCTTTGTTGTTGTTCTCGTTCTCGTTCTCGTTGCTGTTTGGCACCAACGTTTGGTCCACTTGGCGCATACTTGATATTTCATTTTGTGCCCCTTTTTTTACATTTCTTTTTTTCTCAGCTGCGTGCCTTTTTACGCACACAAACACACCAACGCACCAACGCACCAACACACCAACACACTAACACACGCTGACAGTGTATTGTCAATTTCAATAGTCGAGACAATTCTGGCTGGCAAGTGTCTTCTTTTGGGTGTATTGACTTTAACCGACTTCTAATATAATAAAAATGCAAATTGCGCAACGCCAGCAGCGCAACGCACCAGCAAACTGTCGCGTGTTGGGTTTGCTTCTCTTCTTTTTTTTTAAATAAATACCCTGTAAGCAGCTTAAGACATGATGAGAGTCGAATAACTCATTGAGTATCAAATTAAGCGGCGATAATTCAATAAAAATATTTGAGTTCGTATTAGAAATTATTTATTTGTCAATTCTAAAGTATAGACAATTGAAAAGTTCATGTAACAAAATAAGAAACAAAAATACCATAAAAAAACTGTATATTACTATAATATTATAGAAGCAGAATACTATATTTGTCAATATCAAAGATAATGACAAACTAAGAGCTGACCAAAAACAAAATATATAAAAAAAAGAAGCAAAATTCAAAAGATCAAAATCTGTAATTAAAAAATAAATACTAACAAAAACTAGAGTAGAAACAAAATAAAAGAAACACATACATACTTAGAATTCATTGAATTAAACTATATTCAAGCTTTAGTTTATCTAATGAATATTTAAATATAATTACAGAAAAGATCAATTCCATTCAATGAACATAACAGAAATACTAAAAGCTCTTTAATACTATATAATAACAAAATAAGCAACAGATACTTTTTAATATCAACCATATTTAAGCTTTTGTTTATCTGGTAATATGATTTATTCAATTTTTGACTTACAAAAATGTTTGTTTTAATAATATGCTCTATGGAATATATTATTATTTGAACACAGTTTATTCATAAACTAAACACTCTTTTTGAATGAATAATTTTAACATACAAGTTAAGTTTAATTACTGTAAAAAGGGGTCTATGGAACGTACAGGTGAAATTGAAGTGAAATTCGAGTGGAAGTGAAATAGATAAATTTACGTTAAATCTGTTTCTTTTTCAAAATTTAAATAAATCGATCAATTTCCAAGGCAATTTCAATGAACAAAAAACAGAGTAAAATCAATATTTACAGAGTATCTGGCAGTCGAATAATCAGCTCAAACTTTTGATGCCTGCATGTGGAGTGGAGTCGAGTCGAGTTGAGTCGAGCTCTATCAGCCGCTTGGTATCTTCTTTGTTTAACGAAGTGAATTTAACTTTTTGTTGGCGCTTTCGGTTTTTACTATGTATTTAGGTTATGCTGGGACACAGTTTGTTGTTGGCCGTTTTAAAGCCAATGTTTGCCCCGGATAGCCGGGCAAACTCATTCCTTCTCTCTCTCTCTTACTCGCACTCCTTTTTTATTTCTTTGGCAAGCTGACAAACTGACAAGCTTGAGAATCTGGCCAGTTGGCCAGCAACAACATCAGCAACAACAAGAACACCCAAAAAATACGCAGCCACGCACGGTTTGCCTTTTTTTATGTTTGGGTTTGTTCATTTGGAAGAATTTGGCTTGGTTCACTACTTGGGCTCTTGAGTTCAGCGCGGGAGTTCAGCGCGAGTTCAACTTGCTGTGCCACAATTTGTGTAGTTGGGTTCGGGTTCGAGCTCTTCTCTCTTTCTCCTTCTCTCTTATCTGTCTCCCTACGAATTTCGGCTTAACTGCCTATCTATCCCCTTCCTTTCCCCTTCCCCTCTAACTAAATGGAGGCTGCCTTCAATTCCCTTTTTCCCTTTTTCGTTTTTGCCAAATTCATCTTCTGTCAGCAGTTTGTTAGTCTGCTCATTCTCTCTCATTCTCTGTCTCTGTCTCTGTCTGTGTGTGTGTCTCTGTCTTTCGCAATTGACTATTATTTATTTTCACTTCATTTTTTCATCACTTACCAAACGCAATTTAGACGTCTATGTGCGTTTCTATCCCGATAAGAATTAATAGCAAAACGCATAATAGACTTCTTACCGAATGCTCAATGATATCGACACGTTTGAACTTATTTCTCAAGAAAAAAGTATATTTTACGTATTTTAGAAAAATGAAAGAGTAAAAGTGAGTGAAAGGTCCTTTGCTGCTTTAGCTTACAGTCTGGTATATTTTATCCTTCATTGTATATTTCGAATATATAGTACTACATGGATATACCAAACATGTTCTTTGGTATATTTTAGAAGAAATACAAAAAACAAAATATGGGGTCTTCTTTGCTTTGGCTGACAATCTGATATATTTTGCACTCTTTTGAATGTAGTACAATATAAATATACCAAATATAACCTTTAGTATTTTTGTGATATATTATTTTAAAAATAATTGCTTTAATTCACAATGTATCTCGAGTATCTCGTTTTCTCACCTGTTTAAATACATATTTTTGATAAACTATGTTTTTTTTTAAGATCTCATTTATAATTATAATAAGTCTTTATTTGGGTGCATTTATAATATAATGTAGTGAATATATTACGATAGTTTTCCACAGTATAGTTCGCAACCTGACATACGCGTTTAATTCTAAAATCATATGAAAGTGTTTATTGAATCATTTTCAAAATGTGTTCTCCTTTTGGGAATATATAAATCTATACCGATATTTCGCTTGGATAATATATATCGATATGATTTATATACTGCTGCCTTGTGTTGTTTGTTTTCCAAGTCTGTTAAGTTTATAGTTGCTGCAGTTTAAATGTGTGGTTGTTATGTGTGGTTGTTGTTGCATCCTAAATTACTAATAGTGGTTGTTGTTTTTGTTGCTTGTGCTTTGGCTTTTAGTTAGTTCCTTTCTTGATGTTGCTGCTGAAGCTTATTGATGTTGATATGTATGTTGCTGGTATTTAGATTTGGCGGCTCCTGCTCGGGTTTTGGGACTTGTATCAAATGTGAAATTTACTCGCAGCAATCACAAACACGATGTTCCTCGATTATTGTGAATGCTCAGCAAGATTTGCGCCTCCACATTAACTGCCTCGACTTTTGGCTTTGTCTGTTGCTGTTGCTGCGGCTGTTGCTGTTCCTCGATCGTTTTGACTTGGGATAATTGTTGTTGCTGTTGGTTTGGGTGAATTTTGCTGCAGTGATGAATATGTTTACTGAATTTTTGTTGCTCCTTAAGCTTGCGTGTTAATGATGTTGTTCTTCTCGCTATTTCTCTGGCAGACACTGTTGTTCTTTAAGTGACTGCGATGGTTGCTGTTGCTCATGCTTTGGTTGTTCTTGTATCTCTCGCTGTGTTGTTGTTGTTGTTATTGTTGATGTGCTGATTTTGGTTTCAGTTGAAGCATTTGTTGTTGTTGTTGTAATCGCTGTAATGGTTGTGGATTTGGCTACAGCGTGTGTTATTGCTGCTGCTACTGAAGGTATTTCTGATGTTGTTGCGGCTGCTACTTAGGCTGCAGGCACCTGTTGAGGCACTAAAGGCTGTTGCTGTGCTTGTGCTTGCTGCTGCAACTGCAAGTGTAGTGACTGCATTTGCTGATCCACCAAAAGTTGCTGATGCACCTGCTGAAATATTGGTTGTTGTTTATGATTTCGATACTGTTGTTGCTACTGCATTAACTGTTGTATTTCGTGCATCTCATGTTGTTGCTGTATTAACGATGCTTGCAGCTTGTTTGTTTGCTGTTGCTGTGTGCTGTTGCATTGGTTGATGCTGTGGCTGCAGCTTCTCCACTAAAGGTTGCTGTTGCAACTGCTGCAATGCAGGTATCTCTTGTTGTTGCTGCTGTTGTTCTTGCTGTTGTTCTTGTAGTTGCTGTTGCTGCTGTTGTTGTTGTAACTGTTCTTGTTGCTGCATTTTTTGCTGGTGCTGTTGCTGCATTTGCTGCTCAACATCTTGCTGTTGCAGTTCCTGTTGCTGTTGCTGTTGTTGCTGCAGCTTATACACAAAAATCTGGACCTCCACATGCTCCACATATATAGATTGTTGTTGTTGTTGCTGTTGCATTTGCTGCTGCATCTCTTGCTGTTGCTGTATTTGCTTCTGCACATCATGTTGTAGCTGTACAGATTGTTGAGTTGGATGCTGTTGGATCTGCTGTTGCAACAATGTTTGTTGCTGTAGTTGTGGTTGTTGCTGTTGTTGAACTAAGGGCTGTTGCGGTACCTGTTGCTGTTGTTGATGCTGTTGCTGCTGTTGTTGCTGTTGTTGTTGCTCCAATTGCTGAAACATGTGCTCTTGCTCTAGCCGCATATTTTGTTCAATGTGTTGAATCTCTTTCTGAATTTGCTGCTGAACATCTGGCTGTTGCTGTGACGGCAACTGTGGTTGCAGCTTCAGCATTTGTTGTTGCTGGCGTTCAAATAGCATCTGCTGTTCCTGCAAGAGCCGTAAATGTTGCTGCCGTTGCTGCTCCTGCTGTTGCTGCAACTGATGTGGTTGCTGACTTGGTATATGTGGCTGTAGTTGGTATTGCTGTTGTTGTTGTTGTTGTAGTTGCTGCTGCTGTTGCTGCCCCAACAAATGCTGCTGATGCTGCAACTGTTGCTGCAATTTCTTCAGCTCTTGCTGTTGCTCCGGCGGCAATCCTTGTTGCTGCTGTTGCAGATGCTGGTTCATCATATGCAACTGATGCAATTGCTGCATTTTCAGCTGCTGCTGTTGCTGCACTAGATGATGTTGTTTTTGCATTTGCTCTTGCAGCTGCTGATGTGCTAGTTGCTGCTGGCGCAGATGCATTGTTTCGTTCTGCAACATCTTCATTTGCTGCTGTGACTCCTCCAACTGTTGTTGTTGTAGCTGTTGTTGCCGTTGATCATGTAGAAGCTGCTGTTGCTGATGTTGCTGCTGCTGCATTTCATGCTGTTGCCTATCCTGTTGCTGCTGCACCTGTTGTTGTTGCTGCTGCTGCATCTCTAGTTGTTGTTGCTGCTGCGAGTCTTCAGACACCTTTGGAACTTTCTGCTTCCATGCTGACGATTGCTGCTGCTGCTGTTGTTGCTGCTGCTGATCTTGCTGCTCCATCTCCTGGTACAGCTGCAAGTTGAGCTGACGCTTGAGCAAGAAGTGCAACAGTCGCAGTTGCTGCAACGACTGCTGCAACTGCTGACGATTCGACAGCGATGGCATCAGCTGTTCGATGCTCTGCACGAGACGTCGCGTCTGCTGCTGTGCGCTCAACAGCTGCGCCGTCAACTTTTTGGTCTCCTCCATGGGCAACGGCTTCGACTGTGTCTGTGACTCTGACTGTGGTTGTTGTTGTGGTTGTGGTTGTTGTTGTGGTTGTGGTTGCTGTTGTGGTTGCTGCTGTGGTTGCTGTTGTGGTTGCTGTTGCTGTTGTGGTTGTAGTTGTGGTTGCTGTTGTGGTTGTATTTGTGGTTGTTGTTGTGGTTGTTGTTGTGGTTGTGGTTGTAGTTGTAGTTGTGGTTGCTGTTGTGGTTGTAGTTGCTGTTGTGGTTGTAGTTTCTGTTGTGGCTGTGGTTGTAGTTGTGGTTGTAGTTGCTGTAGTGATTGCTGTTGTGGTTGCTGTTGTGGTTGTGGTTGTTGTTGTGGTTGTGGTTGTGGTTGTAGTTGTGGTTGTAGTTGTGGTTGCTGTTGTGGTTGTAGTTGCTGTTGTGGTTGTAGTTGTGGTTGTTGTTGTGGTTGTGGTTGTAGTTTCTGTTGCTGTTGTGGTTGTGGTTGTAGTTTCTGTTGCTGTTGTGGTTGCCTTTGTGGTTGTGATTGTGCCTGCTGTTTCTGTTGCTGTGTCAGTCCGGGGGAAAGCTTGGGCTTCTCATCGCACTTGGCATCGTCAATGAAATGCCACGGCACCAGCTGGCAACGTTCGCGCTCGAATTGCATCTCGCGTTGCAAACACAGCCAAGCTTCCATTTCGCCGCTAACCGGCGGATTGCCACACAAACGCGACTGCGAAATGTATTTGTTGCCATCAACAACATAACACTAACACATATATAGAAGACTTTTACTCACCACCTGCTCTCGCTGCCAACCGCATTCGAGATCCTCGTTCTCCTTGTTCGAACACATGTTGATGTTGAGACTGTTCATCGCAGCGCGTCGTGCAGCACGCTCGGAACCAATTGGCGGCAGCTCCTGCAAAGCCTCCATGCTTTCTCTTCTATGCCCGATTTCACACGGCTTACAAATTTCACACGGTTTTACCACTTAACTAGATTTTTACGAGTTTTCTGATTTCAGTTGTGAAATGTTCAATGGCAGAGCCAAAACTGAATTTTACAGCAACGTCTACGCAAGGAAGTCAACTTTAATGTGCCAAAATTTGCACAGCCTACTTTGAGTTATTTTATTTCAAATGTACAGTGGCAAGTAAAGCAAAGCTAATTTGATGTTTCAATAACTTTTGTCGGTAAAATTACAGTTTCTTCTAATTTCTATCAATTTCTAGTTTCTCTTTGCAATTGCAAAATCTTGAAATACTCGAAATCAACATTTAATATTTGTCATCAAGAAATTGGAGCTGCAATTATCGACATTAGGAGCTAAGTAAATGTCATTACTGGAGAATTATTTACTTATCAAACAATTCTAATGTAGTGCAAACTCTTTTGAACGGACACTCAAGGAGTGTAACCCTAAACTATAATTTGTTCTTTACTTTTTTTCGACAGTTTTAACATTTATTTAAGGAACACATTAGCTGAAACTAAAATTACGGCATATGTGTACATACGAGGGTGGTCCGATAAGTACTTAGCCCCCAAAAGAAAAACGACAATTTTGGATTTATTTCTCAACATAATCTCCTTTTAGCTCGATACACTTGACCCAGCGATGCTCCAACTACTTTAACCCGACTGAAAAATACTTTTTTCTCGAGGTCTGCAAAATAGGTCTCTGTGGCGGCGACGACCTCTTCATGACTTTTACAAGTTTGGAAACTCAAGAAGTCATACGGGGCCAAATCTGGAGAATATGGTGGATGGGGTAGCAGTTCGTAGCCCAATTCGAACAATTTGGCCATTGCTCTGAAGTGGTCTCACGGTTGCGTTTGTTGTCCGGAGTGAGCAAACGCTCACAGCTTTCTCATGCCCAAAATTTCATGCAGGACCCACGCGGTCTTTTGAGATGCCTACTGTGTCAGCTATCTCGCGTATCTTCAATCGCCAGTCTGCCAATACGAGATCGTGGATTTTTGTCACGTTATCCTCCGTGGTAGCCGTTTTCGGGGCACCTGGTCTTGGCTCATCAAAAACCTAAATGCGACCACGTTGAAACTCGTTCAACCAATTTTTGACGGTCGCCATCGAAGGAGAAAAGTCACCGTACACAGCATCGAAGCGTTCTTTCTCATAAAACAAAAATCGAATCACAGACCGACATTGCTTTCTCAATTTTTCTACACACAGTCAAAACTACGAGTCCGATTCGATTGAATGTACTACACGATAGTAAATTTCTCTTGCGATAGTGACGCCATCGGACGGTGTGGCTAATACTTATCGGACTACCCTCGTAGATCTCAGAGACTACAAGAGATAGAGTTGTTTCGATAGCACTTGCCAAGTTTGCATGCAGATCAAGTTTGATTCAAATTTTGCGACACCTAATTCCGCACCCGAAAATCGAAATGAATTGAATTTATAACGTAATTTTTAAGTTATTTTTTGGGACATACAATAATAACTGTAGATTCCTGAAAATTTGATTACGATCAGATAAAAATTGTAGAAGGTGTTTAAGAAGTTTATAAAATACTTTGGTTCTTATTTGATTTGGCTGGCAATCTGGTATATTTTAGTAATCTATGGTATATTTTGAATGTGGTACTAGATCAATATACCACATATACTGCGGTTATTACTTCATCGTATATTTTAGTGGTATATTTTAATAATAATACAGTACTGTTCTGTCTTTATTCAAAATATGTAGCGGGTGTCTGATAGTCGAGCACACTCGACTGTAGCTTTCGTACTTATTTGTTGACTGCAATCAAGCATCTAGTATTCAAGTATTTAATTGTATTTTTATACCCGCTACCCATAGGGTAGAAGGGTATTATAACTTTGTGCCGGCAGGAAATGTATGTAACAGGTAGAAGGAGGCATCTCCGACCCTATAAAGTATATATATTCTTGATCAGCGTCAACAGCTGAGACGATCTAGCCATGTCCGTCTGTTCGTCTGTGTGTCTGTCCGTCTGTCCGTATGAAACACTGGATCTCAGAGACTATAAGAGACTATCTGCACGCAGATTAAGTTTGTTTCAAATTTTTGTCACGCCCACTTCCGCCCCCGAAAATCAAAAAATCGAATAACAAGCGTACTTTTAAAGCTAGAGTTCCGAATTTTGGTATATATAATAACTACTATAGTAGTTATTATTTCTGAAAATTTGGTTGCGATCAGATAAAAATTGTGAAAGTTATTTAAGAAATACTTTTGTATGGGCAAAAATATCTACTTACTAGGGGTCTTAGTTGCTTTGGCCGACAATCTGGTCCATTGTGCCGTCTATGGTATATTTTGAATAGTGTTCTATATCGATATACCAAACATACCATTTGGTATATTTTATAGTATTTTCGGTATATTTTGAAAATAATACCGCAATATTTTGCCTTTATTAAAAATGGGTAGCGGGTATCTCACACTCGAGCACACTCGACTGTAACTTTCTTACTTGTTAATAAATATGTATGAAATATATATATGATTTATTCATAAAGTATAAAAATATATAACGAATATATGTATAAATCCTTATCGTTTGCAGGTGGAGTACGCCACAACCGAGTCCGTGGTGACTGTTGACTGGGAGAACGGCTTCGTCGAGGCATCCGCTGCGAACAATGACAACATCACGCAGGTGAGTCGCAAGTCCCTCTCCTCTCCCTCTGTCTCAGTTATAAGCATAATCAATTCTCCTCGCAGGTGTTTAAGGAGCTGCTAGCGCAGGCAAAGATCACGTACAACTTGAGTCCGGCACTGCGTCGACGCCGCCAGTCGCTGCCCCAGCAGATCGGCAACAATGGGCCGGGCACACCGTTGCATCATCATCACCATCACCATCATCATCAGCAGTCGTCGCAGTCGCAGCAGCATGGACACCAGGCGACGCCACATGGCTCCGGATCCGGCTCGGCATCGACATCCTCTGGCGCAGCTGGCGGTGGAGGTGGTCATGGCTCCCATACACCGACGCCGGCGCAGTTGCAGCATCTGCAACGTATTCAGGAGCGCAGTTTGGGCGCCAAGCGCAATTCCTGCACTATTTCCTAAGCACTCTGTCCCCTCCTCCTCGTCCTATTCCCCACTTAAAATGCAAACAACCTAAGACAAAAGAACAAAAAAAAGGAAAATAAACTAAAACCTCAACTGAAACTGAAACTGAACAAACGGTCTCCTACAAATGGTTTTCAAATGCTTCAACAAATAAAAAACAAAAACAGAAATAGCTAAAAAAAAAAAAAAACAAAAAAATACTAAATAAATGAAAAAATGGATTTATGTATTTACGATCGATTATAGTCACTCAACTCAAGTGTACCTTTCGCTAATCACTTTAGTACCTCTATTATATGTAAATTCTTGAGCAACTTTTCGCTCTCTCTCTCTCTCACTCTCTCTCAATCTTTCTCTCTCTATCTGTCTCTTGTCTCTAACTCTTGTCTAGTTTTTTTTTGGGAACACAACACGACAATATCAGAAGCGAAACGTTTCCAAAAAAACAAAAAAAAAACAAACAACTTAAAAAAAAAAACAAAACGAAAACTAGACCAAAGAAATCCGTTGAGAAATGAAACCAATTTTGTTAGAAAAAGAAAAGCACAACGGAAAAGAAAGTCATCTAAAGAAAAACTCTCTAAATGAAGTAAACTGTTGAACCGCTCCTGGAACATCTTAAATGCGCATTCCCCTCACTCTAGTTATCTGTGTGAGTGTATTTGAGTGTGTGTGTGTGCATGTGTGTGTATTACCTAGCTACTTGCACCGAAAATAAGTTCGCATCTTCAAGGAAGCGAGGTTCCGACACCCGCTAAGGGGGTTGAGCACTTCGCTAAGAGCGAAACTTTTATCGCGAAGCTTTCAATGAAATCTATTTGAATTTCTTGTTTATTCAATAACTTTTACATCTCAGCATCGATCTGCATGAAATTTGCAAGGCAGCTGCAAAAATGTTGCAAGTTTGGGGACAACAACTTTCAGCACGCTGTGTGAGCTAGGTATACTATAAATGAGCTGACTATTTGCTACTCTCTTACACAGTTCCTAACAGAAACAGAAAAAAGAATAGAAAAGAAAACGTTATGCTTAAACAAATTTGATTTGGTATGAATAGAGGAGTTAGATGAGTGTGGAAAGCTAAAGCAAATGCATAGTGAATAAAGTATTAGTGTTAAGCATTTCATGATACTGTTTATGTTTTGGATTACCTATATATTATTATTATAATTATTATTATTACTATTACTATTACCACATACATAAATACATATGTTTATTATTCAATGTTAGTACGTATTGTATTGTAGTTGGTTAGTTAAGCAAAAGAAGGTTAATAATGATCATGATGATGATGATGATGATGAAGAAGGTTAAGATTGAAAACGCAATGAAAACACCAAACAAAATGAAACTAAGGCCAAAAAACATAGTAACAAAAAGCAACTAGACAAAGAAGGGAAACTGTTTGTACTGTAAACGTATGTGTGTGTGTGTGTGCGTGTGTGTAGCATGTATTTATTATGTACTTGTATATACTAAACGTTTATACTATATATAGGTACATAAATTACAAGATTGGACATGGTATCGAATTGATAAGATGATGTTAAAGCTAACCTTATTCATTAGAGAGCAAACGTATGTATGTATGTGTGTGTACTACAACAGCATATTTGTGTATGTGTGTATGTGTCTGTGTCTGTATCTGTATCTTAAATATACCATATACTACAAAAAATACTATACTACATCCGAAGGCGGCAATTGAAATGCATAATTAGCAACATTTTCAAGTTCAAATTTCAAAACTTGAATCAGCTCTGAAAACGAGTTAATTATGTCCTTCAATTGCTTGAATTTCATTTAATACTGACTTCAGTGAAAGCAGAGAGCAAAGCTAAAGAAAGCAAATATGTTGTACAATAACAAAAAAAACCGAAAACCGAATTCAAAGCAAGATTCAAAACAAAAATGCGAAAATGATACGAATGCAAAGCACAAGTTGCAACTTGTTTAATATTTAAATATCGATATGTTACAATAAAAATAAAAATACAAATAACGGAAAAACTGCAAACTAAGAGAATTTATGTATTTAATAACAGAATAAAACTAGAAAAAAAAAGAAAGCATAAAATAAAAAAAGCAAATCGTATTATTATGAATGTAGTAACATTTTTGTGTGTGTGAGTGTGTGTATACAAATAATCTATTAAACGAGCGAACAATTACATGCATATTTATGTATAGAATTAAATCAAACCCCTGTGTCCCTACCTACCCCCCCCCCCCCCCTGTGACATCCACTTTACGAACAGTTGAAATTCGGGGGAAAAAAACGAAATTGAAGCTATGTTCTGTGTATTGAATGTGTAATTAGTCAAGTGTATTAAATGAAATTATCATTATGATAACAGCTAAAACGCAAAAACCATTAAAATTTATAACGAAATTGATGTGATTTATTTTTAGTTAGGCAGCGCATTGTGTGACTCAAACTTGTTTCCATCTCCCTCATTCATATCGCTGTCTCTTTCTAAGCTATGTGGTTGCATGAAATAGAGTGGCATCATTAAGAAAGTCACGAATTCACCAAGTCAGTGTTCGCAATGCGCTAAATAACACGATAAAAAACAAAACAAACAGTTTGGAAATTTCAAGGGAAGATAAGAAAAGATTATCGAAAGCAAGCAAAGCCACATTGAATTGACTAGAGCGCTTAAAAAGATGTCGCTAACTTAAGGCAAATACCGAATAATGTTTTTTTTTTTTTTTGTTTTTGAGAATTGCATCTTTTGATTATCGTATCGTATTGTATTACATACTCGAACTAAGTGTATACATACATATATATACATATACATAAATATAACCTAGATCTGTACATTAACCTGGAGCTTAAGGTTGTGTCCGCTGTATACGCCGCTGCAATTTCGAAATGACATTTTATTGATGTGAATTTAAAAACAAAATTTAATATATATACATACTACATAACATATATATACATTAAACTCGTACTCGTCATTAGCTCTCCCCTTTGAGAAGAAAAAATACTGATGTGTCCATTTTTTGAAAATATATAAAAACTATATGCCAAATATACACTCTATAAGTTTTCTTTGCGGCTTCTTCATTTCTCCTAAGTTCCAAAGTTAACAACATTTTTGTGTACGAGTAATTATAATTATAATATTTGTATAATCAGCTGTTTCCCCAACCCCCCTTCTGCTTTATGTGTGTGGAAAGGGCAAAGTGGACTCGCTCTAAGGTATGAAAGAAATCATATTGCAGCTGGATATCTTAAATTTACTTAAATATACATACATATTATACATGCATACATAAATTCAATTGTATACAAGTACATACACAAAATGCGGCAATACATATGCATACACAAATATACACATAAATATACATAAATATACATAAATATAAATATATATTTATAATTATAAATGTAATTAATAAAGAGCAAAACAATAAAAAAAATGAATACAACAAATACATAAAGTATGCATTTTTGAAATCTGTTTTGAAACATTTAAAGGTTCGCGGGCAACATCTGACATCGTTATCGATTATTATCGTCCTTCCACAGCAATTAGCTTCACGACGCATCCACTGCTTGACATAGGCTGACTGAAATAGCCGCTAAACCTATTTCCAATATAAGAAAGTTTTATTTTTTTTGCAAGAACGAAAACAATAGGTATGCACAATTGAATGTTACAACATTTCCTGAATCTTGTAAATTCTATTGTGGGAGCTGCGATTAACGATTAATATACCATGGACATCCTGTGCCGAACTGCTTGCTGTTGCCCAATGTGAACTGCTTGCTCTGCAACTTCACATTAGGATTACATCCGCCAGCTGCTTGCTATAGCACTCAACTGGCTTTCACAAGTCTGTGCATTAGCAAATATGATTAAATTATCCCATATATTGTATGTTCGATATGTTGACACACACAAATCACACATAATGATGCTTATTTATACATTTGATTTGTGTTATTCAACTCCTTAAGTTCTGTGCACACTGCAAATGATAACACCGAAAAAAGGGGTGTGGCAGCCAAAGAAGAATAATCGATAATAATGGCCACATAACGTTTAACGGTATGGGGGCTTGTGCCACTCTGTCTCTGTGTGTGTGTGTGAGTGTGTGAGTGTGTTTAAGCGGCAATAGCAAACACGAGTACAAGGCCAAACAAATAAGCGTAAAATGTGCAAAAGGACCAAGCTCAAGGTTAAACCGAATGCGACAAGCGGCAAAGTCGACGGCCAAATACTCTGCATATTGTCAAACAAAGAAAATTAATAAATAAAGAGCGAAAATATATATATTTAACAACTAACATATTAATATGTTGTAGAAAATGTATAACAAATAGATTCAAAAATATAAGTAAAAGTAAAGCACATGAGAGTTGTTGTTAATTAATAAACTATTTAATATTATATTATTATATGGTAAAGTGCATATACCCAGCAGTGCAGTGAGTGCAGCATAAGCAGGCCAAACAGGACAATGTCTTTGAAAACAGACGCAGGCGCAAATGTGTTCACGTTGCGTATGAGCGATATATACATATATATATAGTATATGTGTATATGTGTATGCTGACAATGTAAGTGTGCCCCTTGTAAGCATGTGTGTGTGTGTGTGTGTGGCACGTAGTACTCACGTTTGTGCTTACAACACGACTCGTGCTACAGCTGCTAAGTAGACTCTTACTACGGCCACGGTTATTGGGTCGCTGGGTCGTCTTCCTCTGTGTGTGTGTGTGTGTGTGTTTGTGTGTCTGTGTGTGTCCATGGGGCCATGGCCATCTGTCAGTTGGAGCCGAAATCGAAACCGATATCCGAAAGTTGTAAGCGGATTCGCGGCGCCTTCGCAGCAACGTTGTTCGCTGTTTGTTGTTCGTTGTTGTGCCACCAACCAGTCAACCAACCAGCCAACCATCATCATCGTCATCATTGTAATCTGACCAGCAGCGGCAGAGCACGGCACGTAACCTGAGCTTGCAACGCGTCTCGTCTCGCTTACAACACACTGTTGTTCCCGTCGTTCCCGTTGTCATAATTGTTATCGTATTTATTGTTGTTGTCGTGTTTTAATGCGCCCGCCTAAAAGTATGCAACGCCGCATTACTAAATCGTCGAACGAAACACGCCAGCCTGAAAGTATGCAATGCGAAATGCCGCGTTATAAAACAGTGCAAGTTGTTGTTGTCTGCTGGTTGCTATCAATGTTGTTGGTGTCGCTTTTGTGCACTACTTTGTTTTGTAGTTGTCACAGTTGTTGTTGTTGCTGTAACTACTTTCGCTGTCGTTGTCGCTGTCGTAGTTCTCTTGTTAAACGGGCGTGTGCCGCGTATTTTACTGCGCCAGCCTAAAAGTATGCAACGCCGCGTTATTAAATCGTCGAACGCAACAACAGCAACAAAATATTTGCATATCGTGCCGGCCGGCTCAACTACGTATTTCATTGTTGTTGTTGTTGTTGTTGTTGTTGTGGTTGTTGTTGCCTTTGCTGTAACTCGTTGCGAAACTGTTAAAGTGGCGCCAAAGCCAGCGCGTAACTTGCAGCGGCATCCACTCCCTTGACTCCCAAGTGTTCCCTCCTCCCTCCTCCCTCCTCTCTCCTCCCCCACCCGCAACCCACCTGCCCCGTTGCAACGAAGCGTGGCATAACAGAGCAGCATGTGGCCGTGCCACGTTGCACATTAAGATTGTAATTGCCATTGTTGTTGTTGCTGTTGCTGTTGCGTTGTCCCATGAACTTCAAAGGCAATTGACAGCTGCTAGTTAGAGATGTGCTAGTGATGTGCACGTGTCCACAGCACGAGCACGATCCCAGGCAACAGTGTGCATATAAACGGAGCGAGTTGATGGCGCTCGTTACAGTTATCCTGCGACAGCACAACAACAAGGATCACCATAAGCAGAGAGCGACAACCCTAGATGTAGAAGAGGTGACAACCCTGCTTACACAAATTTATTCCATTCTTCAACCACGTCAAGCTTTTTTTACGAACTATTTTAAGACGTCAGCGCGGATGTAATAATATATATAATAATAAACAAAGCATTATAAATAAAAAAAAAATGGTTTAACCTCATGTGAGTTATATATGAAAATATGAAATTTTATGACACAGCCGAGTAAAAGGAAATAAACTAAACAGAAATAATTTTGTATACTAATTCAGATTCCTGAAGATCTGCTTAGTCATATTAATATATGTACATATGTATGTAATATTGATTTTACGATCAATAAGGATCATATACCAAATATCCTCCTATATCAAGACTAAGAAAGAATTTGTTCCTAACACTAAAGTCATGCTCTTGGCATTCGAAGTGACGGAATTTCCCGCAAATTCCAGCTATAAATGGATCAAAATGCGGGGCGATAATTCCAACGAATTTGCGGGATCAAATTTGCTGGTAAAATGATGTCTAATATTAACCCAAATGATTTGAACCGAGAAGAGCAAGAGAAAGACGTTATCAGACCGTCTTAAGTCACGGAAGAATTCCAGGAAAACTTAAGTGAAAAGCGACGTAAAGAAAAGGAAAAAGAGAACTGACATTTTCCAAATGCAGATAGAAGTAGACGTAATACTCGATAATATAATATATACAGAGTCAGAAGTTCGCTCAAAGCATCCGCGAGTCTGGACTTACTCATGTGTTATTATCAGATTGGATACGAGCTAAATATACTTGTCGTTGCTGAAACCGTTCCCGTTGACTATGTGTGTGTGGGTGTGTGTGTGTGATTGATATGTGTGGATTATAGGGGACCGAACCCTCATGATGTCGGACAACAATTATAACGGTCACATATTGCACACACACATGTGTGTATGGAAAACCGCCTCGATAGAGGCGGCGAGACGTCCAAGGAAGCTGTGACGCGTCTGCTGATAAGCTGATGAACAAGAACAAGAACGAAAACGAGAACCAGAAACACAAACCATATCCCGGCTAAGTCAGCGTTGATCTGTAGAACCTACTCTTCTGATCGAAAATCCTAGCTTTAATATCAAATCTGAGCTAGAAAATCAATTTGAATTTGAATTGGAAAACATTAGTAATACCGCAAAGTTGAAGAATTCAAGATGGTGGAACCATTATATAGTGTGGTGGTATTATGTGTAATGTTCAAGTCGGGTCCGTTGTGGTCTGCAACCTTGCTCATATTGTATTGTATGGGTGACTCCCGAAGCGATAAACTACAAAATTCCAGGCAAAAGATTTCCGAATGTTAGAAAGAGAGGGGGAGAGAGCAAGAGTAATGAAAATAATTATAAAATTATGCTGAGTTTGTTGTTGTGCTGTTTTGTGACTGTTGTGCGGGCTTGCGACACAACGAATATTAAGAGTTTTCGTTGAAATATTTCTGTTGCTTAGCATTTCATTATTTATCAGGCATTATCCTAATCTCAACATGTGCATATACATGTATACCACAAGTGTATATGTGGGTGTGTGTGTGTATGTGTGTGTCGTGTCCGGCAGCGTTTTATAAAGCCGTCACATCGCCTCAGCTGGCAGCAGTTAACATCGGTTTGTCGCCACGGCAGCAATACGAACAAAATAAATTAATACAAATTAATTGTAATTATAAATTTTTTTGACTGATTGTTTTTTTTTTTTATGTGCTTGTGATTTGTGTAAAGTTTTGTGCATTACGCATTGCATGTGAGTCTTTCATTTGGCGCGCTTAGCTGCTTTTATCATACGATATTGCTAGCTGCCTTGTGAAGGGCTTACGTGTGATTGTAAAACAACTGGAAAACAAATGCTTTGAAAGCGTTCTCACATTCAGGGACAACGGACACTACAACACAGGATATATACATTTCAAATTGCCCGCCTAAGCGACTAATCGATACAACCCTGTACACACCATTATCAACATTGCAGCTCTGCAAGCAGTGTGACAGCGACGGTAACAATAATACCAACATTGCGGTGATAGTATATTTGGCAAACCATCCTGCGGTCACCTGTCGATGTTTCAACCATCTTTTGCCATTCCCAATTGCATTTCACCAGGCATTTTTTTATTACGTCTTGCATCACCACTCGTAAAAATAATAGTTAAACCGCAAGAAATTCAAGAGATTATTTTATTTCACATTTGATAGTTAGCCGCCATCGTAATATATTAAGTGTAACCAGGCCAGTAAATTGCAAATATGGTATATTTGGTATATTTCGTGCAGCAAAATAGGATATTTCTGGTAAGCAGCATGCGGTCACGCTGGCTAGAACCTAAATAAAAAAAAAAACAACAAAAGCTGCAAAAAATAGAATAAGACGAAAAAACGAAGAAACAGTTGTGCGCAAATGTAAAATGCCGCTGTGATAATAAAAGACGCAGACGACGCAGCGGCAGCCGCGATTCATAAGTAGTGGAAACAACAACATAGCACAACACAACACAACCCATCGACGTTGGCGGCGGCGTCGAGAACGCGACTCCTAACGCGCGTGTGTGTATATTTTTTGTTGTCAGTTGTCTCTTCTGTGGGATGTGTGCGTGCGTGCGAATGTGTGTGCAGCAGCCGTATACATGTGCATAAATAATACCCATACCCACAACACACATCTATCTGTGCGTGTACGTTTACGTATGTGTGTGTGCGTATGTTATCAATAGAACAACTCGCGGGCAGAAGCTAAAAACATTGGATGTTCACATTTACACGCAGGTGCGTATCATTCACATAGCCTCTATATTTATGCATCCACATATATATGTATATAAACAGTTGTATGTGTGTGAGCGCGACGCAGCCGTGAAGAATTTTCGATTTTCCACTGCAATTTCGCACTGGGCCTGCTCCGCGCCAGCAAGCAAACACATATACAAGTACATGTGCATACATACCCACTCGCAGTTACAATACACGTATCGTTTGCGTATGTGTGTGTGCACGCGCAGGGCAACGCAAAAGTTTCAGAGCAGACAGCCGCAGTAAGCAAAAAGTTTTTTACGCAAAATCCGACAAAATCCAATTGGACTTGAGCAACAGCAACAAACAAAACAAAAGTCGCAAAATGCTATGCTATTTTATTTGACTTCTTCGCTCTGTGCAGCAGTTATATATTTAATTCAAAGGAAACGAAAAAATGGCGTCGCTGCAGTATTTGTCTGTGTGTGTGTGTGTGAGTAACTTCTGTTAGATAATCCATTGGAGCCTTTGAGTATCCTCTCGTTACACACATACATATATATGTACATACGTACTATGTGTGTGTTTGTAATTGTTCTTGTTTTTAGACACCATCGGCAGCGGCGCTGTGGCCATATAACAGTTACTTCTTACTGCGAGTGTCCCTAATTCAAACATGCGCCGTTCCCTGCGCAACGTTTTTTGCATTTATAATTTTATAATAAATTAAAGGGACAGAAGAGAGGTAACTGCATACAAGGCGTATGCGTAATACATGATTTTTCTGGCTATTTTCATCTGGCGCTTTTTCCCCACTTCTGTTCTTTTCGTGTTGCTTTTTCGCTTCCATTCCAATTCCAAGCTCGAATTCCAATTCGAATTTTTTCTTCTGGGTTTTTTTTTGTTGACCTGGCCATGCGGGCGTAAGCAAAGCATGTATATGTATATAGTACGTGTGAGTGTATGTATTTATGGGGGTTGGTGAGCAGCGCTCACCCTTGAAATAAGGACAGATACACACACAGCAGCCATGCTGAGTTGGAGAGCAAAGCTTTAACTGGGCACACCAAATATGACGCCACTGTAGCAACAACAGCAGCATGCTTGTCTGAGAGGGGGGTTGACTCGAAAATTCTTAGTTGAACAAGTACAGTTCCAATTGGAACTGTTTTGATTCATTTATTACTCTACTTATGCTGCTGCCTGTACTATGTGTGCTTTCGTTTATTTGAGGTGCTGGCAAAAATGAAACAAAATAAATACGTACATACAGTATGTATGTATATGAATATGAGTGTATGTAGATGAAACAGGGCATGCGTTGTTGCTGTGTGAAATATATGGAAATGGTGGGGGGATAGAATTTTTTGGGTGTTGGTGTGCGCCGTCGCCACTGCCGCGGTCGCGACCGCCGCCGCATGCGTAACTTTATATTTGTCGTTGCCATTGTTGTTGTTGTTTCTTTTAATTCTTTCCCATATTCCTACTTTATCGCAGTCTTATTGTTTTTGTAGACGTTGCGTCAAGTACAACAGCAGCAATGGGAGCGCACACAAAAGTGAGCAGCGAAAAGCTCTCTCTTTGTCGTGCTCTCTCTCTCTGTTTCTGAGAGGGCGTATGTGTGTGAGCGGAAGCGAGACAGCGCGCATGAAAAACAATAGCTATTGATTATTTATAATGTGGAGCGCAGCAAAGAGCTGCTTACTGAGCGCGCTGACGCAGTGGGAGAGCTGCCAGCGCCTGCACATACAAATACACAAGCACATATGTATGTATTTGACTGTGGGTGTGCTTGTATTTAGAATAGAATCTAGGCGGCGGGCGCATGCACTTACTTATGCAAGTGTATGCATGTCTGTATGTGTGTGTGCTCAAGCAGCGCAGCTCACTGAAACAGCTTTTGTGTATTCTTTCTTATATGCATTGCGCTCGCTTTCATTCTCTCTGCCTCTGTCGCTATCGCTATAAAAATAACCATAGGCGATAATAGAATAAATGCATAGCAAAGTGTGACCAAAGCGCAGGCGCCAAGTGTGACCCTCATTTGTGTGCAATTTATATGTTTATGTCTGGCTATCGTCCATATCACATGTCGTCCTCCTCTTCTATCTCACTCTCTTCATCTCTCGATTTTGTGTATCAACAACATTATCTGTTTATTCGATCGGATCAAATTTGTAATCAACAAAAAATACACTTTGAAGATTGACGCTGGCGCATTCTAGCTGTCGCCTTCACGCATTGTTAGACACACTCACGTGAGTGTGCGTGTGTGTGTGTCTCTAACTGACTTGACAAAGCTTGTAGCATGCTTCTCAGCGCACACGAAAGCAACTTTGCGCAGATTCAACGCATACAACACACAAGCGCACACGCACACAGACAGAGACACGTGAGCAAGCCATGTGAACATGAACGTTGCGCACGCACCACCCCAAAGCAAACAAAATACGAGCGAGCTGTATACACTGGTGGCAACAAAAGTAAGCACACCTTTGCTATTAAAAATATTGAGCCAAGTATGTGTTTTGTTTATAAGTATTAAGCTAGGAAAATAAAATATAAGATCTCTTTTAATTTGTTTTAAGCGGAATTTATAGGTTAACAAAAATAAATTCTCATTCTCAACCAAAGGTCTATTAGAGCATATTCTGAAAAGAATGTTCTTATTTTTTAGAAATTGAAATTGAATTGATGCATTAAGAGATAGTTGAAAATAAATAAACACCGAAAACCTTGCAAAATTTGTTTTTATTTTTTTGTATTACTAGTATTTATAGTAAAAGTAAAAAACAGCAGTTTCAATAGAATACATATATAGCAACACAATAGTAACACTTTCATTGGCTTTTATTTATTGCCGACAATAACAATCGTAGCTGCCTTTTGTTTTGACTGTCATATTATTTACGGCCAGCACTGTAAACATAACTCTCTCGTTTGCCTGGCACGCGCAAGTGAAACGAGCTTACCTATACAAACCCAAGCCACCCCCCACTACCCTACTCTACTCCACCCTACCCTGCACTGCCCATGTTCTTAGGGGGTTGTTGCTTGTTCTAATTCCACACATACAATGGTGGTGCTTATGCTACCTGATGGCATTGTTTGCTGCTCTGGTGGTGGGTGGTGAGTGGCGAGTGCTCCGAGTGGCCCATAAACAACTACAAGAACAACAACACATGCAGTTCGACTTGCATGATTTCATTGCCCAAGCGTAATGCGTTTGCGTGCGATGTTGTTTTTATTGTTGCCTCTGCAGCAGAGACGACGACGACTGCAGATTGTGCTGCTGCTGCTGCTGCAGTGAAGCTTGCGTGGGGGATGTTTCTGATTCGCCTTTGGGGGTAGCTGCGCAGCCCCTTTTGCCGACCTCTACACAAACTCAGACACATATTATGCATGTATGTATTGTGTATATAATGTATGGTTGTCTCTCTTACACTTGTGGAGTAAAAGGAGGCGTATTAGGCTGGGCACGCATGCAAGTGACAGCTTTTGACCTGCCAAGAGCAGCTTTTTTCATGCAAGCTTTTTTCGGTTGTGTATGTGCGCACACCTTGCCAGCCTGCTGAGCTTGCACTTTTGCAGGCAAGGCAAAGGCTTTTTCTGTTTTGCTGTGTTGTGTTCTTGTATGTGTGTATTTGTGGTTATTCGCTTTAACAACAACAAGTACATGTATGTTTTTATGAACATATATATATATATATACAATACATATGTACGTAGGCAGCACAGGCAGCGGCAGCGTTAGTATGACCATCTCTGTCGCACTTGCACTCGTCGTCGCATAGCTTTTGGCTCGCCTGCTGCCGTCTCACGCGTCGCAAAGCGACAACGTCGACGCATGGGCGCAGTATTGATTTTTAACTGCGTCGACGCCGCCGCCTGCGTCGTTGCTGTCGTCGTCGACGTCGTCACCGAAAATGAAACTGCAAGCACACGGCGTCAATCCGTGGGGTGGTTTGGCGCAGTGTGGTCGCTCAGCTCGCTCGCTCGCACTGTTCTGTTTTGCTCTGCTTTGCTCTGTGCTGTCGTTGTCGTCGTCGTCTCATAGTTGTTGTTGTCATCGTCGTCGTCGTCGTTTACTCGCTTTGCTTTGCTTTGCGTCGCGCGTCCGCGTTTGCTCTGTGTGTGTCTATCTACATACATACATATCTCTGCCGTGCTCTTCTTCAGCGCATTTATTTTTCTTTCGTACTTGCTTCACTTTTTTTGTTTTGTTGTATTCCACTCTGTTGTTATTATTGTCAGTGTGCGTCGCGTCGCGTCGCATCGTCGTCGTCGTCTGAGCAAACGCAAATAGAACTTCCACTGGGCAGGCGGAAAAGCCACCAACACTGCAGAGCGACAGCAACAAACCAAACCAGACGAGACCAACGAAAATGCAATAAACAATAACAAGCAAAACTAACTAAATCTCCAATCGAAATAAATAAAAAATTAAAACATATTTTTTTGCTGTGTGTGTGAAAGAAAAGTGCGTTCATAAGTGGGAAAAGCAAAAGGCAAGCAAATTACAAATTACAAAAAAATATATAATTAATAAACTGTCGAGTGTGTTAAACTCAAACAAATGAAATGTTGAAAAAATACATATCAAATATATATAGTTAATGCGCACGTGCAGCATTTAGTGAAAAACAGGGCCGCACTTTGTGTTGGGGCCGACAAAATAATTCAGTTGAAACTGCTGAGTCGGCGCATTGTGGAAGCTTTTTTCCTAACCCCCTGAGACTATTGATTAGCTTATCGAGCGAGCTAGTGTGCGAAAGAGACAACTATAGTATGCAACCGATCATAAGGGAGGAAATTTTCGGTTGCTTTAGGATTTACAATTCAGAATGCAATAAATTCATTAATACAAATACAGTGAATCCCTTTAGTTTAAACTTTAAGCTGTTTTAGTCGCTTCCACAGTGAAGCTTCCTACAGCACAAGCCGTTAAACTTGACAAGTGAAATATCATTGAGCTTTGCTTAGAGACAACCTTGCCATCAGTTTGATTGTCTCAGTTGTAATTTGAGCTGCAACTACAGTGAGCACTGGCTAATGGCAAAACCTTTTTTATATTGTGAGAATAATTGTTTTTCAATTATTCACGTAATTTCGTAAAAATTTTAGCAATAACAAAATGGATTATATACTATAGTATATAAGATCAAAGCTTCTCTTTAGCGAGTGCACACTGTTGACTGATAGCTTGTTATCATTTTGCAAAACCAAAAGCGACTTCGTTCCTTATTTGCCTGATTCATTTTGAATTTGTTGTGGTTGTGGTGTGTTGTCGTTCGCAGCGAGTGTCCACTGTAGTGTATGTCGTGTACTTAACGTACGTATTCATTAGTTTATACAGCGACGATGGCGTCGCTAATCAGCGACTGCCACTCTGTGTGTTATAACAACACGAAATTCTTGCCGATGTTCTTTTTGTTGTTGTTGTTTTTTGTACTAATTCATTATGCATGTATATGGAGCTTACATTGTGTGTTTGTTGTTGTCCCGTGTTGTGTTCTACTCATCATTATTGTTGTTATTGTTGTTGTGCGGGTTTTTTGTTGTTGCTGTCGAATGTTGCGCATGCGCGCTTTTGACCTGATTCATTCAGCGCTTATCAGTAATGGTTTTTTGACATTTTTTTTTATTGCTGTTGTTGTTGTTGTCGCTTTATTTATTGCGCCGCATGCAAACAGTTCGCGACACAAGTTTAGAAACAGTACAAAAATATTAAGGGCGGCAAAGCATTGAACTCGATCCACCTTCGCTTCAAACCCGCTTTTTACTCCCTCCGTCTCTCTTTGCTTTTTCTCTCTCACTTCGTCCCTTATCGCTAGTCTCCTTTTATTTCCTTTTTATCTTCCTTTCTACTCTCTCTCTCTCTCTCTTTCTACTCTCCAGCCCTCCCTTATCAACCGGCTACTCATTCCACCTTGTCGACATCCGCATATGGCACTTGAATGCAACGATCGACCTCCCCGAATCGTTTTAAAGTCGGGTTGGTGTTTAACAGTCGTGTCTTAGCTAGTCTTGATCATAAATTTGACAGACGTTGATCCCGCCCTCTGTAATAATTTTAGCTTATGCCGCACAATTAAGTAAAACAACTGACAACTGATTTAGCTGCGTTTCACAAAAGCTTTTTATATAATCAATCGGTTCGGTAGATGTTGATGATTATATTGAACAATCATTCAATGGATAAATGAAATCGCTGACTTAACTTACACTTGAATTCCTTGCTGAACCGGTTCGCAAGTGGTTCGATTCGATATTTTTGGCATTAGTGAAGCTAAAAGTATTATTCAAATAGCAAACAAATAATAAAAGAGGTGCTCTCAAATGTGAATACCATAACAATGTGCTTGAAATGTAAGCTGAACCGGTTCGTTAGTGAGAATAAGTCCTACAATAGCAGTTATTTACCCAAAAAGTACATAAGTGATGAATGTTGAATGCAGAATTGGGTATAATATCGATAGCTTGGCTTGTATATCCCTGAACTCCTTGCTGAACCGGTTCGCAAGTGGTTCGTCTGGATATCTTTGTGATTACTGTAGCTATATTATAATTAAAATAGCAAATAAATCATAAAGAGGCTGCTCTCAAGGATGAATACCATATCATATATTGAGATGTAGGCTGAACCGGTTCGCTAGTGAGGAGTCTGACAATAGTAGTTATGTGTCCGCAAAGTGCATAAATGATGAATGTTTATCACAAAATTGAATAATTAGATTCCTTAGCTTGCATATTCCTAAATTCTTTTTTGAACCGGTTCGCAAGTGGTTCGTCTAGATTCGTCATGCAAAAGCAGTTATGTGCTAAGTTGCCTAAGTGACGAATGTTTATCACTGAATTGGATGTAATACACTTCCATGATTTACAAATCCCCAAACTCCTTGCTGAACCGGTTCGCAAGTGGTTCGGCTGGATAACTTTGAAATTAGTTAAGATAAAAGAAAAATTCAAATGGCAAATTAATAATATAGATTCCGCACATTAATCTTCCTCAGCTCCCCAAGGACACTAAGAATAGCGCATGCACGTAGCGTAAGGAGTACTCGGAGGCGTTGAATTGCACAGCAACCTTAAGAATTACAGTCAAAGCCGCACAGTCAGCTCCACCGACAACGACACCCACCTGGATCAGCAGCAGCCGTAGCAGCAGCAGCACTGCCAATAAAAGGACGCACTTAAGCCGCAGGAGTAGGAGCCGAAGTCAGCAAGCTGGCCACCACAAGCTATCGGCTGGTTGTGGCGCCGGCCGGCAGCCAACGCAGCGGTGGCAATGTCGTCGTCACCACAAGCGGCGGCGGCGGCGGTGTTGGCACAGCCAATAATGCAACCGTTGTGAACACCGTCGGCGGTGGCAGCAACAACAGCTCCAACAGCGGCGGTCTCAATGTCACCACGATCACGACAACGAGCAGCGGCACCCAGGCGCAATCCTCATCAGGCGGCAATCAAAGCAATGGCACCACCTACAAAATCGAGATGCTCGACGATGACATCCAGAGTCTGGCAACCGATGACGATGACGACGAGCTGATCAGCAGCGATGGCAGCTTATACGATGGCGATCTCAATACCATTGCGGTCAACGATGATGTGGCCAATCAACTAGCCGCTGCTGGTCCGGTGGGCGTGGCCGCCGCTGCAGCCATTGCGAGCTCGAAAAAGCGCAAGCGTCCGCATTGCTTCGAAACGAATCCATCGGTGCGCAAGCGTCAACAGAATCGCCTGCTACGCAAGCTGCGCGGCATCATCTACGAGTTCACCGGTCGTGTGGGCAAACAGGCTGTTGTGCTGGTGGCGACGCCGGGCAAACCGAATACGAGCTACAAGGTGTTCGGTGCTAAGCCGCTGGAGGATGTGCTGCGCAATCTGAAGAACATTGTGATGGACGAACTGGACAATGCGTTGGCCCAACAGGCGCCGCCGCCACCCCAAGAGGATCCGTCGCTGTTCGAGCTGCCTGGCCTGGTGATCGATGGCATTCCCACGCCGGTCGAGAAGATGACGCAGGCGCAACTGCGCGCCTTCATACCGCTGATGCTGAAGTACTCGACGGGACGCGGCAAACCCGGCTGGGGCAGAGAGTCAACGCGTCCGCCGTGGTGGCCCAAGGAGTTGCCGTGGGCGAATGTCCGCATGGATGCCCGCTCCGAGGACGACAAGCAGAAGGTGGGTGGGGTGGGTGTTCAACAGCCGCCCCAAAATATTGAACATCCTTTACTAACAATCATCCTTCAACCATCAACAAATCACAGATCAGCTGGACGCATGCGCTGCGCAAGATTGTCATCAATTGCTACAAATACCATGGACGCGAGGATCTCTTGCCCACATTCGCCGACGACGAGGATAAGGTCAACGCTCTGATATCGCAGTCGGGCGACGAGGACGAGGACATGGAGCAGCTATCGAATACGCCCACCATACAGACCGTGCAAACCGTGACGCCGGCGGTGAGCACCAACAGTCAGGTGAGTCCAGACTCATCTAGCCTAAGAGTTGGAGAAGGGTTTTATCATGAGTTTGTCGCAGAATCATTCTGCGCACTCATTTAGGAAATATAGCTGTCTGTCTGTATAAGCAACAACATCTCGGTTACTAGAAAAACTATGTTCAATTTGTCTTTTGTATTCCATATTGCGAATAATATATTAACGATAGAGACTGCAAATGTTGTTGCACATCACCGAAATTGCATTGTACATGGGTTCTACAAATTTCATAAGAATTGGTTTAAATTACTTTTGTTTTCTTACTTTTAATATAAAGTTTCACACTTGAAAATAGTCTCAATTTTGTAAATTCTTGCGATAAGAAAATGTATAAACATAACTTTAAAATTTAACTGTTTATAACTACATTTGTTGTAAAACATTTCGGGAATATAGATTAAAAGAACGTTTATATATTTGATGATTATGAGTATCATAAAAAATAATATATAAAGACATTATAGAAAAGAACGTAGTTCGGATTAATTTAATGTTTTCTATTTAAACAGTTAAAATTTAAACAATGAAATACGAGGAAATATTGTTTATAATAGTTATCGTAATAGCCGAAGAATTATTTATATATTTAAGTAGGTTAGATATCATTGAACACTAACATACATGTATATCTAAAGCACTTACTGCAAAGTCCTTTGGCTTAGTATTGTAGAGAAATAATTGTTATATATAAAATAGTTATTATTGTTGTGCAAAATACTTCAAAGTTCGTACTATATTATGAATGAGAAAACAAAAGTAATTTAATCTATTTGGGGGCAATCACAAAAGCATCGTGTTGTTCACTCTTAATATTAATGGTTTATGGGTATATCTCGAGAGAGAGAGAGAGTCAAGTCACCAAGTCTAACATAATGTTTCTATCTGGGATTGTCTTTCTCATATTCTCATACGAAACACACACTTTAACACACTCACACCCATCCAACACACAACTAACATTCACTCACACTAACGCAACACTGTCTGACATGGTTAATCTCGAAAACAGCCACAGCAGGTGAATGTGGTCAAGATCAACAGCGCCGGCACAGTGATCACCACGCACACGGCCCAAACGAATACGCCGGCACCGACAATAATCCAGAGCACGAACAATCAGCATGTGACCACAACGGCAACGCTGCCGGCCTCGACGAAAATCGAAATATGCCAGGCGCCAGCACAGCAGCAACATCAACAGCAGCAGCAGCAACATCATCAGCAACAACAGCAACAGCATCATCATCATCATGGCAGCAATACGGTGCACATACAGGCAGTGACACAGGGGCAACCACAGACGATACAGCTGACAACGGCGAGTGGAACGGCAACGGCGACGGCGGTGCCGACGACAGCAGCAGCTGTAAGTGCATCAGCGGCAGCGGCTGCCGTCGCTCAACAGCAGCAACAGCAGCAGCAACAACAACAACAGCAGCAACAACAACAACAATCGAATGCTGCCCAAACAGTCACCGCCCAACAGATTGCCAATGCCCAAGTTTGCATCGAGCCCATTACGCTCAGCGACGTTGATGTTCGTACTAATCTCTCAGAACTTGTAACTAAAACGCAACCAAGCTCAAATCCTCCTCGAATCCAGAATTCCTATTATCACAGCATGCTTGCAACTTTCCACTTGGCTCTATTATTATTGAGTTGTCTTGTTCGAGTTGAGAATCCAGTTAGCATACTAGATCGTAGATTGAAGATACAATTTGTTTGCTTAGTTAGTAATCTGTTTTTTGTTAAAGTTACAATTTAAGTTACAGAGAGAATAGAACAGCAAGAAGTCTTTGCAAAATTGGTCTTGATGATATAGATCTTATTATGCGCTACAAAACAATTCCATTAGTGGCATTTGATAGATCATTAAACTTCACTCTATTCTGTATATATTGGAAAATGGTTATATGTTTCCTTTATATACTGAATGAAGTATAGAATAGAACATTTTTATTGTATTCCAATATATACTTAAAAGAACAAAGCTTGAGCTAATTCGTGTTATTAAATAGTAAGTGCAAATCATTTTTTTTTTTTTTTATTATTATTCCTTTAGGAAAAAGAGAACTAGCCAAAACTGACCGCAGATTAATGATATCATTTATTACTAAGTTAAACAGTTTTTGGCTATAGTTGAAACTAGATTTAGAATAAGGAGAATCAGGAAGAAGTCTTTGAAACCAATTTAAGATCTACATTTATTTATGTGTAAAAAAAACAATTCCTTCAGAGCCCTTTGCTCTATTCAGTATATAATGGAAAATGTTAATAGTATTCCAGTAGTATTTAGTATATTATGGAAAATGTTTATAATATTCCATTTTACACTGAATAGAGCATAGTTTAATGATGCAGCTATAGCTTGAGTTATTAATTAGTAATTCAAAATTGTTAATCGTCTTAAAAATCATCAAGACTTTATATTTCAGTTGATTTTTCTACTCGATAGCTCAGTTTGAATAAAACGCAGATCTGAATTCGTTTTCCTTTTTTAAATTATTATCAAATAACTTCTTAAACAAGACAACTAGCCAAACAACTGTGATAAGGTTGCAAACTGTTTTTTATTATGTTCACGCTTAAGTTTTTGTTATGATATTGTTTGACTTTTATTTATTTGATTATGTTGTGAAAGAAAAGAAAAAACTGTTCCTTATATGATTTTGCCTTGTTAACCGCACTCGTTGCAATTGATATTGACAAATATATATATATATATGTGATTATAATATTATTTTAATACATTATTTTTTTCTTCCAATTATTGTGATTTTTTTTTTTTGGTTATATTGATGTTTTCTCGTTTTGCAGCTGCTTTTAACTATGGTTTTCATTTCATGCGTTCCCAAACATTTCACACTCTGCACATGTAAATACTCACACACACCAACACACACACAACAACAACAAAAAATACAATTTGCATGTTCTTGTTAACATTTTTTTTGCATTTTTTTTATATTAATTTTCCAAACGTTTTTTTTTTTTTGTTTTTGTTCTGTTGTATTTCTGTTGTCTCAAACGTCTTTCAAAGTTTCACCCCATAAAGAGAAAGCTGTGCATTAATATTTATTAAACATTCTACTCAACAGTATACGACACAGACCGTGCTGTCGCAGAATGCTGATGGCACCGTTTCCCTCATCCAGGTGGATCCCAATAATCCCATCATTACGCTGCCCGACGGCACCACCGCCCAAGTGCAGGGCGTGGCAACGGTAAGTGAAATGGAGTGATTTATAAAGTAATCGAACGTTAAAGTTAATCAATTTGTCAATTTGTACCTTTAGCTACATCAAGGCGAAGGCGGCGCCACAATTCAAACGGTGCAGAGTCTGACCGATGTGAATGGGCATGAGAATATGGTTGATCTGACCGAGGCGCAAGATGGACAGATCTTTATTACCACCGAGGATGGCCAGGGTAAGCACTGCACTCCAATTGCTTGCAATAGAAATGTTGATATAATTTTGCATCCCCTTTAGGATATCCGGTGTCCGTGAGCAATGTCATTTCGGTGCCCGTTTCGATGTATCAATCGGTGATGGCGAACATGCAGCACATTCAGAACAGCGATGGCAGCACCGTCTGTCTGGCGCCCATGCAGGTAGATAACAACAGCAGCAACAACAACAACCACAACACACGCAACAACAGCGGCAACCACAGCAACAACCACAACAACAACAATTGTAGCAGTAGCAATAGTAGTAGTAATAATGCAGCCTCGTTGCTTGGCATTTCGGTGCTCAATGCCAGCGGAATGTTGAATCGTCGCACTGCGTCGGCAGCAACAACTGTTGCAAGTGCTGCAGCTGCAACAGCGCAGCCGGCAGCTGCTGCTGCGATAACGCTGCAAGCGCCGCCAATGACGCATCTCTTTTGGGCCGCCAGTGGCAGTGGCAACAGCAGCAGCAGCAGCAACACGTTTAACAACAATAACAATAGCATGCTCACTAACAACAACATCAACAACAATAACAATAACAACACTATCAAGCGCTTGTTGCCAGTTGTGGCTGCAACACCGCCAACAACACCGACGACGACAACGCGTCGTCGCGCGGCTGTAGCGCAAAAGCGTCGCAAGCAGCCAAGCAGCAGCAAGTTGTCGCCATGCGGCAAGAGCAGCAGCGATGTTGCTGCAGCTGCCGCAGCCGCATCGCCGGCATCCATACGCTGTGTGGACAGCGCGAGTCTGACGACGAGCAGCGCGCAGGCGCAACTGCCGGCAAAAACCATTAAAGTGGAACACTTGGAGTAGCACCCAGACCACGCCCCCTTCTCCCCCACTCTCTAACATACCCCCTCACTCTCCCCTCACATACAAAAAGCGACTGCCAAGCTGCAGTCCTCAAAGGCTCCAAAGCAAGCTAACCAATCTAGTCAAAGCGGCGCTGCAAGCACAAAACAAACACACACACACACACACGCACGCACACACTTGCCATACATGCATGTACATATAGAAACGCACACACACAAGCGCACAAAGGAATGTGAATGCCAACAAACAAACCAAAAACAAAAAGTTAAAAAACAACAAATCAAATTAATTGTACACAAATTAATAAAAAAAAAAACTACTAACCACGCCCCTTGCCCCTTGCCCCTTGCCCACACCCCAAAAAACCCCTTTAACTGAATTTACACTAAGCGCAAACCAAAAAGAAAAAAAAATAAGAATATTTTCTATAATTTGTTGATAATTGAAGCCAAAACCAAAACACACACACGCATAAAACTAAACAAAATCAAATCAAATTTGTATCATGTTCCTAGCAATCGTCAAAAACAAAAACATCAATTATGGAATTTCTTAGTTAATTATGTAGTTATATTATTACATTTATGCTTTTATTTTTAGTTTTACCATATTTTTTTTCGTTAATTTTAGTTTTGTAAAATCGATTAACATAGTTAAAACCATGCAACACAAGCCAAAAATTAACGTTAATTTTAATTCAAACAAAACAAAACAAAAATGAAACTTTTTTTGTGCAATCTATGGAAAATGTTATGCAATTGATTGAATGTAGCTTAATTGAAGATTTTAATTTCTAAGGCAAACAGGAATGAAAATTTCGCACATTTGCCACTTGAATAGAAATTCAAGTTTTATTTGAAATTTTACGAATTCCCAAAACTTTATTGGGAACAGCTTTGTAAAGTGAGAAAAAAGTAGCATATAAATCATCGATAAATGAAATCATATAGTCATCTTGTTAAACTCTCGTCCAACGTAGCCAATTTGCATTCAAAATGTAGCAAGTAAAAAGAAAAAACTAACCCGAAAGTGAATTAAAAAATAATATTAAAGAACCGCCGCCCACATTTGCCATTGAAACACACACCAAAAATAAAAAAACAAAAAAAGAAAAAGATTTGTGAATATTGTGTAAAGTCGTGTGGCCAGAAGAAATTGAAGTGCATACAATTATTTTTTATGTTGATTACAATTATTATTTTGCTTATTATTATTATTGTGTTTAATGTTTTTATTACTGATTATGTTTATTATTATTATGATTATGATTGTAATTATTTTTATTGTAGTTGTTCTAGAGCAAATTTTAATTACGTGTCAAACGATGGATCCAAAACTAAAGAAAAACAAAACAAAGCAAAACAAACCAAACAAAACTATTGAATAAATCTTTTGTTGTTGTGATTTTATAATTTCAAATTTTGTTTTTAAATACATATATAATTTAACTCTCATTTATTTTTTTCTTAGCAGAAGTTCAACTATTTATTTTCAAGGTCTCGCGATCTGTTTTATATCATTTCAAACATTCTTATGCCTCAGTTACTGTAAGTACAAGCTTGATTTCCACCTTCAACCCGAAACACACAAAAGTAAATGGAATATTTCAATCTTAACTTAACTTTTCGATCTTTAAATATAGAAACTAATAAAAGTGTTATTATGTGCACTTTCAGGTGGAGAATGGCGATCAGCTGGAGACGATCACAGTGTCGCCGGGCATGCATCAGATGATGATCCAGGGTGGACCTGGCCAGGAGCCGCAGCTGGTGCAGGTCGTCAGTCTGAAGGATGCGACGCTGCTGAGCAAGGCCATGGAGGCGATCAACTCCGGCAATGTGAAGGCCGAGGATACAATAATAATGGAGCAATAGAAGCAACTGGGCGCTGCCAGTGGCACCAGCTCTGGTTCTGGAACTATCGAATACATATACGAGCTCCAGGACGAGGACATAATGGAGTAAGCAGTGGACGCCATTATGCAGCTGGATACGCGACTGGTAGTGAGGGAAGACGATGGATGGATGGAGCAATAGTCACAATTGGAATCTATATATATATATATACCATGCATAAATACACACATACACATATAAATTGATGATCTCCCAAGCATCTATCACGCAATGTAAATGCTTGATAACACTCACCAACACACACACACACTCATAGTATTAATACATTTTTTGATATAATTATATGTAACGATTACGCATCTAAAAAACAAAAAACAAAAATGAAAAAGAAATACTCTCGACATACACGACGCATAAACGAAAATATTTTATAAGTACCTGAAAGGTGTTTTGCTACAACAAAAAACTAATAAGCAAAATCAAAGCTAAAGCAATTCTCATTTGATTCTCTCTTCGTTATGTGTTGCTCCGAGTTATTTGTATATCGATCGAGTCTATATACAAAAAAAAACAAAACAAAAAGAAAGAATACCAAAAACAAAAAGATAACAAAATAGCAGAAGAAATCATTAACAATTCTAGTCAACAAATATCCAGTCGAATATATATATATTACAAAATATATATATTATTTATTGTAACATTTTTTTTTATTTGTTTTAAGTTTAAAGACGTCTTCGCATAGCATAATAATAATTGATGGAAAACGTTTTCGGACAGCAACAAAAAATGCAATTCCTTTTTTTTCGTAATTTAATTTAGTGGTGTAACTAATTTTTAAATGAAATTTTTGTCGTCTTTATAAATAGTTCAATTAAAATGGATCCTTAAGCGTAAACAAATAATTAATATATAAATATGTAAGAGAAAAGCTCTTCGATTTTTCGGCACCTCATTTTGGTGCCGCATTTAACGTTTCTGCACGTACTCATAGCTATATAAATATATACATATATATATATATACTTATATTGTATTAACTATATATAGGAATTATGCAGAGTTACTTGTATGTATGTTAAACACACACAAAGGAACACAACATCACACACATACACACACACAGTCACACGTGAGACACGCTATATAATAAATTTGCATTTGCATCACATCTAGTCGATAACGTTAAACTAAATATATATTATATATTTAACAATACTGAATAAAAACAAAAAACACAAAACAAATTTCACCTTAGGCCAAAAGAACGACGACGACAACCAGAAAAAAAGAAGAAAATACCATGCAATGTAAACAAGAATTCACTTTAAATTTAATTATTAATTATAATAAATAAACTGTAAACAAAAAATTTAATTCCAGACTTTCTACTTCAATATTTTAACCCCAAAAGCGCTGATAAGAAAATTTCTATGGACATCAGGAAATTTCAAGTCAAGTTAAGTTCAATGGATGGGATTGTTTATTTACGATAACAACGATGGGTAGGATTTCTTTAAGTATGGGATTGAAAGACAATCCCGATAAAGAACAAGTAAGAAAGCTACAGTCGAGTGTGCTTGACTGTGAGATACCCGCTACCCGTAAAAGCAAAATAGTCTGGTATTATTCTTAAAATATACCCAATAATATCATAAAAATACTAAAATATACCGAAGGTCATATTTGGTATATTGTTGAAGTACTATACATATTTAAAATATACCGTTTAAAAAAGCAAAAAATCCGGTATTCTTAAAATATACCGTAACATACTAAAAATATACTGAATATCATATTTGGTATATTGTTGAAGTAATATACAAATTTAAAATATGCCATTATGAAAAAAACAAAACAATCCGATATTCTTAAAATATACCATAACATACTAAAATATACTGATTGCCATATTTGATATATCGTTGAAGTACTACATTTAAAATATACCATAGAACTCATAACATACCATATTGTCAATCAAAGCAGCTGAGATTCGATTGTAGTTGACGTTATTTGCCATACAAAAGTATTTCTTAAATAACTTCTAGAATTTTTATCCTATCGCAATTAAATTCTTAGGAATAGGAGAAAGTTTAGTTATTATTGTCCGTACCACAATTCGATTCCAGCCTTACTATTCGAATATATAATACTTTAAAGGGTCGGAGATACTTTCTTTTGTCTGTAACATATATTTCCTGGAGACACAAACTTTTAAAAACCTTTTACTTTATGGATAGCGAGTATAAAAGCCACCATCATGGGAAAATCGAGTAAATCGAGCCGTATTTTTTGCTTGTTTATTTTCATTAATAATTATTGTTGTTTTCGATTTGTTTATTAATTAGTTTACATGCTAGTTATTTAATTGCTAAACATTTGTAACGCATTATTATCGTTATGATTATATTTAATAAAATAATTATTATTATTTGTATAGTTATTATTAATTTTGTTTTTGCATTTGTTATTGTTAATGTTTGTTTGTTTAATTTATGTTTTCGTATTTATTTTGTTGAAATTTGTTTCATAAATTAGATTGTACAAAAGATATAGACAACAACGCAAAAAGAACACAAAATGTACTATATAAATATATACACATTAGATGTATCTATTAGAATATATATATCATTATATATAGTATGTATATGTATACGTATGTATATCTGTAGCGATATAACCCAAAAGTGTTTTAAGAGTACAACTCGTTGAAAGAAAGTTACTTGTTAAGTTACAAAAGAACATAAAAGAATTTTACAAATTTGCTTAAATTAGGCATTACAAATTAAAATTACACACTAGAAAAACGAACGAACGAAACGAAAAAAAAAGTGATTATGTTATAATCTATACTCGTATTTATTGTTGGGGAAAAACCAAAACAAAAGCTATGCTACACAAAAAAAAAAGAGAAAAACAAACAAAAATCTAATAAAAATAATAGATAATAATAATAATAATGTGGTTAAAAATAGCTACACATTGACAAGAAAACAAACAATTGAAGAAAGACAATAGATTTCGCTATGAAACAAAAAGGTGCTAACTGCTAAGGCAAACCACAAAAAAACCGCAACCGTAATCGAAGCGGGGGAAGGGGAAAGGGGGGAAGTTCGAAAGCTATAAGTAAGGAAATTGGTGAAGAGACTGGTGACTGGAAGGAAAGGCAACGAGATAGGTGCGAGTAGCTCAAAGCAAAGATAAACAAAGTGGATTCGATCTTAATAGCTCAGTGCTCAGTGTGTGTGTGTGTGTAGGTGTGTGTGTAGGTGTGTGTGTAGGTGTGTGTGTAGGTGTGTGTGTGTGTAGGTGTGTGTTCGAGGGGGGTAGGGAAAACTCCAGTGCCTGGGTATGTAGACTTTTCCGCTAGTCTTATTACAGCTATCAATTGAGTATTAATTAATTGTGTGTACACAAATGTGTGTTGCTTGCAAAATGTGGTAATTGTTATGCGTATTGCTCAGTCGCGCTCAGTGTTGCACAATGTTTATTTATTTAAAACTAGAATCTCTCTCTCTATCTTTCAATTTGTGTCTCTGTCTCGCTCTCTTAATGAGTAGCTTGGGCTTAAAAACAATGTATGTATGTGTGTGTGTGTTTTCTTTGTACTCTTTTTGCACTGGGTCTTAAGTGTGGTCTAAGTGTTGATCAACGCACAAAAACACGGGAGGTAGTTCGAGTAAGGTTTAAGGGAAAGGAAGATTTAAGGAGGGGACAAAGCTTCAGCCGTGCACTGAATACTGAGCTATGTGTCGACGTACATTAAATAAATAGTGTTGTGTTGTAGTATTGTATTGTAGCTAATCCGAAAGGCAAAAACGTTGGCGTTTCGCAACACTGGCCAGCAGTAACCACACTAATTGCTGTTGCTGCCGCTGTTGCTACTGTTACTGTTGCTCTCACTGGACTGTTTCTGTTTCTGCTTGTTGTTTGTTATCACCGAAACCTGCGTCTCATACTCGCTGGTTATGTTCACCAGCAACTGCTTCTGCACCTCATGCTCCAGCATAATGGCATCCATTTGCTGCTCGAACCTGGGCAGCATGGCATCGCGTTGCCGCAACTGTTGTTGGAATAACGTGCGCGCCTCCTCGCCCATCGTCACCAGCTGTGTGTCCAAGCTGCGCAACGTGCTCGACAGCGCCGCCTTCAGCTGTGTTCCCGTTCCCTTTCCCGTTCCTCCTCCTGCCGCTGCCGCTGTCGCTGCTCGACCTTGCGTTCCAGCTGCTGATGTTCCACCTGACTTGATGGGCGTTGACATCAGTCGCTTCAATACGCTGACTCGCGGCGCCACAACTGTGGTTGCTGCCGTTGCTGTGGCTGCTGTTCCTGTGGCTGGTGGCGGGGATGCATTGCTGTTGTTGCCGTCGTCGAGAGTCGTATCCACGCTGCTCGCACTTGCCGGCGACAATGTGGAGCTCTCGCTACAGCTCAGCTGCCTTATAACAGACTGTTGTTGCTGCACCTTCTGTTGTTGCTGCTGCTGTTGTTGCTGCTGCTGCTTCTGCTGTTGTTGCAACTGTTGCTGCTGCTGCTGCTGCTTTTGCTGGTACTGCAAATTGCGTGCGGATGTCACATTCACCACATCCACCGACTTCGATATCGAATGCTTCACATGCCCAGGCGCTGGCGGCACCAAAGCCAACTGTGCCGCTGGCGATGGCGCCTGCTCCTCCAGGGTCAGCGTCGATGCTGGCGAACTGCAGCAGCCATCGTCCATGGCATCGATGTTGTCGTCGATGCCATTGCTACCGTTGTTTGCTGTCTTTTGCAGATTCTCAATGAGATAGAGCACAATCCGTTCGAGCTGCTGAGGAGCCCGCGAGGCGGGCAAATCGGGACTCGTCTGCGTGGGTATGTCGGCCTTGATGATTGTCGAGAATTTGTTCTTCATCTCCTGCACCTTCCGCTTGCCGGCCTGCTCGTCCAGCAGCGTGTTGACGCACAGAAACGAATGCACCTTGTTGCTGCTCTTGTCAATCTCGAGGAATCCCTTCGAATGCAGGTAGATAAAGTGTCCGTTCCTCGACAGCAGTCGATAGCAACTCTCCCCATAGTCGCTGTTGCAGTCGTACATTTGTCGCAGTGCCACAATCACCCAGCGCACATCGTCCAGATGCATGAAGCTGAAGGGGCTCAGGTTGCGCACCTGTCAAAGCAGAAACAATAAACGAAAAATCCCCTTCGATTAGCACACATGACAACATATCTATTATACGACATTAAATAACAGCGATTATCTTTAGCATATAGTTCTATCAATAAATTAATCACTTGTTGTGAAATTGCAATTTGTCACGCTTCAATTTTCATAACATTCCAATCGCGGAAAACCTCTCTCAGATAATCGAATGATTACATAAACCAAAATCAAATCAAAACATATACAATTATAATAACAACAACTAAGATGTTAACAAAAACAAAAAAAAAGACTAATCACAGTTCGCATAATTAAATTGATTGAAGTATTCACATAGTTGTTATGCAATTCGAACGTTAAATTGATAATTTGCTGATAACAATGCTAAACATTGCTGATAAACATACCGGCGAAAGGTATTCTAATAACAATGCTCAAACTTTATAAATATTAATAATAATATTAATAAATATCATAGTACTAATGCTTATCTAATAACAGCAGTAAGTTAATAAACCAAAATATTTTGCAATTCAAATAAAAATATTAATACAAATGCTAATGCAATGAAGAACTTTGTTTGAATCAGTTCTGAAGAGAATATTTATAATGTCAGCGAAAACCTACACATAGTAAAACAATAATATAACGATAATAACCAGAGATATGATAATTGATAAGATACATGATACATGAATAATAATGTTCTAAACTTATACACGGTCTTAAGTGCTAATCGAATGCAAATAAAATACTAATGATGATAATAATAATGATAATGATAATAGTAATAATGATAATAATAATAGTGATAAGAAAATAATAATAATAATAATAATAATAATAATAATAATAAAAATAATAAAGATAATGATAATAAGTTTGAGGAAAATTAATTAATCAATAGTAAAAAATATTGTCACCACAAAAAATTTAATATAAAACTAAAATAATAATAATAATAATACGATAAAAAGAAACAATGCTAATTAGTAATAAAAAAAAATATAATTTAAAAACTAATGAAAATGATAATTTTAAGAATAATTAATGAATAGTGAAACAAAATGCATAATCATAATAAAAAAGTTGAGCAGAACAATAATAATGTGGATAAAATAAATAATATGAATAAATAATAAACACAATAATGCAATATGGATAAAAAAGAAACATTATGCTAATTAGTAATAAAAAAAGAAGAATTTAAAAACTAATATTAACCATAATAATAATAATAATAATAATAATAATAATAATAAAATAAATATGAATAAATAATAAACACAATAATCCAATATGGATAAAAAAGAAACATTATGCTAATTAGTAATAAAAAAAAATAGAATTTAAAAACTAATATTAACCATAATAATAATAATTATAATAGCAATACAATGATGGATACTAATGAAGAATTCTGATGTTCTGATGGCCAGAGTGAAATGTAACTAACCTCATCCTTCATATAGCCGGCAACGATGCCAATGCGCTGATCACAGTCGATGATGCTGCCGTCGATGAGATGCCGCGTCCGATACTCCAGCTGATACGGCTCCGGCTGGCGGCACAGGAGGCTGAGGTTCGTCGAACTCTCGCGCATGATGCGACCCATGGCCACCAGGACGATGTCGTTGCCACTGATGCCATGGAGCGCGGCCTGCGCGATGGCATCGTGTTGTGGCAGGCAGGGAGGCGGCAGCGACGGGGACGATGACGACGACGAGTTATCAGATGAGGCTGCAGCAGCCGCTGCGGCGGCGGCGGCGGCGGCAACAGCGAGCATATTGTTATTACGCGATCGCCTTATCAGTTGCGAGACGATTGGATAATTGGCAGCGGCGCCACCCGTCACCGATGAATCGCTGCGACGAAAGCAGCCATCGATCTTCACCCATTCGTACTGACGCGTCGACTCCGCTCGCGTTGCGGCCCGCGAGAGGCGCACATTGAAGCAGCGACGATCGGCGCGCAGACGCTCATCGATGGCCGCCCAATGGGCGAGGGTCTCGGGGCTGGGCGTGCGGGTTCGCGTTCGACTGCGATGTGGCATGTGGGCATCGATGTTATCCATGAGCTCCACATCATCGTCATCACCATCACCATCGTCGTTGTCATATTGCTGTTCCTCGAGCTCCACGTCGTCGTCGTCGTCGTTAGCTTCGTCCTCATCCTCCTCGTGCTCCTCCTCGTCGCTGGCCGATGTGGAATGCGATTGCGAATGCCTTGACTTTTGACGTCGCTGCTTGTGCCGCCGTTGATGCTGCTGCTGCTGCTGCTGTCGTTGTCGCTGCTGTGGTTGTTGTTGTTGCTGCTGCTGCTGTTGCTGGTAGAAAAGCGTCTCGATGTCACGTGGTATGAGCTGTTGACGTAACAACGCCTGATCATCGGGATGCGTAATCTGCAACAGATTCTGTCCATACAAATCCGACTGGCAGTGGCCCAGCAACTGTTCCACGCTGCCCGAGACGAGCACAATTTGGCCATTGCATGTGAGCGTGAGCAGAAAACTGTCGAGCAACTGCATCAGTGTGTCCGTCAGCTGTGGCGTCTCGTGCGTCGATGGCAGCATCTTGAGATTGTGTTTGCGACGCCGTCGTGTCGCCGACTTGCCAAACACATACTCCATTCGCAGTCCATGCGTCGCCAGCCGGAGCACAGCGGTCTTGTCGAGGCGCCGCGTCGACTCCGCGGCATGTGGCACCATGGTGGCCAGCTCCTGGATGCTGGCGTTCAGTTTGTCGCGTCGCTGCTTCTCGGCCAGGTTGCGCGCCTCGCGACCATTTGAGGCGCCATTGGCGTCGCCATTGGGCTCCGATGACGCCGCATCTGAGACGCCTGCTGTCATAACTGCGACGCCGCTGCTGGCTGAGGCAGCGGCAGGGGCGACTATTGCTGCCATATCGCGCACGTTATTTGTTGTTGTCTGGCGTGTGTGTGAGTGTATGTGTGTGTATGATTCTTTGTGTGTGTGAGTGTAGTGATGTGCTGCTACTGCTGCTGCTGCTGTTATGATTATTATTATTATTATTATTGTTGTAAATCGTTTGCTTGTCTCTTGCTCACGCTTGCCGACGAATTCGATATCGAATTCGCTTTTCTCCACAATGCATTTCCTTTTCTCTCTCTCGCTGTTGTTTTGTTTTACTTTTTTCTATGTTTAATTGGCGCGCTGCGGAAAATTGTCACTCTCCATAACTTGGCGGCCTCTCTCCACTCTCCGCTCTTCACACTCTCGACGTGCTGCGCTCAGCTCTGTTTGCGTTTTTTGTTAATATTTTGAGCGTATTTTGTTGCTATTTCTTTTAAAGTTTTCAAGGTCTTGCTCGTAGTATCGTACTCTTCTTGCTGTTGTTGTTTTTGTTGCTGCTGCTGCTACTGTTAACCACCTTTGGGCTATGTTCGCGGCAGCCCCCTCCCCCCTTGGCACCTTCACAACACTCTCACGCAGCGTATGTTATTTTCCGCTTTATGGAATTTTTTCTGTTGTTTTTTTTTCTATTTTTTTTGTTTTGTATGTGTGTGTGTGATTTTTTTTTTTTTTTTTTTTGATTGCGTTGCGAATCTCAATCTCCTTTGCGTTGTGGCTCTAGTTCAGCAGCAGTTGTTGTTGTTGTTGTTTGTGTTGCTGTTATTGTTTTCGTTGTTGTTTTTGTTATTGTTACTCTGTGGGCACAGCACGTAGCGCAATTGCAGGCCATTCAATACGAACAGTCTTGCCAATTACATTGAATAGCTCACACATACACTGACACAATTTGCACTATTTTGTTTATATTAGTGATTAATTGTTTATTAAACAATTATGTAGCTCGGCGACATTTGTGGCAAAAAAAATTTTTTTTGTCATCTATCGATATTTACCATCGATAGCTGTGCGCTCACCGTTTATCGCTGAACAACTAGTTCCAACTAGTTCCGCTTGGCGTCAATACGCCACAGCTGTGCGAGCTACAACACAAACGGGAGACACAAACACATTGTGCATACATAAAAAAAATGATAATAAACAATATGTACGTTTGCGTGAGCTGTCAAGCAATAGTTGAAGTAGAGAAATTGAGTCAGGTGAAAACGTGTTCAGGCGATATTGATTCGTTGCAAGCAGCTGTTGTGAACTAGTTCGGAACCAATGATGACATCACAATTCCGATAATAGTATTTTGAGTGCACACACACACACAGAGGCACGCATGCATGCACGATACGCACATACACGGACACACACATACTGAGGCGATCATCGTGTGCTTGCGCTCGCACGCTGTGCTTCTTCTTCTTGGTCGGCCAGCTCCACATTTTGGCACATTTGCCAGCTGTGCACGTGAAAGCCGCCGTCGCAGCCAGCAGCAGCGACATTATCGTCGTCATTCAACACCAACATACTGCACTAAATTAAAGTAATTTGTGTACAACAAGAAATTTATTATATTCTTGTCAGACTAATTGTGCGATACCCTAATTCGATTCCAATCAGACTCCAAACATGTCGAAAGCGAAAGGCAAAAAGAAGGAACGCTTTGATGACGACGACGAACTGCAATTGGATGCGGAGAAAGTGAATGTCAGCGACAAGAAGAAGCAGCAGCAAGCAACGGCGTCCAAGAAGCAGCAGCAAGGCAAAAAGGGAAAGCGTGGCGGTGGCAACAACGACTCCAGCGACAATGAATCTTTGACCAGCAGCAAAGTGGCCGATGACTTCGACGGCAAAGCGAAGCCAAAGAAGGCGGCTGCCAATAAAAAGGGTAACAAGAAAGGTAAGCGCAACAATGATGATTGGAGCGATGACGAAGATCAGCAACAGCAAAAGAAGCCCGTGGCCGATGAATCCGATGAAGAGGAGACGCCAAAGAGTGTGCCCAAGAAACAGCAGCAGCAGGGCAAGAAGAGTAAAAAGAACAATAAGAAGAAGCAGGACGAAGGTTTCAGTGATGATGATGATGACGACGACAACAACAAACAGCTGGACGATGATGAGGAGCTGGATGAGCCGGTGGTTGCCAAGCCGGCATCGAAAAAGTCCAAAAAGAAGCAGCAGCAACAGAAGAATAAGTTTGCCTTAAGCGACGACGAAGAGGAAGACGATGCAGCAGAGGAGGAGGAAGAGGAAGAGGAGCAGCCCAAGCCGGCAGCAAAGAAATCCAAGCAGAAGCAACAGAAGCAGCAGAAGAACAAATACGAATTGAGCGACAACGAGGAACCAGAGGAAGCAGAGGTGGAAGCGGAAGAGGAACCGACATCGGCGCAAGAGGAGCAGCCAGTGGAAACGAAACCAGAGCCAAAGCTGGAGGAGCAGTTGGAAGAGCTGCAGCTTAAGGACGAGCCGGAAGCAGAGGCGGAACAGGAGCCGGAGCCCAAGTCGGAGGAATCTGTCGAAGCCAAGGAAAAGAAGTTGACGCACAAGGAGAAGAAGAAGCAAAAGAAACAACTCGAATACGAGCGTCAAATGGATCTGATGACCAAAAAAGGCGGCGCTGGTCACTCGGATCTCGATAGCAATTTCACCATGTCGCAGGTGCAAAAGAGTGCCGGACAACAGGCAGCTCTGGAGCATGCGGTGGACATTAAGATCGAGAACTTCACCATATCCGCCAAGGGTAAGTGACATACAAATGAAACTCTATCGATTTGTAACCATAGCAATTGATTTACTACCATGTTCCCTATTCTAATTCTGTCTTCTCCTCCGCCAGGCAACGATCTCTTCGTGAATGCCAATCTGCTGATCGCGCATGGACGTCGCTATGGCCTTGTTGGCCCCAATGGACACGGCAAAACGACGCTGTTGCGCCACATTGCCACACGTGCCTTCGCCATACCGCCCAACATCGATGTGCTGTTGTGTGAACAGGAAGTGGTAGCCACCGACAAGACGGCCATCGATACCATCTTGGATGCAGATGTTAAACGCACCGAGTTGCTCAAAAAGAGCGAAGAGCTGGAGAAACAATTCGCTGGCGGCGATCTGACGGTGCAAGAGGAACTCAACGACACCTTTGCCGAACTAAAAGCCATAGGTGCGTATTCGGCAGAGGCGCGTGCTCGCCGCATCTTAGCCGGTCTTGGGTTCAGCAAAGAGATGCAGGATCGTCCCACGAACAAGTTCTCCGGTGGCTGGCGTATGCGTGTCTCTTTGGCCCGTGCTCTCTACTTGGAGCCGACGCTGTTGATGCTTGACGAGCCGACAAATCACTTGGATTTGAATGCGGTCATTTGGCTGGACAACTATTTGCAGGGCTGGAAGAAAACGTTGCTCATCGTGTCTCACGACCAGAGTTTCCTCGACAATGTGTGCAACGAGATCATCCATTTGGACCAGAAGAAACTGCAATACTACAAGGGCAACTACTCCATGTTCAAGAAGATGTTTGTGCAGAAGCGTCGCGAGATGATCAAGGAATACGAGAAGCAGGAGAAGCGTCTGCGCGAACTTAAGGCCCACGGCCAGTCGAAGAAGGCGGCGGAGAAGAAGCAAAAGGAGTCGCTCACACGCAAACAGGAGAAGAACAAGTCGAAGCAACAGAAGCAGGACGAGGACGAGGGACCACAGGAATTGTTGGCCCGCCCCAAAGAGTATATTGTGAAGTTCCGTTTCCCGGAGCCATCGCAGCTGCAGCCCCCAATTCTGGGTGTGCACAACATCACGTTCGCCTTCGATGGCCAGAAACCGTTGTTCATCAAAGCGGACTTTGGCATTGATCTGACCAGTCGTGTGGCCATCGTGGGTCCCAATGGTGTGGGCAAGTCGACGTTCCTCAAGCTGCTGCTGGGCGAACTGGAGCCGCAACAGGGTGAACAGCGCAAGAATCATCGCTTGCATGTGGGACGCTTCGATCAGCATTCGGGCGAGCATCTGACAGCAGAGGAATCGGCGGCTGAGTATTTGCAGCGTTTGTTCAATTTGCCGCACGAGAAAGCGCGCAAGGCGTTGGGCTCGTTTGGTCTTGTCAGTCATGCGCACACCATCAAGATGAAGGATCTATCCGGTGGCCAAAAGGCGCGTGTGGCGCTTGCCGAGCTGTGCTTGAGTGCACCCGATGTTTTGATATTGGATGAGCCGACGAATAATCTGGATATTGAGTCAATTGATGCACTCGCCGAGGCGATCAATGAGTATGAGGGCGGCGTCATCATTGTGTCCCACGACGAGCGTTTGATACGTGAAACCGGCTGCACATTGTATGTGATTGAGGATCAGACCATCAACGAGATCGATGGCGAGTTCGATGACTATCGCAAGGAGGTGCTCGACTCGCTCGGCGAGGTGGTCAACAATCCCAGTGTGGTGGCCAATGCCGCTGTGCTGCAGTAGCCAGAGATTCATTATGCTTTACATATTAGTTAGCCACCGTTTTGCTATTATTGAATGATACATTTATTCTTGTTTATACATGGGAAATACAAAAGATGAAAAGAGCAACCAGTGTGTTTATAGTAATATCTAGCCTAGTTTTGTTGCTTAGCCATAGCGATAGAAGAGCTTCACATTGTTGAGCAGCTGCGTCATCGCATTGTAGCTGTCCACATCGAAATCGATATTCTCGCCGCCAAATTCAATAACCTGCAACAAACATTGACGAAGCTTTATTATTCCATTTCGGGTGACGGAGAGAACAGTAGCAGCCTTACCTCCTTGGCGCGTATGGTGTCACCGCTGCTGGAGACACCAATCACCTCCACCCAGGCGCCTTGTGCCGCACTCAATTCGCTCGGCAAACTAATGCGCAACTTGTGATTATCGGTGCTGCACGCCATCAAATTTGTGCCCGCCACGCTTTCCACACGCACCATTATGCTCACCGACTGGCCCGTAAACTGCTTAAGCAGACCGCCATTAACGAGTGTTCGTGATTCAAATGGTGTATTCATTGTAACTAATTTGTTGCAAATAAATATGCTGCTGCGGCGACTGCAATCAACACAAACTTCTCAATAATAGGAAAAAAGCGCGTAAACAGTGCAATCACACAACAGGTTATCGGTCGTTATCGGTTATGTTATATTCGCAGGAGTTGGCAGAGCTATGTTATCCATCCATATGCGCAAAATGGCGCGCGATTATAACAGCATTTAAATTGCAGGCCAACAATATAATACTATTGTATTTTAGTTGTTAAACGTGTGAGTTACAAATGCAGTTATTTATAAAATAATAAATGTACACTGCTGTTCTCAAATTACTTTATGAAAGTAATATATGTGTGCTTATTAAAGAGAAATAAAAGTATATTCAATTATGGAAGCACTACAATGCAGCGCAGAAGTTGACTTTTATCGATTATCGATTTTTTCGATTATATTCTCTAATGACGGCAGTTACAAACATTAAATTTCAAACCAAACGATTGTTGCTTAAATCATAATATAAAAAAAATGTGGCATGTAATTGTATTCATTTAAGTTACACAACAGCAAAATAATACTCTTAATAAAGCACACAATTAAGTAATTTCAGTAAAAAATAAAAGCATCTCTATAAGCGCAACAGCTCTCACAGCATTCAATGTTTCAAAAACGTCGAAGTAATCATCTTCTGTGGCATCATGGAAGAACGTGCCGCCGGCTCAATGGACTTTTCAAACGAATCATACGTGTCATTCTCATCCGTCTCGAAGCCATCGTTCTCATCCCCCGATGGTGCCCTTATCCTAATCTCAGGTATCGTCGCCTTGTTGCGCGTCTTCTTTGTAGCATGCCCCACACTCCTTCTGCCCATCCCCGAGCTGCGTCGAATCGTATCCTTCAGCACCCGCACCTTCTTCATCGGCGATTTGCCTGCTTTTTGTGTCGTTTGCAGCTGTTGCTGTTGACGTGGTGATGGCGCCGTCAGCAGATGCTGATTCGACTTGTGATGCACAGCTGCTTTCTTCATCGGGGTCAATGCCTTCAGTAGGTTGCGCTTAGCATGCGGCGTCTCCTGCTTACTGTTGGCATCCCCATTGGGCAGCTTGCGCTTGTGTAAATTGCCAGTGGTCTTTGAGGCCGAATTCGACATGGAAGCCAGCTTCCAATTGGACGGAGTATTACGCAACGATTGCGTGGATGCCGACAAGGCGGACATGTTCTTGTGGCCGAGGGGAGTGCGAGGAGGAACAGCCCCCGAATTTGGAGGAGGTAACATCTTAGTGCTGGTCACCTGTTGCTTGCGGGCCGAGCTCTGCTGCTCCTTAGCCTGGCGCAGACGCACCCACTCGTTGGCCATGTGCTCCAGTATGTTCTCGCCATGGACGAGGAATGGAGAGCGAGTTCGCAACTCGTACGCTTGCACCAGCTCGCTAATCTGCTGCTCAATCTTTGGCAGCTTGCTGCTAATTGCCTTTCGCTCGCGCTCCTCCTTCAGCAGCTGACCACCTCGATTGTTGAACCGATTCGGCTCATTTGCCTTGGCCTCCAAGGCCACCATGCGTGTCCAAATCTCTGCGCGACTCGCGAACAACTCAAATATCTCCTTGTTGTCATTATAGAAGCTCTTCAGATCATCCAGCTCCAACTCGTGCAACTCCAAAAGATCCTCATTGTACCAATCGTTGTAGTAGTTCGAGAAGCGCTTCCTCTCCTGCTCCGATTTGAGAGTCAAGTCCCACCACTTGCTGATCTCTAAGCGCAGCTGCTCAATGAACGTCTTCAGGTTCTGGCGACGCAGCTTCTGACACCGCTGCAGCTCTGCACTGAGCACATCATACGTTATCTGCGAATACTTAGTCGCCTTGCGCACTCGCTGCATCGTCACCTCATCCGTCTCCTGCAGACGTTCCCAGAGTACCTCAACCTTCTCGCGCATATCGTCGATGCGCTCGTGCAACTCCACCACCTGGGCCGCCATCTCGGCCCGCATGACGCGCAGCTTCTCTAGCATCTTCGGAGTCAGGCATTGATTCGCCTGACTCAACAGACGCTCATCTGCAGCAGTCAGTGGCAACAGCTGCAGCACCTTCATGTCCGCCTTGATCTCACTGCGCAACTTAAACAGCTCCTCCATGCGACGCGTCTTCTCCGCCCTCAACCGTTCCAAATGTTCTGCAAATGCGCACATTTCCTGCGGCTTTGGCAACGGATCTGCAAGCAAAGGCAGGGGCTGTTCCCCCAGCTCCTCGCACAGTTCCTCCTGCTGCAACAGCAGTTCACAGATCTCGTTGCGACGTGCTTGTAGTTCCTCTCGCAGATGCTCAATGCTCTTGTCCAGCTTCTGCTCCCACACTATTAGCGGCATATCCTCCGGCTTTTCTCCAATGTCCACGTTCCTGTGCATTAGACGATTGATCTCAGATGCCTCTACTTTGAGTGCATCAATGGCGTCGAGTATGCACTTCTCCTTCTCGTCTGATTCTGTCAATAAGTCCATATAAAAGTTACGCACGCGCTCCTCTAACTTCCATATCAACTTTTGGTAATATTCAGTGTCAAACATTTGCAACCACTTTTTGTTTAAAAGATCAACATCCTTGCTGGTGGCTGCGAGTATTGCTGCCTTCACTTGCAACATTTCCTCGTCCATCGTTGCTAGTTATTTTCACTTTATTCTTATTTTATTTGTTTATTCTGATTTTTAATTGAGAATGCGCAAAGTGACGCAGTTTTCCTTCACTTGAACATTTCGGTAAATTTTAAACATGGCGCAGTGCTGCCAACTTGCTTAAGAGGAACGTGTGCTGTGTGCAGAGGAGCAAGTGTTGGAGTACCGTATATAAGAACACATAACAGACGCGACAATTAGTTACATTCCGATTCCTAACATAAATTCTATTAACAGTTTAAATGGGTTTTAATGCACGTTAATACTTTTAATGTCATATTGCCGCGACGAAAACTATTCAGCTAACCGTTTCTGTTAAGCAAAAGTTGGCTCCACACTTAACATTGAGGACCATTGCGAAGTGTGGCAGGCCACACTTAACAGCTACAGCCAGGCTCAAAATGTGGCAACGCTACACGCTGTTTCAAATTTACCGAAATGTTCGATTGAAAATAGCGTCCCTTTTTTTTGTAAGCACATTTCTCAAGTAAAAATCAAAATAAATACATAAAATAAGAAAAAGTTTTAAATAAATTCATGAAAATGGACGAGGCAATGTTGCAAGTGAAGGCAGCAATACTCGCAGCCACCAGCAAGGATGTTGATCTTTTAAACAAAAAGTGGTCGCAAATGTTTGACGAGGAATATTGCCAAGAGTTGATATTGAAGTTAGAGGAGCGCGTGCGTAACTTTTATATGGACTTATTGACAGAATCAGACGAGAAGGAGAAGTGCATACTCGACGCCATTGATGCACTCAAAGTAGAGGCATCTGAGATCAATCGTCTAATGCACAGGAACGTGGACATTGGAGAGAGGCCGGAGGATATGCCGCTAATAGTGTGGGAGCAGAAGCTGGACAAGAGCATTGAGCATCTGCGAGAGGAACTACAAGCACGTCGCAACGAGATCTGTGAACTGCTGTTGCAGCAGGAGGAACTGTGCGAGGAGCTGGGGGAACAGCCCCTGCCTTTGCTTGCAGATCCGTTGCCAAAGCCGCAGGAAATGTGCGCATTTGCAGAACATTTGGAACGGTTGAGGGCGGAGAAGACGCGTCGCATGGAGGAGCTGTTTAAGTTGCGCAGTGAGATCAAGGCGGACATGAAGGTGCTGCAGCTGTTGCCACTGACTGCTGCAGATGAGCGTCTGTTGAGTCAGGCGAATCAATGCCTGACTCCGAAGATGCTAGAGAAGCTGCGCGTCATGCGGGCCGAGATGGCGGCCCAGGTGGTGGAGTTGCACGAGCGCATCGACGATATGCGCGAGAAGGTTGAGGTACTCTGGGAACGTCTGCAGGAGACGGATGAGGTGACGATGCAGCGAGTGCGCAAGGCGACTAAGTATTCGCAGATAACGTATGATGTGCTCAGTGCAGAGCTGCAGCGGTGTCAGAAGCTGCGTCGCCAGAACCTGAAGACGTTCATTGAGCAGCTGCGCTTAGAGATCAGCAAGTGGTGGGACTTGACTCTCAAATCGGAGCAGGAGAGGAAGCGCTTCTCGAACTACTACAACGATTGGTACAATGAGGATCTTTTGGAGTTGCACGAGTTGGAGCTGGATGATCTGAAGAGCTTCTATAATGACAACAAGGAGATATTTGAGTTGTTCGCGAGTCGCGCAGAGATTTGGACACGCATGGTGGCCTTGGAGGCCAAGGCAAATGAGCCGAATCGGTTCAACAATCGCGGTGGTCAGCTGCTGAAGGAGGAGCGCGAACGGAAGGCAATTAGCAGCAAGCTGCCAAAGATTGAGCAGCAGATTAGCGATCTGGTGCAAGCGTACGAGTTGCGAACTCGCTCTCCATTCCTCGTCCATGGCGAGAACATACTGGAGCACATGGCCAACGAGTGGGTGCGTCTGCGCCAGGCTAAGGAGCAGCAGAGCTCGGCCCGCAAGCAACAGGTGACCAGCACTAAGATGTTACCTCCTCCAACTCCAGGGGCTGTTGCTTCTCGCACTCCCCTCGGCCACAAGAACATGTCCGCCTTGTCGGCATCCACGCAATCGTTGCGTAAAACTCCGTCCAACTGGAAGCTGGCTTCTATAACGAATTCGGCCTCAAAAACCACTGGTAATCTGCACAAGCGCAAGCTGGCTAATGGGGATGCCAACAGCAAGCAGGAGACGCCTACGGCAAAACGGAGCCTGATGGGAGCGTTGAACACGGTGCATCATCGAGCGTCGCCAGCATTGCGGAAGCCGAGTCAGCGTATCTTGGCTGCCCAGCAGAAGACAACGAAGTCGCCGCTGATGAAGGTGCGCGTGATGGAGCAGACAATGCGACGCAGCTCGGGATTGGGCAGGCGCAGCATGGGGCATGCCACAAAACAGCACAAGAAAGCTTCTGCAGCCAGTAAATTGCCAGCCAGAGTTCAGAGCGAGAAAGAGAACGACGATGCTGATGATGATGACTATACAACGGATGAGAGCAGCAATGTGGCCACAGGTGGTCATGAGGATATTGGCAACTACAAGATGTTTGCGCCTGCGATGCGCTCCTCCGAGTTGCCACACGCGCTGCGTGCCCGCAAGCAGCTGCAACTGCCCAGGAGATGCAACAACAATGCCACCAACAAGAACAAGCACAATCTGAAGCTGGCCAAGACGGAGGCAACAAAGCCAGAGAAGCAGATCGAGGCAGAGAAGCATCAGTTGCAACTCCCGGAGCCACGACTCAGCCGCATGTGGCAAGCAAAGTAAGAGGGGAACGAGAGCTGATTTCATTTGAGATTCACTTAATTTAAATGAATTTTTTTGTTCGCTTAATACGTAAATGTTGTTGTGATATTGATGTTGTATTATTGTATTAAATTTGTTGATATTACATTTATCAATCACATATTATCTTTCTTGCCCAACAGTTTCAATTTAATCCCAACACTAATGTTGCGTTCATTTCCCTTTTAAAATAAGTATTCACGATCAGCTCTTATAGAAATAATAATATGTTTAAGCAATTTGTGTTAAGACACAATGAATACTAAGCTAGTTTAAGAGAGATTTATTGAAAACAAACTTTTTTTATATTATTTTTACTTGAAACTAAAATCGTATAATTTGACAATTAAGTTGCTGCTTTCATTTAAGTTTTCTCACTTTGAATTTAATCTGTTAACTTACGTTAAGAAATGAATATGTATAACAAAAAAGTTGATTTGCAAAATAAAATCATTCTGTGCTTATTTATTCAGTTTATTATTATAATATGTGTGGTATATTTTAAGTAATATATATATAATACATATTGGATGATTCTTTGTTTTTAATTAAACCATGCTGATGGAATTTAGATAAGGTATACAAAAGACTATCATTATATATATATTTTGAAAATAATTTTGGATTCCTTTTCCTTGTAATGCTGGAATTTAAATATGAGGAAAGAAAAAGACGTGGAATTCATTGCACCATTTTCATATGTATTTTCATGTGTATTTACAAAATATTTTTGTAGTCGTAGTTTTAATTACAAATATCAGTTGCTTTCATTAATAATCAATTTGCAGAAATACAAAAGTATTAAACAATTCTTAACGTTATAGATTATATATACTGTTAGGGGCTAGTTAGTACATATAATTACTTATGCCACAAAATGCATAATATTAACAATAATTCGAGCAATTCTTTCACTGGTAAAGCTAACTGCGGCATGCCGCAGATTCCAATAAATCCTTGCAGAGGAGAGTTTTCATTTGAAAGAGATACACTTAATGTGATCAGCCCAATTGTAATATAAGCAAGGAAGTCGTCAGACGGACTGGGAATATATAGATTGTTGGTTGGTTGTGCCGCTCAGGCGATTTCCACTGTACAATAAGTAATAGATAATCGTTGCGATGGCATCGTTGGCTATTTGCCCGTTGCACGTTCGCTGCCGCTGGCATTGCTCTGCTGGCTGTCGTGTTGTCCGCCATGGTTATACATGAGATGCGCTGCAAACGGAAAGAGATAGCTGCTATAGTAGGGGACACGAAAGAGAGCGAGAGCGCATGCACTTTACCCATCACAACTGGCGTTATGTTGAAGGCGCCAAAAGGTGTCGGCGTCGTCGTCGACGTCGTCGTTGCTGTCGCTGCCGCATTGCTGGCGGTGCTCACAAATCCATCCTGCACTGTTGCCACCGGCGACGATGTATTGTAGGCGACAGGCGAGTGCACAAGGGGCGTGGCCGCCGCAGGCAATGTCACAGCCATCGTTGTCGTTGCCGCCACCGCCGCCGCAGTTGTTGTGGTCGTCGTCGGCGCCGCTGGCGGCATCACAACGGTGGTCAGATGCGAGTGCGTTGGCTCATCGAGCAGACCGGTGCGTTGCAGGCGCCCCGTCTTCGTCTCGATGTGCTTGTTGTGGGCACTGAGGCAATGGTTGCGCATGTGATACAATTGCAGGAAGTAGGCATCGCAATGCGGACACTTATACCGCTCGCCGGTGTGGCGTCGGATGTGCGCCTTGAGATCGTTGCTCTGGCTGAAGCTCTTGGGGCACTGATCGCACTTGTACGGACGTTCGCCGGTGTGTGTGCGCATGTGTATGGTCAGATTGTAGGCGCGATGGAAACTCTTGCCGCATGTGTTGCACAGATTGGGTTTGGTGCCAGTGTGGTAGCTGCAAGGCATGGTAAGAAAAGAGAATGATTTGAGACAGTTCCCAAGAAGAGACTCAGAAAGAAGTTAAAGGAAATCCTCACTCACCGTTCGTGCACCTTGAGATCGGTGGCACGCGGAAACGCCTTGATGCAGTAGCGACACTTGTAGGGCTTCTCCCCGTTGTGGCGTCGCATGTGGACGCGCAGATAATCGTTGCGCGCAAAGCTGTCGCCGCAGATGCAGCAGAGGAAGTTCCGCTGGCCGGTGTGCGTCTTCTCGTGGCACCGCAACTGCTGCCGCTCCTTAAACGTCTCGTCGCAGCTCTTGCACGCATAGAGGAACTCGGTGTGGAGCAGCGTGTGCTTCCGCAAATAGGTTTTGCTCGAGAAACGCTTCGCGCAGTATTCGCAGGTGTGTTCGCTGAGCTGCAGCTTCAGTTCGCTGCTCGCATCGAGTCCCTCGCCATTGTGCTTGCTCAGCTTGTGCCGCTCGAGCGCATCGGAGCGTGTGAAGGCCGCCTCGCATAGCACACACTTGTGCTCCTTGCTGCCGTGCAGACTCTGGACATGCGCCTTCAGATGATCGCTGCGTGCAAAGGCCTTTGGGCAGTGGGGACAGCTGTGCGGCTTCTTCTCCAGATGCGACAGCTTGTGGCGCAACAGATGGCAGTGGCGTGAGAACGTGCGCTGACAGATGTCGCAGCGATTCTCGGGATTTGGTTGTGCATCGATTGTTTGCTTGTTGCGGCGTCGACGTCGCTGTTTTCCACCAGTTGTCGATTGGGTTCCTGTTCCAGTTGCTGTGCCTGCCTGCTGCAGATATTCGCGCACAATTTGCACTTTTGTCTCGGCGCTTGCAGGTGGCTTCTCCTCATCGTCCAGCTCCTCCAAGTCGCTTTCATCGGCCTCTTCCTCTTCCTGCTCTTCCTCCTCTGCCTCTACCTCTTCCTCGTCATCCGCCTCCTCCTCCTCCTCTTCGGAGCTGTGCAGCGCTTCCTCGAAGTGCTCCGCGTTCTCCTCATCCTCCTCCCCCTCCTCCAGCTGTCGCACGCTATCCATGCGCTGACGCTCCTGCTTAATTGGCAGCAGCTCCTCTTCCTCTGATCGACCAAAAGCAACCACATCAATTAGCTGACTTTACTTTGCACTTAAATTACTGCTCACCTTTCACATGCGCCTCCTCCAGCTCCTCCTCTTTCTGCTGCTTGCTATGCGGCTTTTTGCGACGCTTGTCATCCGCATCCAGTTGCTCCAGCTCCGGCTCTGGCTTGATTTGCAGCCACAGCGTTTGCTTGGCCTCCGCCTCAAGTTCGTCGTCGTCATCCGCCTCCTCGTTGCTCGATATGGGATTCGTGTGACTCTGATACGCACTCTGTTGATCCCGCTCCTGACCCTGCTCCTCCTCATCGTCAGCGGCGCAGTTGTTGAGCAGCACAGCGGCCGATTCCAACTCATCGCCGCTCTGCATGGTGGCCTCATCAATGGCCGGCCATGGAGTGTCCATTGACTGCTCCCCCTCCATCTCGTCGACACCATCGCGTTCCTTGTGCACTGTGCGCATGTGGCGCTGCAGATGATCGCGTCGACTGAAGACGCGCTTGCAGTCGCCACACTCGAGACGCGGTCGCCGTCGCAGCAGCGGCGATGTGGACGGCTGATTGTGCTGCTCGATGAGATGTGTGCGCAGCTGGCGGAACTGCTGGAACTGTGCCGCACACACCTGACACTGCAGCTGCTCCAGTTGCTGTTGTTTATGCTGTCGCTTGCGATGCAAACGCAACTCGAGCGCATTCAAGAACTGTTCGCTACACATGCCGCACTGCAGCATGGCCAGCTGTTCGGTCTGTGTGCAAACCTCGCTGCTGTTCGGCTTCAATGCTGGCGTCCTGCCCAGCATCGCGACCAAGGAGCGATACGATTTCTCGGCGTCGCGCTTAAAGCGATACGCTTGACAGGCCGCCTTGATGCAGGTGTCACACATGTGATGCGGCAACTTGTCGTAACGCTCGCACGTGTATCGCGTGCACTCGTTGAGGATCTGGGCAATGTTGGCGCCCTGCTCCACGGGCGCCTCATCGTAGATGAAGTAGAAGTCGCCCACTTCTCGCAGGCAAACGCGACACACGCGCTCTGCATCAAAGTCGCCGCCGTATTGAGTCATCATGTTGTCGGGCATTGCGGGTGATTTGCTCATTTTGCCATTGCCTGACTGCCTGGCGTGTTTTTCCAATCTGTTTTTCTTTATTATGTTGTTTTCTTTTTGTTTTACTTGGTTTCCTGTGTTTCGCTTACATTTTCACTTGAAGCTGAAGTTTTGCCCTGATCCGACAACGCTGGTTGCGTAGCGACGCAGTGGCAGCGCCAACGCAGTTGGACTGCACTGCTGCACATGATGGGCGCGTGTTTTTGAAAATTTGAACGACAGCTACAATGAGTTAATACAAAATTCTCTATTTGCACCTACATTGTATTAAGAGCAATAATGGCGTGGTTCAAAATTTAGCTGCATTTCTCAATTGTGTATTGTCTGGAAATTTTCCTTTATTGTCCGTCTGCGGCTTTTTACATTTACATAATATAGTGGCAACGCCAGTGTAATGTGGGAGAATTGCTACATACATACATACATATAGGGAAAGGCGCGCATTTGAAAATTGTGCTTTATTCACTACGATTATTGTTTACATTTATTGCTAATCAGCACTTGATTTGTCTAGACGTTAATGACGCAGCCGCAGCGGCGTCCGCAATTAATGTCAGCTCTCCATTGACAGGTTCTATCCATGAAGAAGGCAACTCTTTATCGCGCTCCTCAAACACGCGCTGCAAACAACACAAAACAAAAATCAAGCATTATATTTCTTACATATTACATTGCAAAACGATCTCTCTGTGTACTAACCTTGACAACAGCCGATTTGCTGGCACCCGTGACCACAAAGACCAATTGCCTGGCATTGTTGAGCAGTGGCAGCGTGAATGTTATGCGTTGTGGTGGCGGTTTTGGTGAATCACTGATGGGAATGACCAGACGCTGCTTTTCCGCTAAGCTTTCTGGTTGCTCTGGGAACAGAGAACACGTGTGTCCATCCGGTCCCATGCCCAGCAACAGCAAATCAAACTCAGGGCTCGCACTGCCGAATATACGTTTCAACTCCGTCTCATAGTCCTGAGCACATTTGTCCAGAGGCAACGATGTATTCGCTTTCACAAATTGACTTTCCAGTATGCTGGGCAATTTGGTCAGCATATGTGTCTTATACGCATTAAATGTGGAATCATTGTGGTCATGGGGCACATAGCGTTCATCACAGAAGAAAAATTTCCAAGCGCTTGTGTCCAACTGAAGGGCAACAAGGGCGCGCGTTAACAGCTGCACTAGAGAGCCACCTGTTAGCGAGAGGGAGAAACAAACAATTCACCACTTAATACTCGACTTTGTCAATGGCAAGACGTGATCTAAGGTCACCTCACTCACACACACAAGCCAAACACGCGTCGGCAGATTAATTCGCAATCTCCTCACCTGAAACACCAAGGCGAAATGTTCCGTTCCGGTGGAATGCGGTTTCTGCATATACCTTGATCACTTGACTGAGATTCTGCACCAGCTCATCCTCTGTTTCGGCAACTCTCAAATGGAATGCACAGTCCGGATATGCTGACATTTTATGACTTTCAAATATAAAAACAACAACTGATATCGCCGGCTATGTTACTTCGTTTCTAAACACAAAGCTTTCTTAAAGCTGTTTTATTTAATATCTGTCTCGGCGTGTGACCAAAAACAAAATTTCGAAAATATACTAAAATATACCAGACCACACAAAAGCAAAACATAAAATACGATATATTTCCAAAACGTGTGTAAACTCAGTTCACCACATTATTGTGGCATCACTTTGAACAGTCTGATCTTCAAGCAAGCCTAGCTGTCGTGTGTTGTACGATTTTTAATTTCAAAGTGTATTCGACTATTGCTCGTGTATATAATTTTGGCGTTGCCATTTATTTTGGTCAGTGTGCGAAACACAGAGAGTTCAGAGTTGCTTGTGAGTATACGTATGTGTGTTGGAAAACAGCACACGACATCACACATCACAGACTGTCAACCAACACTTTGATAATTTTGTGAAATTGCGTTGCAAATTCTCGCGCTCTTTAAGAAAATTAACAACGAATTGTTGTAAGTGCAACCAGTGTTCGTGTGTTTGGTTGTGTGTGTCAATTAAGTGCTCATTTAGTCGGTTGCATAAAATCTAAACAAAACTCGGGCACTCGGAATACACAAATTTTGCGCGAACAAAAAAAAAAAAAGAAGGCAGCAACAACAACTACCAATACAACATCACAACAATTGCAACGTGTGTGTGCACGCGATAAAGAAAAACCTTGTTATTTGTGTTGTGTGAATTGGTGGACGACCATACTACAAGCGTATTTCGCTAATTTACATATTCTTCTGCGTTTCTGCGTTGAACTGAGCAATGCCTAAGCGTGGCGGTGGCGGCGGTGGCCAAAGATACAACAATAATAATGGTGGCAATGGGAATGGAAATGGAGGTGGCAACAATGGTGGCGGAGGAGGATCTCGTTTCTCGGCTCTAAAAGACTTTGGTGGTAAGCTACCCAGAGTTGCCGATTTACGTTTTTAGCAAACACATTTGTATGTTTGTGTTTTTGTTTTTAGATGACGATCATCAGCGGCGAAAGGATCGGAACAAGCGACGCGTCAGCTTTAAGACATCACAGTTTCCCCATAAGAGCGATGTGAAGTTGCGTATGCAGGACGTGCGACGTTGGGATGAGGACGATGACATGAGTGAAATGACCACCACAGTAAAGGTAAGTGTTACATACATTTATTGTAGCTTTTGTTTGCGAACTCATCATCATCTCGTATCGTTCAATTCTTGCAGCAGGATCGGCCCAGTTCCAGGCGACGTGGTTCACCAATTCCTCGTGGCAAGTTCAGCAAGCTGATGCGGAATGCCGTTGGCTGGTATCAAGTTACGGTAAGTGTTTGATCATCGTGATATATCATATCTTTGGATAGATTAGATTTACTTGAATGTACTGATTCACTTAACGCTCGTTTCCCTATCGCTTATCAATTTATCGCTAATTCAAAGATTATCGAACTATACGTGTTTGGGAATTTCGCTAGTTTACTTCGCAAATTGATGCCATAGCAAAGCATTATACAACTTGACAAGAATGCCTTGCATATATGGGTATTTTTTGGACTTTTCGCATTGCTGGCACGTTTTTTATAACATATTGTCACCTCTCAAGACTTGCTATAAATGTATATGCTTTATAGAGAGAGAGCACTTCGTAATTAAGTTAATAGAATCTCGGCCGTTATGTTGAAAATTTGGCAAACCAAACTACAAATACCCTCGATAAGCAGCAAAGTAAACAGACCCAAATGTGGCTCTTAGTGTAGTGTTCTTGATAAATATATGATCATTACAAACACTTCAATATGATTGTGCCGCCGCTCAAGGGCACAAAATAGTGTCTGGACGAATCGCTCGCCTGCTGTTGTGTTTATGAATCGTAAACATTTTTGCCATGCAAACAGTGTTGTTAGCTTGTATCTTTGTCTATGAATTAGTGTCGAGAGACCTCAAGATGAAAATAGTTTTAATCTAAATTGAGCTGAAATTGATGTCTACAGTGGATGTTTATGGTAGGGTGTCTCTGTTAACAGTTAGCTGCTAACAGCGTTTAGCGCTCTAATAAAGCTGTCGAAGTGCCGTAGCTGCAAACTTTGGTATCACATGATCAGAGGACTTTAGGTGTTGTAGCAACTACTTTATGTCACGTGATATATGTAGGTTAGGCGAAGCAACAATCTTTCTGTCACATTATCGGTGTATCGGAGTCTGCTAAGTCACCGTACAGGTTCCATGTGCCCACTGTTGTCGCCCGCGTCGCATCGTCGTTTTGGCGACGTCTCCACACAGCATGTGTCCCGCAAGTGCTGTCGCCGAGCTCTGCTATCTCTCACAGCGGCGGCCCAATGGAGCAATAAAAAGAAAAACAAAAATACATACTACACAATACACAATAAGACGGCCTTTGGGCCCAGAGTGCTGTGGTCGGTTCTGTGTTTATGGCAGGCGCGTAATACGTACCGTATTTGGGCCCATTTCATTGACGGCCGGCAAACGTTAAAGACGCGCGAGCTCCGGCCAGCTTTTTTAGCCAGCAAGCCCGCAAGCCAGCTAGCAGCAACAGCAATAGCTAAGAGAATCTCAAGACTCAAGAGTTTTATCGCGACCGCTTATCAACTATCAAATATCAACAACTGTTTGTCTGTCGATTAAAGGCCAAGTTAAAACTAAAAACGCACCGTGCAGTACGCGTCGCGCCACCCAAGGGATCGGGAATCCACTAGATCTTTGGAAGGTTGCCGCATCAGATCAGATCAGATCAGAGCTTTAACATGGCTACGCTTGGTGCCTGGGATTATGTCATACTGGCGATTGTCCTGATCATCTCCATACTGATCGGGCTTTACTATCGCTTTGTGGGCAGCAAACAGAGCACCACAACGGAATATTTGCTGGCCGATCGCTCCATGGGCGTCACACCGGTGGCATTCAGTTTAATGGCCAGCTTCATGTCCGCCATCACCATACTCGGCGTCTCCATGGAGATCTATCAGTATGGCACCATGTTTGCCATCATTAACGTCTCTTATGTGGTGTCCACGCCCATTGCCGCCTACCTCATACTGCCGGTATTCTATCGTCTGAAGACGGCGAGTGTTTACGAGTATCTGGAGCAACGTTTTGGCTATGCCACTCGACTGGCTGCATCGTTGGCCTTCTCCCTGCAAATGATACTCTACATGGGCATTGTGGTTTATGCGCCAGCTTTGGCCCTGGAGGCCGTCACGGGTTTGAGTCAGATTTTTTCGGTGATAATTGTGGGCGTCGTTTGCACCATTTATGCGACAATGGGTGGCATGAAGGCGGTGCTTATGACGGACATCTATCAGTCGCTGCTCATGTTTGCCTCCATCTTTTGCGTGATCATTGCTGCGTGGATCAAGGCGGGCAGCTTGGATGTCATATGGCGCACAGCGGTGGACAATGGGCGCATTGACTTTGGCAACTTCAGCGTAGATCCCACCGAGCGGCATACGTGGTTCACCCAAGTCCTAGGCGGATGTGCCACCTACCTAGCGATCTATGGTGTCAATCAAACCCAGGTGCAGCGACTGCTTGCCGTAAGGAATCTACGGTCAGCGCGTGCGGCCCTCTGGTGGTGTCTGCCCATCCTTTGTCTGCTCAGTCTGAGCACCTGCTTGTCCGGACTGTGCATCTATTGGTATTATCGCGAATGCGATCCGCTGCTGGAGGGACGCGTTAACTCCCGGGATCAAGTGATGCCGCTCTTTGTGCTGGACACCATGGGCGAATACACTGGACTATCGGGTCTCTTTGTTTCGGGTATTTTTTGCGCCAGCCTTTCGACGATTAGTTCGGCAATAAGCTCACTGTCGGCTGTGACGCTGGAGGATTACCTGAAGCCCCTGGTGCGCTGTTGCGCTGGACGAACCCTCACGGACCGCCAGACGCTCTGGTATTCCAAGTTGCTGTCGGTCTTCTATGGTGCCCTGTGCGTCGGCATGGCCTTCTTGGCCGGCTCCATTGGCGGTTTGTTACAGGCGGCGCTCTCCATCTTTGGCATCATTGGTGGTCCGCTGTTAGGCCTCTTTACGCTGGGCATGTATTCGACGTCGGCGAACCAAAAGGGAGCCCTTGCCGCCCTGCTGCTGTCGTTGGCCTTCTCCTTTTGGATTGGTTTCGGACAGCCGAAGCCGCCCATACCCAGCCTGGACATGACTACCGAGGGGTGTCCCATACAACGCAGCTACGCCATCGATGTGCTGCTGACGAACTCGACACGCGCCGAACCTGAGACGGAATCGTATTTTTACCTGTATCGCATTAGCTACATGTGGTATGCAGCCTTGGGTTTTGCCATCGCCTTTGTGGGCGGCTGGCTGTTGTCCTATTGCTTTGCCTGGCTCAAATGGGATGACAATCGACCGATCTATCAGGATGCGGACTGTACGCTCATCAAGCATGATCTCTTTGTGCCACCGCTGGCGAAACGTTTGCAACGCAAGCAAATGCCGCGCGTCATTGTCACGAACACCAGCAGCACCGCCAGCTCCGAGGAGCTGCCGCCAAAGGATATTGCATAAATATGCGGTGATGTGAGGGGAATCGATTCACGTTTTTGCTTTGCCTTTTTATTGGGAACACCAACCAGTTTTTTTTTTTTTTAAGTGCTTAGCAAATAAAATTGTAAACTAAACAATGAGTAAAATTTAAAAGTTTGCTGGGAGACGTCGACGTCGACGATCACGAAATCCCTAATCGGATGTTGTGGGCGGCACACGATTCTCGTCAGCCTCGTAATAGGTGCGTCGCTGCGTTAGATGCCACAGGGCCAGCAATCGTGTCAAGTCCTTGTAGCTGAGCGTCTCCAGCTGTCGCTTGTCCGCAGTCTGCACGCCCGCCGCATGCAGCTCCTCCACAATGGTATCGAACATAGCCGAACGGGGCTCCACCGGTTCCTCCTCCAGTTTTCGTGGCGCGATAACCATGTGTGCCGTCTCCTGACGTTGTCCCGCTGAAGCTCTGCCGTCACTCGACTTTTCCTCGTTGGAGTCCAAAGCCACCAACTCGGCATCGTTGGTCATGGGCAACGCTGCGCTAAGTTGAGCAATCAGCGCCACGAGGAGCGCGAGGAGCAGTACAACAGTGAACTTCATGATCGTTGTTACAATTGAAATCGGTCGTTTGGCCCGTGGAAAATTGTGAGTCGTCTGTTTGCTTGAAGAGTCGCGTTTGCACTGACAACAGCGTAGAATTTTTTGTTATTCTTTTTTTTGCTGTTGCTGTTGCGATCGTCGAACCCCCCGATAGCAGGCCGAGTCTCCCAGGGGTGTGTCGACAAAACGACAACGAGACGGGCGGCGTTCCAATTTCAGTTCTGTTCAGTTTTCTATCTGCGTCGTCGTCTCCCTCAAAATTAACCCCGGGAGAGTGAATGGAAATGGGAATGCGAATGGGGGAAAAGAAAGACGGAGCTTGTGCGATCTGCAGGCAGTGGTCACCACAACAACAATAATGTCCAAAGCACGTCGTCATTTGTTGTTGACTTTAGGGTCGATCGTCGTCTGTGCATGCTCAAATTATTTTATCTACATACATACATACATACTATACTCAGTATGGTGAGCGACACATGTTGCTTCTTCGGCGTAGTCTTCTCCCCCCCCTTTTTTTTTTGCTTTTTTTGCATTTGCTTCAAATACATCAGACAGAGAAAGGGAGTGTCTCTCTGTTGTCGCCTCTTTCTCTCTATCTTTCTTTGTGTGTTTATCTTGGCAATTGTGCTAGTTTACTTGTTCTTCTATATGTAGCGAAATTGATTAAACTAATCAGTTCTTCAACGCGTTGCTGATAAACTTTAAATAAGTGTTGCCTGCATTTAGGCTGAAGTTTTAACTGCTGCTCCCATCTTAATCGATACGTTACGACTTCCATGACACCAGGTGGCAACGCTGTCGATCTTGTTGTGCTGCTTCCTTTATGGAACTGGAAATATACATGGCGAAGTAGTCTTTGAACTAAACTTTGACATTGGTCACGTCATGAAAGAATTTCAGGAGTATTGGCTCTGGCGTAGACTCGAATTAAAATGAGATCAGAGGCGCCAACTTGTTGACAGCAGAGCACCGTCTCTTGGGCAATGCAGCGTCACAGGGTGTGTCGGGTGACAGGCAGACAAGTGTAAACGTTAAAGCTTATGAAATTTTAAGCTTTCATTGAAAAGTTAAGTTTGTGTACTGAGGGTTTTGGAATTATTTGAATTTGTATAAATTGCTTATTAATTAAGCTAACTTTGGCTTTGTTGTTGTTTGTAATTGCTGTAAAGCGGAAGAAAAGTCGCCGCAAGCAAGTTTATCGATTCCAGGCACAGATTCAAATGACCGCCAATCGAATGCATTTGTATATTTCAATTGACTTGTTTTGCATGGCAATACATGTTTCGCATCCCATTGGATAATTGTTATAATATGCAAATATTTGTGAAATCAATGGCGAATATGTTAAAATGTAGTATTGAAATGCACTTGGATTTTCAACATACTCTCTACACATTGTAAACTACAACAAGAGGCTGCAATACTATTTTTGATTGGCATAGAGCATCCAGTAGTCGCTTACTTTCGTATTGCATTTGCTGCCATTGTTATTATTACTGTTATTGTTATTGTTATGAAGTAAAGCAGGTGCAGTGGAGTGCATTAAATTTATTATAGCGCACACGCGCGGTGCAATCAATGAGCATCGAGCATCTTGAGTCACCTAATTCACTCTCTTTGCTCCAATGCTCTTTTCACCTTTTCACCACTGAGTCATCAGCGTGTGCGTGTGTGTGTCCGTGCGTGTGTCTTTTGCTTCCTGTTACACACGCTATTCTAAATAAGCACATTGCTAACTCCCGTTTGTGTTCTCACTCGCACTCGCACTCTCACTATCATTTCTTGTTGCTCTGCTTCCTCTTCTTCTTTTGCTAAGTATGCAACGAACGGCATCGCCTTTTGCCTTGCCCTGATGTCATCGCTTCGCAATGTGCGAATGCGTGTGCAGCTCGATCAGATGGGTGGGAAGAGTGGGAGGAGAGAGAAAGATACTGTGTTGCTGTGAGTGGCTACAAGTGAGCTCTCTCGCTCTCTTATCGCAAAACCGGCAAAGTTTTGTCTACGCTTGGGTTTGGGTTTGTTTATTTGTGTAGACAAAAGTAACAAAAATAAAGGTTGACGAATCACACAAGGTTTATTCAACAATTGTATTTCGAGAACTCTTTAAATGGCCATTTGTGCACTAACGTGAACTTTATATTAATAACAATTAAGTACTCGATGGTTGGGAGGCAGCAATAACTAATTCACAGAAACACACACGCGAGTGCGAGAGCGAGAGAGAAGCATTCTTCACGTTTGCACTCGTTTCTTCCTCTTGTCATGCAAACACACATGTCACAAATGTTTTGTACTCCAAAACCAAAAAAAAAAAAAAATAATTAAATAAAATTTATATATATATATAGATTATAATATATACTTATGCACACTTATATACACACATATATATATATAAATTTAACAAAACCAAAAAAAAGGTAGTAATTACAAAAATATTTTGCTAGCTACTCAGCTAATCCTGGGCAGGAGAATCAGCTGTTGTTGCTGTTTCTGTTGTTGTTGTCGTCGTTGTGCCTGCTTTCGTTGTTGTTGTTGTGGTTGTGTTCGCTGTGGTGCGTGTCAAGGTAAAAACACCCGTGCTTCCCACATCATCCATGGGCTGTGCTATAATTGTCGATGTGGTGCTCTGCGTCCAAAGTAAAAGAAAGGGTATCCAACATTCGGATTAGCATAACAATGTCAAGGTCTCTTTCACTTTAGCTGTTCTCTGTTGGCTTGCCTTTGCTATACTTACGCCATTTTTGGTCTCCTCGGGGCTCCAGGAGCGCTTATCATCCAAATCCTTGGAGCAACAGCTGCCCATTTTTGCTCTTTCGTCTCTGCTTTGCTACTTTCGGTTTCGGTTTCTGTGTTGCTGTGTTGCTATTTGCTGTGGCTGTGGCTGTGGGTGGCTTTGGGTTGGCTGTTGTTTTGTTGCTTGAACCTCGCACGGCTGCCGTCGAATGCCGTTGCGTTTGCCGGTGCGCGCTTGTTAGCCACCTAGCTCCACTTCGCGACGCGACGCAGCGTCGCAGTCGCTGTCGCAGTCGACGTTGTCGTCGCTGTTGATGCGTCGGCGTCATCATTCATATGATAAACTTTGTTGTTTCTTTTTTGTGTCTTGCCCATTGTTGTGTATACAATACAAAAAGGCGGCATCCGTCTACTATTCGCATTATTCTTGCAACATACACCCACCCACTACACCTCCCTTCCATCACCCTCTCTAGCATACTCCACACTCACCGACATCGACATCGGCATCGTCATCGTCTTTTCATAGCTCTGATTACACACAGTTAACGGTGTGTGGAGTATTTGATCTGTGAGTGTTATTTTTCCGTATTTTCCCAGCAATAGAACGAGCGAGTGTCGATATCAGCTATAAGTATAAATAAGTAACTGGTGTATTTATGTAGCCGTAGCCGTAGCACCTAAGACGGCAATTAGCTCAAATTATATTTTCAGACTAAAAGCACCCCACGCGACGTTATCGATATCGTTATCGAGCAAAGCAATTGACACTAAGCTGGGCTAAGCCTAGTTTGCAGTTGAGTGCGTTATCGATATCGATATCCTAATTAGTGCTAAATAATAAATAACAAAACACACACACACACATACACAGACATAGACATAGATATAGTGTGTTCTAGTGCTTCATATAATAAATACACTTATCGCATTTAATGCGCAGTATGTCCAGCACAACGGGGGAGGGGAGAGAGGGTGCATGGAGGGGGTTATGAAGGGTGGATGACTAATTTGGGGTGCTTGGGTTTTGGATGACGAGACTTCGTCACTTTTAGTTTTATCTATTGAGCACGGCGGAACAATCAGTTGCCAGCACATAGTATTAGATACTATATTTTATACTATTCAATTCTATTTTGTTTGTTTGTTTATCTCTCTGCAATTGGCGATGCCGATAAGCCAGTTATCGATATCGTTGACCTTCACAGCAGACAGGAAATGCTATTGAAAATATGAGCTTAAGGAAACGCCCACAATTTGGGTGCTGACTGTGTGTGTGTTGTGTTGTTTGTTGTGTGTGCGTCATAATCATAATCAAAATGCTCATAATTAAATCATAGACACTTGAAGATAAGCGGAGAGCGCGCACCCAAAAGTAATTAAAACACAAAGAGGCCCCAGACTATGCAGACAGGGACGCGCACTTGAAACCGAATGCGAACCCAAATGCGAGTTGAGTCAAAAATCGCAGAATTGGTATGCAAATATTGAGTAATTGCCCGACTGCGAGTGTGGAGCACGTAACGAGCTATATAGCTAGCCAGCGCCATGAACAAAACGTATAATGAGAACAGCAACTGCGAAACAAAAAAAAAAGAAAAAACATAAAAATACCAAATAAAATACAACAATAACAACATCCAATGAGCAAACAGCACTGCGAAATGTGGAACGAGCAAACAAGAGTGCAACCAGCGCCCCAATACCCATAAAATTTCAATTATAGTATAACTAATGTGTAGCGTAGACACCCTGAATACTGAAATATCGATAGTATCGTTTTACTATCGCAAGAGCGATATCTAAAGAAGTGATCTAACTTCAGTATAATAAAGAAAAACTCATGGAATTGCATATTTTGTTTAATTACAATCGTCTCGTCTTAGGATAATAAATAAATATAATTCGTATTTGTTGGTTTTCATCAAATTACATGAATACAACAATTTTAGCTTACATCTTAATGCAAATACAATTAAAGTTCCATATTACTATAACAATTTGCAAACTTATTTCGCTAAAGTTATAAATAAAGTATAATTTTGTTCTAATAATAATTATAATCGAAAGTGGAGCACGTGCGTTCCGTTCTCATGAACGTTATCTATATGAAACGCTCAATTGACAGATAAACAATCGGTGATTTGCGTTAATTAAGCAGCAATTAATTAACTAGTTTTGCTTTCTATCCCCTCTCTCTCTCTCGTCTCTATCTCAGATACACAATGGCCAGATCTACGACAAGGAGACGCTGTTGCGCGCCTTGCTGGCAGCAATGTCACCGCACGTCTTCATCCCGCAATATTGGCGAGTGGAGCGCAGCTGCGTCCTTTTCTTTACGGATGACTTTGAGGTGGCCGAGCGCATACAACAGCTGGGCAGGCACGCCCAGTTGCCGGATGGATTCCGTTTGATGCCGCGTGTGCGCAACGGTATTCCATTGGTCACCATTGACGATGAGTTCAAGGCCAAGATGAAGGTTGTGATGGCCAAGCGATACAATGTGCAGACCAAGGCCTTGGATTTGTCCAAATTCCACGCCGATCCCGATATGAAGCCACTGTTTTGTCCGCTCTTTCGTAGCAATGTGATGTCATGCGCCCTGGACATAATATGCGAAAATATTCCCGATTTGGAGGCAATCAATCTGAACGATAATCAAATGAGCACCATGGAGGCATTCAAGGGCGCCGACAAGCGTTTGCCAAATCTCAAGATACTTTATCTGGGCGACAATAAGGTGAGTTCACGTTATATCTTAGTATAGTTCATATTGATATGATACTTAAGCATATCCTTCTTATTAATTATTTTCCTTTTGTGACAACAGTTGCAATCGCTGGCCCATCTGCTGGTCTTTCGTTACTTGCCGATTGTGGAGCTGGTTTTGCGCAATAATCCTTGCCGTTTGCGCTATAAGGATCCACAGCAATTTGTCAGGTATACTATAGTGTGATTTCTTAATTCAAAACATACTCTTTCCTTGCAAGGATGTGGCAGCCCAAGCAATGCAAACTACGCGGGAACCGAGCTAAGAGTTGTGTGTTTGTCTCATAACTTTTAAGGATCCACGTGCCATGTTCTCATATTCCATTTCAACATTTCTGTTTTCTTATTAAGAAATGCGTTGTTTGAACGAACCGCGTTGCAATTTCGAACGCGATCTGTCGCTTTCTGATTCTTGATACAGATTTTTTTCGCCCAAGGCAAATGCATTTGTTAGCCTTGTAGAAAAAGAAACACTTGTCACACTTGAGGCAAACCACAAGTAGAGCCAAGCTTTAGACAGTTCTGAAAAAAAAGCGAAAAAAGAAAATAAGAGAAAAAATATCTCAATGGATAAAAAAAGAAAAGAAAAAAAAAACATTTACAAAAGAAGCAAACTCCACACAACGCACTCTAATTGCAGCGATATGGCAGCACTGCCAGCGACTAACGGACTAACACACGAGTACTCAAAAATTTGAACGGAGCGTTTGCAAGCCCGTTATGAAGACACGAACATGCAGCAAATAGCGTTGGTTGAGCTGCCCGCTTTCCTCTCTCCCTCTCCGCTCACTGTTGCCGTTGTTGTTGCTCGAGTTGTGTTGTGAATGCGACAAATAACGAGCAAATCTTTAAAGAGGTTTGAGATATATATCGACAAAACAGAAATCGAAAGCAAAACCACGTGAAACGCGATAAATGCATGCTTGCGCGCAACGCACACGTACGCATTGCACACACACAAACGCATACACGTATAGTATAGGCGGCCGATCGCCATCTTGTTGTGGTGGGAGCCGCTGCGCCCAAATTACGATGAACACCTGTAAAGTGTGCTGTGTTGTTGTGTTGCTATTGCTGTTGTTGTTGTTGCTCCTGCTGTTGTCGCAGCGTCATTGTTATTGTTGTTGGCTATTTTGTCTGATGAAAATTGGGTGCGCACGCCAAGCAAGCTATCTTCCTCTTACGCACTTACGCATAACAATACACTTAAACACACACGCCCACAATTATGACGACGGCGGCGGCAAGGACTTTCAGACCACATGACTGACGTCGATCACCACTACAAAAAAAAAAGAACAACATACACTGACAGACATGCTGGCGTTGGCGGCCTTATTTTCTATAGCTAAACGACGAGTCTGCGTTTTGTTGCAAGCCTTTTGTTTAACTTGGCGAATGTTCTGTCTATCTGCGGTTGCAGCGTGCAAACTACAAAAAAAAAGTACGATAACGATAAACGATAACAAATAAGCTATAAATTAGTATTTAACGACTTTATGACTTGACGATGGTGCTGCAGCAACGAGCTTTTGTGCGGCGACGTTTGGAGTGCTCAACGAAAAAAGAAATATATATAAAAACAAGAAAATAGCAAAAAAAAGATACAAAAAACAAAAGTTTGTAAATAAATTAAAAAAAGATGAAAAAAAAAAACAATAGAAAACTGTTCAAAAGTTTGGCTCACTTTCAAATGTATAGTCAATAAAGCTTGCGCGCCGTTCAACAAAGCGCATTTAAATGAAAACCAAATGCAATTGCCTGCACAACACATGTTGAGAAAGTAAAGTAAATAATTTATTTGCGACACATATGAAATAATATATGTGCAAAGAGTTTGACGCGAAGCGACAGGTGAAAGTGTACGAAATTGCAATGTACAAAACGGTCAAAGCGATTTATCGATTTCGTTATCGTTATCGTTACGATGTCGATGCGATGCCTTTGTATATTTTAAACTCGATACTAATGCCACGACTAAAAACGGGCGCAATATCCTTCAACTGAAAACTATTTACAGCGAAGTAAGACGAAAGTTTCCCAAACTAGTAAAGCTGGTAAGTATATTATCCTCATCTACATTCCAATTTTAACTAATATTAATCGGATGTGCCTTTAAGGATGGCTTTGAGTTGAGCGAATCGAGCGGCGTCATGCCACCGGCCAAGGCATCGTTTCTATGCGACAGCGCGGGCGCTGAGTTGGTTCGACAATTTTTGGAGCAGTACTTTAACATCTTTGATTCCGGCAACCGACAGCCGCTGCTCGATGCCTATCATGAGCACGCCCTGCTCTCCATGTCCATGCCTCCGATGAGTCAGGGCGGCAGGTAAGTCTTTAACTTCCGATTACTTCTCCAATCGAGATATTGATCGCATTGCTTTGCAGACTGAACAACTTCCGGAAGTTCAATCGTAATCTACGTCGCATTATAAGTAACGAACGGGACGATCCACGCACAAAGTTCCTGAAGAGTGGTCGTCTCGCTTGCGTATCCGCCCTCGACGAATGGCCACGCACAGTCCACGAGCGTCGCACCTTCTCTGTGGATCTGACCATATACAATGTAAGTGATGATAGTTAAGGAGATAATGTTACAGGTGGTCAACGTTATCATTTTAGTTCAGCTTTCGCCTCACTTCTAAAATATATTTACTAACTCTTGCAATTGTCTTCTTTTTGCAGCCCCAAATGATGGTGTTCACTGTAACAGGTCTGTTTAAAGAGTTTACTGGCGACACGGACACCTCGACGTTTTACGAGTTGCGGCACTTTGTGCGCACATTCGTGCTGGTGCCACAGAACACGGGCTTCTGCATTCGCAACGAGACCATCTTTATAACCAGCGCCACACCCGAGCAGTTGCGTGAATTTAAGCGCAGCCAGCATCAGCCTGCACCGGGCGCACCAATGCCCAGCAACGTTGCAGTTGCAGCAGCTGTGGGCGAAACTTCGCTGCAGAATCGTTTGCAGCAAGGTCAGCCACCAACAGCAGCTGTGGCACTGTTGCCACCACCGACAATTCCACCGACTGCGACAGCGACAAGTGTCAATCCCGCCCAACTCGACGATGCAACCAAAATGCAAATGGTGCAACAGATGAGCACACAGAGCCAAATGAACCTCGACTGGAGTCGCAAGTGAGTAGCACAACACCGATCTATATAGAAAGCTGAATACTATTTAATTGATTTATTGATTTTTGCAGATGTCTCGAGGAAACCAATTGGGATTTCAATTATGCCGGTTTTGTGTTCGAGAAACTCTTTAAGGAAAACAAAATACCACCCGAGGCCTTTATTAAGTAGACACCTTCTCAATCACAACTAGCAAACACCATAAACAAATTCTTCAACACCAACAAAAGTAATACATTTTTTTTTTTTAAATCCCAACAATCAACACAATACGTTAGCCGGATTAATCAATTCTTTGATATAATCCTAAGCCCATTCATTACCAATATGTTCTTTTTCCTTTTAAACTTGTTGTATCGCTTGCTGTGTAAAGGCGCTCTGGCAAAGCACGGTGTCTCTTGGTGTATTTTAAAATTCATATAGATGTTAATGCAAAATTCTGTTTCGTTGTACACACAAAATTCAAGTGTATCCAATAATATTCACCAGTGCTTTTGCGTGAGCGTATAAATTCAACACATACTTAGTCCCACACCCAAAAACACATATAAACTTGTAAGATAGCGTTGAATTATCCAAACACAATTAACTGTAAATTTCTATATATTAGATTTTTTTTTGTTTTTGAAATGTCTAAACTACGGCAACGATTAGCAAATATCAATATGCAGGCCACAAAACATAATTAGTTTGTAAACGTAATTAGACTTAACATTTTCATAATAATAAATCGCGTCAAAATACATGCTAAATGTAATCAAATGATGTTTTAATTCAATTTCAATAGTTTCAGCTGTTGGCGCTTAAAATGTGCACTAATTCACATAGAATTGGCGTTTTAGTTGTAATTTTGATTCGCCCTGGAAGATGTCGCGAATGTCCAAAAAGTGTCAAATCAGCAGATGAAATACCAGGCGAACATAACTGAGCAGCAAGTGAATTTAATAGTTTTTAGTGCCAACCTAAAAGTATGCAATGATTATTCCGATAAATTTTGCAAAGCATTCATCACAAAATTCGGCATAGCTCAGCCGTTTAATGGATTAGACAGATGCCTTTGTGCAGAATGGTAACTTTTGGCACACAATTATGGAAACAACGACAATAAGGACAAAAGTCCTTAAACGTATTTCCATGTTCAAAAAAATTTGGCAATAACTCGAAAGTCCTTTGATGGATCTTGTTGAAACTTTGGGCAATCGACTTTGGTTGGATAAGGCTATCCTCGTGCCAAAGGACATGCCAATCGTTTGTTCGGTTTTTGAGATAACGAGGATTTTCTGCTTTCGTCTTGATTTCTAGCAATATTTTAGACAAAGTTAGTTTTTAGATAAGCCCATTTTTTTTTGGTGCAGATAGATATAGTTTGTCTTTGCAATTCGAACGAAGCATATCCGGACATTATGCGACAGGATATTGCGGAATTACGATCAATTTTCTAGACGACAATAAAAGTATGCAATAAATTTGCTTAAATATCTCTTTGAGGGGCATCCTAAAAGTATACAATTTGTTGCGTACGGTGTCAGACGTCACCATTTTAATGTTAGACTTAAAAGTATGCAATGTTTGTTTTGAAAAAGATTTAAGTCGTTTTAATCAAACGGCCTAAAAGTATGCATTATTCTTTTGATGCATCCTCTGCAAACTGCTTTGTGTGCAGTTCCCTGCTTGCCTAGCGAGCTTGGCAACCACTTATATATTTTTAGTGGAGACATGCACCTGCTTAACGAAGAGAGTTTGTTGATCAGCAAGTCACAAAATCCCCAATAGATGGCGTTTACACTGGCTTTTGTTAGTTAAATTTCAAAAATAAATCAAATAAAAAAATTTGCTGCTATGTGAAAGTTCAGTTTGGGATTGAAGACAGAAATGTGATATTCAAAAGAATTACACCCAAATCATAGGTATGCGAGCGGCAATGAATGGAACAAAAGAATGGGCCAGACAATGGACAAAGCTTTTCTAGTTTTGTTTGCCACACACATCACAGCTGCTCATAGGACAGAGGTAGTCAACAAACTGGTCAAGTGATGAACTGGTCAGCCGGTCGACAACTAGTCTTAGGCCTGTCCAGGGTGTGAAGCAGCCGTCGCCCAGCATCCCAGGCTTCTGGCGTCCTGGCGACAACAGCAGCTGCCAAGTTGCTGCCCGCAGATCTGTCAACAATGGACACTTTGTTTGCGAATTTTTTGTTATGGGCCGGGCCGGGCCGAAAAAGGGCTTTTCTTGAGATGACCACCAAGAAGCGTTGGCCCGCTTTTGTTATTCATAATTAGCCGCCGACAAACAAAATCGTATTATTGTTGGCAACAGCATTTTCGGGTTTCATTTCAGCTGCCAAAAAAGAGGAGAAAAAAAAAACCAAACTGATCAGAAAACGAGTCAAGCTCGTTGTAAATAACGGTAGAATTGCTTCCTAGAATTTCACTACGCAACATGCACGTTTTTATTTACATACATACATACATACATGCATTTGCGTATGTGTGTGTGTGTGTGTGTGTGTGTGTAGAGATTAAGCGTCAGCCAACCAAGGGTCGTTAAGCTGCACTCACTCTCACACTCTTACACGCACACACCCACACTCCCACAAGCGGACAGCATCTATCTTGCTCACACGAAAGCCTTTCAAATGCGGTGCGACAGGGAGGCGTGCAATGCACGTGCTTTTTGCCATTGCCTTTGCTTTTGCTTTTGTTCTTGTTTTTGCTGTGCTTGCAAAATTGCACTCTGCTGTCGCTTGCGTTTGCCGATTGGGCCACCACGCTGTTGTTGTTGTTGTTTCTGTTGCTGTGACTGCTACAAAATGGCTACAGCTCTGTTTGCGTAAAAACGTAGTAGGAATAGTAGTAGGCCGCCCAATGCTAAAGCATCAAAGCATGAGAGCGCACAAGCACAAAGCCCGCCTGTGTGTGTGTGTGTGTGTGCTTTTGCTCAGTCACTCACACACACACATTCGCACTCACACTGCGGCTTGAGCTCTCGCTGTAGTATTCTCTTTTCGGACTCTCTTACACGCCCAATCGTATGCTGGCGCGGCCTCCCAACACCGCGATTGTTGTTGCTAGGCTTAATGAATTTCGCGGCACTGCGTTGCTCTTGTTGTTGTGTTTCATTTTCATTTTCTTTTTTGCTTTTGCTTTATATTTTGTATTTTAACATTTAAATTTGTTGCGCATCTGCTGTCCCGCATAACACACACACACACACAAACACGTACGTACATGTACGAATGGGGCGACATCTGCTTTGCCGACACGACGCGTCGCGACGCTTTGGCTATGTGTGCGATTGTGTGTGTGTGTGTTGGTGAGAGAGAGCAACAAAACGCGTGCCAAACTGCCTTCTGTCGCCGCTTTTACTGTTGTTCTTGTTGTTGTTGCGTATCTTTGATTTTTACGTTTGTGCAAATAAAATGATTGAAATTGCGAACGCCAACGATGTCATCGCCATTATTTGGGGCCACTCACACACACATACACACACACACATACACAGAGACGCAATAACAAATTCTAATGGCAAAATGAACATTATGCATGCATGTGTTGGTGTTAGTGAAAAGAGGTGTGCGGTGGGCGGGGTCGGTAAGCGCAGGGTGTTATTCCAGCGCAATGAATTATTAATTATTGTCGCGGTTCATTATGTGCCAAAAGCTTGCGCACACTTTGAGGTTAGAATGAGGTCACATTGATTTGTCTCGTTGAGGAAATGCAACGGAAAAACGCAAATAATCACAAGCGAGCCAATAAAACTCACAGATAAAATCAACATTTCTTCCAAATTTATAATACAGCATTTACAGCAGTCAATTAAATTGTGAATTGCAAAATAAATAAACTCATCAAATTAGAGTTAATAGATATTCTAAGCTTGAACTTTGAATGAAAAGCAATACATGCAATTAATTGCAATATAATAAATATTCTATATGACTATAAAGTAATAATAGTAATTATAAATGGAACTACACTTAAAAAAAAAGTTATATTATTTTTTAAATAAATTGAAAAGTTTGGAAATAAGTTAATAGATTAAGTACTTACACTGAATAAAAAACACTAAAATAATTTAATTTAAATTGTAGTCTTTATACTTTCATAAAAACTATAAATACATATTTAGCAAAAACAAAATATAGTGCTGTAAAACGTAATTTGAATATATTTAATGTATTTTAAATATATACATAATACTTAGATGCTATGAAATAAAATACAATATTATACCATATTCTTTTTCAAATTTGTTATTTCAGCTTTGCTTTTTATACCCGCTACCAATAGGGTAGCAGGAAATGTATGTAACAGCTAGAAGGCGGCATCTCCGACCCTATAAAGTATATATATTCTTGATCAGCATCAATAGCCGAGAAGATCTAGCCATGTCCGTCTGTCCGTCTGTCCGTATGAACACCTAGATCTCAGAATCTATAAGAGATAGAGCTATAATTTTTTTTCGACAGCATTTGTTATGTTTGCACGCAGATCAAGTTTGTTTCAAATATTTGCCACGCCCACTTCCGCCCCCGCAAATCAAAAAATTGAATAGCAAGCGTAATTTTTAAGCTTTTACAATAATAACAATAGTAGTTGTGATTCCTGAAAATTTGGTTGCGATCAGATAAAAATTGTCGAAGTTACTAAAGAAATACTTTTGTATGGGCAAAAACGCCTACTTACTAGGGGTCTGATAATCTGGTATATTTTTAATGCGGTACTATATCGATATACCACATATACCAGTTGGTATATTTGTAGCATTTTTGCAGTATATTCGGTATATTTTGAGAATAATATCGCAAAATATATTGCTTTTATTCAAAATGGGTAGAGGGTATCTCACAGTCGAGTACACTCAACTGTAGCTTTCTTAGTGAATATAACTAGATTTTGTCATTTCTTATGTAATCTTATTCACAGTTTATTTGACGTATTCCCTGACTCAGTTGTGCATTTGATTGCCTTTTCTGGTTAGAGAGAAATCAGAGTCTTAGATGCAATATTAAGTAAATATTAAGTGGACCCTTTTTTAATTTTTATTTACAATCTGTCTTAAGACAATAAGTAAATTTTATGACTAATATTTACATAACAGGAATAACAGATTTCCAGTGAAACCTGCTATTAAATATAACTTCTTGATTACTTATATTTATACCTTTCAGGGAGATCAAGAATGTGAAATCTTTTAAGTCTTCTATAAGTTGAAGTGGACACTTAGTGGCAACTTTGAAGTCATTCGCTTTTTCGCACTTTTCGAGTCGGTCAAACAGTCAGACAGGCAACAAGTATTTGAGATTGTGTGAGAGAGAGAGAGAATGCGAGTGGAAGAGGAAGAGAGAAGGAGGAGGAGGAGGAGGGGGGGCGAGCTTTGTCGGGGGCATTGCCTGACAAGAGTCAATGATCGCACGGCTGTCGAGCCCTACAAAAAATGCGAGTCGCAAGAGTCGCGCAACGTGATGGTAAAATGGGTAAAATGTTAAATGGGAACGTGAAATCGCAATCAAGCGCTAAGGATCAGCAGCAGGACATCAGCGACAGGACAGGGACAGGGACAGGACAGAGGCCATGGCATTGCAATGCAGTGTAGTGCATCGCATCGCATCGCATTGCATGGTGCCATAATCCGGCTGTCGCAGGATCAGAGCACGAGCGACGACGACGACGAGGACGAGGACGCGACGAGGATTCGCTCGTTCATTCGGAACATTTTCGGCAATTACCGAAAAATAAAGAAGCGAATTAATGCCAGGCGAGGCGAGGGAGGGAGACGCCGGCGATGGCAGCCCGAAAAGCAACAAAAAAAAAACCAACAAGAGTTTCTCGAGTTTTTTGCACCTGTCCCAAAAGCAAAAGGGCAGCGCAGCGAACGAACAACAGGAGACAACAGGAGACAACGGGGCAACGGCAAACGGCAAAAAGTAAACGAAATTAAGGATAAGCAGTGCCAATGCCTCTGGCTGTGGCAGGATCAACGCAGGACGACAGGACAGCGGCAGGACAACTGGAGAGAGAGCCGCGCGTGCCGCGTGTCCACTAAAAATGCCAGCTTAATTTCGCGAAAGGTGCACACACACTCCCTCCCTCTCTCTCTCTCTCTCTCTCTCTCCCTCTCTCTATTTTTCACCGTTTTTGCACATCGCCTTGTCTCTTTCCCTGCCTCAATACAGCTTTGTATGCAATGCAATTTTCTCCACTCTCGCTCTCTTTCGTTCTTCTGCTCCTTCTCCTCCTCTTTGCTCTCTTTCTAACTCCGTTTTTTGTCTTTTCTCTCTCTCTCTCTCTCTTTCTTCCTCCCTCACTCTCACTCTCTTCCTCTTCGTCTCTCCCCCACTTCGTCTTCTTCTTCGTGCTCTAACGGCTTCTAAGCTTTGCGTGTCGTTCGCTTTTTGTTCGCATCTTATGAGTATTTTACTCTTTTCTTCGTCTCGTTTCGTTTCGTTTTTTTTCGGGCCCCTCTCTCATTGTTATGCATTTTAAATATGAATTTTTTATGACCGCCAGACATGCAACATGCAACATGCCACACACTGCAGCAGCGAGCAGCGAGCAGCGCGTTGTCGGCTCGATCGTCGTTCTCGTTTGTTGTCCAACTAAATGCTCGTTAATTCCTGGCGTTAATGAGCATGAGCGCCCGCGGTGCTCGTCTCCTGGGTGGCCCCTCAAAGTCCTTGCTTCGCGTCGTCCTGCAGATGTCCTGCCATCTCTGGAGTCTGCCCTCCCTCTCCCTCTCCCTCTCCCTCTCACTCTCACTCTCCCTCTCTATCTCCTTCTCGTATACTGTGCCTCTCGCTCTAGCTTGTTTGCAATTGTCAATCGCCTCGGCAACAATTAAAAGTTCTCGTAATTAAGTGGCCATTAACACTCAGCGGGCCGAAAAAGGACAAAGGACACACGCACACACACACACGCATCCTTGAGCCTCATCAAAAACCAATAAATTCTTGAAACTGTTGCGATTTCATTGCAAAGGATACAGGCAAGGGATACTTTACATTTTTCGATTGAATAATTGCTCAAACAAAATGAAGAACACTCAACTTGTATAATTATATATCTTTATATAGTAAATAGCATTCAACTTGTATAATTATTTATCCTTATTTAGTATATTTTATTTACATTACTTCACTTTTTTTGTGCTGCTTCGGAAAGAAACTAATAATAAAGTTTATTTAATTGCACAATCTTTAAATAGCAGTTATAACTTTTAATCGGCTCTTGTAATCTCAATATACCAAATACCATATATACATACAGCTGTGACCATTGAAATAGCAGTGCAGACGACATACACATTTAAAGTTGAAAAATATTATTATAAACACAACTTCGAGACAAAATTTTTTTATAACAGCTTAATATATTTAATTTGCGATAATTAAACATATTTTTCATTTTGGATAATTCAATATTTTTCCGAATGTGGATATTAATATATGAAAATGTCCGTATTATGAAGAACATTGAAATAGCAGTGAAAAAACAAAAATGTAATAAATTTCAAAAAATCTTATAAATAACTTAATCCTTCTAAATTTCTAGTTGAATACGACCTTATAATTTGTTGGGTAGCCTTTATTGGCTATTAGAGCCTCACAGCTACGTGGCATGGAGTCCACCACGTCCTCGCAACGCTTGCAGGGATTCTTGCCCTATACCTCCTGTACAACTTGTCAAAGGTGTGGCTTAGATGTCGGGGATTTCTTGGCAACATAATGCTTGAAGTCCGCAGAATTAGTTGCCGGACGGTTTCTTGTGAATTGACCATGTCACACCCTTCTTCCAACTCCTTGGCATGGGTTCTGATCAAAATTTGGGGGTTTTGACGGACCTTGCCCATTTTAAGGCGGTATGCTCGCTCGTCAATATCCATTTTTCGACCATTTCCACACTTTGCTTCCCGGTTTTCTTCATTTTCGGCTCGATTTGGAGCATTATAAATTATTTTTCGCGATACCCCAAGTAGCTCCACTAGCTAAGCTACAGATTTTCCAATTTGGTGACTATAATAAGTTAATTGGGTAATTTCATAAGTCAATCTAGCTCCAGTCATGTTAAATAATTTAAAAATCAGCTTTTTGACAAGTGCGTAGCAAAATTTCGCAATTGAATGAAAAGGAATGCAAAATTAGCGAATAGTGCAGAAGCATAAATAACAATAAAGTACAGTTTTTTCGAAAAATAGGACAAAACAGAATCGAAAAATAAAGCGTGTAAACACTTTCTTGACAGTGTCAAAAATGTGTAAACTCATATTTTGTTGATTTAAAATGTTCCCTTTCGTTGTATTGTTTTTATTTTTGTACATACTAATTTGAAATTTGCTAAATAATAGATCTGCATTAAAAAAATATTGAAAAATAATAACTAAAGGCGTTATTTTTGCATGCAAAGTCAAAAAATATGTGTTTTTTCAGTGTGTAAAGAGTTTCTTGACATACTGTATATTTCGGTGTAATTTAGTATTTTTGTTTATGCTATGATATGTTAATTTGATATATTGAAATGATAATAATTATACAATTTTTATATAGCATTTACAACTTTTGTTCTGCTCTTGTTATATCAATATACCAAATATATATTTCAGTGTATTTTAGTATTTCTTGGTATGTTAATTTGGTATATTTAAATGATAATAGCGCGCCATTGTGATCACAATCGAGCTGTGGAATTCATAATTGTTTTGTATACCATTTAAATTATTTCATATTTTTCTGATTCGGTCCTTAACTTCCATTTACTATTGATTATAGTAAACTTTAGTACAAAATTGAACTGACTAATATTAGTTAAGGAAATTGCAACTTTCATCTTAAGCTGTTTTTAGATTTAATCGACAACCGCGAATAAATATTAAGAGACGCTGGACAGCTAATTAAGTTAACTTCAAATATGTTAGGATATTTGTATAAGAAGATGAAAAACAATTAAATACTCGATAAATATGCTAATAATAAGGTTTTGAGCAGAGGAATAGATTTACTAGAGCAAACTACGTTATTGAGATTATTATAGTTCACACACAGAATACGGAAGGGATTATGGCAAGCAAAGTTAGTAGTTCTACGAGAAATGGAAAGAGGAAGAAAATTCCTAGTGATCCTGACCGGAACTGCAAAACTAATTTGACTTAACAGCACCAAGGAGTCTATTTCACCATTAATTAGTCTCTGTATGAAAACAGCACCTTGCATAGTTCTACGATCAGAAAGGAAGATTTAGTAATAAAAGTCTACTGCGATAAGGTGGTAATCTAATATTAGGATTCCAATTTAAACTACGAAGAGCAAATAACAAGAATTGTTTCTGCACCGACTCAATCCTATCTTGATAAACCCTATACTGGGGATTCCAGACAAGAGATCCGAGATAGAACGAACCAGTGAGACTTACAAAGTTTTGGTAATGAAGGGATCGTTAAACTCCTTCGACCAGCGGTTTTAGCTAAATCTATTTTAAATTTTCCCTGAAGTTTAACCAAATTTATACATTTAAGCAATCTATAGAATTTGTTTAATATTTTTTATTTATTTATTTATTTAGCCTAGCGGAAATTTACTAGCGCTGGCTGCTTTGGCTACTAATTTTTGCAAAAGTTATGTAACTATAATGATTAATTAACTATATATCTAATATAAACAAGTTATAATGTTAGTTATATTCAAAGTTTTTTATTTGCTGCTTTGAAGAAGTTAAGGATGTGTTTTTACCCTTAGGTAAATGATCGTGAGTTGTCAGAGTGTGTCCTAGTCTGATTCTTATATATTTTACTTGAGGACTTCTTGGAATTTCGGCTTGATTCATTTTCCTAATGAAATAGTTGGTGCTTGAAGTATTATTGTTAGTAAGTCGATACCATACGGTTGTATCAGGGAATCTATTAAGTTTTGCTATAAGAAGATTCTCTTGTTTATGTCCGTTATACATATTATAATTATGAGTGAGGATAAGGGGAAATTTGGGTGCGTATTTGGCGATTTTTATGTTTTTGTGGCCTGAAACCCAGAGGAGTCTAAATTTTGGGTAGTAAGGCAAAAGAAGTACCTTAATTCAATTTAGCATTTATTTGATTATGGCTTTTAAACACTTATTTTTTTGTTGAGAAACTTTGTAATAGCATCAATTAAGTAAACTATATTTTCTAATGGAATTTGAATAATTTGAAACTGCGTCGAGTCTGGAATGTTGTCCGTCTGTCTCAAAATGTTCTTTATTTTTGTCACTTCCTGTGATCAACTTACTCAAAGAAAGAGTCAGAGAGCGGATGCCAGGAGATGCCACAATTTCTGTGGATGCCACAACATGAAGACATTACGTGTAATTCGAGTGGCGTCGACACTCCATTTGATCACTGATCATTGTAATTAGCACAGCACTTGGTTGCCTCTCCTCTCTCTCTCCGCTTCCTACTCTCTTTGCCGCTGTTGCAGTGTCGAGGTTGCATAATAATGCGTTGCAAGTTCGAAGAAAAAAAAAAAGCAAAAAAGAAAAGAAGCCAATTGCTTTATCACATTAATTATGGCGCTGCTTTTAAGCAGAGTCAAGTGGCAACTGTCACTCAGCCGTGCCCCTTGTGCACCTTGTGGCTGCCCCCGCTGGCGATAATTGCGCAATGGGGCGTGGTTTTGTGGCAATAACCCGAAGTGCAAAAACAAACGAGCGAGAAGATGTTTTCAGGACGCAGGACGCAGGATGCAGGGGGCAAGAAAGTGCAGATGCGGCGCGTGCCACAAGCCGGGGCAGCTGCCACAATCACAACACATTAAGCGCTGATTAAGATGCATTCAACACACACACTTGCCACTTCTTGCTGCAGACAAAAGCGCAACGCAAGCGAGGACAGAGATCAGATTGCATCGCTCGTCGTCGTCGTCGTCGTCGTCGCTTTGCAACCTTGTGTGCTGCATCCTCGTGCTGCATAAATTGGCCTCTGGCCTTGCGTGGCACGCGCTCAAGGAGGCTGCAACGTTGCCTGCAAGCTGCAACCTCGAAGCTGGAAGCTTCGAAGCTGCAACGCGCATTGCAAAAGGGGTTGCCTCTTGCTCGCTGCACTTTTCTCATCTTTTCTCATCTTTTCTTTTCTTTGCTGTATTTATTTTATTTGCTTTGTTTTTTTTTATTTTGTGCGAAGCTGCAGCTTCATCTGCTTGCCCCTTGCTCCTCGCCGCTTGCCACTGTGGTATGCTCGCTTCAATTCACTCGACTTGATATGATAATTATGAGCAACCTGGCGCAGGGATCAAGTTGCATGCCCCAAGCATCGTCCACGAGCATCGCATTCGAATTCGCAGTGCGTTGCATGCACCGCATTCGCTTGCCACTTCCACTTCCACTTCCCCAGTTCTTCGGTCGCTTTCCTACTTTTTTCCATATCACTTTTCGCGATTTTTGTTGCCCTCTTTAACTTCAGTTGTAATACAATTTCTCCTGCTTTTCACGCCCTTCAATCTGTGCTCAAATAAAAGTTACTCTCTCCTTTCTAGGTTTGCATTCTCCTTTGACTTTCGGTTTCAAGTTATTTCTGCCAAAATTCTTCTGTCTCTTATGTCCCACTTGTTTGCATTTCATTTCTTAGCTGCTTCTTTTTCCCATTTCTTTTTTCTCTTTATTTTATTTCCTAAGCTTCGTGAGTCTTCAGCCAACTGTTCAGTCTATTTTAAATACTTTGCTTCCGCTTATCTAATTAAATCCCTTACTTTTTCAACTCTTTCTAGAATTATGTATATCCCTTACTCTGGAACCTCTCTATTCTAGATTTCTTTTTGAAGTTTCCCCCTTGACTTTAATGTTTTGAATAAGCTTTTTTCCTCTCTACTCCCTATTTCTTTCCACTTCGATCTGCTCTCATTTCGTCGCCTTCTTTCTTGTCTATATTCCTCTTCCTCTTCACCTTTTGCTCCCCCTTTCCCTTCCCCTTCGCGTCGTCGCTCTCCTTTTTGCTGCTCGTTTTCCTCGTTTCGTCGCCTCATAAAAGTGACCCGAAAACAAATAACAGTTGAAAATGAGCCGCGTTACCGTTAACCGTTAACAGCTCAAGGGGTTGCCCTCCGCTTGCTCCCCGGTCTTCGGTCCCCCCTCAACTCCCCTCCATGTGGAGTGTTGTGGCTCGTGCGACGTTCGCGTTGCAGGTGCAGCTGACATCAGTGGAAACGATCCTCTTGATCCTCAACCTGATAAGTAAACGTGCAGTCCTTCTCCTTCTCCCTTTCTTTATCTCTCTCTCTCTCGCTCACCCACTTGCGCCATCTCTGGATAACTTTGCATTTGATACGACGACTGTGTTGCATGCCACACGCTTGTCTCGCTAACCCTTTCGGCTTTCGGTAGCATCTAACAGGATCCCCCTCGCTCTATCTCTCTTTCTCTCTCTCTGTCTCTGTCTCTTCGCTGTCATCTGTGGTGTCAGAGTGTTGTGGCGGAGTCGTGGCGTCCTGGCGTCTGTTGCATGAGATTAGCATCATCCAATCAGCCCGAAAGCAACAGCAAACTCATAACTTGAATTCCAGTTAAGGGAATTAAAAACGCATTCAGGTCACAGACGATCACCGTTAATCGATAACGCCAGCGATAGCGATAACAGCTGAAGACAGTTAGTGAGGCTGACAAATGAACTTTTCTCCCTTTGCTTGAGGAAGAGCAAGAGGGAGACAAAAGTTGCGTCCGAAAAGAAAGTGAGAAATAAAAACCTGAAAAAACGTGATAAAGAGTTGGGAGGGGGAGATGGAAAGAAAATAGATTTCCAACTAAGAGAAAGTAAGGAGTGGGATTTGAGTGTAGACTAGAGTTGGATTAGCATGATTTAAAAGAGAGGAATAGCTTAACTAATCCGATCCCTTCGACTTTGCACCTCCTAAATGCTTGTTTCCGTTCCCCATACTTTATCTCCATTCTTCCTCAGCAATAGGAAAGTGAGACACACAAATCCAGAAAGAAAGATAAAAAGATAAAGCGGGAGTAAGGGAGAGATAAAAAGAAAATTGACTTGTATCTGAGAGAAACATTTAAAGATAGAAAACAGAGAAAGTAGAGTTTAAGTGTAGACTAGAGCTGGATTAGGATTATTTAATCCGATACCTTCGAAATGCCTGTTTCCGTTCCCTCTCCTTTCTCGCCATTCTTTCTCCCCCATTTGTTAGTTGCAACCGTCCTGATGCCTTTCCTGCAATAGCATCAATTGAGCATCCATGACGTCAGCGTCTGCTAGCGACATTACCGATGAGGAGGCTGCACAATGCCAGAGGAAGGGAGGCTGTTGAGCGAGTGCGTCTGTCGTTGGTAATGGAAGTGGATGGCAAGTTGAAATTCGGTGAAAAATGTTGGCAAACATTTTTTACGCACTTCTCTCTCTCTCGCTCTCTCTCTCTCTCTATGCTTGGCACGGGACACAGAACACAGGACGCAGGACGCAGGACGCAGGACGCAGGACGTAGGACAACGGGATACCAGATACGGGACAAAGAGCACGCACAGTCGCTGTTACAATGAGACGACGAGGGTTGCAATCTAATGAAATAATAATAATAAAAAGCGAAAGCAAAGGCTCGCACAACACAATACGTTCGCCGCAAACTAAAGCAGAGTCGAGCTGAGCAGGGAAAACGCTGCACAGTTGGGAAGGGAAGAGTTCAGAGGGGTGGGTAGGGTAAGGGAAGAGTTCGGTGTGCCCGAAACGTTACCCGTTTATCATTTGACGCTGATCCTGCGCAAGCGAGATGGCAACAGGCAGCAGCTAACAAAAAAGAAAAGGAAAGGCAAAAAAATACAGAACGCGTGACGCGGGACACTCAAAGCACTCGGCTGTTGTTGGTGGTGGTGGTGGTGGTGGAGTGGTGGCTAGACTAGCCGGGGAGGTGGGACCGAAGGTAGAGCGCACTTAGGTAGCTTGACGATCCAAGGATACGCAGTGCTAATCGCCAACAGCCAACAGCCAAACCAAGCCAACTACGCACTGCCTTCCTCCCTCGGGGGTGGATGTTGCGTTGCCTGGCTTCGTGTTGCACGTCTGATTCCGTTGTGGGTTGCCCTGTTGTCCTGCTGTCCCAGGACCTTAGCCAGGGTAAAGCGCCGGCTGTGGCATTCCTCGCATACGCAACGCATCAACGTTTCCTAGTTTCCCCCATCATCAGACACACACACATGCATACAGAGTACAGAATTTGCCAAGCGCTTTTCACTGGGGTTGAAAAACTACCGAAATTTCCAAAAACGGGACGCGTTCTCAATCCCTGAATTGCGTCTAGCACGTTTTCGACAGGGTGCGTTGCAAGGCCTTCACAATGGGAAAACAGAAATCAAAGGAAGCTGCCGAAAACAGCAAAGACGAAGTCGAAACCGTTGCAAGGTCATAGACAACGTAGTTAAGCAGAGAAAGTAAAAGGCAAAGCGCTAAAGTAGCAAGCTAGAAATAAGAGTTGAAGTAGTGGAAGAGACAGAGACAGAAAGAGAGAGGGAGAGGGACTGAAGCTGAGGCAGTGCAATCCAAGCAGAACTGTAAGGAAATAACCTTAACCTTAACATCTAATCAGAAACATGAATTCGGTGGAAAAGGTATTTTAATCAAAAATTAGGATAACTTCAAAGTGCAGTAAAATAAACTATTTCAATTTAAGTATTAGCCGAAATATTAGCTCTGTTTAAAAGCATTAAAATAAAAAAACAATACAAATTGAAGAATTCTAAACTGTTGCTAGATTAACTAGTCTATCAACAATTTAGAACTTAGTCTAGAATTAAATTAAATAAAAGATTGAATATTCAGAAAGTAAATTATTAGACAGAAAAAAAAGGTTTTGAAGTCTAGATTTTGGACTTAATACTAAGAACATGAAAGTCTTAATGTCAGAAAACACATCTTGATTTCAAGAACATTTAATATAAGACCCAATTTTTTGTAGTTTTAACCCAAAAAAGATTAAATGAAATAATATTTTATATTTAACCCAAAAAATTTTATTATAAGATCAAATAAAGTATAATGTTATATTTAACCCAAATTGTTTAACCAAAATCTGAATTTTTGTTGTCTTATTTTGAAAATTTGGCATTTTAAGAATTTATTCTTAAAGTGGTCTTATTTCAAGAATTCAATATTTAAGGCGAATGTTCTTGATTTTAGAATTTTATCTTTACTTTCAGTGTATTACTTTAATGAATTGAAATTTTGCAATTACATATCTACATTTTTTTAAAATTCGTTTAAATTGTGCAATCAATATTTTCTGTGAATTCTAAACTTCAAGCAACAACACAAAATTCCGTTTGCTTCATATTGATTCTATATTTACTCAACTAAACCCTGAACAAAGACGAGCTTAAGCTCGGCTAAAAGTGTTTGCTATTGTTAAAGCTTGCAAGCTTTGGCAGCTTCTGTTGATTGTCAGATAAAATCTTAAGCATATGGCTGAGTAACTCAATTAAAATCGCACTCAACTGACCGCCAGAGAAAGAAGAAAACGAAGATGAAGAAGACACGACGAATGCAAGGCTGAGAAGCTAATTCGCATTCGTCGGCTACAATATGGCTGCCATTTACCGTTAGCCACTCGCATTTTGCCCGGTCAAACAGTCAGGCAAATGAAATGTCAGTCACAACGCCAAAGCGCAAAGCTAAAGCTAAATCGAAAGCCAAAGCCAAAGTAAAAGCAAAAGCTACTGCAGCTGGCACATTGAGAAATTGCCACAGCTGTGGAAGCTGAGCACAGGTAAATGTAAATTCTCGAGTATCGAAATAGCTCAACATTTTCAGCGCACCGAACACTTGATGTCCTTATACGATCAAATAATATATAGGAACACCAAAAAATATATAATAAAAAATACCATTATTTGACGAGTAAAATCAAATAGCTGTAACGACTTTTTGCATAAAATACTTATTTTTAAGTTTTTCAACTTTTCTTCATGACATCCAAGAAATATTTGTTTCACTAATGCATCTCCTTCACTATCTTATTTAATCTCTTATTTAAAACTCTGATTATATTTGCATAACAAGTTTTGAGTAAGAAATTTATATAGAATAAATATATTTTTTAGCTAAATAAATGGCATAAAGATTTGACCTTTATCTTTATTTATACTTTCAATACAACTTCTCTTTCATATTCCATCTTTTATTTAAAACTCTGATTATATTGCACTAATTTATTGAGTAGACAATTTATATAGAATTAATTTCTCCTTTATTTTTTTTTTGTCAGTTTTTTATGTGGCAATGAATTTGATAAAATATAAATTTAATCTTTGTCTTTTTTTATACTTTCAAACATACATATTGTTTTTATCAATACAACCTCTCTTTCATATTCTTTCTGATTATATTGCACTAATTTATTGAGTAAGCTTGGAATATGGAATTAATTTCTCCTTTTTTATTTGTCAGTTTTTGATATTTCAATGAATTCTTAAAATATAGATTAATCCTTAACTTTTCTTATACTTTCAAATATTCAGATTGTTTTTATCAATGCAATTTCTTCTCTATCATATTTATTATTTTTATAGAATTAATTCCACTTTTATCTTTTTTATGTCCTTTTTTTTAAGTTGCAATTAATACACAACATATAGATATAATCGTTATCTTTACTTATGATTTCAAAAATACAACTTATTCATTTAACTTTTCTTCGTTCTTGAAATGTACTTCTTAAAGATGCAGTTTCTTGTATTATCTTTTCTTATAAGAAGTGTTATCAGCTTCCACTTCATGCCTTATTATTATCTCTCTTTTTATCTAGTCTTATAGTAAATTCATTTCATTTTCGACCATCGCACATATTTCTATGTTTGTATAGAATTGAATTTCGAATGTAGTTTGCTTTTTCCAATCTCTTTTCTTATCCGAAGTGTGGCCTTTAATCGAGCTGGCATTTCGATTGACCCTCGGTCTGAGGTTAGAGTATTGCTTCAAATCATTGTGGATTCTCTGTGTCTGTGTGTCTGTGTGTGTGAAGCAAATTGAGAAAACTCAACAGTCAGCGGCGTCGAAGCCAGGAAAAGGCAACAAAACACCAAAGGAAAACTCAAACACACACACAAACACACACACACACACATACAGACGTAGGCAGCTGAATTTTCCGTCTTTTCTACGCTCAGAGAGCGTTGCTGCTGCCTACAGCTGCTGCTGACGTTGACTGCGACTGCGACGGCGACAGCGACGTCGAAGTCGACTTAGCCACCCTTGTTGTCAATGCCAACGTGAGTTTTCCTCGCATTTTCCGTTGATTTTGGGTTTTTTTCTTTTTTCCTTTGCTGTTCTTCTCCATTCGCTTCGTGACAAAACATGAAATGAAAATTCGCTTTTCACGCGTTCGCTTGCTTCTCTCACCCTCACCCTCATCCTCTCATCCACAACACTGCCCTTCTTCATCTTCTTCTTCCTCTCTCTCTCTCTGTCTCTCTGTTCGTCGTGTAAATTGCTGCGTCGCGACGTCAATGTCAACTGCGCAGTCAGCGTCGCCGTCGCCGTCGCCGTCGTTGTGGGCAAATGCCGCAAACCATTCACATGGAAAATATTCGGTTATCCGTTTGGAACGTTTCTTCTTCAATGGAGGAGCCAGCACACAGGTCGACACAGTGTCCACTGTCAGTATGCGCACTTCACTTTTCAATCCAGTTACTTTAAATATCAATTAGCCAGTTATAAAATACCAATGCACTTTTTAAATATTTAAATGAAAATGAAATGATAATTGGAAAATTTCAATCAATTATAGTAATAATAATTTGCTTTCTATTAAGTTAATTTAATTATAAGCTACTTAAATATAAATGGAATACATTTATAGCTTAATTACAAACATATTACTATCTATTTTTATTTATATACAGCTACAATATTAAATTAATTTACAATTACAATTAACATAGCTTACAGATTTAACTTTTATTACATTATGAGATAACAAAATTACATACATATAGTATAATAAATAAGTTTTTTGAATATTTAATACCAAAAGCAATTAGTTTATCGACCATCCTTTTACCTATTTTTGTAACTAATGGTTTAGTTGATTTATCAACAAACATACGTAAAAGATTGATAGATATTATTGGTATTAAGAATTCCAAAAATGCTAAAATAAAAACGACTCTTACAAATGTTGTGAAGAACTTACGAAAATTGTCAATATAAAAATCACATTTATAAAATAATCATTTATTTCTCTAATACCCAAGAGTTATTATATGAAAAACCGAGGTTCTTAAGTCCCTTCAATTATAGTTATTAGTTGTAAATAATCAAAAATCACATGGCAAATATAATTCAATTGATAACACAAATTATTAGATAAGACAAATTATATAATTCAATTGAAAAGCATTTCGTTTATAAGACAGTACAAATTATATAATGAGTGGCTCAAGTAAAATGATTGATTGTGTTAAACATCCAAAAAAGAAACTTGAAAACAAAACGCAATTCAATAGCTCATAAAAACGATAATAAAATATTGTATATTTCAAATAAAAAGGGAAGAATGTATTTCGAATGTGGAGTTAAGGAAATTCAGAAGATAACATATTTCATTAGAGTGTTGGGTATGCGAAAACAGTTGGCGGACAGTGTGCGTGTGCCTAAGCGAGAACAGTTAGAAAAAGCAGAAACAGAAGCCGAAGCAGAAGCAGAAGCAGTGCAGTGAGCAAAAGTAGCGGGAGTTTCGAGTGGGAGTGGAATAGGAATAGGAATAGAAATAGGAATAGGAATAGGGAGAGAGAGAGAGACTAGGAAGAAGTGGAAGAAGCAGAGAAGCAGAAGCAGAGCAACGGCTGCTCTTCGACTTGAACTTCGATTGCGCGACAACGGCGGATAAACTGTCGGATAGACGCCGTACACACACACACACACACACGCACAGACACACAGAACACATGCAAACGCGCGTCAGCCATTTTGGTTTGACGCCGCCGCAAAAACAACAACAAGAAGAAGTAGAAGAAGAAGAACAAAACTATTACTTTCACTGCTTTTGTGGATAGGAAAAAGGCAAAGGCGTCTCTGCCAACGTCGGCGTCGGCGGCGACGCCAACAACCGCCGGCTGCGTGTGGATTTTCCACAGAAATTTTCATTGAAACGTTTTCAGCGTCCGCCGCCGTTGCCAGTTTACTCGTCGCCGTGCTGCGCGTTCGTTCGTTCGTTCGTCTCTCAGTTCAGCTCTCGCATCCGTATCCAGAACCAACAAAAAATACAAAAAAAAAGAAAAAAGAATAGAAGGAAAACCCGAAGCAAAAGCAAAAGAAAAGCCAAAGCAAACGCGCAAAGGAAAATACGAAATAAAAAAAAAAGCTACCGAACTCGCGACTCGGTGCAATTTTGTTGTTTTTTATTGTGTCTGGTGGGAAACGAAAAGAAAAGTAAAGAAAAGCAAAAACAAACACACATCGATACATACAGTGCAAAAAAAAAAAAAAAGAAAGAAAAGCAAGGAATAGCAAACCGATAACAGCGACCGATAACGCCGATAACAGCGATAACGCGCAACGCACACTTTGGATACATGTATTTCTAAAATTGTAAGCAAAACAGCGAAAATTCCAAATATTTTCCAGTTTCCTTTGCGCCTCACCTTCTCCGCTCTCTCCCTCTCTCTCTCTATCGCTCTTGCTACACTTCTCCCTCACTCTTCTCTCCTTCTTCCTCTGATTGTCCGCTGTCGCTGCTGGCGTCGACGCTGGCAGCGACGCCGCCGCCTTACGCACAACACGCAGCTGCCTGCTGTCTCGCTCTCGCCCACAGCCCAGCATCGCTCGCTCGCTCTCTCCTTCTCTCTCCCACTCGCTCGCCCGCTCTCACGCACTGTGCCCGCTCTCTCTCTCTCTCTCTATCGCTCTCTGCTGCTGACTCCTCTTCGTCTGTGTTTTCTTTTTTTTGTCACCTACGCAAAAAACAAAAAGAAGAAAATCGATAAGTTCGCCACAAAAAAAAACAAAAAAAAAAATCGAAATGAAAACGAATTTCCCAAACAGTTTTCCTCCTCATTTTTCATGTTTTCTTCCCCCTTTTTTTTCGGCGTTTGTGTTTGGCGCCTCGAAAATCAATCAAATTAAAGGCGCCTGCTTTGCTCCGCTTCTCGATGTTCAACGACACTTTACAACACTGGACGGCCTTTTTTTTTAGTTGGTTTTGCTCGTTTCGGATTTTTAGTCGTCCGATTGTCAGTTTCAATTGTTTCTACCACAACAACAACCACAACAAACAAACAAAACAAAAAAAATTTCTTGCCAACATAAAAATCCAAAAACGTATTTGAAAAAAAAAAACACAACAAAGTCCGAGCAATTCTCAGCACAAAACTCTCACATACATACATTTTTTTGTCGTTTTCCACAAAACTATTTCAAATACCATTTCCAATTATTTTCCCTTATTTATAATTTTCGTTTTCCTTTTGGCACTTCATTTAAATTCCCCAATTCACATGCACTCGATGAACTCTATAGCCGACATACGAATTTCGATCAAGCCGCAAGCAACCGATGCAAAAAATCTATAGTGTCCCGATCAATCAAACGCATCAATCAAGCCAGAGACACATCTTCAAACTGAATGAGACAGAGAGAGAGAGACATAGAAAGAAAGAGAGACTGAACAAAAAAGAGCGTGAGGGAGGGGAGAGAGAGAGAGAGAGCGCGTGAAAGTGGGAGCGTGAGCTGCTGGCATCAATCAACAACTCATCGCTCAATCATTTTCAGCACAGATCTTCAATCACATCACCGACACCGACACTGACATCGATAAGCTCATCTGGGATCCAACTGGAGTCTGCAATTATTGAACGCAAATAGACAAATCCATTCGCCATCAATCATCTGCAGTCAATCACTCAACTTGCAACGAATCTGTAAGTATATATAACACGCTTAGGCATAGGCAATTATAGTTCAATTACAGTTCAGTTAGAAGTGGCAAACTTTTGGAATCAATCGTTTGATTAAGTGATTAATGAACAACTTTTAATATTATAAAGGGTTTCTTTCGATTGTGATTCTTTGCTATTTTGCTATTGATTGATCAGTCTTTTTAGTTATGCAGAGCTTTCTATACTTGATAAGTATAAAGCTCATTTTCGCATAGTTTGCGTTGTTCTCTGTATCCAATTGATGTCATGGTTTTCATCTGCATTCAAATAAATTCCTTATGTGCTTTTTATTGCCTCTGGCATTATTTTTCCCCTCAGAAATCTGCATGCTTGATAAGCTATTTATCAGATTTGTACTAGAGATTTCTCCTCTTTTGGCCACCAAATGAACATACCCGCTCTTCAGCGAACGATACCGGGTATCAAACAGTCTACTTCAGACTTGAAAAGTCCAAAATGGAACTTGCAATGTTATTCAAGCTTATAGTCTCAGTCTCACTGCCACATACCACATGCCACAGTGCTTGCAACATTGTGTTGCAGCATTGCCTATTTTCGAATCGGCGGGAATGGCGTCTATTTTAAATGTCGACGGGGCAAATGGGTGGGGGTAGAGGAGGGGGCAGGGGCTGGGGCAGCTAACGTGTGGCATGAATGAAAGACGCTGCAAAGAAATATCGTCTGTGTAATCCACATTACTGCTGTGTCTGTGTTTCTGTCTGTTGCATGGCTAAATTTAATGCATTCTCAAGAGTGTGGCACGCTCTCTTCGCTCCTCGCCACCTCAGCTTCGTCGGGGGGCATCGCAGGGGGCGCAACGAAAAGCGCGCAAAATGTTTTCAAATCAATTCGAAAGTTCAACAGCCGCAAAATCTGTGGAAGACGCCAAGAAAAGTGAGAGTAAGTGCGAGTGCAAGTGCGAGAGAGAGAGTGAGTGATAGGACAAGTGAGAAAGAGAGAGAGAGCAAGAGTGAGGGAGCGTAAAATTAGATTACGTTGCGCTTGGGGCAACGCATTCCACAGACGCGGAAATGAGCTGACTGCAGACACACTTCGGCTCCCTCGTTGCCCCCTTCCTCTCCTCCCCCCCTTAGCTGCACTAATGAGATCAGTGGCGAAAAAAAACCAAGAAGCAGAAAAAAGCTTAGCCAAAGTTGCAGCTGGCAGCGTAACTGTACCGCAACAACAACAACAACAATAAGTAGAAAAAAAACTGAAAAAATTAAATACGAAAACTTTTTTGGAAACGCTCGTTGTCCTTGAGCGCGACGCGTTCGTTCCGCGTCCTTTGCATGCTCCCGTAATAAGCTTAGAGCCATCCTCTCTCTCTCTTTCCCTCTCACTCGCTGTGTCTGCGGCGCGCGTTCTCTTTGCCTCTCGCTCGCACAGTTAAATTATATAATATGGTACATACTAGTTCTATCAGCTTCCCCTTCCCCTTCCCTCTTCCACATCTCCATCTCCTGTTCGCCTTGGCTGTGGCCCGTTTGCGCTTATTGAATTACTTGTCTGCCTCGCGTATGTGTGTGTGTGCTGTCTGTGTATCTGCGCCTGTACATATGTGTGTGTGTGTGTGTGTGTGCTTCGTCTTTGCCGTTTGCTGTTTGCTTTCTTCATGCCATTTCGTTTTCAATTGTTTAATGTCCTGTTTTCTGCTGCCGTCGTCGCTGCTTTGCTGCCAGCTTTGTGGCGGGTTGCCAACTGGTCCTGTTTCTGCTTCCCGGCCTTTGGCCCCTTCCTCTTCCTCCTCGTTCTCGTTCTCGTCCTGCTGGCGGCTTGTGTCCCCTTTTATTCACACGCCACACACACGCACAATAGACACACACGGGTTTAATCGGCATCTGCTTGAAACAAGCGTCTTCTTTTTTTTGCCATTTTGTTGTCTTTAATTGTTTGTTTGTTGCTGCTTCTCACACACATAACTCGCGGCGCGACAACGTTTTCAATAATTCACACAACGCACGCAATTCACTCCGCTCTCTCGCTCTCGCTCACTCGCGCACTAACTGTCTGCTGATCTATTGCTTTGAAGCTTTGCTTGCCTATTTTACTAGTGCTGCTGCAGCTGCCGCCATCTTGGCAGCTGCTCTCTTTCTCAATAATAGTGCAGACTGCACTTTACACCCCCACACGCACTTATTCCAGCAAGCCTCTCTTTCCTTTATGGTAATGCTCTCTAATCTATTGTTCTAAGCTGTGCTTTACTTCTGCTGCTGGCGCCATCTTGCCATCCGCTCTCAGCGCCACAATTGTGTGCACTTACACTTAATGCTGGACTGCACTTCACACTGTCACGCTCACTCTCTTCAGCTAATGCTCTTTTCAAAGGCCGTCAGATCTATTGTGCTAAGCTTTTGTCTTGTGCTTATGTTCGATTTTACTATGCTGCCATCAGATTGCACCAAGCTGTGCTTTACTTCAGCTGCTGGCGCTATCTTGACAGCTGCTCTCTTTCTGAATAATAGTGCAGACTGCACTTCACACTCCACACGCACTTATTTCAGCAAGCCTCTCTTTTTTTATGGTAATGCTCTCCTATCTATTGCTCTAAGCTGTGCTTTACTTCTGCTGCTGGCGCCATCTTGCCATCCGCTCTCAGCGCCTCAATTGTGTGCATTTAGACTTAGTGCTAGACAGCACTTCACACTGTCACGCTCACCCTCTTTTGCTAATGCTCCGTCAGATCTATTGTGCTACGCTTTTGTCTTGTGCTTATGTTCTTTTTTGCTATGCTGCCATTAGATTGCGCCAACCTGTGCTTTACTTCTGTTGCTAGATGGCGCCACTTGCTCGCCTCAATTACTTACTTTACGGCTCGCCTGTTGATCTGATTTACAGCTCCAAGCGGTTTTCGCTTTATCGTAGAAGCATTCGTTAGTGTTGACGCTGCCATTTTCCAATCCGCAGCCGGCAAAAGGCTATTCAAATCGTCACTCTCTTAAATGGCCAGCAGCTAACTTAATGTTGCATCAGCCTTAGCAACACCTGTTTATTGCTACATATCAAGACAATCCCCTCACCCCCCTTGTGCTTTCACCACACTGATCTGTATCTATGCTAATTGCTGCTGTTTTGTTGTCGCCGTCACCGTCGCCGTCGCCATTTTGCCCACCGCTCTCAGTGCACTTTGCATTGCACTGCTCAGCCACACACACACACACACATACATTTGCATTTGCAAGCATCCAATTGAAATGGCAAAGTCCTATTGTCGGCTCTCTTGTGCACTCTCGCTCGCTCTCACTCGGACAAACGCAGTTGCTGTGTTTCGTTTGGCTAGGCGGGAGTGGGAGTGAGAGTGGGGTCAGGTTGTGTGTGCGTTTTATTGCATACTTTGCAGGGTTGCTGTTGTCGTTGCAGTTGCTGTTGCTGCGCGCGCCATTTTTGTGTTGCACTTGTTGTGCTACCACACTAACACACACATACAGACTTAGTACTAACCCTTTTTGGGCTGCAGTTGCTGCAACAAGCGAAGGGGCGCTCTCGCTGTGAACTCAACGCTCATTGGCATGCAAATTGAAAAGTGTTGCACGCCCACAAAGCACCCTCCAGTGTTGTTGTGATGACCTCTAACCCCTTGACCCTGCCACTTTGGCTGCTGCAGCAGCGTTGCACGCACTGCTTGATTGCTTGCTTGCAGCATGTTGCAACCCCATGTGGCAGTGTGTGACTGTGACTTTAACCTTTCACCCCCTTGCGGCCGGATGCGTGCCCTATTTTGATACAACAGCAACAACAACAACGAGAAGCACAAAAAGGATGCACTTTTTGTGTGTGGCGCAATAAAAAGGCATGCAAAGCTTTTCCACTTTAATTGGCTTGTCCAAAAGCTTCGCACTCTCTCGCTCTCGCTCGCACTCACACTCGCAATCGCAGCGTCGCAACCACCCTTCGCCATGTCTTGCTTCGCCTCGCCTCGTCTCGCCACTCGTCTGTTGACGTCATTAAACGTCAATTAATGTCACCTTCAACAACTGCAATTGCAGTCGCACTAACAACAACAACAACAAGAACAGCAACCCTTGCAGTTACCCCGCTCTCCCCTGGCCAAGCTGATTTTGTTTTGATTGCGACGCGTGCGTTGCTCTCTCACTCGCCTTTCTTTGTTGTCCCCTTCGCATGCTTTGGCCACCTGGGCCAGCGAGTGCGAGCGAGACAGCAAGCGATTGCAGCTGCAGCGAGCGCAACAAGTGTGTCTTTTCTTCTTCTTCTTTCGTGCATTTCGCACGCGCTCTTCAAGTGTTGTTTTGATTCTCACCGCAAAAGCTGACAGCTGTCTTCCCCTCCCCCTCCCCCTCCCCCTCCCCACTCCCACTCGCTTTGGCATGCAATTAGAGCTTCGCTTTGACATATTGATGGCTTGCTTTGCTTGTCTAGCTTGTTTTTTGCCACGAACACGAACACGAACTTGCAGCATATGGCTAAGCCACAGGACGCTATTGCACTTCATCAACGGCAACAATCAAATTAAATACACACACGTGCTTCGCGTTTATTTTTTTTTTTTATAGGTTAGGTGTCGCTTTTATTGAGGTTACGTCGAGTTGACAGCTTCAAATGCTGCAAAATTGCATTGAATTCAAATCTAGCAACTTATTGATTTTTTTCACCTAGGAACTATTTCAACCAACGCTTTATTTTATATGAATACTACAAAATGTTAAATCTTTGAAACTGGTAAATTTATAGTTAAATATTTACACAGATTTCCAAGCTAGAAATCAAAAGCTTAAATTTCACACTCTACTTTAGTAGTTATCTTCCTTTGTTATTCAATTTGGAGAATCTGAAATGAAGTTATATTTGAAAATAGTTTAAACGCTTCATTTATAGCAAATGAATTTCTTATTCACTTGTAAGGATGAGCCTGAATATTCGTTATTAATACATTTATTGTAAATATTTGCTTTAGCAACACTTCAAAATAACTTTTCTAAAATATATTCATAATCATTTCATCCAGTGATAACTGCATACATAGAAGTAAATTCATTATTTTGATACGCAATACGTTTTCAATTAAGTTTCGATTTTAAATTGCTCTGTCTATAGTGATAATAATATTAACTGTAATTATCAACAACAATTGAAATAACTAATAGTACAATAAAATCAAAAGTTGATTTTATTTTTATTTTCATTTCGAATAGACTCAAGTTAAAGCTTTAAAATTTGGCGCCTTCAAGTTTGTCTTTTTTTTATATTAACTCATTGTTAGCTGTTTAATTGTGCAGTTTGGAAATGTTTATAGGGTATCTGCTTAGGTAACTAAACTACAATGTATTTTCGTATGTGTTTGTTTTTTAGGTTCTTATATAGTTATGCTTGTATGTGGAGTATCTCCAAACATGTATGTATGTGTGTGTGTGTGAGTTTCGCTTCTGTTTGCCTTCGCTCAAAGCCCACGGCAAGCTCCGCAGTTCACTTCCTTTGTGCTGCTTCCTTCTTCCTTTTAACGCCTAAGCGCCGCCGTCGTCGTCGTCGTCGTCGCAGCCGCTTTCAATTTTTTGGCAACGCTAGCGTCGACAGCGACTGCGACGCTGCGCAACAACAGCGACAGCGACTGCGGCATTATCCTGGCATCTGCTCTCAAACTCACACACACACACAAGAGTGCCTTTGAACGTAGCCAAAGCTCCCCTTGCCATTTGCCAAACTGCGGCCCTTCGTTGTTTCTCTTTCGCTCACTCTCGCTCAACTCATTTGAGTCGCTTTCGAGTTTTGAGCTAAACACTAAACTGCGCGATCTTAGCACAAGAACAACAATACCAACACCAACACCAACACGTATTGCCAAAATGTAGTTGAGTGTAATCGTTGCTTTTATCAGCAAAGAGCGCAAATACATATAAAGCCAAAGCTTTTGCGCTGTGCTCAATTGAAATCTTAAGAAGTCACTCGTTATGTGTGTGCTTGTTTTTTTTTGTATTTTGGCGGCGCTCATTTCTTATTCCACTCACACTCATTAAAAATTTTCGGCAAAAGACACACACACACAGACGTACACTAACGTATCGTAAGAGCGAGACAGAGAGGGGCAATACATGAAAACATCGCACATTGCTTTTGTATTGTGCTTGTCTTTCGCTTTTAGCTGCGGTCGCGCTCCATGCTGTCGCTGCCTCTGTCGCTGCCGCTGCTGCTGCTGTCGCTGCCTGTCGTGCGCGTGTGTGTGTGTGTGTGCTTGTGCTTGCGTTTGTGTGTATAGGAATTTCGGCTAAGGCAAACGAGCAGAGCGTTGGCGGCCCCCGAAAAATGGATGGAAAAAAAAACGTACGTTGAGTGGAACTGTTAAGTGATAAATGTTACGCACTCCGCTTCGCTCTCGCTCTCTCTTTCACTCTCTCTGTCTCTCTCTCTCCCTCTCTGGCCATCACATGCTCGTCTCTGCTCTGCGCTGCCGCTGACGCTGCCAGCCTTTGACGCTCTGCCGCTCTGTCGCTGCCAACGTCGCGAGAATACCTCATGCACTTCGTTCATTTTTGTATTTGGAAACACAATTTGGTTCCGTCATTTGTATTTGGAACGCCGCAGCAGCAAGAAGGTCGCCACACACACAAAAAAAGCAAAAAAAAAAAAAAGCAATCATAAAAATAAAAGCAAATTTTTATTATTGGCAAAAGATTTTCGGCAAAAAGCACAAAACACACAAAAAATACAACTAAATCGAAAAGTTCAAAATATGCACTAAAAACAAATAACAAAAACGTGTCCCGTCGTCTTCGTCTTCGTCGTCTCGTCTCGTTTCTTCAACTGTTTGTTGTTGCTCTTGTTTATTTCGACTCTCTTGTTGTGTTTGTTCGTAAATAGTTTTGTTATTTTTTTTTTTTCGTTTTTTCTCTGCCAAAAACAAAGCACCACAAAAGTGATCTTGATCTGTTGTTATTACTTCTTTCTTCATACGTTCGTTCGTTCCCAAAAAAAAAAAAAAAAAACTAAGAAAAAAAACGTAAGCAAAGAAATCATCGAACGAAAAGCAAAGAATACAAAAGCAAAAAGAGCGCGCCAACAAAAAAAAAAAAAAAATACAAGCAAAAGAAAAGGAAAAAATCAAATGAAATCCCCCACAAAACCGAACATAAAATAGACAAGCGAAATCATTCAAAGCCAATAACACACACACAAACACACTCATACAAACGCACGCACACACATAGTCACACACATTCATGCATTGTACGTACGGTAGCTGCGATGTTTTTACAATTGCCAAAAATGTATAATTCAAATGTAGAAAAACGAAATGAACTGAACTGAATGAAAGGAGGAGCAACTTGTTGTTGTTGTTGTTTTTGTTCGTATTGCGTTTAATCGACGTCGTCAAATAATTAGCAACAGCAACAACAACAATAACAGCTACAAAACTACAACAAGAACAAAAACAGCGCAGTTTGTGACTAGTTGTCGCTGTGTTGCGCTGCTCTAGTGAGTGATCGGTGGAGGGGGGTGGAGCGTTGGTGGGTGGAGTGAAGAGAGAGCGAAAGCGTGCAAGGGTCGGCAAGGGGAGGGGGGTGAATTGGCACAACAGCTTTTGCTTTTTGAATGTCGTCGCCGCTGTGTTTTTTTTTGTCATCTCTTTTTTCGTGGCATATTTTCTTGACTTGTGTGCGTGTGTGCGTGTGCGTGTTTGCCGCCCCGCAACTTTATGTGTATGTGTGTGTGTGCAGCATTTTCTTTGTGCAAGACATCATTCATGGTTGCAACATTGAACATTTTCTTGTTTTACATAATTAACAATTGAAAGCAGCAGCAAAGTTAGCAAAAACGCACGCAAAAAACAAAAAACAAAGACAATAACAAAAACAACACACGCGCGCAAAAACAAAAATTTAAAAGGCACTCTGACATCATCTGCGCACCGAATTTACAACAACACAACACACAAAAAAAGCATAAGCAGCGACAACAACTGCAAACACACACACAAACGCACGTTTACACGCACACATACGCATACGCATACAGAAGACAATGCTAAAGAGCGAAACATATGCTTAACAACAAACAAAAATAATAAATTATCAAGCAACAAGAGAGCAACAACAACAACAACTACAACAAGTTGGCAGCATTGAGAATTTTCTCCATTTTTGGGCCGCTTTTGCGAAATGAATATACTATATAGTTTTCTTTTTTTTTGTATTGTGTGTGCCTTTTTTCGCCTACTTTATTCACCACACCGCAAACAAAAAAACAACAACAACAAAAACAATTGCCGAAAAAGCAACACCAACGCACACACACACACACAGACGAACGCACAGGCCAAGATCAAAGTCAACATGACGACGACGATGGCAGCAGCGCAGCAGCAGCAACAACAAGAACAAAATGCGCTCTCCCACTCTCTTGAGTTGTTGGAGCCCTCTGTCCGCGCTCTCTCTCTCTCTCTTCACACTCGCTACGCATTATTAATCTCTTCTAATGCCAAAGCAGCGTGCGCGCGCCCACTCAACAACAAAACGAAGAGAGCTTCTTTTCTTGTGTTGTTGCTTTTGCTGTTGCTGTTGTTGTCGCTTGTATGTTTTGCTTAGCAACATGTCGCCGGCCGGCGATCGCTGCAGCAACAGCTGTTGCTGCTGACGCCGACTGCAAATGGCGCCTAACAATGTGTTTGGGGTGGTCCCAATGGGATGCTCCCAATACTTTACATACTTGCCTGTGTGTTTGTGTGTGTGTGTGAGTGTGTGCGTTTAACTCTTTCTATCTCTCTTTAGCAAACATATTGAAAACGCCTGCTCATATGTATTTTTTTCTTCTTGTGTTTTGCAGGTTTTCATCCTTTTTGGGCCAAATTTGACACATTTACCGCATTTTTCATTTCGCATCGCATCGTGCCACACAGCAACAACTCATTTTTTTTTCTCTCGAAATTCAACGGAAAAAACGTTTTTGAAAACGCGCGCGCGGGCAACAAAAAATAATCAACACCCAACACCACGAAAATAAAAGAAAAAGAAAAACCAACAAAGCAATGCAACAAATTCAACAACAACAACAACATCAACAATAATCAATTCATCAATTGCACAAAATTCGTTTTTTTTTTTTTTTTGGTTTTACATTTCATACGATATTTTCTCGGTAACGACGCGAAAACGTGAAAGGTGAAAGGACATGACTCAAAGCGCAAATTGAGCGAATGAAAAAAGTATCGAAAATAGAAAAGCACATCAAACAACGTCCTGTAACAAAAAATTCAATTTTTTTTTAAACATTCCACGCCCCGAAAACATCATCAACAACAACAACGACAGGAAAATCTGCGGAAAAAAAAAACCTCGCTCAAAATTCTAAAGTGTGTGTGTCGCCCAAAAGTGTTTTGATTCGATTTCCATTTCCAATTCAATTTCAAATTTGTTGAAAGTTAACGAAGTAGAAGAGAGTAGCAAAGAAAAAGAAAAAGAAGAAAAAAGACCGCAAGCGAAATTGTTATTATTGATAAATACACGATATATATGATATATATATATAGAAGAAAGCATCTATTTTTTTTGCACGAACTTACCGTAAAGAAAAGTTAAATTTATATATATACATATATATATATCTACAAATTGTGCTCCCCCTGTCCCCTCTCAAAGTAACAACAACAACAAGCAAAAGACGAAAGTGAAACAAAGCCAAAATTGCAAGCAAACAAAAAGTTGATCGAAAAAGTTTTGAAAATACGCGCCACAACAACAGCAACAGCAAAGAAGACACACACAAGCTAAAAGCTCACAAGGAAAAGCACAAAAGCTACAAAAGCTAATACAACAAGCAGAAGAAGAAGGTACAGTTATATTTCGAAAGATGGCTTCCGAACTGGATCAATTCGCCGATTTGGAATTATCAAAAGAGGATCGCGAGCAAATCTTCGATCCGCCATTAGACCGGCAGCAATTGGAAGGTGCTGGCACCTCAAGGTATTTATCATCCAACTTTCCCTTTAATTGATCTTTATCCTCATATGCATATATACCTATATACATACGATGTATATATAGTATTATCCTCTCAGACATACAAAGAAAAATGAAACAACTTACATCATAATATCGAGAAAAGAAACGCAACCCAAAAAACAAAAAACAAAAAATTTCCCCTTCTTTGTAATTAGCTCGATTCATCATTATTTCCATGCATAAAATGTGTCGTCTCCTCCTATCTCGATATAAATGTAGTTTACTCTCGTAGCGCCTCTTTTTTTTCCACCCTTCCAGACTCAACCCCCCTTTATGTAGTTGCTGTAGTTGTTGTTAGTGCTTTGTAGCATTTATTCTGAAGTGTCCCCCAAAACAAATTCAAGAGAGATTCCTAGAAATTGTCCCTGCAAATTTGCTTTACTCGATTTATATGCGCATTATTTGTTAAACCTGATTAATTGTTGATTAATTGAAGGTTGTTGTACAACGCCTAGTCTAGCTTTAACTAATTATATTCTCATGTAGAACGAGAGTTCAAAACTTGAACTGGCAAATCATGTTGTGGCCGCCCCCAAGGTGGTCAATTAGTTGAATTGCCTGAGACGAAATCTTTCAAAATGGCGCTATAGCATTTTAGCATTTTCGATACGCCCTATTCACGTGCTGACAATGCTAGTTTTCAGCCTAACCTTCGCCTAAACGAGATCAGAAAAACTAAGCTCACGCGGTCTCCTTGTCGACCCTTTTTCATCCCACAAAAAGAAAAGAAGCAAAAAAAAAAAAACCGAACAGAATAGAACAGAGAAGAAGGAGGTTCGATCGGTGTAGTGTAGAAGTAGGGTTGGGTTGTGTATCTGCAATCCACAATTGCACAAATTATCACGCCAAATAACAAGAAGCTTGCCTCCTCGCACACCCGCCTCACCTCGCCTCTCCTTCAGAGACTTCAGAGGAGATGGGAGATGGATGTATATCTATCTCCCGCAACCCTATTCCACCCGAAACCCTTTTTTTCCATTCTTTTTCTTTATTTTTTTTTTGTATTTTTGGCAAACCTACAACGCTGCTAAATAGCAGCTAATTTCCTGTGATAAATTGGGCATATCACAGCAGAAGCTGCCGTTGGTTTTCAAAAGGAAGAAACCAAAAAAAAAAAAAAAAAAAAAAACGCTCTCAGAGACCTGAGGAGCTGCTAGCTAGAAAAGCGTTAACCCAACTCACTGACGACATTCTTTCACGACCCTCATCAACTCGCCGCTCGAGTTAAGCTCAAGTGGTGTAAGTAAACACTGAGATCACAGCCAACAAATTTAGAGAGAAGGGGGCCAAGTTATTATCATTGTCACAGCTAGCAAACTACCAGCTACTACTACCAAAGAAAAAGAGGAAAAAAAATAGAACTGCAACCAGCCTTACCTGTGCCTCTCGAGTTCCTACCTAGTGAGCGCCTTTTCCTTGGCATTGCCAGAGGAGGGTTGGCCTGCTTGGGTAGGCGCAACCCCAACAAAATTGATATACTTGGCTGCCGCACTCAACACAACACTGCGTGTGACTCAGGACTCAGTCCCTAGCCCTAGTTGCCGGCCTGCTGCCTCTTTAGAAGATGAGATACGCGAGATCGTATCATGTCACTGTTGCCCAACAACTCTGAAAGGAAATCGCAGTTTTGGCTTATATTCGTTTAGACATCATAGTCTAACCCTGCAGCCAAAAGTTTCTATAGCTTCTAAAACTCATGTTAAGGGAGTGTGTTAAACCTAACTAAGGCTCTCCTAGTTAGCTAAGACCCTCCTAGCTAGTTAAGGCCCTCCCAGTTAGCTGAGGCTCTCCTCTCTATATAAGTAAAGTTCTATAGGAATAAGGATTCAAATACCGTTCTAGACCTAAGCTACATAGGACTTTAAGTCTGATGCTTTGAGAGTATAACAATCCAATATTAGTATGAAACTATATCTAATTTAAGGAATAAGGATTTGAGTCCCAACCGTAAGGAGTAGATGCATCTAAAGTAAGGTTAGTAATGGTTAGGACTTAAGTCTAATACTTTAAGAGCGAATCAATCTGAAATCCTCCTTGATTAGTAGGGTTTTATAGCTGACTTGAGGTATATGGATTTGAGTCTTATTGCTTAGAGAGTAGTAAAAACTTCGGACCTCTTATATCAGTAAGATTCTATAGATGATTTTTGGGATAAAGATGTAAACGATGTAGATTTAGAGAGTAGAACATATTAAAATCGCTTTGAATTAGTAAGGTTCTATCACTTATTCATTATCTTATATAAGTCGAGTCGAGTCGAGTCTACTGCTTAGGGAGTAAAACTAAAGTTATCCTATGTTAGGTATATAACATTGAAGTCTTCTATTTATTGTTTATCTCTAATTCTAGTTCTTCCTCTATTTAATTCGAGTTGAATCTCCTGCTTAGGGATTAAAACTAAAGTTGTACTTTGTTAGGGATTTATGATTGAAGTCTTTTGTTTATATATCTTTTTTATCTATGTATATTCCCCTATTTGATTCAATTCTCCTGCTTAGGAAGTATAACTAAAGTTCTCTAAAGTTCTTGTTTATTGAGTAGAACGAACTAAAGTTATTTTATATTAGTTCTAAGGATTTAAGTCTCAGTGCTTCGCAATATCACTGAATTGATCTTTTCAATTTCGCAAGCAGCTTTCAAAGTTCACCAAGGAGCTTTTGTGCTGCCCCAACAAACAAATATGTTGAGCTTTGGCTCAGGTAGCAAGCAAACTTTGTGAGGTAGAAGAGGAAACGCGCTATGAAACCGTGTTAAGCCGCTTGTTGCAACAACGGCTAAGCGGCTAAGCGTCGCAGTCGACGTTGACGTTGACGTTGCAGTCGCGACGCCGGCGCCGTCAGAGCGTAGAGGGGGGAGCAGAGAGCACAAAACAAGGGGGACAACAAAAAATACTTTACTAATTTCTAGAAGAAAAAAAAAATGAGAGAAAAAAAAAAGGAAACGCAAAGCAGCCAAAGGAATCTCACAACCTGAGACGAAGACGATGCCGAGGATGTGGCTGATGCTGTGGCTGAGGCTGTGACTGTGTGGAACGAGTCTAAGGCACAAATTGAAATCTGAAATGTGAAATCTTTTTCTGTAGCATTCGTTTAATCCGGCAAAGAAAACATGCCGCGGCAGCATCGGGAGGAAGATGCTTAGAAAAGAGTTCGACCTAAGCGAGTGATCTACACACAGTGTGTGTGTGTGTGTGTGTGTTTCAGGTTTCGTCTGGTGGCAGCCTTAGATACTTAGAGAGCTGTTTTCCCTCGATTTCCTTGTGGCTGTGCGCAACAAACGAGTTTCTCACATTTCCGTGTGCGTTTTTGTATTTTTTAATTATACGCAAAAGGATTTGTTGCTGCTGTTCTCTCGCGCTTCTCGGATCACACACAAGCTCCTGCTCCTGCTCCTTCCTTCTGAAGTGTCCTTTGCCCAATTTGTCGCGCAGCCAAGAGAGTGAGAGACAGAGAGAGAAGAGTTCTTGCTGCTCTGTTTCTAAGGCCCTAATCGCCGCTGGCTCTACCCAAGTCCTTGCTTCTGCTCCTTCTGCTTGTCTTTTTGCCAGTCACAACTAGTTGTGTGTATCTTTTTATCTCTAATCCTTTGCACAGAGCGCCTTCCTCTATTTGATTCCCATCGATTATCAACCTACTTTCTGCTTTTCTTTCCTCCCCTCCCCTCTCCTCTCCTCTCCTTTTCTCTCGCTTCGTTTGATTGACAGTCAAATTAGTTGGGCAGCTGTTTGTTGTGTGTGGGGTTTGTTGTGCGTACATCACGCATACGCATCGTTGTCGTCGCAGCTGTGCCTTGTACTCAGCGCTGACCTTGTGCGAAGAGTGTTTCTACTATGCTCCATTGAGAGCGACACACAACACAGCTTCTTCCCCCGTGCTTCAAACTCGTTTAGACTTTTATTGTAAAAACAACAACAATATTTCGCTAAATCAAATGCGACATTTGAATGAAATCGCAGCAAAGCACACAAAAAAAGAAAACAGAAAAAAAAAGGAAGCTCACGCCAAGGGCAAAACTTTTTTTGATCACTCGAGGGAGGAGCGCAGGCGTTGGCGGGGGCGTGGCTGGCGGCGCAGGCGGAAGAACAGAAGGACGACGAGTTTTCGGGTTTTGCTGGGCTTCCTCCAAACACAGGATGCAAATTCCGTCAGCAGCAGCAGCAGAGTGAAGAGCAAAGTCAGGTAGAGCCTCGGCTCTAGGCCAGGCGGGTGAGCAGCTGAAGCAGGTAAAACCAGAGCAAAAGCAAAGCTTGCACTGCCCTGCCCTGCCCTAACTCTCGATCGATCGACTATTCAAGCTTTAAGCTCGCTAATTTCAATTCCCGCCAAAACTTGAGACTTCTTCATTTCCTAAGCTGCTTCAGTGAATGCCTAAAGCTGTAAATAGATTGTAATCTGACGAGCTTAACTTCCTTAAGAGTTTACAGCTTTTTTAAGTGGCGTTGCTCTAAAGCTATCTTAAAAGCTGTTTCTTCATATTAGATTCAAATTATGATAGCGTCTCAAAGCTTACAAGTTAAAATCTATTTAGATCTAAAGCTTCCTCTAAAATCTATTTCTAATATCATCATAAATGTGATTTAGATCTAAAGCTCCATTTAAGCTCTAAAAGCTGAAGGTGATTTAGATCTATAGCTTCCTCTAAAATCTATTTCTAACATCATCATAAATGTGATTTAGATCCAAAGCTCCATCTAAGCTCTAAAAGCTGTTTCAAGTTAGAGCCCACTAAAAAGCTGCTCTTTAAGCATCAGCTTAAAGCGCTTCCTGCTGAAAAGCTTAACACTAAATCTAAAACGCTCTTCTATGTATCCATGCAAGCGGCGTGCTCTCCCCGCAGCGTTCCGCTGCCCTCATCCATCCACCATCTATCTAAGAAATCCATTCTGTATGTGTGTGTGTGTGTGTGTGTGTGTGAGTTGTGTGTACCTTACTCGCTTCTCATGGGCTTCTCTTCTCACGTTCCGCTTGTTTGTACTCATTTAGCGTGCGTTTGATCCACATTATTTCGGTTTCGTTTTTTTTTTTTTTCTTTTTCGTTTTTTTTTTTCTTTTTTGTTTTTGTTCTCTACATTTTTGTGTGCTCCTTTTTGTGTTTGTGTTCATTAGAAATTTCCAAGAATTCAACGACACACAACAAACACAAACACACACAAACACATACACAGAGGTTGTGGCACAACGATGATGATGAGATTCGTGTTACTGCTGGCTTAGTTTTTCAAGAATGCTGTCAAAGAGGGAGCGAGAGGCAGATACATAGAGCTAAAGAGATGGCAAGGGAACGAACTGAGTTGTGTGCTCTCTCAGCTCAGTTGAAATTTCAAAATCTCATGGCCAAAAACTAAAGGAACACGAGAAGCAAGCGAAAAAGAGAGAGAAGGGGCGTTCGACTAGCATTATGCATAATGTTCACATTGCGAATGTACAGCAAAAGCTCCACTAAGCTGTGGTTCTCAATATGTCATCGATGTAGTGATGCTCTAGCTCAAATTGAGGTGCTTTAATGCGCTTTTAAATATTTTGTTAGGGACTGAGATGGAATATTGTCTTTGAGTTCATAAATGAAGCAAAAGCTCTTCGTGAAGCTTTTCCCATAACTGTTCAATTGCTCTAGCTCAGATTGAGGTGCTTTAATGCGTTTTTAAATATTTTGTTAGGGACTGAGATGGAATATTGTCATTGAGTTCATAAATGAAGCAAAAGCTTTTCTTGAAGCTTTTGCCATAACTGTTCAATTGCTCTAGCTCAAATTGAGGTGCTTTAATGCGCTTTTCAATATTTTGTTAGGGACTGAGATGGAATATTGTATTATTATTTTATTTGTCTTTGAGTTCATAAATGAAGCAAAAGCTCTTCTTGACGCTTTTGCCATAACTGTTCAATTGCATTTTAAGCCCCAACTTGACAGCATTTGTCTTTTTCTGTCTCCCCTTGATCGCACCCTTTGTTTTCTTTTTTACTATTTGGCGCGCTTGTCGACCAACTGTCGCGACACGTGCAGCGATGATGATGATCGCATAAGAATTATCAGCGTAGAATAAAAGTGCAGAAATAGCAAAGTACCGCAACCGCGACTTTTCGACTTTCTTCTGCGAAACGCGTCAACCGTTATTTCACCGGTTGAGCGAACGACGTCGAACACTTTCTTCCTCCTTGCAGCGCGTTAACAGCAGCTGCAATTTTTTTTTTTGGTTTTTTTTTTTGACAATTCGCAACCCCTCTTTTGATGCTTGGTCCTTTTGGTCCTTGTGTGCTCGACACGCACAGGTAGCGGCCACTTTTTGGCCATTGCCATCGCCATCGCCATGGCCTGATAAGGGAAGAAAGCATTTCACTCAAACGAAAGAAAGAAAGGGTTGTGTGTGTGCATAAAACAACTGTATTTTATGCCTCTCACCCTCACTCTCACCCTCTTTCATTTTTGGCTTTTTTTCGGTGGTGGGAGGGGGGTCATTGTTGTTGTGTGTTGTGTGTGCGCTTCCTTCTTTCATTTCGCTGCTGCGCGGCGACAGCTGCATTGCTGAGAGATCAACAAGACCGTATGAGAGCGCAGGAGAGCGAGAGAGAGAGCGCACACACACTTGCAATTTTACATTTTATGCAGGCAACACGGCAACACTGCTCGCTCTATTGTTGTTGTTGTTGTTTTTCTTATGGCGCTTCTATGACAAAGTGGAGCTTTTTCTTTGACGAAAGCACACGTGCGGCAACAGCGACGACGACGGCGACTGCGCTGCCAGCTGCTGCGCGTTATCAGCAATTTACGATCAAGCCGGCCGGCTGGCTGTAAGCAGCGACAACGACGCCGACGTCGCGAGCAGCGACTGTTGCTACTTTTTTTTTTTTATTGAGGCCATTGAACTACCGAAATGAAGTCGAAATTTTTTATTAACCTTAAGCAGCGGTTGCCGACAGCCTGCTTACAACTGTTTTTACCGCTTTTCTTTTATTTACTTAGTTGTAGCATTTTTTATTTTTGCCCGGTTTTTGCGGTCACACACATACATACATATATACATATGTATATGTACATAAATAAATATGTACATATACTATATAGCAATCGCATACATACGCACGCAATAAGAAGAAATTAGCCGGCGCCAGCAGCGTAGCAGCGACTGCTTCAAATGTTTGCGGCAGCCACGTTGACGTCGACGTCGGCAGCGCGCGTAAACAAAACAAAAATAAAACAATAAATGACCGGAAATAACAAATAGTTGAGACGAGGCCTCTGACTGCTCATGCATATGCTCTCTCTCGCTTACACACACACACACACACAATCATACACGTCTTAGCGCACGCATGCAATGCGAATGCGTGACGTAATCGCTGAGAAAAACTGAGCGAGAGAGAGAGAGAAAGAGCGAGTTGTTGCACTTTTTAAAGAGCAGGGTGGGAAGTAACAACAACAACAAGAAAAACTTGCAGTTGACTTGCGGGAGATCTGCATATGTATTGTGTATACTTGTGCCTATGCGTGTGAGAAAAAAGCGCAACAATTTGAAAAGAGAACAGCGCACGCTGTGGGGAGCAGTGCGTAAGAGCCAGAGAGGCGACGGCGCGCCAGCGTCGATGCTATTGTTGTTTCTCTTTGGAGCTTTTGTCGCGCTACACTTGACAGCCATCAACAGAGTTGTCAAGCCCGCGTCAATTTCTGCTTCATTCATCTTCGTATGCAAGAAATACACTACATACTTACATACGAATGTATGTTTTGTAGTTTAATTGGATTACGAATTTCAAAAATGTAGCGCTCACACTTGTCGTAGGGCAAGTGTTGCCAGACGGCTGCCAACTGTTGCCATCATCCATCTGGCAACACCGAAGACAACTTGAACGTAACGCATATTGGCACTTCTCCTACTTGCTGCTCTGCCGCTGCTGTGTTGCTGCCTCGTTTTCGCTTTTTTCACAAGTGTTGCGTGCTAATCATGTACATGCATGTGTGCATGTGTGTGTATTTGTGCCTTTGCGTTGCTTTTGCTTCATAAACAACAACAGTAACGACGACGACTTTGGCATTTATTGTCGCTTTGCAGCCGCGTAGCCGGCTGGCTCCCTCTCTCGCTCTTTTTCTCACTCTTTTGCTCACTCGCATTCTCTCCGACAACGGTGCTCCAACGCACAGTGCTGCCAACTTTTAGCTGCTTAAAATAACAAAAAATCTAAAGAATTTATATTAAACATATTTAATAATTAAACTTTAGATAAACACTAGCAACAGTGTAACTAAACATAAAGACATCAATATAAGCAATTCTCGTGCCCTCAACATAGCGATCATCAAAAAAAGGCGAGATTTGACGGGAAAAAGGCGAATTGTGCAGCACTGCTTGACTGGCACTTGCGTTTTTGCTTTAACTTCGCGACCGAGCGAGCGACCGTCTGTGTGCTCCACCGTCCCACTCCGTCCCTGTGCCTGTTCCCGGTCCCGTTGTGTCTGTCGTCGTCGTCGCTTTGTCCATTCGGCGACGTTGCTTTGCTTGCTTTGCGCCTTGCTCTCTTTGCCGTTTCTGTTTTAGTTTCAGTAGTTAAATGCTCTTTGCATTTTGCGGTCGTCTTTTTCCGAGATACGCGACGTAGTTGGTACAACAACAACAACAACAATAGAAACAAATACAGCAACAACAACAACAAATAATAATTCAACGGCGCAAAGCAACAGCAAAAATTATAAAATATTTTACGCCTGCCGCTGCTGTCTTGTTGGTGTTGGTGTCGTCAGTGCGTGTGTGTGTTTGTGTGCGCCTGTGTTTGTGTGTGTGTCAGTGGTTTTTTTTTTTTCTTTTTGTTTTTTTTTTCTAATAGTCATTCGGTCGCTGGCCGTCGTGGGCGCACAAAAATAAAATATAAATTTAAAGAAATATTAAGAAAACAAAAAACAACAAAATTGTGCTGCGTTCTTTGTGAAATTAGCTTAAAGCTTCAAGTGATATTCACATTAGAGTAGTAACAACATCAACAACAACACGACACAACTGTGTAAAAAGTGAGTGATGAGTGTTGGAAAGCCCTAAAAGAAAGAGTACTTCTTCATGGTTTTTTTTTTGCTCATAGTTTTGCGTAGTTTCAATGTTTCCATTATCTAAGTAGACACACAGACACAGCGGGGCATATGTTAGTGAGTGTGTGTGTGTGTGAGTGAGAGGCAAATCAACTAAATGTGACTTACAAATGCATGTTGTTGTACCGGCGTCATAGTGTGCGTTCGTGTGTGTGTGATAGCTTTTTTTCTTTTTTGCCTCCCTGGAACAATTGCAGCGACTGCGACGTTGACAATTATTGAAATAAAATGCGCTTAAATCAAGCCAACGGCAACGCATGACAATAAAAATCAATTTAAGCAGGATATACACACATACATAGACAGACAGGCTTGGCTTTCTTTAGACTAGTTGCGCCCAGCCCCAAAAAAAAAAGCAACAAGCAGCAGCAGCAGCAAGTAAACTGACCTACTTTGCTTCACTCTGACTTGTGTAGTTCGTTAATCGCTGTCGTGGAGTCTGTGTGCGTGTGCGTGCGAGCGAGAGGAGTGTATACAATTGTTGAGTTGATCTGTATAGCCACAGAGACAGAGCTGCTCTGCACTGGCATTGCAAGTTCTCGCGCGCTCTCTCTCTTTGGGCAGCCGAATTTTTGTGTGACATTCTTGGTGTCCGGTTAGAAAGGGGGGAGAGCGGTATCATACCAGCATATGTGCAAGTGCATGTGTGTATGTGTGTATATGAGAAACTGCGTTTCTTGCTAATTAGTCAGACACATATCCCACATACACAAACTCGCACACATGCATACGTGTGCCAACTGGAAATAGTTTAATCAAATTTTACTAATTTCAAACATACGTGAAAAACGTGGCCTATCGTGCCATGTTTGTTTGCTGATATCGATAATTTTCTTTTATTAGCTGCACATGCATGCAGCAATTGCGCGGCCTTTGTGTGCGTGTGAGTCAGCGTCAAGTTTTCAATGTGTGTGTGTGTGTGTATGCATACACTTTACCTCTCGTTCTCCCCCATAACTACAGCAAATGCGAATCAAAGCCCATACGCGTGACTAAAAAAAAAAAAAAAAGAAGCAGCAGGAAAACAGCAAACAGCGCTAAAAGATCACACAACAACAACCACATCGAACGAACAGCAAACGAATGAACTACGAACAAATGAAATAAAATCATAATCATATCAGTTCACAAATTCTGTTACATTTTTTTTGCCTTTTCTGATTTTTTTTTTTTTTGCTGCGTGTGATTACCGACATAACCGACAGTGTTGCCAACTTTTGGCAAGTGAAAAAGCTGATTTTGACGGAAATTAAGCCAAGCATTTGATAAACCGATAAGATCGGCAGAAATCGTTAAAATTTTATTTGCATAAACATCACAAATAAAACTTGCGCTTATCGCAGTTTCCAAATTTCTCTCTCAATCGATCATCAGCAAAAAAAATTAAACAAACCACATTCAAAAGGGGGAAAAAAGCGGAATTGGCAACACTGCCTGCGGGTGTGTGTATGAGTATGCGTTTGCGTATGCATGTGTGTAAGCTAACGGCGCTGCTCGGTGAGCAGCAGCAGCGAGTCGACGTCATGACGGCGACGTATCAAATTGTATTTGTAGTTCTACTTAACGTGCACCCGCTCTCTTGTGTCGTTCGCCTTCTCTCTCACTCCCGTTCGTCATATTTGTATGTGTGTGTCTCTCTCTGAATGGGTCTCTTTGGTTTTTATTAGTACTTGGCAACAACAACAAATAGCAAAAGTGAGAGCGCTTTTTTGCCTTTTTATTCATTTGAAGTGTTTTGCACACACACACACACACAAACGCAATTAAACAAATATTCGAAAAACAACAGCAGCAGCAACAACAACAAAAAACACAAACTTAGTGCAAATAAAAACAAACTAAAAATGCACACCAGTAGTAATTATCAATTACCCAACAACCATCACCACAACAACAATAGCAACAGAATAAATATCAACAATAATAATCACCATTATTACAATCACCATCTGCAACAACAACAACAGCAACAACAAAATACGAAAATTCCACGTTTTTACATTGAGCGGTGAGTTTTTGTTTTGTGTGTTTATTATTTTTATTTTGTTATCTCGGTCTCTCCTCGACTCCACTCTCCACACTCCTCCTACCCCTACATCGTCACTCTACTCACGCCTTGCCTTGTCCTGCAAGAAGACAATGCGATACATGCGTGTGTGTGTGTGTGTCGTCAGTGTTGGTAAATACCATAACATATCGCACAAATATTGTACGTAATAAATAACTTCATTGCACTCTCAGTTAATCAGTCCACCCATCGATATGCGCACAAACACAACATATGTATGTATGTATGTATTTATATCTCGACGATGTAATTTAAACCTATGCTAAGCCTACCATCGTTGATCGGCGAGTGGTGTGTGATTTATCGTTTTGCTGTTATCGATAACAATTGAATTTGAAATGCGTGCATTTTCATTGTTTTTCGTTCGTTGTTTGCACACATTGCTTTCTCATTACTATGGCTTGTGTTGTCAATATAGCCACGCCCACCAATTCAATTCTTCTGCGCCACCAACAACAACAAATGCGACCTATTTTGTATAAGTTGGAGGAGGGGTAGAAGAGGGGGTTAAATATATATGTATGTGTGTGTGTGTGTGTGTATGCGTGTGTGTTTGTGCAAATTCTTTTTGCCGGCCAATTTAGGTCAAATCAACAGCAGCAACAAATGCGCTATTGAAACAAGTTTCTATGCATAAGCATTCACACACACACACACAGAGAGACAAATTCTTCTACTGGTTGGCCAAAGCAGTGGTGGGATGGTGGAACGTGGGCAATAGATAAGCGCTGCAAATAAACAACTACAAACGAAACGTAGATGGCGACAGAATGCAGAAAAAAAAGGCTTGCAGTCGACAGCGACATGGTTGTGAGACGCCCAAAGCAACTTGTGGAATGCTATGGAAATAGAACGGACAAAAACCCACACACACGCACTCACTCCACTGCACTTCACTTCACTTCATTCCATTCCACTTCACTACACTCCATGTCACTCCACACACTCCTCTGCTGACACACGCACAAGTATGCGTCATGACCTCACTGGTCTGTATGTGTATGTGTATGTGTGCAAGAAATTGCAGCCAATACAACACAACACAAGAAAAACAAGGCGAAAAGAAGAAAAAAAACGAAAACAAATGCAGCCATAACAAAAACAACATCAACAGCAGCAGACGACGACGACGCAGCAACAGATTTCTGACTTTTTCATTCATAAAAATTTCAAAAACAACAAAAAGGAAACAAGCAAACAAAGCGGCTCACGCACACACACATATGCACATGTTGCATCGTTCACTTGCGAGTGCATGTTCAAACATACATACATACATATGTATGTGTGTGTCGCCGCCTTTTTACATGCTTCGCTTTATGCGATAAAGTTATGTGTGTGTTCATTTAAAAGAAAACACAAAAGCAGCACAGACGGCGACGTCGCTGTCGTGCGCATGTAGTATATTGATTGCGTACACATACAAACGTACACATTCACATGGACGCGCAGCGTGTGCATTGATAACAACAACAGACAGAGGCTCAGGTGTCTGTGTGTATGTGTGCGAGAATGTAAGTGTCCGTGTGCGTGTGCCAAAGCAGAGGTCATTTGCTTAGTAGAGCTGTGAGACAGGCGCCAGCGTCAGTCACATGTCAAATGAAATACAAACATACAAAATGTCGCTGCTTGCTTGGTGCGCTCTTCTACTCACACTACCATAAGCTCTCTCTCTCTCTTGTACGCGTTAGGAGAATAAGAGAGCCAGAGCGCGTAGTATCTACATTGTATACATATGTACATACATATGTACATTTGTATATACATAGTGCGAATGCTTATTGGTGCAGTAGGCGAGACGTCAACGAACTGCAGCATCACTTGACATTTGCACATTGTGAGGCTGGACAACAACGAGCACACCCCGCTCAATACATAAATATGTATGTACAAGATATGTGTGCTTGTAAGTGTATTTGATGTGTGTGACGCATGCGCAGTGCTTTTGCAACTGTGCGCAAACAGTTTGGGAGGCATTTCATATCAACATTCTCACATGTGGTTACTCTAAATCTTTGCTCTCATCTTGCCCACAAAAATGCAAGATAAGCAGAGTAAGAAGAATGAGAAGAAGCACAGAAGCAACAACATGCGCCCAAAGCTTTGTTGCGGCGGCTACTCAAATTTAAAAATCTCACAAACCACCAAGTCGATAAAAACAAAAAGAGCAGCGGCAGCAAATACTTTGCTACGTTGTCGTTTCGACTTCAATTCCTGGAAAAATGAGCAAAAACACTACAAACATACAACATGCATACATACTTACATATGTGTGCATATTATGTACATGTGCTATACGCGTCTATATGTATGCATGTGTGTGTGTGTGTATAATAAACCCAGACACGGACGCAAACAAATATGGCATAAACTGCAACAACAATCGCCGAACACTAAAAGAGAGTGAAGAGAGCAGCGCATCAAGAGAGCAAAATGAAGATGGAATGCGGCTGCTGAAGGAGTTGGCGCACCGGCAACTGTTGTTGTGTCGTGTTGTGTTGTTGTTTCTTGCTTCTCTCACTGTTGCTCATTACTGTCTTGTTGTGCCGTCTCTCTTATGCGCTGGTCGCTTTCATTCATTAAAAACAAAACTGAAGCTTGCCGATAAAAGCTTTGAGTCGTGCTTTCAACTTAATTAAGCTGTAATTGTGTTGTTAAGCAATTAAAGGGTATTAAAACTTCGGTTTGATTTTGCTCGCCGCAGCCTCTGGCTGTCTAGTCAACACCTACTCTACTCTCTCTCTCTTTCTGTCTCTCTCCCAGTTTCGCTATGTTTCTGTTTTTTTTTTTTTTTGTATGCGAGTTTGTTCTTGTTTTGTCGTCGTCGACGTCTTTGGCGTTGGCTTTAGCTTGGCGGCGACTGGAGTGAAATTACTTCCAAGAAAAATAAACACGATATTAAATGTGCAACATTCCAGTCGACGGCGTGGCAAAAGCGGCAGCTTCAACATTTTGCACACATCTTTTGCTTATGTATGCTATGTCTGCTTCTGCTGTTGTTTCTGCTTCGTCGTCTGCTTTTGCAGCTCGCCAAAAACGCGTTTGTTGTTGTTGCTGCTGTTTCCCCGTTATGGCAACAGGATGTTATCAGACAAAACTCTTTTCCCCTTCCACGCATTTCGGTTGGATCGTTCCGATAGTCTAGTTAGCACCTTTGTAGTTAGCGTTTAGTTATGCATCATTACTGTAAATCTAGTGCTTTCTCTTTAGCTTATTTGTTCTCCTAATCGCAAAATACTTTTCCCAAATTGTGGGTTACTCGCAAACAATAAGAAACAAGCGCACTTATCATCAACAACAACAATAACAACAAGGGGGTATTCATATTTCTCTCCTCTTTTGCGCTCCCTGGGGATGCGCAGCCAACTTAACTGTGCATTTTGTAGCGCAGTTGGCAACTCTAAGCTGTGGGTTTAGGGTTAGTTTAAATGTCTGGCAACACCGTAAAGGGAAATACATATTCGAATTTCAAATGTCATAACAATTAAAGTAAATACTGCTGTCTTTTACTCTCACTCTCTATCGCTCTGGCTCTCACTCTTATTCTCTCTCTCTCTCCATCTCTTAATATTCATACATGTAGTCTCGCTCTGGAAAGTACCGTTGCATTGTCATTTAAACTCCTGCCTCTTATTAAATAAACAACAAATAGTTGCTGTAATAGCATCCTTGCGGTTGCTCTCGCTCGCTCTCATATATCACGCTATCTCTGTCACTCATAGATGCTCACTTCATAGATGTTAGTTGCGCTGTTGAGTCTCTCTCTTTACTGACATACTGCTCTTGTTTACTCCTTATTTCATTTCTTTTATTTTTATCATAATTATTATTATTTCACTTTCGTATAATTTATTATTTCATTTTTATTTCCGTTTCTTTCACTTTTCAATGTTTTTTTTTTTTCTTTCTCTGTTTTGTGTTATTTTTTTGTTGCTGTTGTTCATTTCTCTTTTGTCTGTGTTTTTTTTTTGTTTCTTTTGTTTTGTTTTGTTTTTCGTGTGTGTTTTTACGCTATTTTCTTCACAGTGTTACGACATCCAAAATCTTAATAAGCGGCATACCGCTGCAAACACGTTTCGAAGACATCGAACCGCTACTGAAGCCCTATGGCATCGTCAAACAATGTGAGGCTATTTCTAGTAAGGATCAAAATACTCAAACAGTACATATAACATTCGAAAATCCTGAGCAGGCGCAAAGGTATATACAACCAACCAAAACCAACCAATTATATAGATTACTATCGATCACACTCGATAACAACACTTGACACTAGATTTGCGAACAACGAAAAATTAGCTCGAAAGATTTAGTGTCAAGTGCGAATATATATACGAAATATATATATATATAAATCATTTATTAAGACTAGAAAACTATCGATAGTTTGACTATCGCTGCTTTTCCAGCATTCTTTCACTCTCTCTCTTCGCTCTCTCTCCGTGTGTATGACTTGACTTTGTTGTTGAGTGGGGAAATGGGAGAGGGCGGGACTCTGTGGTCGGGGCTTGTGTGTTGACTTTAATATTTAATTTTAGGGCGTTTGTTTCGAGACAGCGACAACCCTAATCCACCCAAAAATACAAAAAAAAAAGAACTATATACACGATTTATTTCTGCTTGTTGTTGTGTAACAATGTCTGAAACCACCGATCTCAATGTGCTCTCTCTCTCTCTACCTCTCTCTGGCGCTCTTTATACATATCTCTCTCCTCCTTCTCGATCGACTTGCACACACACACACACCTACACACATGTACAATGTATATTTGTTCGATAAATCGATAAATCATTCGATATAATATCATCAATGTATTATTCCGTAATTATTCGTATAGAGCTGCTGGTGGTTTGAACGGCGTCGAATTTGAGGGCAGTAAACTGCATGCGGAGCAATTGGATAAGAATCAACGTCGCAGCCAACGCAATCAGCGCAATCCGTATCCGGGAATGCCGGGACCCGGACGCCAGGCGGACTTCCCGCTGCGCATTCTCGTACAGAGCGAGATGGTTGGTGCGATCATTGGACGTCAGGGCACCACCATTCGCACCATTACACAACAGAGTCGCGCCCGTGTCGATGTGCATCGCAAGGAGAACGTTGGCTCCCTCGAGAAGTCCATCACGATCTATGGCAATCCGGAGAACTGCACCAATGCCTGCAAGCGCATCTTGGAGGTGATGCAACAGGAGGCGCTCTCCACGAATAAGGGGTAAGAGTTAGTTTGGAATGTGATGCGATTCGTTATGATATTAATTTTTGGCGTGTCTTTCTTTCAGTGAGATCTGCTTGAAGATCCTTGCCCATAATAATCTGATTGGTCGCATTATCGGCAAGAGCGGCAACACTATTAAACGCATCATGCAGGACACGGACACAAAGATCACCGTTAGCTCGATCAACGACATCAACAGCTACAATCTGGAGCGCATCATCACGGTGAAGGGATTGATTGAGAACATGTCGAGAGCGGAAAACCAAATCAGTACCAAACTGCGCCAAAGCTATGAAAACGATCTGCAGGCCATGGCTCCACAGAGCCTCATGTTCCCCGGCCTGCATCCCATGGCAATGATGTCGACACCGGGCAATGGCATGGTCTTCAACACGAGCATGCCGTTCCCCTCGTGTCAAGGCTTTGCCATGTCCAAGACACCGGCCAGTGTGGTGCCGCCGGCGTTCCCCAACGACATGCAGGAGACCACCTATCTCTATATACCGAATAACGCTGTTGGCGCCATCATTGGCACCAAGGGCTCCCACATACGCAGCATTATGCGTTTCTCGAGTGCATCCCTCAAAATTGCGCCCCTCGATGCCGACAAGCCGCTGGACCAACAAACGGAGCGCAAGGTGACGATTGTTGGGACACCGGAGGGTCAGTGGAAGGCGCAATACATGATATTCGAAAAGATGCGCGAGGAGGGCTTCATGTGCGGCACCGATGATGTTCGCCTAACTGTCGAGCTTCTTGTTGCCAGCTCTCAGGTGTGTAGAACTCTTCAACTTTATACTTCATACTCTTGCTTATGCAAGAGAAATCTGAAGAAGTTGTCAATTTACAATTACAAACAATATTATTGCTGATACTATATCTAGCACCATATCGATTGTATCGCTTATACAATATTAATTACTATCGATACTATCACGAATACTATCTTCATTTCTATTGATACTATATCTCGCTTACTACCGATAACTAGAGCTTTTACTATCCTAATCTTTATCGGTAATATTGAATATACTATTCCAATCACTTTCGATAATATCACGAATACTATCGCTAATACTATCTGAATTACTACTGATACGTTCACTAATACTATCACTTACTATCGATTGTATCGTTTATATTATCTCAATTACTATCGGTACTATCGTGAATACATCTCAATTAGTATTGATACTATCGCGAAGACTTTCGCTAATAATATCGAAAATATCACGAAAACTGTCTGAATAGTAATTGGTAATATTGCAAATACTATGTATATCAATTTTTATCGATACTATCTTAAGCACTCGCTAATACTATCTCAATTACTATCGATGTTGCAACGAATGCTATCGATTCGAATCGACAATCTTTACTGATACGCCTTCACATTTGTCTCCCCTTAGGTTGGACGCATTATTGGCAAGGGCGGTCAAAATGTGCGTGAGCTGCAACGTGTCACGGGTAGCGTCATTAAGCTGCCAGAGCATGCGCTGGCGCCACCTTCTGGCGGCGATGAGGAAACACCTGTACACATCATTGGAGCATTCTACAGCGTTCAGGTGAGTTGTTAAGAGCTCTACTTTGATTTATTTAAATATCATCACTACTAATTGATTTAACATTCACTTTTCAGTCCGCACAGCGTCGAATTCGCGCCATGATGCTATCGACGAATCCACCTCCAGTGACCAAAAAACAGAAAGCTGCCAAAGAACAACAATTGCAACAGCAACAACAACAACAGACCTTAGCCGGTGCCTCACCAAGTGGGACTCAACAGCAGCAACAGCAACAACAGCCACAACAACAACAGCAACAGTCGCCGTCGCAGCAGCAGCCGCTGCCGCTGCAATCGCATCATCAATCGTCGGCGGCGTCGTCGTCGGCGCCACCTGCGCATCATCAGCAGCAGCAGGCGTCGTCGACAGCGTCTTCACATCAATTGCAGCAGCAGCAGCAGCAGCAACCGCAGCAGCCATCGCCACCTCCCGGCAATGCCGCGCCAGCAGCCGCACAGCAGCAGCTGGCGAGCTCACAGCAGTAAGCAGCAGCAGCAGCAACTGTTGCCGGGGTTAGAGGGGGAGTGGGCCAAGCAGATGGAGCAACCCAACAACAACAACAATAACAACAACTATAACTACAACAGCAGCAGCAACAACTACTACAATAACAACAACAACAACAATATTTACAATAATTAAAACAATAATAATAATAATTATAACAGTTGCAATAGCTACAACTAATTCAATGTCAACTCACATTCGGATATGTCAAGCCAATTTCATTTTTTGCATTCATCTCTTTCAACAACAACAACAACAATATCAACAACAACAGCAGCAACCAAGATGCTTCCTCTAAGTCTGCAGTGTCAACACAACAACAAAAACAACAAGCAACAGCATGTGTATAACAGTTTAACTATTGCCGTATGACAGTTGCGCATAACTGAGAGGAGTCTGGCTTGGCGTTAGCGTTTGATCCACACAACTATCAACTATCAACACAAACACAGACACACACCAACACACACACACGCACACATGCAACCCTGTTTATTTATTCAGCTAGAGTTGAGGAAAACTGCAAGAATGCCGGCAGAAAACGAACGAAGAGTAACTGAAAAACCACAACAACAACAACAACAAATTTTGAAGCTGTAGAGCAGCCCCTGCAGCAACAACAACAACAACAACAAATATTTGGAAAACATCAAAACACTACAAAATGAAAGGAAAATATGAAAACAACAAACAACAACAACAAAAAAAAATATACAAAAATCTACAAAAAACAAATACAAAAATTAAGCCGTAAAATGCAGAAAATTCGTTTTTTATATATAGAAATATAAAATTAAATTTTTTATGAATTTTATTTTTTTTTTATTAAAACTCTTTTAGTAAGCGTACATTAAGTGAAAAGAAAGAAAGAAAGAATAACAACAACAACAACAACAAAACACAGCAACAACAACAACAACAAAGTGGAAAAAGCGAAATGAAAAGCAACAACCAATCCGTTGGTTTGTGTGTGTGTTTTTTAATGTTTCTTTTAATTTTTTGTTTGTTATAATATGGAACAAATTTTGGAAACGAAATGAAAAAAAGAGAAAGAAAAAGATGAGAGGAGGACAACTGAAAAGAAAGAAAGAAAAAAAACACTGTATGTTTTGTTTATATAATTAGAATTATTACTCTACTACTACTACTATCTACAACTACAATCTATCTATCATATTATCTATTATATTTTGTCGTGTGTTCAACAACAACAACTACAAAACTAAACAAAAAACAAAACAAAGAAACGAAACGAAGCGAAATTTTAAGCAGGTGTCAAATTACAGCCCACCTCGACAACAACAATTACTAAAAACTAAACCAACAACACAACAAGTGTAAACAAAAACTTAAAAACAAAACAACAAACAAAATCATAATGAAAATAATCTTACATAAAACACATAAGAAGGAATACAAATTTAGAAGGTCGAAACAAAAACCAAATAGGGAGTTTACGTATATATATATTATGTGTATGCTGTACTCGGTAAGCAGAAGCAGAAAAAGAAGAAGAAGAAGCAGTTTTTTATAACCGTATAACAGTACTCGACTCTCACATACACACACAGAAACAAACACCCCGAGTATATATATACAATATATATTCCTAGTTAAGTTGTGTCTCTCAAACCTAATGCCAATCAAGCAATCTTAAGTGTACAGAGCTGTATAATAGTTTTCGAGAATTGAGATTTCCTGCGAGAAGATGAATTGTTATATTGTTTGAGTAGTAGAAAGTCAGAGAGAGAGAGAGATAGAGAAGGAATGAAGCGAGAGAGAGAGAGAGCATTGTAATGTGTTTGCCTTGAAACGAAAACAAAAATAACGGTGCTGAAATGTTAATTTTTTTATATAACGAGTCAAAGCGAGCGACAAGTGTTACATATAGGCAAAACGAAACTGTTATAATTCACTACTATATACACACACACACACACCACTACACTACACACTACACAACACACTCAACTACCTTACTTAGTTTCTCAACTAGTGTATAACAGTTTTTTATATACATATATCCATAGCGAAACTGAAGTAACTGAATCGGAGCAACAAACAATCAAACAAGCAACAACAAAACCAATCAATACCAAGACAATAGCCCAATTTTGTTACCAATATATATATAGAGTTTAACGTGAAGAGTTAATTTTTTTTTTTAATAATTATAACACATTTATTTTGTTTGTTTTATAAATACATACATACATATTACATACGATTATAGAGTTATATACAATACATGCATACATTTAATTATTTTGCTTTTTTGTTTCTTTTTTGCCTTACTTTAGTTAGTCGTAGAAATAGTACAGTTCGTATAACACTTGCAACTGTTATACCACAACCATAAAAAATCAACATTTCGGCCACAAAAAAAAATGCAAAAATTTGAACTTTCGGGTAGAAAACAAAAACAAAATCAAAAACAATCCAATTCAGAAAGAACAGCAGAACAAGAGAACAAAAAATGAAGATAGGCTTTTTTATGGCAGTTTAGGACAAAGATATTTTGATGACATACAAACAATACGATACTACGATACGATAAACACATGTGTAAAAGATCTATTGATGAAGATTGAACAAGTAATTAAAATACCTCAATGTAAGTGCATTATCTTCTATGACAAAACCAACAAAACAAAACAAAACTAAACTAAACTAAAAAAAAAGAAAAGAAAACAAAAAACAAATGTTAAAACCTAACGAATATGTAAAGTGTGAGCTAAAGCGAAACAACATAAAACAAAAAGAAAAAGAAAAACAAATGAAAACAAAATCTACAACTAAATGAAGAAGGAAATTCATAAAAATAAAAAAGAATCATAATGATAATTATGATAGTTTTTAAGTAAAAGAAAAGAAAAGAAAAACAAAATGTAAACAACCTGAAGGACAACATACTAAAAATAACAACAACAACTACAACTACAAAAACACAGCAACTACAACAAAAATGAACTAGGAACAACAACTACAACTAAAAAAAGGCATATCAATAAATCAAGCGAGAAAAGCATAGCACACAAAGTGAAGATCGGACGCGCAGGTATAACAGAATATATATATAATATATATATAAAGGGTAAACAGTTCCATCAACAACAAACAACAACAACAACAACAGACTCGACCCAGAAACAGACAACAACAACAACAAGAAGAACCAGAACAGCCAGAAGAAGAAGAAGAACTCACATCGCAAGCTGAAGAGAGAAATTGTTAAAGTTTTGGTATTTCCTATATATATTATGTGTATGTAAGCCAGGAGAGGTGTATAGTACATAGGGGCATATATATGTATATGTGTGTGTATATATACAATATTTATATATATGATATATGTGTATGTGTATATGTGTTGGAAATTCCAAAAAGCGTAACTTGTTGTTATTGTTATACATATGATAAACGATGTTTTCTTTTGTTGTTCCTCAAACATAAATGCATACATATTCTATATATACATATGTGTATATATATATTATATATGTATATAATTTTTAATCATTTAATACAAAACAAAAGAGGGAGAGAGGAAAACAAATGTCCAAAGTTGTCAATACAAAGAGCATATACCTTATATATATATATATATATATATATACTATATAGACAGACCTATTAAATGACCTATACTATACGATGATGATGATGATGATACGATGATATGGATGCATGCTTCTTGGTGACGATGCCTAAGCATTTTATTTATATATATACGAAATGAAAAAAAAAATCCAAACAAAAATCGACACAAACAAAACAAAAAAAAAAAAAGTAAAACGAATTTTTATAAAAAATTCCAAAAATGTAATCTAGCAAAAACATTGGCAATGTTTTTGAACTTGCATTGTTTTTATTTTGCATAAAATTCCAAATGCTGAAGCAAGAGAAAGTAAAAAGTAGAAGGCAAGAAAAGAGTGAGAGAGAAAGAGAAAAAGAGAGCGAGGAGCAGCGTGGTTGAGTTAACTAACTAAATTGCTCTGTTTAAGGGGGGTTTACCAAAACAAACTATTAAGGAATATATATTATACATAAATAATAATCATAAACGAAACGATGAAGACAAAAAGGAAAAAAAAGAAAGAGATAGAGAAAGAGAATGAGAAAAAGAGACCACAGTGAGTGAAGAGCGTGCGCGTTGAAAACGACAGCGAGAGATAGATAGAGATAGTGATAGCGAAGTAGAACGAGAGAGCAGCAAAGAAATTATTTTTTAGTATTTAGAGGCTATTTTATGTTGATTATATATAAGTATAAGATTATACTAATCCCAGAGACAGAGAGAGATAGAGAGAGAAAGCGAAAGTGAGAGTGAGAGTTACGATCTCTGGCGATGCGTGTGATTGAGTAATTATGATATAATAATATGGAAGATATGTTTCAAAGATTGTCTTTGTGATTGTTCTTCGTTGGTCTACTACTACATAGAGTCGAAGGTGTATTATCATTATTATCAGCAAGCATGTCCGAATGTCCGTGTGGCAAAAAAGAAGAAGATTGAACAACGACAATTTTCATTCATCTTTTTGTCAGCACATTGAGGGATTCCTTAGTTTTTTTTTTTTTTTTTTTTTTTTTTCTTTGTTTAATTGCTCAAAGTACGTAAGATTATTTGCTTTGGTGAGTAGGAAAAAAGAAAATCTCGATCCTTCGAAAATGTTCTCCAAAAATTTCAGATTTGTTGTCTTCAGTCTGTCTCGGTCAATCTCTATTAAATCTGCTGGGAGTTCTTCATGAAGAACTTCTGGCACTCAAAATCTCTTCATCATTTGCCCAAAATGAAAAAAGCATACGAATTAAATGAGAAAGAAAATTTTTTTTTTTAATTTAAGATTCTTGTATATTCTTATATCGTTATTGAAACGCAGGCGGAGCGACAGAAATAAAGAAAAAAGGGAGAGAAGTAGGCGAAGGAGCCGGAGCAGCAAATGTGGATAAAAGAGAAAATGAAAGGGTAGAAGAAAATTAAATTTTAACTTGAGGTTGAGGTTGAGCTTGAGGCAGACGAAAGGATGTGAGGGGGGGACAACTCTGAACCAGGTGGCAACGATCGGCCACAATCGATAGGCAGTTATCGATAGCTCAGGAACATGGCTTATCAATTCTGAACTTGATTCAAATTGCATTCTTCTATCATTTACCCAACCTTCTCCATATCTATGTATATTTTTGGCCATTATTTGAACTACACACACACACACACACACATTCACGAACACACACAGAGACAGAGACAACGACAGAGGACGATCGGGTTTTTAATTTTGCACACAAACAAACAAACAAAACATGGAATGAAGGACAGCAAGAAGAAGCAAGGAACGAACGTGAGCGAAAGCGAAGCAAAGTTAAAATTTAATTTTTCTAAAAGTACTTTTTTGTGTTGTAAGTTGTGCCAAGTACTGATAACGTTTAAGGTGTGATAAACTCGTTTTAAAATTTAACAACTATTTAAACTATTACTAAAACAAAACAAAAACAAAACAACAAAAAAAAATGACAAAAACTTAAAAAAAAAAATTTATTTTAATTTTATAAAAATGCTTTGGATATACATACACACACACACACACCCAAACACACACACACACACACCAGACTTCAAAGTACTTTGACATTTGATTTGACAGCAAAAACTAGAACAACAACAACAACAACTACCACAACAACAACAAGAACAAGAACTACAACAATTGCTTTGCTATTACAAATTACTATTTAATTTATTCATATATATGGTATATATAAATTTTTTTCATATAATTTCTTAACGTAAACCTATAAAAATAATGAAAATTTATACTCTTTGAAAGATAAAAATAATCGATTTAAAACAAAGAAATTTTTAAGAAATGAAAAACAAATATGATAAAGGCGAAAATTATAAGAGAAAGGCGAACGAAGGGAGAAACGTTGCAGAAAGGCAAAGAGAGAGAGAGAGAGAGAGAGGTATGGGAGGGAGGAGTATACTTTTTAAAAGGGCATATTTTTTTATATACATATATTTACATATTTACATAACGTTTTTAGCGGTACAAACATCGTGAGTACAAATCAATATTTATTTTTCTTTTTGTTTTCGGTTTTTTTTTTGTGTGTCTTCGATTATATAAAGTGAGAAAAACAAAAACTAAAAACTTAAAAAAAAAAAACAAAGAATTTAGGGATTTTCATAAAAATACAAAAATTAAAAAAGAGAAGGCGAAACAAATGAAATTGTTTTGAATTGTTCAATTGTTAAGGCGAGTGTAAAAGTTGGGGGAAGGAAGCAACGAGGGAAACAGTTGAAACACTTTTTATACGATGGTTAGCGATAGTTAACGATGATCACAATAATACGATAACGATAACGATAACGATATAAAGCGAGTTTTAAACGTAGGCTTAACGACACGCCGAGCAAGTTGAAAGAGCCGAGCAAATTAACAGCAGACAAATAGCCCAGACAATTAAGCAAAGAAGCCGTCACCTCACTTAATACCAAAAAAACAAAAATTGAATATGAGGTGGAAAAATATGTGAACAAAAGGTATTCAAAAGAAAACTCTTAATCAGCGCGCCGGAAAGTCAAGAAAACGCAAGTAAAAAGTCAAGATGAAAATTGAAAATAAAAATAAAATAAATGGGGGTTCAGTTTTAATACTTTTTCTTTTTTTTTTTAACAAAATATGAAGAAAATTTGGACGCAAACAATCAAGTCAGTTCAGCAAAGAGCAGAAACAGCAGCACATCAAATGGAATGAAATGGAAATGAAATAAAAACAAGAACAAAAACAAAAATAAAAATAAAAATATATAAAAATAACCGGACATAGAGAGATATAGGTCAATGTTATAGAGCAACAGATTAGAACAGATTAGATCAGATCAGTTAACCTAAAGCAGAACAGAACCGAACCGAACAGAACAGAATAACAGTTAAAACAAAACTCCTCGGATACGACACAACTGTACTAAAAATGAAATTGAAACATGAAATACATGAAACATGGCATGAAACATGCATGTCAAGAAAAAATGAAAAATGAAATGAAACAACACAATAAAAGAAACAAAACAAAACAACAACAATAACAATTACAACAAACAACAACAACAATGAGAAAACTATTCAAATGGTATGAATTAAATATACATACAAATATATATTTTTAGCATTTAAGCGCATACAAAACAAAATGAAAATGAAAATGAAAGAAAATACGAAAAACCAGATAACTGAAATCTATATTGTCAGCCCTAAGAGTTTACATGTACTAAAAAGAAAATTACAAAAAAAAAAAAATTATAAAAAAAAAAATCAAAAGCAAGCAAAAAAATGCCCATACAACATACATACATGCAAATATGCGATTATAGTAAACACACACACACACAGATACATCTACACATACTCTCGCATGTCCCCCTATATAAGTATACGTGTATTGCAACAAAAATCCAACATTTCAGCAAAAAACAAAACAAAACAAAAGCATAAATAATTGGCTAAACAAATGCGAATAAATTATTTTACGATACGAGAGATTCACAATAACAGTAAGACCGTGTGCAACGAAACGAAATGGAATTGAAACACTCCATGAAAATGAAACAAAACAAATAACATCAGTTTTGCCTTTACACATTTTTTTTTGTATGTATATTTTGCATTTCTTTCTTTTTTTTTTAATTTTTCTTTTTCATTCGAAACAATATATAATACTGTATTTAAATTAATAATTATTACGTATATAAACATTTATATATATATATGTTTTTTTCGAATTGTAATAAATTCATACGGTAATCAACTGGAGACTGAGCTACAACATATATTTAGTTACCGTTATGTTTATTGCATTTGAAGAAATCCCAAAAAAAACTAAAATAAAATACAAAAAAAAAAAACAAAAAAAAATACATTCATTCTTCACACACAAAAAAAAAACAAAATACACACACACTATCATCGCCTCCCCCATATACGATATGTTAATTATGATTCGATACTTTATGCATAAAAATATTTCAATAATTTAAAATTGGTTTGATTCCTTAAATTGCAAAGTTCATTTGATGCCAACGCCATTTCGATACACACACACACACACCCCTCCCCCATTCCACCCCATCCCCCGCCCACCCCAAAGAAAAAACAACCCTTAAAAAACCGTTGAAAAAAACAAACAAAACAACTTCCAATAAACGATTTGCCTGTGTGATAGTAGTTTATAATTAAAATCGTTTATTGGACCCGTTCACCCTCCTTCACCTACCCCTTAATTAAACACACCCCCCGCACACACACACACACACACACACTCACACACAGCACATCAGAGGAAATAGCATTTTAAATGGCGAGCAACGTAGGAAATCATTTATATATATATAAAATACATATTGAATCGATGAGAGAAATCTATAATTTAATATGATAACAAAAAACAAAAACAAAACACAAAAAGAAGTTGCATAAAAAACCATGATAATGATAATAATATTGATAATTATTATAATAATGCGAGTAACACTTACAATATATATTTTTATTTACTTTAATTATTTTTAAAGTACCTATTCTGTAGTTTAACGTTTTTTTTTGCGTCGTCGTCGTCGTCTACATGTAAATGTTAAGTTCATTAATTAATCTACATACAAGTAAATAATAATATTCTACATGCTAATGTGGACTGGACGACTAAAAATTGTCCTCTACATTGTACATTGTATCTACATTACAGCGCTAAATATCTATAAATATTATAAACATACAAAAAAAACAGTAAAATTTTATTAAAAAAACAAAAAAAAAAAAAAAAAAAAACAAAAAAACAAATTTGTTCTTATTATTTCAATTGGTATTGATTTCTGATTTCTTATTATTATTATTCTTTTTCCCCCTTTTTTTTTTTGTTTGTGGTTCAGCAGCTCAGTTTGTTTTTTATTTATCGATGCAATCCAAAATCCATTTCGCTTCGGTTGCGACACTAAAAAGAAGAACGAACAAGCAATCAAAACTCCAAATGATGCCAACGTATTGAAAAAAAAATGAAGAAGAAAATCAAATAAAAACCAAGGCCAATAAAAAATGTTGCATGATTTGTATGTATCTCCTATATATATCATATATAGTATAGGAACCAAACTATCCCACGAGCCCAAAAAACGAAATTCAAATCAAATCAAAGCAAAACTTGAATTTAACCCAAAAACATAGATGAAAATAATGACATTAGAATCAAATACACTTAAAGAAAAATGCGTGTAAGTACGAGTACATTTATATAGAAGACATACATACATGCATACTACATATATACGATACATACGATAACTAACTAAAATATGATTAAAAACACAAAAAAACCAAAAAAAGAAAAAACGAAAAAAAATTAAATGAATTAACTACCTCAGCTTTGAATATTTCTATAGAAATGTTATTAAATGTATTTGAATGGGCGACAGACAGTAAGATGAAGATGAAGAAAACTAAATGGGAAAAACCAAAGAAAATCGAATTGAAGTAAATAACAAAAAAAAAGATGGCATAAAACCAGTTTTAGAGCTGCATTTATATACTAGTAACAATACTAATTATATTAAGTGTACGTTTTGCATATTCCTATATAGTTAAATAAACGATAAAAAAACAAAGGCAAAAAAATGAAAATTTAAACATACTACTACATGCATACTACATACATACATACATACTACATATATTAACTAACAAATAACAATAATTTTGCGTCCATTTTTGTTGTTTCCTATACAAAGAATGAAATGAGAAATTATAAATACGAATAATAATAATGAAAACTTTATGAGAAAATGTCATATTTAAATACATACATACATATATAATTGTTTTAATTGTGAACGTGAACAAAAAACAAAAACAAAAAAACAAAAACCAAAAACAAAAGCGCAGATCCAGTTTCAGATGCAAATCCCAATGCAGAATCAGAATCAGATCTTATATGGAGACACTTCTCCATACAAACAAACACACACACATACTACTACTACTACTACATACAACGGTATATTCCTATACAAACATACACACACACACACATACCTACTACTATATCAAGCAACTCAGTGTATGTTTTGTACTTTCTGCCATTAAAAATTTAATGAAACCAAAAAAAATGAATTACTAAAAAACAAAATAAGCAAAGAAATTAAATTAAAATCCATATGGAAGCTTTCTCGGTGTCAGTTGTGTCATAGTTTAGATTCAAAGCAAACTAAGAATTTAATGAATAAAAAAAAATACTTAAAAAAAAAACAAAAACAAATCAAATATTCACAAGCCCAAAAAATGTAATAATTTATTTGCAAGACCTGCACCTAAACAAACAATAAAAATAAAGCATACTACAATACAAATAAATGGTCAGTCAGTCCTATATGGTAACTAATGTATGCTAAATTTTCTCCTTTTCGGTGTAATTGAATGTTAAACGCTAGCGCAAAATGTGAAAAACTAACAAAATCAACATGAATACAATACACAAAACAAAAAAGTAATTAACAAACAATTCAACACGCTTACACACAAAATTAAAATGCAACAAGAGAAAAGAAAAAAAAACTCGTGCATAAATTCAAAATTGATTAACCCAACATCTGCTAGTAACAAAAAACGCAGCTACAAGATGTTTAAAAAACCAAAAAAAAAACCCAACTACAATTTTTGTGAACATGTGAAAAAAAAATGAAAATAAAATCGAAAAGAAATTTACTCAATAAATGATTTTTCGTATAAACTTGTCTTTAAATATGGCGCGCAACTTGGGATGGGATAAAACGGTACTGCAAAGCTCATCGCTGTGCTATCGATAAATAGTGTTATATAATAACATTGTAATGTTAATCTTAACAGCAGCACAAAAGTGAATTTGTAACATTTCCCTTTTGGGAAATTAGTATGGGAATTGTGAAAACTGTTAACATTTGACTCATAAGTGTTGCGAATTTAGGCGCAAGGATAATGCTGATTGCGATATCAAATTACAACAAATTTCAAAGTTAATTGTTTTAATTAAGTGTGACATAATCAATTGAATTTCGGTCGTTACAACTGTACAATGCGATAGCAATAGTTGAACTATCGCTAATGTAATGTACTTGTGATGTTGAGTTGTAATGTTAATTGACGATATTGAGCACTGATTAAATCGTTATCGAAGTGCTTCGCCATCATCGATAGCCTCTCTTAGTCGCGTCGAGGAGAAAGCATAAAAGCATAAATGTATTTACGGCAAGCAAAACAGCAAGAACGACAGTCGCAGCATAACGTACCGAGCTCGGAAGGCTCAACAAACAGCGCTGTCCGTAACATCGCCAACATACAGTAAGCTCAATGCATTCAACTTGTAATTCCGATTATAATTGCGCGCGCTTCCTAAATGATGATTGTTACATATATATGAAGGCAACAGCAAGTGTTCACAAGTACAAGTGTAAAATGCGGAAGGAAGCGTTCTCGTGTGATTGTGATTGTGTTTGTGTGCGGGTGTGTGTAGATGTAACTCGATACATGTGTGGGTGTGTGTGAAGGCATAACAAATATTGTGGACGCCGCTAAACAAATTGAATTAAGAGCTATCATCAAGCGTTGTCATGTAAACAATGGTGACGTATTTTGTGTCGTCTCGCCGCGTCTTTGCTCCACCTTTGTTGTCTGCAGCAACAACAACAACAACAATAACGTGCGCTGTCTATTTATATAGAGATTAGCATGCTTGTTAAAGAAATGAATTTCAATTTGGGGGTGGGTGGCATTTCGGTGGCAGATGTTAGGCAGGCGCAGCCGGTCAATAAGCAAACAGCCACTACACAAGTGTACATAGACACAGAGACAGACACACACACACAGAAATATCTGTGGGTGGGTGAGCATGCATAATTCATAGACTGCTTGTCGAACTGAGCAGCTCACACAAGTGCAGCTCTGAATTAACAGTGTGTGTTGTGTTACAAGTGTACAACAACACATACACAAAAGACAGCAGACAGCAGTGCAAAACAACGTCGTCAACAGCAGGAAGGGGAAAGAGGAATCAGTGATGCCCACGCTAGTACCGAGAGTTGTTATTGCTGCTGCTGTTGTTGTCTAACACTATTCTAACTGGGAGGCCACTGCCACTGACAAGCGACTGACCTTGGACCAAGCGGCGCCTTTGTGAGTGATGCTATGTGTGTGCGTGTGTGTGCATGTGTGTGCATTTAATCTGAACTCTCGATACATGGCTTGCAGGCATTTAGCTGCGATTGGACTTTGTGCCTTTATTAAGTCGCGCTAGTTGGCTTGATAACCAAAGACAGCATCAACAATAACAACAATGCTGATTGCATGCTTATTGCTTGCATGCTCGTATTCATATGTATGTGTGTGTGTTTCTCAAGAATGCATATCAAAATTGCTATAGACTGTGAAGATTGTGGGAAGTAGACTCGACTGAAAGAAAGTCATTGTACGACTGAATTGCAAATTTATTTAAAAAAAAAAAAAAAAAACTACCCTGTTATGTTCACAAATGTGCAGGATGAGCTCAACTTAAGATTCAGAAGTGCATTGAGATGATGCAGCGCTGTGGCTGCTTATGATGCACTGCTTCGCAAATACTGCTTGCTTACCACATTGTACTGCTTGCGACTAGTTGAACTATTTTACACGTAAAGCAGTGCAGAATGATAAGCAAAAACAAAGTCTAAATGCTGCATTAAATAAAAACTGAGGAGAACCGGGGGAAAATATGCATCTAGTTAAACTATAATCTGCTTTAGATTAGTTAATCAGCTTTAGACCCACAATACTCTAATCGCACTTTTGGTAGCGACTCAAAAGAACCGATCGACCATATGATTTCGATGGTATTTATATATAGCAATGCTTATATATATAACCACTTGTAAACAAATCAATTAAGTGCTTAGATTAGAGACAGACGAGAGGTAGCAAAAGCGTAGACTGACTAAAACACAGTGTTCAGCACGGGCAGCGGACTACGCGGCGTATACGCAATCTAACATAATGTCTAAACTAATCCGGATTCGCATTGACAGCGCGCCCCGCGCTTTTGGCTGATAAGGCGGCCAATCAAAGTAATCAAGAGTGATAAAAATGAGAAACAGCAGGCCCAATAAACAATTTGTTGCTCATCGTAAATGGGGCAACGAGTTTTGGATTCAGGGTTCAGGTTCAGGTTCGGACGGGTTCGGGTTGTCGTGTTCTGTTTGGACAGCTACTTAATCAACGGTTGACTAGGTAGCTGCTCTCGTTGGCTTGTTTATTGAAGCAATCAATCGAATCGAGCCGAATGGAATCGATTGATCACACAGTATGCATATTTAATGCGAGCCCATTCCCCTTAAACAGTTTCGCTTGTGCGGAGGCCGCCGCTGCCGCCTGATACGATGAACACCTTGGTGCAGGACATACAAAATCGATACTCATTCCTGGATCATCTGTTCCGGCATGTGTGGACCTCCATCATACAGTCGAACATTAAGCTCAAGCATCAGCTGCGCAACATTCAATGGAAGAATGCAAAAGCCAAGCCAGGCTGTGCCTATCAACCAACAGAGGTGAGTGTTCCTCACATTTCGATAGAAAGTAAACATAATTCACTTCGTATATATAGATCGAACAGCTGGCGAATGTGATTACGCATGGCATTTGGATAGTGCCCGCTGTGTTTGCGGTCATCAAGCTGTTTGAACGCTCCAATAGCGCTGGCCAGTATCTGGTCTCTTGGGTTTATGGCACTGCGCTCTGTATGCTCTTCACCATCTCCACATTCTTTCACTGCTCCTGCTACTGTGCCGAGCACAAGTAAGTCACACAGCTGGTATTTTATAGACTTTTTCATTAATTATATTTGCATTTCTTTCTTTCTTTCTTTCTTCTTTTTGGTAGACCGCCCAAGCAATACAAGACTTGGCCGGCATTTGGCTGGCACACTTATCAGGGCCTGAAGAATGTCTTGCATCGCTGCGATCGAGCCATGATCTATGTCTTTATTGCCGGCTCGTATTTTCCCTGGCTGACGCTCGAGAATACGAATCATTCGGCCATACTCTTTTGCATGGAATGGATCATTTGGTTGATGGCTGCCATTGGCATTGCCTATCAGCAGGTAAATAATCAGCAGGCAATTCATATTCATCATCATGGTTTCAACTTGTTCCATCTCATTCTGCTTCAGCTTTATCATGAGCGTTACAAGTGCCTGGAGACATTCTTTTATATAGTAATGGGATTGGGACCGGCGCTTGTCGTGATGTTCACCGGACACGATTTCAATGGCATGATCCAGTTGAAATACGGCGGAGCCTTCTACATTTTGGGCATCGTGTTCTTCAAGTCAGACGGCCTCATTCCCATGGCCCATGCCATTTGGCATCTGTTCGTGGTGCTCGCAGCCGGCTGTCATTACTATGCGATTCTCGTTAACCTATATCCCAGTGACGCCAGCAGCAATTACACAAACTAGTCTAAGTATAGCTCGTCGTTGTGACTCTCCCAACTCAAACTCGGAACAAATTTCCGGTTTGTTCTTCTTTTTTTTTTCTTTTTCTTTTGACGTTGTCGTTATTGTGTACTTAACTACGGTTAAAACCACCACCACCATCTCCACCCACAAATATTGATTTTAGAGCATATTTCGAGTCAGCCAACGTATGTCAGAATTGTATTCCTTCCTTACCACCCACGACGATGACGATGACGATGATGATGATGAGGAGACGTCACTACTACTCCAAGATTAGCCAAATTTTGTAAAGAACAAATGCAAGTAGAATATAGTGTATTTCATTTATCGAATTTATTTCTATATATGTACTATATATATTGTATATGTTGTTTGAGTTATTCAGAAAACGGATTTATCTACCAACTAGTTGTAGTTTATTAGACAATTTGTTAGTTTGTAAGCCAAGGGTAGTGGTAGCTATAGAACTTTTGTAATAATATTAGTCCAAAGTCTTTACTTTTTTTGTAATCTTTCTTTTTAGGAATTCGAGAAAAAGTCTAATAATTTTTCCAAAATATTTTAAACGATTTCTTCTGGTCTTTCTCAAAAGAGTTACAAAAAAAGTCAGCAAAAGTCTGTATTCCACAAAAATACAATGCAAGGTAGAATTTAAAACAAAAGTCTCAAAACGTATACAAAAAAGACTTTGGACTTTTATTAAATGTTTTCTCAACTTAAGGAAAGATTATTTGGAGACTTTAATAATTAGACATAAACATTTCTTGTGATCAATATCTGCGGTCTTGCCAAAGATTCAAAAAAAAAAAAAAAACAAAAAACAGAAAACAAATAGGAAACCATTAATTCTCAGCTCATATACTTGGATTTGGTATATGGATATAGTTATTCATGCTGATCCAAAGCCAACCGTATATATATATATATATATTTGTATATTACCATAGTTTACTTAATAGTGTAATAATTTTATAATACTTATGACGTGCTCACATTTGGCAATGTGTTTTTTCCTAAGACTTTCGATAAATTGTACAATGAAAAAAACGAGTAAAAGCGTGTAAAAAGAAAATGTAATGATGTGTAATTCGACGCCTTTCCAAACACTAGAAGCCCGCCTAAATGAACATTATATACACCTAGTTATAGAGATGTAACATTTATAAATATGAATACTTTATTAATGTATAATTGTAGAAGTAATCACGAGCCAAGAATATGTTCGATGCAAGTTGTTACTTTACTAATTGTGCAAATGCTCAGGAATTAATTATGCAGACCTAATGATGATAATGACGATGATTATGAATGTTATACGATCTAACAAATTGCTTTGGTTCGTGATGGAAAAAACAAATACGAAACAAAACAGAATTTATTGGACGGCTGCTTCGCGAGATTACGATATGGATGAATGATTATACAATGAATTTGTGCTGAGCAGAAATTATACAAAAGTATACATATAGGCATATGAAATGATCAACTATTTCTCTATATAAAACATATTTCATATGGTTATGTTGATGAATATTTAATTGACATCCTATTAGCTGACGTAACCCGGCTTAAACTCTTTTTCTTAACATTTGCGGAAAATATACTACTTAATTATTGGACTGATGATATTATTGACTCTATTAACTTGCTTCTAGAACTGCAGTTAATGTCGGGTAACGGCAGCTACTTAAACAATGTTATACCTTAAAGAATCTATACAAAGAATATATATTAATTTTTACCAACTATCTTGCTATATACAATACTTAGTTTTACTAAAAGTTTTGTTGCAAACTTAATAAAGAAACTCCATATTCCTACGATGTATTCAATACCATGCAGCTTGTGTTGATTTTGAAAATCGCGCCACAACGAATGCGGAAACTGCTTTAGTTCAGTGTTGTGAAATGATTTTAGCCGCGATGCTGTAAGCAAAATGTTATCACCGATAACAATTAACAGCGACGATTATTGAAAGTAATTACTTGCATTCTAATCAATACTTGTTTAAAATAAACTAAATTTTATGTTAAAGTAGCCTAGCTATGATAATTTTGTTTATTCACTGACTGTTGCATTTATCGATAAGCAAATTATTAGCAGCGAAACAAATATTGCGGTATATATGGGTATATTCTTTGGCATTTCAGAGTTTAATTGATAGTGGTCACACGCTGACACTGCACTGGTGTTAAATGAAACCGCGTTTAGAAAAGTAAATTTGATCAAAGAAAAAAGTGTGTTCATCATATGGACAAGGAGAGGCGAGCCTATGAGGCGCTATTACAAACAGTAAATACGCGACTGCGCAGCGCTCGACCAGCGGACCAAGTGCATCATGAGCGCCAGCTGCAATTTCTGCGCGACATCGACAGCCAGACGCCCACGCCGCCATATGGCGTTCAACGAGCAGCGCAGCTGACGCAGCTGTTAACGGAAGTCGCCGGGGAAGGGCAGAAGAGTGCCAATGCCGATGGTGAGTCATTGCAACTGATCAGCCTGTGGCTGCAGTGGTTGCATGAGCTACTCCACAGTCGCCGGCAGCTGCTGGGCGATGAGACGCAATCGCTGCGTGACTGGCTGCTGCAGCGGCTGACACAACAAAACACCAACGACGTGGAGACGTTGCGTTGTCTACTGCCACTGCTGGATGCGCTGCCAGTGGGCGTGGCGCGTGCTCAGCTGCCACAATTGGCTGCCATACCGCTGCCCAGCAGCATGGAGGCAGCGTTGCTGCTGCTGCTCTGCCAGGATGCCGTGCTGGGCGCATTGACGGAACTGCAGCCGGCGGAGTTGCAGCTGTGCAGTCAGCTGGCCAGCACACTGCTGCATGCACACTACGCAGGCAGCTGGCTGCTGCAGGCGAGCCAATTGTCAACTGCCGGACTGCAGGAGCAACAGACGCTACTCGTGGCCCATTCGCTGCTGGTGCTGCAGAAGATTGCCGCACTGCATGCGGAGTATGCACAGCAGCAGGCACCGGAGCTGCTGGGTCTGGCACTGAGCTACATGCGTCGCTTGGATACGTCAGCGACATTGCAGCTGCCACATCGTGTGCAGCCGGCGCAGCAATCGTTGGCTGCCTATGGCCAGGATGCGGAGGAGTTGCAGGCGGCGAGCAGTCAGAGCAACGCTGCTGCCGGACGGCGTGTGAAGTCGCGCAAGATGCGCTCGCTGGCCAAGCAGCGAACGGAACCAGTGCAACCCATCACGAGCGGAGGAGCGCAGGAGGAGCGACTGCAGCAGCTGCTGCTGCAGGGCTCCACAGCGGCCAGCAATGGTGACTCCAATTCCAATTCAGATAACGCTGCCGGCGCGCAGTCGGCGGGCGTGAAGCAGCAGCGTCAGTGTCAGGTGAAGCTGCGCTTGGCGGCGCTCCAGCTGCTGGGTGCGGTGACCAAACAGCTGCCACGACGTCTGCTCTATGGATATTGGCATGCGTTGTTTCCCAGCAACAGCGCCAGCGATGCGGATCATCTGCTGCAGCTGGGCGCCAACGATGGCAATGTGCGTTGTCGTGCCTTGGCGCTGCAGCTGGCCGCGCAGCTTTACTACGGCTCCAAGCCGTTCCTTAGCCAGGCAAACGACACGACAGCGCCCAGCAATTATACGCCGTTTGCCTTGAGCTTGGCGAGCAGCGTGCTCGCTGCCTATGGCCAATTGACGGGCATACTGCAGCGAGAGTTTGCGCCGCCAGTGTTGACGCAGTGCCTCAAGTGTTTGGCGGTGTTGGTCCAGGCGACGCCCTTCGATCAGCTGCAAATGGGTTTCGTGTACGAGTTTGTGCCGCATGTGAAGAAGCTGGCACGGCACATGGACACTGGCGTGAAGGTGTCGGCACTGCTCGTCATGGAGATGCTGGTGGCCACCACACGGTTGACCCAGGAGATTGCCTGCGCCGTCGGTTTGCCGTTAAGTGAACGCAAAGCAGTCGTGGAGAGACAACGACACAACGTTCGAGCTGCGCCTGAATTTGAGCAGCTATGCGATTCCGAGGAGGAGGCGGAGGAGGAGCAAGAGGAACAGGAGCAGCTGCCCAATCCAGCGACACAGCCGAGCATACCGCGCAACTCGTGGCTACTGCGACTGGTGCTCCGCTATCTAGACTGTCCGGGCAGCGCGGCGCCTCTGCGTCTCGAGTGTCTGCAGGTCATCCTGGCGATGGCCACACATTTTGCTCTGCTGCGCGATCATCTCGCCCGTCTCGCCGCCGTGTTGAGCGCCGCTCTTGCGGATCCCTCGCTGGATGTGCGTCTGTATGGGGCACGTTGCCTGGACGCCGTCGGCTTTCAGATGGCGCGCCAGGCGCAGGAGCAACAGCAGACGGAGGAGGAACAGCTACAGCTGCAGCAGCATCTGCTCTTCTGGCAGCGCCTGCTTCAGTCCATCTATGTGGCCTACTTGGCCGCGAGCAGCGCCACCCTGAAGTGCGCCCTCTGCGATGCGCTGTCCAACATGGGCGTCTGCAGCTTCGAGCGTCTGCCGCAGCCACAACGCAACGCTCTGCTCGCCTTTCTGCTCGGCTGCAGCAGCGACGATGCCGCGGATCCTTTGGTGCGGGCAGCGGCGCTGCGTGCCCTGGCCGTCTATGTGCTGCAGCCAACGTTGCGGGCGGATCTGGTGTTTGTGGAGCATGCGGCGGAGCTGGCGCTGCGGCTGATTGGCGATCCGCAGCTGGCGGTGCGCATAAAGGCGGCCTGGGCGCTGGGTAACATCAGCGATGCGCTTGTGGCGCCCAGCTTGGAGGCGAAGAAGCGGCAGGAGGAGAAGCAACGGCAGGAGGAGAAGGCAAAGGAGCAGAGGCAGCAACAGCAGCTCGAGGAGGAAGTGGAGCTGGACATAGAACTGCAGGAAGAGGAGGCGGAGGAAGAGCAAGAGATAGAGCAGCAGCAGGAGACAGCACAGCAGAAGAAGGAAAAACATGAGAAGGAGGAGGAGGAGGATCACGCTCAACTGGAGCAGGAGGAGCACATCTCGCAGTCGCTGCTCATGCGGCTGATCGAGGCCGCCGTCGCCGCGTGCAGCGATCACGACAAGGTGCGCGCCAATGCGGTGCGTGCGCTCGGCAATCTGCTCCGGCTGCTGCCCAGCGCCGAGCACGAGCTGATGCTGCGCGCCATGAGCAAGCTGCTGGATTGTGTGCGCGCCGCTGGCAGCGCCAAGGTCAAGTGGAATGCCTGCTATGCGCTGGGAAATCTGGTGCGCAATCGTTCGCTGTTCGCCTCGAGCGGCAGCTTGGCGGGCACACTCTTCACCACGCTCGGCCAGCTGATTGTGCAGCATGCCAACTTCAAGGTGCGCATCAATGCCACCGCTGTTCTCCTGCAGATCGAGCATCGTGCGGACTTTGGCCAGCACTATGCCAGCATGTGGGCCGCTCTAGTGGCGGCCACCGAGCGATCCAATGCACTGGACACATTCGTCGAGTACAATCATCGGGATGGACTGCAGCAGCAGCTGTGCCTGGCCATGGCGCATATGTTGGCGCGTGCTCGGCCCGACGATCTGCTCACCTGTCGCCAGGCCATGGAATCCCAGCTGGAGGCAATCAGTGGCACCTGGCGACGTGTCGCCTATCGCATTCTGCCCGAGCAGGCGACGGCGCTCTTCAATTGTGGATCCATGCTGCAGCAGCGCTTTGCTGCCAATGCGCTGACTGGGGAACAGCGCAACGCACTCACATTCCTCGTTGCTGCACTGCGTCTCGAGAGTTAGCCCCCGATCGCATCTAATCCTCACCAGTTTATGGCCTTTACTTTTGTCATATGAATGCAATTTTGTAACTTACTAAATGCACTTTGTGCTTTAAATATTTATATTAATAAATACTATTACAATTTAACAGAAACTTTTGTTTTAATTTTATTGTATTCACAATACAAAAAAACAGCTGCGGATGACAAAAAGTTCCCAGTCAGCCAGTGAAATACCGGGCGAACAGAAATCAACAGCAAGCAGATGTACAGAAAGTCACTTGATAGCGCCATCTATGGTATGTTGCGATAACTAGTATTTAGTTTGATGCGCCCTAAAAGTATGCTACAAAAAATGATTTGCAGCTCCCTGCTGTACCATTTAAGAATCAGAAAAATCGTCCTAGCTCGGCCATATCCTTACGCATTTTGACAGGACTCGTTGCATTCGATTCGTGGAAGCGAATTCCATCGATTGGTATTCAAAAAATATGGGGTCATCTAAGAAGCCAACACTTGTAATTTTTCAGTCCGAGGACCAAAAGAAACGAGCCAGAATCTCAAATTCCAGGATAACTCGAGAACCACAAGGACAATTTGAATGTCCTTTGGCATGATGATAGGCCTTCCCAAGACTCATCGTTTGACACAGGATTTGCAAGGATCCGACCGGATATGGCTGAGATATATGCATTTTTCTGTATACAAAAAAGTCCTTTTATCTTGGGTCCTGTAAGGATTTTCGTCCTTTTTAGTTTGTCAATCTGTTTGTATTGAATAGAGCCACCCATGTGTCAAAGGACATTCGAGTCGTCCTTGAAATGACGGAGTTACAGTGGAAATTATGAATTTTTGACTATTTTTATGTGGTACCCCCTTGTAGAAATTTTCGATAATTTTTTTTGTTTGATCCTGCAAATCCTTGAATGGCAATCGATAGTTATAACACGTGTGAATACAAAAATGCAGATCCTTTCGAAATCTCTCCAGATCCTGCCGAGTTATGGTTATAATAAAGATGTCCTTTGACGAAAATAGGCCAAATATAAAATGTTGATATTATTTATTAATGTATATTATTTATATAAATTAAAGTAGATAGAATAATAGATATATTAATAGTGTATAAACAGCAATCATTGACGAAATTGAAAATAAAGCAACGCATTCGTTGCACTAAAAAGCAACAAAGGCGTTACTTTTGTTTTTGAATATAATTAAACTAGTTATAAAACATATTATCAAGGTTACAAAGTATGTACAATCATATTATTATTATTATTAAAGATAGAAATCCAAAAAGGAGCAGACACAGAAGAGGTTGAAGTCCAGCTTTTGGTGTCCAGAGAAATCACTTTTTCCGCTCCTCGATCATCTTGGAACTATTTTTTTGTTTGTTTTTCTAAGGCTAAATTAAATTCTGAAAACATGTTCAAGTTATAGACCTTGAATTATGCTAAAATTGTTTATAGAATTTTGTTTATTAGAGGCATAAACTATTTATACAATTGTATAGTTGGCTCTACTACTTGTTCTAATTGTTGTTGTTAGTGTTTTTTTGTTTTGTTTTTTGTGTTTTCTTTTTATGTTTGCTTGTTTGTTATTGCAGGCTTACGACTAAGCTGATTGATTGTGATTTTGTTTATATTTGTTTTTGTTGATTTTGTTGGGGATCAACTTTCATCGCATTTGTTGTCATGTGAAAGTTGTGCGCGTATTTTACATGTCATTTTTTTCTCCGTTCTTTTTCTTTTTCTTGGTTTGTTGTTTGCTTCTCGAGCAAACAAATGTTTTCAAATCAATGCTATACGCTAGGTTTTAGTAAGGGGTTTCGAGACACACACATGGATAATATGTATGCTTTGTTTATAATCAATTATGCATGGAGTTGCAATTTAAAAATATGCTTGTATAAAAAATATTGCGTTCCAGAAAGGGTTAATCGACATCTACTTGTTATTGTTTGTTTGTTTGTTGGTTATTAGTTGTTGTTGCAGTTCTAGTAAAATTAAAATGGCATAGTAAAAGTTATTACAAAAAAAAAAAAAAAAAATTAAAAAAAATAGGGATACTAATAAAACAAAAGAGAGTTAAACAATAAGTAAAATGTAAGCGCTCGCCGCTGTCCATAAAAATATAAGATTGCATGTGCCGCCGTCGCGTCGTCGTCGTCTTCGTCGTTGCATTTGCCACATTAGTTTGTTTTTGTGTGCCTTTTTTTCCGCGCATCCATCCACACGGTGTCGCCTGACGTTGTTCAGCAGACAGGTGCGAGGTCTCATTGCACTATCTAATCATATCATTTGCCCACCCCTCGTCGCTCGCCCCCCCCCGTTGAGTCTTTTCCCCCATCAGCCCCATGCTTGCATGCTCATCTCCTATTCGATCCGATCCGATCCACTTCGCCTACTTCATCCTTTTTCCTTTCTTCTGGCCTAATTTGTATGTAATGTATTTTGTCTAGTTTTGTTGTTGTTGTTATTGTTGTTGCTGCTGCGTTGCTGTTGTGCTATTGTGGCATTCAGCGTTGTGACTGGAGATCGCGCAAGGCTCGCTTGGGCTCAGCAACACTCAAATGGGTATCGTCGCCAAAGCACAGCATACGCTTGCCTGTAGCTGCTATTTTGTTCATAGTCTCCAATTGCTGCAAAGATGAAAGCCGCATATTAAGTTTAGAAGAACATTTCGAGTGTGGAGAGTGTGTGAGTGTCTTACCTTGGCTGGACTACAGTTGATGATGTAGACCATCTCGTCGGGCGAATGTTGCTTCTCGCTCTTGGGCATATTTGTGACGAAGAGCGAATGATTGTTGGTCACCTTCTTCGGCAGCACGGTGCGCTCAATCGGATGCGGCGATAGCAGCAGATTCACATTCTGCAAAACAAAAAAACAATTCAAATATGATTTACAAATTTGCATTTATTCGGTTCGTGACTTACGTCCGCTTTCTCGTCCAGATATTTGATGCAGAACTTGGTCATCTCGGGCACATAAGTATAATTGTAAAAATGTATAATATCCTTCCATTCGGGCTCGCCGCCCTCGCTGGTCCGGATCAGCACCTCACGATAGACACTATTGACCGCCTGCGGCTGATTGCGATAGGCGCGCATAATGTCACTGAATTTGGGCTCCAGCATTTTCGTAACCTGTCATGCAAAACAAATCAAAATTATAATTACAATTTGAAATATAATAGTTAGAAATATATCTTGTAGAACTCTCTAGAAAACACAAAGAGTGTTGCAAAAAAAAATGAATCTAAAGTGCAGTTTAAATATTTGTAACAAAAATAAAATGTTTCGTTAACAAAATGAATCTATCATGCAGTTTAGATTGCACTTCATATAGTGCAACAGTTACAGATATGTTTAAAATGCAAATAATGAGATCCTAAAAATATGATGATAATACTTAAATCCTACAATAAATCGAAATTAAAATGAGTGACTTCTCTTATTTCTAAAACAAGTCACTGTCTATAAAAACTACAAAGTTGTTAAGTTTGCTTAAACAAACTTTTCCAAACTGTCATTTTACATGTCACGCCTACTTTAGCGATGATTAAGCAAAATGCACATAATGTTTTGTCGCTGTCTCCAGACGAGATTGCTGAGCAATCACAAAAAGAAAATGAAAAAAAAGGCTGCTGAACAGCAAAAGAAATGTAATTGCAATGAATCACAAATCGCTGATGAAAGTATGTTTCTCTTTTTATATACGGTTTAATATAATTTTAAGTAATTGCTGCGCTTTGCATTAACGAAGAAAGAGTGCAAAGACACCTAGAATAGTGCTATATAAATCAGGTAAATTTTAGGCCAACGTTCTGATAGATGATGAATTATCTTTGGCATATAATATAGAAAATGAATGATCTTTTAAATGTTATGGAAAATTGCATACTATCTAGAATAAATCAAAGTATATTAAAATTTATGAATATGCTAGTTTGCAAGAAATCAATTTATAGCAAAGTAACAATAGATGAAATGCGAATGGGAATCAATGCATTGATTTCGAATAGTTCAAGCAGTGCAGCAAGCAGTGCATAATGAGAATGAGTGAGTCAGCACTAGTCAGAACGAGATGTAGCGATAGTTTTGCACGATAGTGCGTGCGTGGGGGGATTATATAATACAGATATATATATGTACTCACTCTAATATAAATATATATTGCACACATGATGAGTTGGTCGAGATGGCGATCCTGCATTAGGTGAGTCTTGTGGGTGATCGAATGCTCGAATATGGTCCAGATCTTGTCGGGCTTTCTCTCGGTCAGGTTGAGCTCATGACAGAGCTTCGAGATACGCAGCCAGCCCAGCAGATAGACCTTGCGCAAAAAGATCTGCAATGGTCCCGCCGCCTTGTCCCTGTTCACCTCGTTGCAGGTGGGCAGCGGTGTCGCCGGATTGCCAAAGATCTCCCAGGCGGGCGAGGGACGTTGCCACGCCAAACGCTCGAGGCAGGTCTCCTCAATCGAATTGAGATGCTTGACCAGGCTGCGCGTTAGCCAGCCCTCGTGGCTGCCATGGCGCACCACAATCTCAATGATTTTGGTAAATTGAAAGGCGTTAATACTGAAACAGTTCAGAATCCAGGGAAACTTCAGCTCCTCGGTGTTGTAGGCCTCGAGCACCAGTTCGACGCAGCACGCCAGCAATGTCACATTGAAGATGTCCAATGAGATCTTGTGCATAATCTCTGGCTTCTGCTTGATCTCGGCGCGCAATATGTGATCCATCAGATAGAAGTACATCGATTTGGCCAAACGAAAGCGATTCTCGGCCTCGCTGCGCATCGGATATGCGGCCAAAAAAGCCTGCTCCTTTTGACCGACAATGTGCAGCATCTTGCTGATGGCCTCCTCGCCAGCTTTTCTGCAAATTCCAAGACAAAAACACAAAGAGAAGAAGTGTATTAGCCTGAAGAACACTTTCGAATTTCTCTGATTATCTGAGAACTTACTTGACAAAGTCAGTCGGTTCAGTGATGCGACTGATGGCGCTCAGCTTTTTCACATTGTTGGTCGCATTGGCGACCGGCTCGAATTTCTGCTCCAACATCACCGGCTGGGCGGGCAAGTCCTGTTTGCGTGTCAATGGCGTAACGGGCGGACGCAATGCCTGCTCATTTAGATTACTATGCTCGCCCGCCTCCAAGGGATAGGCGGCCAAAATGCGCTCATCGAATTCGCCAACACTTAGCACATATTGCTCGTAGCTAAAGTTCAGCGATTTGAGATTGCGCTCAAAGTTCTCATTGGCCACCAGGCCCAGCAGCGTGTCCTTCTTGCCAAACACAGTCTGAACAAACGGAAGAGAGAAGAAGCGTATTAGTTTACTTTGAAATCAAGTTAGGGAGTGCTTCGCTTCATTATGCTTACGTTGGTCTGGAAGAAGCTGTGCATTATCTTGCTGAAGACGGTGGCCTTCATGGCCTTGGCCTCGTCGGTCATCTCGCAGAAGTACTTGAGTATGCAGTGCTGGCGTGCCTGGGATTCGTCAAAATCGGGTGAATTCCAGTTGGGTGGCAGCCCCTCAAACTTGGGATTGATGAGATCGGTGCGTTTCTCGGCCAGCACATTGGCAAAGATGAGATCAATGCAGCACATCATCAGATTGTATGATGTGACCAAATCGAGCGTCGTTGTTGGCTTCTGATTCTTGGCGCACAGAAACAGACGCCAACAAATGTCATCCAGCTTAATATACGAGCACTTCAAGCTGTTCACACAAAAGAGAAGGGAGAATGAGATTCTGTATGCAAACAAGTTGCAAAGTATAAAAAATGCACCTGTACTTCGAGTGCTTCTTCTCGTTGGGCGGACAGTGAAAGACCTGCTCGTAGATGACTCTGTACTTCTTGTAGAGCGTGAATGTGATGCTAAATTTGCGCTCCAGCTCCTTGATTTGCTGTATGAAATCCTGCGGCAGATTCGCCATGTCGCACCACAGTTTGATCTTGTTCTTGAACTCATAGATGCTGCAGAACCACGAACAACGAACAACGAAGAAAAGTTGTAGTACAACTAAATGTGGTATATTAGTTCATAGATTACTTGCCTCATTTGACAGCTGCGCAGCAGGTTGTTCAATGGCACACAGTTGCCCATGACCACGGCGTCCTGGCCGCCCACAGTGGGCGTGGTCGACTGACGGCAGGCCGCGAAGAGAGCACAGCAGAACCAATGCAAGATCTCGCCCTGTGAAACAAAGTCATTTAAAATTAGGCAATGCACTCACACACACACAGACACACGCACACGCACATGTGCATCTCTATTAATGTACATCTATATACGTGTGTGTGTGTATTACGTACGCACCTCCAGCGAATAGTGCTGCAGCACTTCGTTGAGCATTTTGAAGGCCTCGTCCTCGGTCTGGCGATCCATGTTGAGATCACGGCATAGATTCTCAAATTTGCTGCGCATACTCTCGTGGGCATCGTCGATGGAGTTGCTGGCGCTTGTTACCACCTCAGCGCCCAGCTCTTGCTCCTGCTGCACATCGTTGCTCATTGTGCCTGTGTGTGTGTGTGTGTGTGTGTGGTTTTTGTTTGTCTTGTATGCAAAATGCAATGAGTGCAGCAACAACACGACGGCGACGACGACGAAGAAGAAGATGCAACGTATTCACTATATTATTTTGGCTAGAATTTTGTGGTGTATTTTTTTCCTTTTTTTTGTTGCCGCTGTCAGCAGCAGCGGCGGCGGCGGGCGCGGCCGCGGTTTTTGTAGCAGCAGCTCGACGAATGAGCGCGCGATTACAGCAACAACAACAACAACAACGACGACGGTGGCGACGGCGACGATGAGAAACAAGGCGAAACGTCGACGACAACTGAACTTTTCACTTGTGCACAGCGCAATTTTTTGCTCAATTATTGTTAATTTCTGCACTTAACTGCGTTTTTTATTTTACTATTTTTGCTAATTTGCACTAAACGCTTGTGTTGTTGTTTCACAGGAAAGAAGCATGCATGGCAGCCACTGCGACGTTTTAATTAATTGTGTTTCTTGTGTCTTTCCACTGATAAAAAGGCGGGAAGTTACGGTGTTGCCACACCGTTTCACGTTTGTCAAGTGCGGGGAAATTTATTTTGGCGCCAAATGTTATGCCCATTAAATTGCACAACAAACTGCAATAACAATTTTGCATTCCAAATTTTAATATGCTTTATTTGATAAAACACAATTTGCATATATATTGGAAAATATGCATTTTAGTGGGCGGCATGCTGTCGCCACATCTGGCAACGTTCTATTTGTCACAGCGACAGCTGTGCACTGCAAATGGCGGCAGCTCTGATGCGAACAGCTGTCGGTCGATAAAACAATGAGTGCAAGTCATGTTACTGCTGACTGGCGTTTACCAGCTTGAAAGAGAAGAAACATTTGCAAACATCATTATTTTTTCATGTTTACAGGCCGAACATAATGTAACATTTACAGTTTTTCAACGAATTACATTTTCAAATAGTAGAAGCAAAACGGTGAGACCATGAACAGAGTAGTGTACTTTTTCGAAGGAAATTACTGAAAATACTAGTAGTATTTTATTTGGTATTTCGAAAATATAGCGCCATTTCGACCAGTTTTGGAAACATTTTCGTACATTGGTATACTTTACGGCGTTTAAACGCTTATTTAAGAAATTTAGCTAGTAATCAGATCCCGCCAATAAAACAGCTTTTGAATAGAGCTCCATATTTCTCCACCTCCATAAAACAATTCAAATTCATATGTTTGTTGTACATATGAATTGCATATGCAGTAGTGTAGTTTTATAAATATGCTTTTATTATATCATTATTATTATTATTAATTTGTTTTGCAGGTTGTTCATTCATTTTTGGCAACATGTTAACAAAAATATTTTTGTCAAAATAAACCTGTGTGTGTCTGTTTGTATATGTTTGTAAGTATGTATGTATATAGTTTCTGTATGTGTTCAATGGAATGCCTAGTTTATATCCTTTGTCAAATATGTATGTATGCAGTGTATTTTGATATTTATTACTATTTTGCTTTACTTTGTTTTGTGTTTTTTTTTTTTTGTTTTCTGGTGGGTTTTCATAATGCTGCGGGCCGTCGTTGTGCTTTTTTGATATGGTTAGTTTTGCTTGAAGCTTCCGATAGTAGCTTTAACCTGTGCATTGGGAAGGTTCCATTTAATATGCTAACTCTATACATGTCATGTACACACACACACATGTAGATGCTTGCAGTTCTTGTAGTATTAGTATTAGTAGACATAGTAGTAGTTGTTGTTCTTGTGGATGGTAAGAAGCAAGTGGAATGTGTGTGGATTGCTTATAAATGGACGACTTTAGGAGTACTGCTTACACACTCATGTATATATTTGTACATACATACGTATGAATGTATGTATGTCTATGTGTGCTATATACATATATGTATGTATAGGTAAATATGGGTAGTTCTACTATATATGAACTACCCATATTAGTATGTATTTATGCGTATTTTTGCTATATAAAATAGTTTATGGTATTTTGTTTGCTGCGGTACAAAACCAATTGAAATGTTGAATTTAAAATTGTTTTTCTCGCTCATATTTAGTTGTTTTATTTGTTTACAAAAATTGTAAATGCATATGCTTTTTTTTTGATTTACATTTAAATTGTAAATGTGTGTGTGTGTGTTTGTTGTTGTAGGTTTACTTTACAAAATGGATTTATGTAATTCTTCTGTAGTGTTCAAAATGCTGCTCAAAGCATGCCTGTGTGTATGTGTGTGTGTGTGTGTGTGTATCAATGTACAATTCAATGTGTGTGTGTGTTTTGTGTATGTGTGTGTGTGTATGTTGTTTTCCATTAATTATTTATATTATATACATTTAAAAGGTATACAAATAAAAAAAAAATTGTTTGTTTATAATTAAGCAACAAATACAAGCGTACAACAATAAATTAATTAACTTTTGCCGTTTTACTTGGGTTCCTTTCTTTCTTTCCTTCTTTCTTTTTTTCTTCTGCTTCTTCTCAGTGTATATATATATGCATGTATATATAGTATAAGTATAGTAAGTAAATATATAGTTTATATATATATTTATATAGTTTATAGTTGTGTATATTGTTTACTTTAATCTCTCTCCGCGATGTCGCCATTTTCTCTATGCGTCTTCTTTCCTTTCCTTCCTTCCCATTTCTCATTGCATGATTTTGTTTAACAATTTCTTCATTCCATGTTTGAAAACTAACTAAAAATGTTGTTTGCGGAGCTGGGTGGCGTGGGCGTTGGTGTGGGCGTGGTCGGTGTGGGAGAGAGAGGAAGATGCACACATTCAGGGTGTTCCATATCCTGTGTGCTCCCCTTCTGCTAGTTGTTGTTGTTGTTGTTATATTTCCATGATTTGATTTGATTTGAATTGTTGTTGTTGTTGTTGTTTTTGTTGTAGTTGTTCTTGTGTGGTTGCAGTACATACTAAAGTAAACTGGTGGCTTTTATGGCTTAGACTTAACACTTCACATTAATGCTTACTAGTTAGCGTTAAATTTAATATAATAATATATAATAATAGAATAGAATATATGTATATCTTTATATATACATATATATCATATATATCTTCATATCTATCCATAACTAGATACCCATTTCAAGTATTAGCCATGTTGCTCTTGCTTTCTTCTTCTTTCTACTTGTTGCGTTCTCTTGCTTCTGCTCTTTCAGCTTTTTCACTTTTATACAATTTTACACAGTTTCCGTACTCTTCTTCTTCTTGTTCGAATTCTTTCGATTTTGGAACTATACCTAGCGCCCTAGGCTAATATGCTTACAGTACTAAACGCGCTCGACAGGAAGAAACGACTACGGGGAATATTACAAAGAGTGTGTGTAAGAGAGGGGATAAGAAGGGTATAAAGTGGGGAATATATTTTAGTGGTATTTAGTGGTATGGCTTCAAATGCTCCACGTAATTCTCCGGTATAAGTCCCGTCTTCCCGTTTAGCGTTCCCTGCAGCCAGCCAGGCTCATGTGAAAAGCGAACTGCAAACAACAAAAAAGTAAAGTAAATTTTAGTTAATTGGATAATTAAGAGATATTTGAATCACTTACCGTTCGTTATGATCTGATTTGGCTCAAAGGATAGCTCGCCCTCGCTTTCACCCATGCACGCGTATAAAGTTCTCACTCGCCTGTAAAATATAGAAGTTATAGGTTATGTTAACGCTGTAGTTAAGTTGGCTGCGCTAAAAATGATTGACTGATTGACAAGACTGCTAATTATTAGCAATTACTGAAACTAATAAGTTTACTCTATTTTGAACTAATTACTTAGCATATTTAATAAAGCAATCACTCAATTGTTCAGTCAATTAACTGAAAATGATTGACTGATTGACAAGGCTGCTAATTATTATCACTTACTAAGACTAAGAAGTTAATTTCTTTGTTTTAATTAATTAGTTACCATATTTAAATTTGCAATTACTCAATTCTTCAATCAATTCGTCTATAATTCATATACACATTCAATCATTAAGCCTTTCAACCATACGAGTTTGTAAGGTTTCAATCAATAATTTACACACGGAGTCTTTCAATCATACAGACAATTTCATTAGTGTTTGAATCAATCGTTCGTAAGTTCTTTCAATCATACACTTAATTTAATTAAAGAGTTTCAATCCATCGTTCATTAGCCTTAAGTTCTGTCAATCATACGGTCAATCACTCAATCAGCCTCAATCAGTTTTCTCTTTAACTTACGCTGTGCCCGCGTTGAGATCGCGCTTGATTTGGATGATGTCGCGATTGCGATGCATTTTGGTTGGCGCATAGTCGGCGCTCTCGTTGGTGGAGCCGCTGCCACTGAGGCTGCCCATGCCACCGGCGCCGCCGATCATCGATGGCGCCGCCGTCGCCGTCACAATGTCGTCGCACGTGGAGCCCAGCAGCGTCGATAGCGACGATGTTTGCGATGTGATGGGCGGATAATCAATCGAGCTGCGCGCATTCAGCAGACGCGTTACATTCGCATTGCTGCCACCGCCACCGCCACCTCCGCCTCCGTTGCCGCCACTTGAGGTCAAGTGGCCACCACTGGCACCATTTCCACCAGCAGCAACACCTCCGCCTCCGCCACCTCCTCCTCCACCGCCGCCGCCGCCTAAGCCATTGTTGGAGGACAACGAATCGCAGACACTCTCATTGGAGCTAGACGTGGAGGCGGCGGCCACAGGTGAATAATGCTTCGCCTGGCCGTAGCCAAAGTGACTGCGCTGCACCGGCGGATGCTGTTGCGGACCGCTGACAATGGCGCTGCTGCTGCCCGAGTTCTGCAGCAGTCGCTCCTTGCGCATGGCGGCCGTGGGCGGGGAGACGTTGTTCAGGCTGTGCCGATTGCTGCCCGCATTCGTATAGATGTGACTACTCGAGGCGGACTGTGCCACCGGCGTGGCGGTGGCCATCAGATAGTCAGCGGCCACATGTCGACTCGTCGCCGTCGCCGGTGTGGCATGATGCGCCTGAAGCGCTGCGTTCGTGGTGTTGCCTCCTCCTCCTCCACCGCCACCGCTGCCACCATTCGTATTATTGGCCCCAGCGCCAGCGCCTAGAATGCCATAGACAGCGGCGGCCGCATCTGTCCCGCTGCGTCGTCCGCTGATGTCGCTCTGGGTCATCGCATGCAGGTTCTTCATGCTGCCCATTTGCTGGGCGGATCGTGGTGCACCATTTGTGGCACCGCCGCCATTGGTGGTGTTTGTTACACCGCCGCCGCCGCCAGGTGGCGTGCTGCTGCTCGCACTGGCCGGGCCATGGGCATAGATCATGCCATTTGGAATATTCTGCAAGCTGGACGACATTGTGGGCTCCGTGTAATTGGATTTGGTGACCACGCGATACACTTTCTGCTGCGGCGAATACATCGAACTGCGTCCCACGCTCCCACCGCCGCCCGTGGAGAGTGAAGCACTAAGGACTCCTCCACCACCTCCTCCGCCGCCTGTGGATGCCGCTTTGCCCACTTGGGAGGCGCGTGGCATGCGAGTGGGCGGACTGGTGCTGCTGGTGTGCAGATTTCCCGCAGTTGTGGGTAGCGAGGAGGCGCTGACAGCGCTGCTTGGATCGTTCTTGAAGATTCGCTCATAGTTCTCGATGAGTATGTTGATGACAATGTTGTTGAACTTGATGTCCAGTATGGCGGCCACCGTCTCCTCCAGCGGACGCAGCAGCGTTGGACCGAATACCACGCCCAGATTGAACACAGACATCTTGTTCTTCTCGTACTTGCGCGAGACTCTGTCAATCAAAGAGGAGTTATTAGTTAAAGTACTGATTGATTGATTGATTGATTGATTGATTGATTGACTCACTCTGTTAAATGCCTGATGACCATGTCCAGCATTTCAAAGTTGGGCTGCGGCAGCTTATAGACCAGCTTGTGCACCTCATTCACGCGCTGATTGAGGCTCTCTTTTTCTGTAATAATAAGTATTATTATGAACAATGATTGATTGATTGATTGACTGATTGATTGTGACTTACTGGCTGCCTCGATGAAGCCGCTGTGATAGTGATATGTCATCAGCGGCTCGTTTAGATTACGTAAATACATTTTGAGGGCACTGGCAATTGTGTTGCTCTCCATGAGATCCCGATACTTGTCATCGGTGAACACATCCTCCGTCTCTTTGCGCTCCATGCCGAGCGCGAGGAGTTTGTTGATTTTGGTGCCAACGCCACTCTTGCGATAAATGCCTTCGTCCTCGAGACCGCGTCCCTCCAGCACCTGAATGCAGCGACGCACAAACATGAAGCCAGTTTCATCCAATTGATACGCTTCGCTCGCCTTCATCTTGCCAGGTGCCAGATAGGTCTGTAAAAGATCGATATTAGATTGATTGAATGATTGATTGTCGTGAAGTTAATGGGGCTTACCGGTTCCGTGCCATCCATGGCGCTTAGCCAGGAGCGATGATCCTTTTCGCTAAGCGCCTGAAACGTGTAGACAATGCCGGGTTTCTCCTTGAATGTTAGATCAAAGCAGAAACGCTTCTCAAACTCGGAGGCCCGTCGCTGGCACGAGAACAGTGTCAACTTCTCGTCCTCACGGGCCTCGGGCCGTGTGAAGCTGTGATTCATCTGATTGAACTGAAGCATTGTGAATTCGCGCTTCTGTTTCTTGAATGTGCAATAGTATTTTGTCCATGTTGCTTTGAAAGGCTCTAGAAGTGAGATTTTCAGAAGGGAACCTAGAGAGTTTCAGTTGTTTTTTGTTTTTTGTTTTCATGTTGTTGTTGTTGTGGTTGTTGTTGTGTGTGTTGAAGTGATGATTGACGTGTGATTGTTTTTTTGTTGGGTTTTGGTTTTTTGGTTGTTGCAGAGTCACAGTTTTGCAGTTCGACACCAAAAAGCGCACACACACACACACAGAGAGAGAGTAGAGAGATCGGCCCACAAAATACGTAGTTCAGTTGGGTTTTGTTTTGTTTTTATCGGAGGGGAAATGGTAGAATTGATAGAAATAGGTTTAAAGGTATAAAGAGAGAGAGATATATAATAAATCAAAAGGAAGAAACAAAAATACACACAATATATATAAGTAAGTGTTAGGACCCAACAAGAATTGTGCCAAGTTTGTTAGTGCGGAAAATTGTACAAATTATGCAGAATAGTTAGGATAGGATTTTAGGATTGAAGATGGGGTTTGTTTTTTGTGTTGTTTCGTGGTACGCAGCAAGGAAGGTGTTTTTTTTTTTTTTTTGGGGGGGTGGCGGGGAGGAAAGAGCAAAACATTTATTGTTAGATTAAGGTTAAGCTTGGTGTAGTTCAGACAAACATTTTGTAATATTTACTTTAGCTGGCGTTCAACAGCAAGTTGGCAATAAAAGTGAAATACTAAATGTAAGATTTAGTATATTATGACGTTTGAATGTTGTAGCTTTAAATAATTTTAATTTGAAATTCTTTTCTTTTTAAATTCTTTTTTATGGAACTGTTATTAAGTGCTTTCTCTCTTTGCCAACTCGTCGTTAAACCCTCGCCGTTGTTAACAATAACAACCAAACAAAGTGACAAAAACAGTTCAAGCAAAAACAAATTCAACTTCAAATGCGAAACTTACTCTTTTCCATCAAAAACAGATAACCGCGTTTGGTGAAAATCTCTTCGGACTTCTGTGAAATGGAAAATGGAGAAAAATTAAACAAAAAGTAGCGGGAAAAGTTGTCAAAGTGTGTTGACGATGGAAATTATTTTTACCGTGCGCTTTTCCATGTACTTGGTTTTCAGTTCGGTGACCTTTTCGCGAGCCTCCTCGAAATTTTCGCGAGTCTACGCAAAAAAAAAAAATGTGGCAAGAAATTAGAAAGATGTAAACAAAAAGGGGAAGATTGATTTGTTGTTGTGGGTTTACCTTTTGCACCTTGTGCCTCAGATCCTGCAGATAGTCGCGATGATCCTCGGCCTGCTCGTGGGCGGTGTGATAGAAGACCAGCCAGCCGGATATGAAGGCCAGCAGTATTTCGACAAATTCAAATTTGATGCGTTCCTGCACTTCCTGAATGCGCAGCACATAGCTCAGTGATTCCTGTATGTACTCACGCTCGTGCATGCCCAAACTGGCATCGGCCTGCAAGTGAAGTGAATGCGAATGCGAATGTGAATGTGTGAGTGGAAAATTCGGTAAATCGGCGAAATCGGCAAATCGGAAAAGGCGTAAATCGGAAAAGCGGTGGCAAGTGGCAAGTGGAAAGCGGAAACAACATCATCATCAAGGAGGGAGGAGGCAGCAAATAAAGCAAAGTCGAATCGGCGATGTGGCAGACAACAATTTGAAGCGATTGCACCTTTGACCTTTGGTCGCTTGAGTGTTTGAGTGTGAATACCTTTTAATTACGCCTACGCACACACTCTACCTCTCACACACGCACACACACACACTCGTTGTTGGCTAAATTCGGTTTACAGGCAACAATAACAAATGCTGGACGTCTCTCTTTCTTCTGCCCCGAAAAGTATGCTGTGGAAATTTGCGCCGCATTGTCACGTATCAAATGACATTTAGCATTTGCAGCTTCCTTTTGATTTATCTGCATACATATTTTTGGCGTCTGGCGACTTTTCGAGGGTCGCCAGTAAACTTTAGTAATTGCCGAAATTCACTTGAATTGATTTGATTTTTGTCAACTCTGTAATTTAGCTGACTTTAGTTACTATAACTTAATCAGAAACGTATATTAATAAAATATAATAATAGAAAATTCATGTGAAAGATTTTCACAGCAATTCTTAGAACTTTTTTTTTTGTATTAATTTGGTATATTCAGGCAGTATTAAAGTATTTTTTTATAAGTTATTTAAAAGACTGCAATTTATAAGTATTTCGAATATGTTTTATTCTTTGAAGTGCATTTCTTTTTATTCGTTTGTGCATTTTTGTTTTCAATTTTGCACAACGCAGATTGCAATTTAATGGTTTTATTTCAGTATATTGAGTAGTATTCTATTTTAAAGTGTTTTTCTTTTAATTTTGCGAAGATTTCAATTGTTTAGTATTTTTATTTTGTTCTTTAAAGTGCATTTGCTTTCTATTTATTTGTGCAATTTTTAAATACATTTTCCACAATAGAAACTGCACTTTATCGGTATAATTTGAGTATTTATTGATTATTATTATTTATTTATTCTTAATTTATGAAGACTGCATTTGTTTAGTATTTTTTTTTGAGTGTTTTGTGGGAAACTTTGTTTTATAAATTTGAAATGCAGTAAATATTTATTCCTTGCTTGCATACTTAATGTGTTCTATAGAAAATGTCACTGATATTCTTTCACAAACTATTGAAACTTCCACAAACTTGTAGTAAATGTGTTTAAAAATAGCTCCACACATATTTCACATATTTCACATATTTCACATCCATGCTGTAACAACTCTCGCACACATACTTATGACGTATGTTGTACGTGGAGTGCGCAAAATTTCGAATGCGATTGAACTTTGATATTTGGCCTGCAATCTGTGAGCAGAGAGCATAATTGCAGTTGAATTTCCGTTGAGATATTTATTGTGTAAACTTCATACTGTAAACTCTGTAAATGCCAATTCAATTTTAGCATTCAAATTCGAAGCATTTCCATGGAAATTGCTACGAATGCGGCTAAAGTATGCAAATGGTTTTGTGGAAATCATCGAGATTTTCTCGGAAAATGTCGAATGCAAAATGTACAAGGTAAAACAATTTATATTTGCGGTAGCACAGATTTGTGGCATTGGCCACAGTTTGTTGCAATTTGCTTCTTACTTACTTGCCACTGTCATAGCCTACTTTCTGGAGCTGTTGCAGAAGGTCAAGTTTTTGCATACACACAGTGTACAAGTGTGTGAGTGTGAGCGTGTGTGAGTTGCACACAAAACACCTGTTAGTTGCAGCACACACTCACACACACACACAGAGACGTACACACATGAATAGCAGTGTGATAAGCAATTTGAAAGGAGCTTGGCCCGGGCTTGGCAACGTTATCACAAAAGAGGGGAGAGTGGAGAGCAGTGAAGGGGACGGGGAGGGGGGGAAGAAGCCACAGGGGTGCACTTACCACAAATGCAAACCGCAGCAGCGCACTGCATTTTCTATGCTATGTTGTGCTGTATTTCAATTAATTTTGCATGAACTGTCTGCAGCAAGAGTTGAACAAAGTTGAAGCGAAAACTTGCAACTTTAATTGGAGAATTGCAACAGTGTAAGAGTAGTCAAATATTGATGCATTGTATATTATTTGTGCACACACACAGTTTTAATTTGATTAATTAATCGAATAAACACACACACGCTGAAAAACTTTCAATTCATGTGGAGTGCAAACATTTAGCACACAAACTAACCACAAACACATAGAGCACCAAGCAAACACGACAATAACAAAAACAACGGCAACAGCAACAGCAACAGCAACAACAACAGTAATAACAAGAAGAAGAAGCAGCAGCACTGAGAACAGGTGATGAGTTCGCGTCGCGACGCGAGGCGAAGACGAAGACGAAAGCGAAGGCGAAGGCGAAGGCGAAAGCGAAGACGAAACACGCACGCAACACCAACAACAAAATTTCAGGCCGCACTCAATTTCTTTTGCATTGCCTACTTTTAGGCGGCACTTTTAATATTCATATTGCACATTTCATTTTTCGGCTTTCAGTTAATGGCGAAATTTTTGTCAAATTTTATTTTGTTTTGTTTGTAGTTTGTGGAGCTGTTTGGAAAATATTTGCTTTAGCTGCTGTTGCTGCGTGTCGATTTGATTTAGTTTTTAGTTGTTTTCCACGCACTCTTGCCATTTGCTACACACACGCACACGCATACGCACACACACACATAGAGAGGCAGCTGAGTGCGCGACGCGCATATTAAAATGCTGCGCAAATGTTGCTGTTGTTTGTGTTGTTGCTATTGCTTCGCATTTGGTTGCCAAAAAAGGCCACGACGTAACTGAAACGACAGCAGCAACTCCAAGAGCAGCACCAGCAACAGCAGCAGCAACAGCAGCAACACCTACACCAGCAGCTACAGCTCCTATTATAGCAACAGCGGCAGCTGTGTCCTCAAGTGCGTGGGAGAGCGCCTGCGCTTTTCCTAGCTTCCTTGTGCTTGTGCCTCGCAATACTCTACACTCGATTTAACCCAAGCGGCACTTACGCACTTCTCATCTGATTCGCATGAATTTCACAATTGAATCGGCATGTCAAAGTATTTACTATCAGCACATTTGAATTTAAAGTCAATTCTACATACTAGCAATGACAACAACACAATCGTAATTAGTATAGACAACAATCTGAGCGAAATACATAAATAGCAAATTACATAAATTTGCAATACAAATCATATTTCGTATTGTCTGAAGTAAAAAACAATTTTTCGATGAAACATTCTCAGCAATAGTAGTTAAAGATAGTGAGCTACTGACAATCAGAAAAATATTAGCAAAAATAAAGGATGGTATTAATTTCCTTGATATTAGTATTTTTTTTTCTTTTTTACTAATCTATAACTCCAATAATAAACTGATTAGTTGATTCCTCAGTTAACTGAATGTAATGGCAAATAATGAGCTAATCAAATTAATGACGATTACATCAATAATTTCGTATTTTTACTCAGCTAAAACTATAATTCCTTAACGATTGGTTAACTGACAATTTGTTGGAAGATTTTGATCAGTTAACTAAACATTTTATGACAAATGGAGTAATAAAATGAATTGCAAAAGCAAAAGATTGTTAATATCATATTTTTACGAAGCTTGAATAAATTGTTTCTTTTTTTTTTTCAAACACAATATGTACAAGTTTCTTATGCAGTTTTTGGAATGCGCGTAATTTAAGAAGTTGACAGAGTTAACACAATTTGTGTGGCCTACTTTTGTGGGCAGGATATTTGGGACTCGTGTATCGCCTGTGGCGTATCGCAGGCGGAAATAACAATAAAGAGATGCAAATGGGTCGCCGAGCGTTTGCCATAGGGGATGTTGTGAAGCAGCTTCGTCTACGTCTACAGCTAGAGCTCAAGCTGGAACGAACTGAACTACACACAAATATAGTTACAGCTGTGTGCTTCAGTTACTAGGCAATTACTGCATATGCGAGCTTATCCTGTATCCTTATCCTATATATAATAACTGGGGGTATTATCTACATACATATCTATGCCATGTCACGGCCAATGCAAGCTCTAAACCAATCAATCGTATTGAGCCATCCACAAAGCAGACTTGTGTGTGTGACTGTATGTGTCTGTGTGTGCGGCATAAAAGTGGCAAATTACATGCTACTCACACACTGTGGCACTCTTGTTGTTGCCACAAGTTGTAGTAACTGCAACAAACGACATTTAAGGGTCGTTTGTGTCAACAATAACAAACAGCAACCATCACACACACACAAAGGCACGCGCAGAAGCTTACACACACACATACACAGAGGTGCGCATCAGCTGCAGAATACAACAGAAAAAAAATAGCCTACTTTTAAGCGCTTTTAAACTAGCACATCGAGCTTTCGCTCCTAACGCGCGTTCTCTTCCTCATGCAGCTTGCCAGTGTTGCCACATCGTGTAACGAACAACACTGGCGATTAACTGCAGCTATCGATAGCATTCAAATTGATCGGGAATGGCAACTAAGCATTAATATCATAGTTTTAATATTTTTTCACATCTTTGCATTACAATTTTTTTTTAATGATTTTATGAACTTCCTATATTTGTAAATACATCTTTTCTTTTTGAAAAGTTCAATTCAATTTAAAAGATATATTTGTAAATAAATCTTTTTGGAAAAGTTTAACGCTATATACATATATGAAATGTGAATCTCAAAGCCTAACAAAACAAGTTGTGATCAATTTTAAATTCTTCAGAGTTGAACAAAATTTCAAAACGAAATTGACCTTTTGAAACATGTTCAAGAAATTGTAACTATATATAAGTAAATAATGCATAATTATGAACTTCTTTTTGAACAGGGACCTTAATAAAACAATTATTGTTTTCTGTGTTATTTATTAACATGAAAAAAATAAGACCTATTTGAAATTTTGCAAAATTGAATAATTTTTGAAATTGTATTTAAAAACTCGTGGTTTAATTCAAATGAAAATTCTAAGAATTTTGTTTAAGAATTGAATTTTTGCCAGTCGATAGTTATTTACTTTGCCCTAGCACAGCATTAAAAGCTCAGCTCCCTTTTGCAGGGTTGCCAGCCGGTTTGCTGTGTGGAAGAAAGCTTTGTGTGTGTGTGTGTGTGTGTGATTTTGTGAGCAGCGTCACAGCTGCGCTACCTTTGACCCCTTCCAGTTAACGGCCCCCGCATTTGCCCACTCAGTGGAAACGCATCGTTTTTGGCATTTTGCGTGGGCCGCACTTTTATTTGCTGCCCACATTTTGGCGGCCGGCATCGAAATCAACGTTGTTGTTGTTGTTGTATTTGCCGTGTTGCCGGTCTTGTAACTAAATATAGATAATACTATAGATACATAGATGCCGTTACAGTTGGAGAGACAGATATGTACATGAGATGCTGCTGTTCACATTTCCCCCCGCTGTTTGTCCTGCATCCTTCATGCCTTCTTTCCTGCTGAACGCGTCGTGTGTTAAAATTAGCCAACGGCCAACGCGTGCCAATGTCGTGTGGGTGTTTGCCTTTCCACCCCCTCCCTTCCTGCCTCTCTCCATCTCTGACTGACTGACTGACTGACGGGCTGGATGAATGCCTGCCACAAAAGGTAGGTAGTCCTTTTTTTTTTTGCCACGTCTTCTTGAGCTTCTTCTTCAGCTCGTTTTGCCATCAATTTCCATTTTAATTTGGCGCAGGCAAAGAATAGAAAACGAGACGAACAAAACGAACGAAAAAAACAACGGCAGGAAAACAAAACGGAAATTGCCAAGGAAAATGTTGGCATCCCTCAGTGCTTGCAACACCTTGCAGCAGCTTAAGAAAATGATACTTTTGCAAATAAAGCAAGAGCAACCCCCTTTCGACTACTACATCCCTCCTCCCCCTTCACCAGCACCCAGCTGACACTTTGGGGGCGCCTTTTCACACCCTCGAAACACAAAAGCCGACAGAGAAGACAAGAAGAAAACTGCAACAGTAAATTTGATAAGGCAGCAACACACGCACAGACACACACACACACATTTGCACACCCATAAAGCGCATTACCTTAACGAGTAAGTAAGAGGGGGAAAGGGGGAAAGGGGCGGGGAGATGACAAGAACTTACGGCCACCCAAGGGGAAAGATTGATGCTGCAAAACGACTTAAAGCTGCAGTCAAGCAATTATCCTTTTGCCTCGCTGAAAGTCAATTGCGCTTGAAAGCTTAGCCAATCATCTACAGAGATTAGAGTAGTTCATTCAGATGGTCATGAATATAAGTAAACACTATAGAGTATATATAAAAATGTGTTGGAACTTGTTGAAAAATTCACGATTTAATATTAAAACATTGCTTTAAGAATGTTGAAAACAGAGCAAGACTTGATTTAATGCTCAATCATTGCTTTAAGAACGTTGAACAACACATGTAGCTAAATTTAGTTTAAAAGTAAAACATTTCTTTAAGAACGTTATCAACATTTGCTATAAATCAGTTAAAGAATATTTTCACTAATTCAATGGTCAAACACTTAGAAGAAAGTTGTTATTATATGCTCTCCATAAATGTGTGTATTTATTTGCTAACCACAAATAAAATCCAGTTCTGTCTGATTATTATTGATATATAGGGTTAATTTTTCGACAAATGATGCTATTATGAAATTCGTTATAGACTCGCATTATTATGACCTTAACCTTAACTAAAATATTGTTATAATGTGTGAGATTACTATGAAAATTATCTTTAAACTAATGTACTACAATCTTGAATTAGTATAAAAATCATTCTCAAACTAAAATACTATAACCTTAATTTACTATGAAAATCATCTTTAAACTAAAATACTAGAATCTTGAATTGGTATTAAAAAAGTTTTCATACTCAAATACTAAAATCTTGAATAAGTATTAAAATCATCTTTAAACTAAAATACAATAATCTTGAATTAGTATTAAAATCATCTTTAAACTAATATTCTATAATCTTCAATTAGTATAAAAATCATTCTCAAACTAAAATACTTTAACTTTAAATTACTATGAAAATTATCTTCAAACTAACATACTATAATCTTGAATTAGTATTAAAATCATCTTTAAACTAATATACTATAATCTTCAATTAGTATAAAAATCATATTTAAACTAATCTACTATAATCTTGAATTAGTATTAAAATTATCTTTAAACTAAAATACTATAATCCTGAATTAGTATATAAAATCATCTTTAGACTAAAATACTATAATCTTGAATTAGTATTGAAAAAATTTGCAAACTCAAATATTACAATCTTGAATAAGTATTAAGCTCATCCTTAAACTAAAATGCTATTATGTCCAATTAAAATGAAAAGCATCTTGAAACTTAATGCAATTATTGTGTGACTTCCTTTTGTATAATATTTCCTATTCTTCTTCTGCTTTTGTGCGCTAGACTTAATCAAGTGTTGAAAAGGTTTTTGCCCCAGGATTTAAGCTGCGTTGCTCAACTACCTTCGTTGAATGATAATAATAAAAAATATGTGTATAAAGAATGTTTTTTTTTCTTATTCTTCTTCGTTTTGCAAACTAGAAACTACAGTTTATCATGGTAACAACATTTCCTTTTTGCGGCAAGTTTTGAAGCTTTTATCTCGCTGCCGCCCCAAAGCATTTTTAGTGTGCAAAAGTGTAAGCAGAAGCAGAAGAGAGCAGAGGGGAAAAGTGCAAGGCGAAATGCCCAAAGCCCATAACTGTTTAAGCCTTTTGCGAGAGAGAGAGAGATAGAGAGCTGGGAGTCTGGCTCAGCCGGTGGCTTCTAATAGGCTTAACATGTTGAACCGTGCTGCTGGGAAAGCGCATTAGCAGACGGCGGGGACAAAAAATCGACAAAACGAGCGAAGCAAAAGGAAGAAAAATATTTGAAGCTTAAAGGCAAAACAATGTGAGTGTAGTAGTAGATGTAGCGGGAGCAGGGAGGAGGGGAAAAGAGCGTGTTGCAACGGGAAACCGACAACGACAACGACAACGAAAACGACGCGTGACTGATAACAAATTGTGGTGCTTATGCAGCATGTTTTTTGGGGGAGGGGGAGAGGCAGTCTGCGCGGGGGGGAGGCAGACAGTGGAGGCGGTTGGTCGGCCAGTCAGCCGGCCGGCATGGAAACCGCCAACACACACACACACACAGAGTGTGCGCCAGGATACACAACACACCACGAGGAGGATGGCAACAAAACACAAACACACACACAGGTGCATGGCGAAGAGTGGTGGCAGAGAGGGGGGGGTGGGAGTGAGGGGGCGGAAGCTACGTGACACGCATGCCAAACGCAAGAAAAATCAATAATACAGCTGCTGCCTGCCGCACATTGCAGCACACACGAGTGACGAGCGAAACTGCGGAGACTGCGAGAGAGACAGAGAGAGATGAAGCGAAAGAGAGAGAGCGCGCGAGTGGGAGATAATACGCCATACACTGAGCGAAAAAAATGAAATTTACAAATTGAGATTTAAATATATTCATTTTTTAAAATAAATTTATCTGTGCCAGCATACATCCGAAAAAAAATAAAATTGAATTGGTAATACGAAAGAAATAAATAACTTTTATTAATAAATAATTATTATTATAATTAAAGATGAGACTGAGAAACTAAGAGAGCACTCAGAAATAACAAAAATACAAAAATTGCCTATAATAAGAATTATTTAGTAGATAAACTCATCTAGTATTTACAATTGAAAAATTGACTCAACATTTTTAAAAATCTAAGTCAATTCATTTTGATTTCAATTTTCACGGACTCCTTACACCCGCTTCACAGATATGTTCAGAATTACAACTTTATCTATATACTAAATATGCCCTTCGTTATATTTAAATATTTCTGAGGTTTATTAGTTAGTATTTATGAATAATACCGTACTTTTTTGCTTTTATTCCAAATGGGTAGCGGGTATCAAACAGTCGAGCACACTCATTCTTACTTGTTTTCTCTTCTTTCTGTTAAACTCGTTCTTTTATAACATTTAACTTCTCATTATTCCAATAAAATTAAGTTTAATTTTTATTACGATAATCAAATTGAATTTGTAAAAATCAAGTAAAATTTGCCTTTTCGATTTTTATTACGAATATCAAATTAATGTGTGAAAATATTAGCTTTAATATGTATTTTTAATTGTTACTATAAAACGCAAATTTCATTTTTAAGTATGAGCTTCAATTTTTATTTTTAATTGTTATTATGAAAATTAAATTTAATAAATATTTTTGATATTGAAAAAAAAAACTTGAACTATAAGAATTATTTGTGTTTTTTTTTTATTTAAATTAAATTCAATAAGTAATACTTATTTTTATCTGTTAATCAAATTATTTCTGCTTTTTGTTGTTTAAATAAAATTTAGTAATTAATACTTTTTCAATAAACTTCTTTTATAATTGTTTTCAATTAAAAAGAGAATTCGTTATCAAATTTCCGACAAACTCGTATAAAATATGAATGAAAATTCCAAAAAAACAACTTTCCAAAACTTGGAAATAAATTTCTTGCAGTGTAGTTACTGCAAACTTCATCTGGGGTGAAGAGTGAAGTGTCTGCTTCTTTTACTTTTTCTACCGCTGCTGCTGTGGGCAATTGAGTAGCCGGAAAAAGACATTTGATTGATTTCAATTTGTGGCTTGACCCGTTTTTACAGCGGAAGGCTTATAAATGCTTAATGACCACACACACACACACACACACACACACACACACACACACATACGTATAGAAACGCACACACGCACTCAAAGTGGCAATCAGTCAGTCAGTTAGTTGCATTATTAATAATGTGACACTGTGCTGGTCAATGGAGGAGAGTTGGGTGACCAAATAACTTGACTGCGATGCCATCAAATCGATTTATTGGCATTACATGCCATCAATTAGACATCAAGTGACCAATGAGGATGCTTGCTTAACTAATTGTGTCCTTTTTCGATCATTTTGTGAGACTGGAAATGCAAAGTCTTGTGTTTTTGTGTTGCCTTTAAAAGCCAGCAATTTCAATTACTAGCACAATTACAATTAGAACACACACATGGACGCACAATTACGAACACAATTTGCATAGCACGCCTTGTGCCAGGGTCACTTTGTTGGGTAAACAACAAGAACAACAACAACAACAACAAGTCAGCATCTTCGTCAGCATCGAGCGAGTTCATTGATTCTAATGATAGACTCTGCCCCATTAATAACCCATAATCATCATCATATTCATCAGCGAACGTCTCAAAAAAAAAAAAAAAAAATCGACCTAATTCCATGTTTTTACTCACAATCTGTGTCTGTGTATCTTTGTATCTTTCGCATCTTTATATCTTTATCTGTGCATCTGCATTTGACTATTTTTTCCAAGAACGCGTGCCAATTGTACGGCAATTACATTTATATGCAATTAGAGCGAAAAACTAGCTAAGTTCGTCAGTTTTGGCTTTGGCTTTGGCTTCCTTCTCTCTCTCTCTCTCTCACTCTCTGTTCTCCTGTTTTCCCGTTCTCAATCATGCATCATTAGTTTACGGTTCTCAATGGGGAGGCAGCAGCAGCAACGCCTGTTTACACTGGCCGCATTTCCACAGACAAGCTAACCCGTGTTTACTTAACAAAGTTCAAAAGCATTTGCGTCACACGAGGCGAGAGAGAGAGAGAGAGAGAGAGAGAGAGAGCGAGAAAATGAAAAAATGGGGAAATGCGAAATGCACAAAAAGTTGCAGTTTATTGACCGCCTTCCCCGAAAAATTATTGATTTGGGGTCAAATTGTCAGATTGACCAATGTAAACTCAACCTCAATTTGCAAATGCATCTCTCACAGCAGACTCAGACTTATCAGCATTGCATTCTGAATTGCAGAGAGCATAGTAAATACTTTTGAAGGGCATTTCGTATGCATTTCGACTTTGTAGTATTACTCGAAAATATCTTTGAGATATTTCAATAATTCACTTTTAATGTGAATCAGTTTTGTATGATTAAAGCATCTTCATTTTACGTTTATAGCATAGAAATCTTCGTTTGTTTGACTTTGATGAGTTACTTTCATTTCTTTTGGTAGTTGATATTTCCAAGGAAGAATTTTTCAATTTTTGGCTTAGATTTCTGATTGTTTAAATTTGAAAGTTTATTTATTTTTAAAATTTAAATTTTTTTTTAAATACATTAAATATTTGATATTTAATTGGAATCGTTTTGAATTATCAAAGAATCTTGATTTTATCTACTTTAATCGTAGACTTTCTTCATAAATCATATTTTTTTTTTGGGAGTGATGTTTGTAATTTTTTGTCTGGACTTTCGTTTGTTTATCTTTAAAGTGGTAATGAAAAATTTCATTTGACAATTCTATTTTTTTAACGGCTTTAAATAACAGAGTTTCATTTTAAATTATTTTGAATTACCGAAGAATCTTGATCCTTCTCCTCTATTCTCCCTCTTTTAGCGTTGATTTTCCAGTATTACTAGAAAAATGTTTATGGAAATCAAGAGACATTTTTTGAATGAAGAAAAAATTTTGATATTAACTTACTTTAAAGTATTAAGGGAAAATCGTTTGGAAATTATATTTATCAAACAGACATTTAAATAAGTGATATTTAAATAGAATCATTTTTAATTTGATTTTAATTTCGGCTTCTTTTAGTATAGATTTTTATTCAATTGACTTTAAAGTAGTATTCGTGGAAAAGTTTCATTGGATATTCCATTTTTTTTAAATGTCTTAAGAACCAAATTTTTGGAATTACACTAAAATCTCGATTTTAATGAAGTTTCCACTGTAAGCAGAGATTTCTCTTTGCACACAGCAACTGTAACTGCAAGTGCATATTTAATGAAGTTTTGCAGCGCATTTGGGAGTCGAGCACGCTCGTCGCTTCTGCTCGTTTGGCTTACTATGCCAAGTGTATTTATGCACAACTTTAAAATGCATGACCGGAAACGTGTTGGCCACAAAATGGCGGCTCGGTGCGCGCATGCCTGGCCTGACCTGGTCTAGGCCTGGTCCGTGTGTTTTGGGCTTGGGCTTGGGCTTGGACTCGTGTCGTAGTCATGGAATGCTAACTGCAATTCATTGAGGATAAGGCACACAGGTCAGGGATGCCGAAAAAAAAGGAGTACGGAAAACTTTTTTATTATGCATGTAGCTTGTGTGGCAAGAACACACACACTTCCATACACTTGCAACTATAAACAAACACAGACACACCCACACACACACATCGAGAGAGCGAGAGAGAGAGAGAGAGAGAGAGGAGATTATGTGCTGTGCCAGTTAAAGTTGGCTAGCAAACGAAGCGTGCAGCTTTGGGCAGCCCAGAAGGAGTCGGAGCAGGAGCAGGAGCAGGAGCAGGAGTCAGGGAATTGAGTAAATAGCTGCAAATGCAACGCTTGCATGCCACACATTGTGTATATGTATGCAGTTATGTGTGCCCAGGCACAGTGAAGCCTGCTTACAGACGAACATTACAAGTTGATACTTTAGTGCAGAAAATTGCTTTGGTAACTAGATTTATAATTTAGAGTATTTACTAAGACCAATTAAAGCAAGCCTTAAATAACATATGTTGCTTGATTGAATAACTTTAGATTTAAATTGTATAAGTTAAATTAAATATGAATAAGCAAATACTATATAAATATGAGAAAGAATTTAATGATTTATACGAATTCAACTCTAAACCAAATATAAATTTATGCAGCAAGCAATTTTTAATTCAATTGAATATAATTTGTATACTATCAATAAATTGACAAAAATCGCTTAACAAGCGAAATTTTTCAGTTGAAGTCGTGAGTAATCTCTATAGTATTTATAATTCCTGATTGCCCTCGGATAAAAATTGTTCAAGTTATTTAAGAAATACTTTCTGTATGCCAAATTACGCTTAATGCAATCGGGTCTTTGTCTGCTTTGTCTGACAATTTAGTATATTTGACAGTTTGGTATATTTTGAATGTAGTACTTTATAGATACACTAAATATGACTATTGGTATATTTTAGTATTTCTGCTGTAAATTATATCGAATATTTTAAGAATTATTCCACAGTGTTCAGCTCTAACTAAAATGCAAATGTTATAAGCATTTGGTGAATATAAAATAAAAATTGTTTGAATATCTTCAGATTAAAATTGAATAAAGTACACATATGTTTTAAAACATTTTACAATTTAAAAAAATAGAAAAACAATGAATTGAACTAAAATACCAATGCCATAAACAAGAAATTAAAATGTTTTACCATCTTCAAATTTAAAAAGAATAGGAAAATATATTATGAAATATGTTAAGAAATATTTGAAAGAAGTTGGAAGTGAATTAAAAAGACTTAGCTTAGTTTGTACAAAAATGCCGAAATTTCCTTTTGTTGCTGCTATCGAGTGTTTACTGTATGTGCAGCCAAACTGCTGCTTAATATTGATGCAGTTTAACGTAGGTCATGGAACTTTGTCGACTTCTCCCTCCCACTCTATCTCTCCCGCTCTCTCTCTCCCGCTCTATTTGTGACTCGCAATGAAAAATGCCAGCAAAAGGAAAAACTACTCAGGGCAAGTGAATCCTTGGCTTGTCCTCTGATGGCTTGAGGTTCTTTTTTGGGCGTGTACTGCAGTCGTGACTGGCTGCAAATCCCAGACGAACAACGAACAACGAACAAGGAAGGAGGGAAAAGGGCTGGTTGGTTTTTATTATTTTTGGCACAACTTCAATAGCAATTTTTGGCAAAAAGAAAAGTTTGAGCGCCATTTGATTGCAATTTGTCTGGAAGTATTTTTGCTGTTGTTGTTGTTGTTGTTCAGGGTATGATGAAATTTGCAGAAGATTTACGAGTAAAGTTCAATGATTTTGCTTGCCGCTTTTCTTCCTGTATGATTTCCTCCTGCGCTTTTCTTTTTCCGTGTAAATATTTGTTCGAATTTCTTATTGCACTCACCTCTTGTATCGTATTCTCTGGCTTTTTGGTTGACATATTGAGGAAACGCTCCTGCGATTGACAGAATTTCTCTGTCTTTTTATCAAACTTCTTTTTATTCTCCTTAACACCACCGATTTGTTTCTTGCGAAAGTCCTCCAGCGATTCAATAATATGCTTATCGGCAAGCGTAAGCTAAAGGGAAATACAAAAAATACATGATTATACTTTAGTTTATATCTTTATAATAGCGCTGAGCTAAGCTAAGCTGATTGCTTACCATTTTTTCGCGTTCATCTTCAATGGTGCCAATGATGGCACCGAAGCGCTTTAAGCTCTCACAGATGACGTTCTCGTCGTCGGTTTGTGCGGTGCCAATGCACTCAAAGTTGAAATCATTTAGCAGAATGGCCAACTGTTTCATGCGTGTGGAAAGTACTGAAAACAAAATAGGAAAGATGAACGATAAGTGTGAGTGCATTTCGGGGGCAAATTATAATGGATAAATGCTTTATTCTTATACGATATTTATCTGATTAAAGCGAATTTAGTCTCTATACTTTTTATACCGGCTAAACGTAGAAGAGTATTATAACATTGCCGAAGGAAGCATTTCCGACCCTATAAAGTATATATATTCTTGACCAGCGTTAACAGACGAGACGATATAGCCATGTCCGTCTCTCTGTCTGTCTGTCTGTCCGTCTGTCCGTATGAACACCTAGATCTCAGAAACTATAAGAAATAGAGCTATAATTTTCTCATCAGCATTTGTTATGTTCGCAAGCAGATCGAGTTTGTTTAAAATTTTTTCCACGCCCACTCCCGCCCCCGAAAATTGACAAAAATCGAATAACAAGCGTAATTTTAAAATAAGAGAATTTTGATCTAAACAAGTATAACTTTGGTATTTATGATTCCTGAGAATAGAAATGCCATCGAGGTTAAAAATTGTAGATACTCAAAAAATACTGCAATCGGATCCTAGTTTTGGCTGGCAATTAGGAATTTCTTTCAACCTCTATGGTATATTTTGAATATAGTACTGCATCGATATACTACTATATATGACATTTGGTATGTTAGTATTTTGTGGTATATTATTTGGTATATTTTTAAACTAATACCGTCCTGTTTTGCTTTTGTTCAAAATGGGTAAATGGTATCTCACAGTCGAGCACACTTGACTGTAGCTTTCTTACTTGATTTCTTTCAAAATTCTTATATCATATTAATTTATTCTGTTTTACTTTTTTCTTTTAATTTAAAGCACATATTTATTTTATTATTATCATAAATGCAAAAGTTTTAATCATAAAAAAAATACAACAAAGTTTCTAGTCATCAAAAATAGATAAAATAAAACTAAATACGTTCAAATAAAATAAAGTTGCAATAGAGCAAAACGAAATACTTTAACATAAGATAAAGTGGCAATAAAGTGTACATATTATTTTTCTATTATTACTTCTAAGAATTAACTATTTTACTGTCTCATTAACTTCGCCTCTTTCCTCAACATTCCACTAAGGAATTTTTTTCGCACTTTTCAGCTTTCTTTGTTTGTTTTATGTATGTGAATTGCGTTGTGCCTTAATAACTCCTTCATTGAGCTGTTCCTCCGCTGCATCATTATCATATTCCTGTTGATTATTTGCTATCGACTTTCACTTTCTCTAATTACTCGCAGCATCGCTGCGTTTAGCGCTTTTCTCTTTCCCATCTTAATAATTGTGATATTTTTGGTTTTTTGCTTTTGCTTTTCATGCATGATCACTTCTTATCCTCTTTCGCAAATGAAGCTGATCGTTATGCAGGATTGTGCTTATCACACAGAGTCGAACAAAGTTTTATTATCGGAAGAGGCAGCTACTTGAATGGGTCATTAAACGCGTTGATAAGCCACACACAAACACACAAACACTAATCCATAAATCCAGCAATGTTATGTCTCAGGTCTCAGCGATTTGACGAGCATACCAATTTTTTAATAGCTTGTCTTTTGATTAAAAAGCATAAAAAAAAGTTTAATAAGCCATAAACCAAAATGAGTGGGCTGCAAAGCTCAGAATAGCTGCTGGTTTTTGTTTTGTGTCTTGTTTTTTTGTTCCCCCTTTTGCTTCTTTACACCATATGCTGCTTTGCTTTACTCTTCTTTCGTGTCTTTTATCTATAAATCTATCGCTGGCTTTTGAAAACTTCTAAACTTTCTTATACCAATTCATTTTGTGGCCGATTTGTAGGTGAAAGTTTTATCGCTCGGAACATTTACGATAATAACAAAAACCAAAAAAAAAGCCAAAAACAAAAACAAAAACGATTTCGAATTTGTATTGTTTTGGAGATTCTTCATGCATTATTTATAAACATTAAATATATTAGATTATGTTTTCATAGAGATTATCATTTTAAACGTTTGTTGTTATTGTTGATCTCCCGCTCTATTATCGTAATCGTAATCGTTATCGGCATCGGTATCGCAAGTACAGCCAATGGCATTGCATTATCGTGTAAATCAATTCAAGGTCGTTGCAAATTACAACTGTAAATATGCACATTTCATTGTTAACCGCAAAAAAGTAACAACAATAATAGAACAGCAACAACAATTACATGTTGTATTTAAACAACTGTTGTTGGCAGCTCTCTAATTTTTGTTGTTGTGCTTCGCTCAGTGAAGCGTTGCGATTGTCATGCTTTTTAGACATATAAATATATATACATATATATAGATAGATAGACTTGACTTTTATGGCAAACATCTAGTATTTAACTAGAAAGGTAGCGATGACAGTTTGGAAAGTGCAAATAGAGCGGAGAGTTATGAGATAAACATTAGGTAAGACTGACTATTCCAAATACATAGCTTGTCTATTGATAGAAAGGCAGATGATGGAGAAATTAATTAAGCAGATTAATGCTAAATTTATAGCGAAGTCGAAGAAGAAAAATCCAATTAATTACATTCCTCGCTTCCAAGAAAATTGTTGATCAGATTGATTGCTGACTGACTGCCAAATTCAGCGATCGATCTATTAACTATGTATAATCGTTGGCATGACTCTCAAAATATTTGCGCTTAAATGCGTCAGCGCATTTTCGAAATGATACTTTTACATTTGTTAGCGATTACTCAGAATCCCATATACTATATACAATACATTTTGTGGATACTAATTTGTTGGTAACGAATTTCGTAAGTCAAAACCATTTGATGATACGTTAATTATTCATTTGACATGCGTATGCTAAGTGGCTATTCGATTCAATTCAATTCGATTCGATTTTATAAGCATGTAAAAATACTTCATGTTGAACTTTTTAGAGGCATTCTTTTTTCCTGGTTGATATATAATCGATGTTATGAATACTTTTAATTGTCGAAATTGTTGCAATGTTTCTAAAAGATTACTTAATTGATTATTTCGCTTCTCTTTTCTGCTCTTTCTTTTCGTCTTTCTCTTCGGCACGTTGAATTCCAGAGAAGCTCAGAACTCAGACTCAGACTCCACAACTCTAACTCCAACTCAAGCTCTGACTTTTAAATTAGGTCAGACACACACACACACTCACACACTTACACACATCCCACATATATTTACTTCCAGCCTTAAGTTGGAATCCAGATTTTAGCATACGCAACGACAGCATCCCAAAGAAGAAGAAAAAACTCAGTAAAAAAACAACGCAAAGATTCTTTTGCCAAGCAAAAGAAACCAAATAAAATAAGTTAGGTTTGGACAACAATGCACGACTTGGTAATACCCTGTGTGCCTTAAATTGGGTATATAAAACAAATTTTGTTTCCATTTTCCATTTCACTTTACTAAAACGATTAATAGTTAAATCAATAACAGTTGAAATGTTATTTAAAAGTTGAATTCGTGCTTAATTGAGGGTAGTGCTTATATATAGCATCTAGTCGTGACAGATCTGTCGAGGCAGATATATATATTTAGTTGTCAAATTGTCGTCGCATCGTGTACTAACAACAAAGTTGTCAAGTTGTCAGCTTATCTCAACGCTTCTCATGCCATCAATTTGCTTTTAGCTACGAGCTAATCTGCTTACGAACAACTTAAACTGGATGTAACTGTCTGCTTATATAGTAAGGCATTAGATATATACTACGATGTATAGATGTAGTTACGATAAATGTATTTGTGAAATATGTGCAAAACACACTTGAAATAATGAGTAGAAAAATGTATTTTTTTCTCTAATTATTTTAAACACGTAAATGCCAGATTTTCGAAATATTTTAGCTTTGACTGTTTTAAGATTTGCTCACAAAGTAACTAAAATAGTTTAAATAGGAAATGTATTTAATAATGAATAATAATAATATAAATAACGAAATTTGTATCTTAAGTTTTAAGTGAAAATAAAGCATGAATTAACAAATAAATCGAAATTTCATATTATAACTTTTAGAAATGTAAAGCACAAAATAAATAAATATAAAATGTATAAGCTAGATAAGAACATTTCATATTATATTTTCTTAAGAAAATTATGAAAAAATAAGCGAAAAATTGAAATATTTTTAAAAATAAAAAGTGCAGCTACGAAATTAAGAATAGCATCACTTTTATATATATTTTTTGTATAAAATAACTGATGCTTAAGGTGGGTTTTTAGGTTCTACTTCAGAATTTCAAAATTTAACGATAATATTTTCTTCAAACACAAACTAAACATATTCTAATTTAAGTTTCAGTACATTAGAAGACAACTAAAGTAAATATATAAGTTTTGAAACAGTTTTTACCTTAAGCAAACATTATTCAAGAAACAGAAAAATATACAAACTTTGCTATTTTGAATAGTTACGAAATTCATATATTAAAATAGTAGTAGTAAAATCAGGAACTTTAATTTAATTTAATTCTTTTTTTAGAGATTTGCAGTCTTTAATTTAATATTCAAACTATTCTAACTATACGATTCTGTAAAGATATTAACTAAATTTTAAGCTTCAAAAGTGATCGACTTCAAATAAAATAAAGGAAAATAAATTTCATAGTCCTTAAAAGCATTCTTAAGCTTGCATCTACCCCATATTGACAGGCTTTCATAGGGTATGCAAAGGTTGCCAAGAACTCGTCGAAGAAATCAGTTGCTGTCGCAGTCTCAGTCTCAGCCAACGTCGCAGTCGGCGCGCATGCGCAGCTGGCGCATTGGTGTTGGCGTTGTGTCTGTTATTTGTTGTTGTTATTATGTGCAGCTGTTGTTGTTGTTGTTGTTGTTGTTGTTTCTGCTTGCTTTTTTTGGCATGGTACAAATCTTTCGACATGGCTAAGGTCATTTCTCTTATTTTGGCCTACATTTTGCTTATATATTTTTGTTGGCGGGTTTTTTGTTTTGCTGGCTCGCTCTTTTCTCTCTCTCTCTCTCTCTTCTTTTACTTTTTTTTGTATGCACGCTTCTGACTGTGGCTCTGTTCGCTTCGTTTATGGAAGTTTTATGACATCAGACAGCGTTGGACATGGATGGATGAGTCGTGGATCGCGTTCAACTGAACTGAGCTTGGCTGTTGCCAGGTTCTGGCTCTGATTAATTGCATAATTTCGGTTTAAATTACGCAAATCATACAGTGAAATTATTATTTATTTAAACAACACGCCCATATAAACGAAATGCAATTTGTTACCCTCTGAACGATTCGCTATAATTGTGATTACAAAATGATTTGTAAAATGGATAAATCAATAACAAAATTACAAATTTATTTTATTTCTTTTTTTTTTTGTATACGAGTAATTGGTTTCTTTGAGTGTTTCCCCAATAATAATAATAAAAGAAAAGCAAAGTTGAAAGAAATTAAAAAATATATATTCCTTGATTTCCTTCTTCCTCGTTTTTTTGTTTTTGTTTTATGCATTTATTGCCTCTGCCCATTAATTTCAGCGCATTTATTACACACACACACACACATACACACACTTTTGTATTTCTGGTCAGTTGAGATTCTCTTTGGGAGAAAGTCCGATCGTAATAAGAGTCGTATTTGTAATCGCGCATTCGTATATATTTAGTAATCGTAATCATATATTGCAATCGATTAGCTTGGCGAGCTATCACAACAACAACAACAACAACGACAGCAACAGCAACAATCAACGTAATTGTTATCGATTCGCTCGCATATCAACAATAATATTTAATTAACCATTTATAGCTGATGTAACAAAACAACTAATTAACAGAATGTTTACGCAATCGATACTCCTCATCGTCGTATTACAGGGTATCATCGTTACCAGCATTATATTGCATTCTCGTTATCGCCCATTGGCAAATTACTCTTTGCTTTTTTACGACACTGCTTGATTACAGGGTATTATTGATGTCAGACTCTGCTGAAGCTAAATGCTATTGCGAAGCTACATATTCCTGGATATATTACGCATACGACCCATTTGATGGGACACTTGGCAAGTAAATGGCGATAAGCTGCGACGAAGAGCGAGACTGCTGTCTAATTAGGCCAAACAACTTTAGCTTCAGCTCCAACTTCAGTTGGAATGCGCCAATGCATTAACTAAGTTGCATTTTCCTGCTTTTTGCTGCCCTTCTTCAATGCAAAAGGCTGACATTATGGCTAGTGACAATGCTGAAGTCAAGGTTTGCCTGTTTATAGCATATAAAATGCAAGTCCTTAGGACTACGAACTAGAAGTTCAAATTCAAAGCTATTAGGTATAGTAGAAATTCCTTTGCAGTTTGTTTTTGGAATGCAATACTACACTCATATACCAAATACAACTTACGGTATAGTTTAGTATTTTTTTTTGTTATTTTTAAGTAATAGTTTGATTTTGAAATATAATATAATACTACATTCATATACCAAATGCAACTTATGGTAGAGTTTAGTATTTTTTTTTTGGTATTTTTAAGTAACAGTTTGTTTTTGGAATATAATACTACATTGATATACCAAATACAGCGTATGCTATAGTTTAGTATTTTTCGGAATTTTTTGAGTTACAGTTTGTTTTTGGAATGTAATACTACATTGATAAACAAAATCCAACTTATGATGTAGTTTAGTATTTTTTAAGTAACAGTTTGTTTTTGGAATGCAATACTACATTCATATTCTAAATACAACTTATGGTATAGTTTAGTATTTTTTTTGTTATTTTTAAGTAAAAGTTTGATTTTGAAATATAATACTACATTCATATACCAAATACAACTTATGGTAGAGTTTAGTATTTTTGTTTTTGGTATTTTTTAAACAGTTTGTTTTTGGAATATAATACTACATTGATATACCAAATATAGCGTATGGTATAGTTTAGTATTTTTTCGGTATTTTTTAAGTACCTGCTATTTAAATAACTCAAGTTTTTGAGTTGATATCAATTACTTTGTTACACCTTGTTGGCATGGACTAAGAAAGAATTTTTTCGATATGTCTATGAAGTATTAATTGCTATATAAATAACTCTTTAAGAAATTAATTGCAATTACTTTACATTTTGTTGACAATGTATTTATAAACATAGTAATTGCTTAATTTATTTTTATTATTTTTTTAAATGCTTCCCAAATCAAGTTTCAAGCAATTAAGTGAAACTACAATAAAATATATATTTCTTTATTTATACGCTTCCCCCATAAATGCTTCCTCAGTTTCATGTTTTTTATGTCTGTTCATTAATGATGGCGCATAAAGTTGACAAAAGCAAACATGCACAATCCCCTGATTAATACCTCGCTTAACTGCCTCGACTAGCACGAGAAAAGAAGTGAACTCACAATACTTTGTTTGCAGCAAAGTGAATTTGCCACTAAATGCAATGGTGGCGCTAAGCGAAAAGTCGCCATTAAATGAGTTATGAGTGTATAAAATTTTGTTTGTGCCACGCGTTAATATTAAGTTTTTTATGCTATATGCATTGTTATGTAAGAAAATTTGTTGCCACTAAGTGAAAAGTTGCTGTTAAGCGAGTAATGCATGCATAAAATTCAAGTTTAAACCAATATTTCAACGAAATCTAACAATCTTCCACAGAGTAGACCCAAAATACAAAAACGATCTAGCCTAGCTACCCGTTTAGCTTGTATTTCTAGGGTATATTTAAATGTAATTTAATTGCCTTTGCGACTGCGATTGTGATTGTGTTGCACATTTGATTATAGTTTGCACTTAGCGTTATGAAACTGATTAATCATCCCATGCTGTTGACTGTCGCTGTCGAGTGTGCGTGTGTGTTTGTGTGTGTTGGCCAATTAGACACACACCTGTATGTGTGTTTGTGTGTGTAGTCGAGCTAATTGTATTAGTCAAGTGGCGCACAGCTTTCAAAGCTGAAGCTCAAGTTGAAGCTGAATCTGAAGCTGAAGTTGATGTTTGAGTTGAGTTTGAAGTTGAAGTTGTGTAGTTGAAGTTACCGCTTGCCTCTTTCCTCCTCTCTTCCTCCTTCATTACCCTTTTTTACTGTGCATTACGCGCACTTTGCTTATTTGTTGTTGATTTTCATTTCTTTGCTTTACTTGTTTTTTTTTTTGGTTTTTTTTTTTGCTTTGCTTTCTCGGCTCCTTTAGGTTTATTTTGTTGTGTTGTTGTTATTTGCGGCTGCTTAACGCATCGCTGCGTCGTCGTCGTCGTCGCCGTCTCTGTCGACGTCGTCTGATAAACCGTTAGCCAGCCTCTGCTGCTGCTGTTGCTGCTGCTTCAGCTGTTGCTGCGTAGTCGTTGCGAAAGTGCAACCCGCCCTCGGGCTAAGCCCAACTTTCTGCAACGTCAGCCAAGTCCAACGTCAACCGTCATTGTCATTTGTCAAACGCGCCACGCGGCGTTTTATGGAATGCACACTAACACACACACACACACACACACACACGCATACACATACACACTCGCATTCGTGTTGCACACAATGCATCATGCAACAACAACAACAACAACGTCATAAAAGAAGAAAATAAGAGAGCGAACCTTAAAAAAAAAGCATAAAGCGCAGAATATGTTACGTATACGACTAGTTGATACCCTGCAAGGAGTATTTTAATAACTAAATGCTACTCGACTCATTTCTTTTCAATTCATATTTTATTGTATCTATATTCATTTATTATGTTCAACGTAAACTTTAACTTTTTGCTGTATATATTTTCGCTGAATTTATCTCATTTTTTATTTGACTTATTATGAATATATGAAAACTACGATTGCTATATAGAATCCAAAAAGAGTTCAGAATCTAGTTCATTAAAAATATTTGCTCATAGAAACGATGATAAACTTTCACTTTATAAGCATGACACTAATTCAAATTGTTTAGGTTTAAGTTAAATAGATTTATCCTGCATTTATTAAAGTAAATCTTATACATTTTTAATGTTTTAGAATAGGCAGAGTTGATGGCCTTAGTTGCTAGTTGGCCTTCTTTTAGTTAGTGTAATAAATAAATAGAATATGCAGTCGAAATACAAATTAATTTAGGAATATTAGCGAAGATGATGAGCTTCAAACTATTGCATTGAGGATTATTTTTGCAAGCAAATAAAGAAAAGAAGAGAAAATTAATTTGTGGATAAATTTCTTCGAAGTTTATCAAATTTGTTTGTGCAAATATTTTAAATGAATAAATATCTAGTTATTATTTTTTTGTTTTTTAGCAAATTTGTGATAGATATTAATTTATTGAGCACATTTACTTATACCAAGTTTACTAAGCTTTAAAGTATTTTATTGGACAATCACTTCATATTTGGGGAATTGTAATATTTTTAAGCATTGCTGTTCTATACTTTTCCAATATATATATTTTCATTATCCAAAAGGATTCCCTTGCAGTCTGTTATCCCTATCGGAAAGCTATTCGACTGCAGGGTGTCAGAATGCGAGCAGCAAGCAACACAATAACTTTAGCGGTACCTTAATGCAAAAAGGGGCGTTGCCGGTGCTGCCAAAGTGATTATGAAAAATGCACAACACGCGCAGCGCAACGAGCTGAACACAGCATCAACAACAGCAACAGCAACAACAACAGCAACAGAAAAAGCAGAAATTAACCTGAAATTTTTGTTGTTGAATGGACGCAGCAAAAAAAAAAAGAAAAAGCAAAAGCAACGCAGCAAAAAAGAATTGTAGAAATTGAGCTGAAGACGCAGCAAGAGCAAGCGAAAAAATCCTTGTTTATCGAAACCTTTTTTTTCTCGCTGCACGTCAATTCAAATTGGCCAAGAAATTATTCAAATGATTTCGCGTGAATGATATAGGGGAAAAACTGCAAAAAAAAAAATTATATGATATCGATACTAATGAACTTGATATTAAAGATTGCAAAAATCGCTTCACACGCTTGAATTATGAAATGGCATAGCAATTTTTATTATGATTGTATCAACGTTTGTGCCTACTTCAATTGGATCTTAACTGCTTTAGCTGATAATATGGTATATTTTAACCTCAATAGTATATTTCGAATATACTACTCAATCGATATAGTATGTACCGGGTATATTATGGTATTTTGTGGTATATTCGGTATATTTTAATAATAATATGGCACGCTTTTGCTGTTATTCAAAATTTAGAAAGTAGATGATCGATATACCAAATATGGCCTTCGGTATATTTCACTTTTTGTGGTATATTATTTGGTATATTTGAAGATTAATATTGGAATGGGCTGCTTTTACACAAAATTTAGAATATTCATCGATATACCAAATGTGACATTCAGTATATTTTAGTATTTTTACGGTATATTATTTGGTATTTTTTAAGAATTTAAAATTTACCATTTAGTTCATCGATAGTTGGTACTATGGCATATTTGGTATATTTTAAGACCATACCAAATTGATTTGCTTTTCTTTAAAATGAGTATCTCTTCTTCTTACTTATTTTATTTAAGTTGAGCTGAACTAAAGCTGTTAAATGATGCATTTTGCTTCTTGTGCATTGAACTCCCATTTATTTTTGGGGTTGTGCTGCAACCGCAACTAAATCCACTTGACATTGTAAATCCAATCAAATATTTGTGAAGCACACTCTCTCACAGTGTGAGAAGCGTTTGCTTTGAGTGCTGCTTTTTGAATACTCGCACAACAATTGCAAAGCGCACTTTATGGCTGCGAAGTACTCATAATTCTAAGCACACGCCTCGATTTTAAAAGCCCACACTCTCCAGCAAACAACAACTATAAAATGTGACAGCAACAGCAACAAAAAAGAACAACAACAACAATTGTAAAGTTTCATTGAACTTCTGTTTAAGATATTTCGCTTGAATGTTTCGGCCAAGCGAAGACTATCTTTAGATTCCGTTTGCCGGCATCTCTACATACACATACACATACGTACATATGTGTGTGTGTGTGTGTGTGTAAATCACAAGTGCACAACATGTCAAAATAATAAACGAAAATAACTTGTCACTTCTTTGGCTAGGCGCAGAGTGAAAGAGCCGACAGTTAAGACAGTTCAGACAAATGGACAGATAGAATGGATAGATCGTATTGGGCACTGCTCCAAAGTGACGGAGACGGGGGTGGAGTGGGGGGGCAGGGGGAGGTTGGACTATGTGTCAGAGCCAGCATGATGTCCATATGTCATTGCTCCCGGTATTTAATATGTTCAACTCTCTGTCTCTATCTTTTTTTTCAATGTGTGTGTGTGTGTGTGTTGACGGCGCTTGTAAATTTGTAGCCTACATTTGATTTCTGTTTGTTTGCTTTTTTTTTTTATTTATGTTTGTTGTTGTTACTGTGTTTGTGTGTTTGATTGACGCGTGTAAATTGACACCAAAAATTAGATAGAATTCAATGTGTCTGCTCTGGTCGTTGCCCACTTGCTCTCTCGCTCTATCTTTCTCTCTCTTTTTCTCTAAATTCCCAAACCAAAAATGTGAAGCTACATATTTCAGCTAATAGAGCAAAACAGACGCAATAGATCAATGATCAATGAGTTCAAATTGCAAAGCGAAAAGATGCGAAGATGTTAAGTGAATCAAAGCACTAATAGTTAGCATAAGAAATTGAAAAATTCTTGAAAAATTTAAGTAATTAAGAAAATGCAACTTTAGTCTTAACAACATTAGTTGTAGACTGTAACCTAAAACGATAGGAAACTCTAATTTCATTAACAAAGTTATGTATTTAATAAAATGCAGCTAATTTCTGCACTCAAAGTCAACCGCAACTTTAACAAATAATTGACGAATCAGTTAATATCTAGTGTTTATAATAGTTATAAATATAACATGATATTGCACATTACAAAAGTTATTATAATGGGCGAGACAATTTTTACTGTGATGGACCAATTTATGTATTTTAAAGCCTACGAGTGAGTATTAAAGAAAATATTATGATTGGAGAAGTAACTGTAATTATGTTGGACATTTTGTATTTACTGAAATGAAACTAAATTTTGCTTTTGAATTTATTTACAACAGCAGAACAGTATTTGTCAAGTGTAGGCGAAGAAAATGAAATTTAACTAGAAAATTTGTTGTTGAGGTCAACAGGAATAGTTATAAATATATCCTAAAAGTAGCTACTACAGCAGATATTAAAGCAAGAGAGAAAATTGTAATTAGTTTTCATTTTTAAACAATTTAACTAAATTTCTTCTACAATATATCAACTTAATCATTTTGCTTAAGTTGCCTAATTTTCTCCTCCCCAGCAAAGTGCCTGAGATCTGCTGTCGGCATCTGCAAAGTTGAACTTCTGCTGCTGGTGATTTAATCATCGTTATGAAAAACACAATTATAATTGTAATTCTAATTACATTTCACATTTCATATTTTTTTCTCCTCTTTTTATTAAGTTAGAGCACTAACGAATCAACGGTTCTTTTGTAATCTACTTACATTAGCGGTAATTCTTGTTTTTTTTTTGTTTTTCTCATTTTTTGATTATTATTTTTTCGGGTTCATCAGACAATCTTTCTCTCTCCCTCTCTCTCTCTCTCTCTGCTGTGTGTTACATTACATTATCTATCTTGTAGTGCAGCCAAATTTAATGAACTTTTCATTGCAGCTGCTGCTGCTGCTGCTTCTGTGTTTTTTTTTCTCGCTCATTTTTTAAGAACTTTTAATTGGATTTACCTATTAAGCGTCAAGCGCTGCGAACACACAACCCGCTTACAATTGATGAAAATTGTTAAGCTCTGCTCTAATTGGTTTCGGCTACCTCCATTCCAGGCCAAGCAAATTCGTTCGGGGTTTCGAGGGGGTGGGGGGGAGGCATATAGTACTATATAGTATGGGGATGCTTCGTTTATTGGGCGAGTGTAGGGAAGGCATAGCTAATTAGGCGTAATTAAGTACGGCACGACGATGTTGTTGTTGTTGTTGGTGCCACAAGAACTTGCGACCGACAAAGGCCAAGCCAAGCCAAAAAAGAAACGACAACGAGAACGAAAAGGCGAAAGAAAAAGTGAAAGAGAGCGAGAGAGAGAGAGACAGAGAGAGGGGGGTGGGGAAAACACTATGCAACATGCAGTTGAGGATCTAATTGAAAGATACCGAGACGAAGAGATTCGAAATTGGCCATTAGAGAATCGCACAGTTTGGTCAAAGAGCAATCGAAAATTGTTACCAAGTTTATGCAGGTGATAAAACAAGATTACTATAAAGTGCACAATTCGGTAAACTTATTAACCGAGATTTTTATATTATAAAAGTTTTTCAAGCTCGGTTGGTATATTTTGTACTCTATGGTATATTTTGAATGTAGTTGTATATCGGTATACCAAATATAACTTTTGGTATTGTTTCGGTATGTTGGGATTGTTTATTTTTGCAAGTTCTCAAATTTTCGGTTGGTATATTTTGCACACTATGGTATATTTCGAATGTAGCAGTATATAGATATACCAAATATAACTTTTGGTATATTTTTGATATTGTTTCGGTATGTTGGGATTGTACATTTTTCAAGTTCTCAAAGTTTCGGTTGGTATATTTGGCATTCTATGGTATATTTCGAGTGTAGCAGTGTATTGACATATCAAATATAATCTTTGGTATATAAATTCGGTATATTTTTTAGAATAATACCGCACTGTATTGCTTACAGATGATAATTTTGCATTTTGCATGTAGTGGTATATCGATATACTAAGTATAACCTTCGGTATATTAATTTGGTATATTATTATGATCACACCGCACTGTTTTGCCAAATTTTGTAATGTTTGCTTATAAAACCAGCATTAAATACGACATTTACAACACTCCATTTATGTTTATTTTCTATTCATATATTGCAATCACAAATTTAGCTTATTTTGAGTAATTTGTTTGCACAAATGAAATAACATTTCATATACTATCAAATCGATTTCCAAAACCATTTCAATATCCCCCCCATAGTGCTCAAGAGCAGCAGCTATATTAATATATATAACATTATATTGTGTAGCTGGGCTAAACGTTTCGTGGCAAAAAAAAAGATCAAAGAACATATGAAATAAAAATCAAATTTCTTTGATTAGACGCATAAATCATTAGCAACTATAACTGAGTAATTTTTTTCGTTTTTCGCTTTTGGTTTTTGGGGACTTGCTAATGGGAATTATGATATGGTTATTATGTAAGATAGAGATAGCACATGCGTGTGACGTCATAGCGTAATATATACTGTATAAATTTGTTAATATCAATAGCAATTACAATAAAAAGAAAGAAAATGTGGAGCAGCATGCTTTAGCTTGATTGGTAACCGAATCGAATCGTATTGAATCAAGCGGCAAAGTGGCACAGCGAAATATACAAGTATATATACATATATCTATATCGATATCTATATGATGATCTCTATATAATGTGCTGTGCTGTGCGTAGTTTTATACGTATGTAGATGGGGCGTATACGTGTTATTTATTGGTTCCGGATAAATACATTGCTCGACTTGGCGGCTACTTAATTTTTGTAATTGCCATGCACCCAAGGCAAGTGGCAAGCAGAAAGCAGCAAGTAGCAAGAAGCAAGAAGCCGCTTGCCTCCTCCCTTGAGACTTCTTTGCTGTTGTTGCTGATCCACTTTCTGTTCCGTTTGCCGGCATCTCGTCATCAGTGTCAGACTTACTGACAGCCCAGAGTGACACACAGAAAATGAGCGAGAAAGAGAGCTAAAGGTAAGCTCCATAGGGAGCTAGAGCGAGAAGTCATTCAGCGCTGCTGTCAACTGACTGTCAACTGCTGACAGCAACCAAAGGCACAGGCAAAGGCAAAGGCACCTATTGTATACTCTATGCTTCAGGATTGGGCATGATGATAACATTATTGAATCAGAAAGAACTAAACAGACTCAATTGACAATAACAATAGAAATTTCTCATCTTTCGATTGTCACCAAGATAGCTAACAAACATCAACAAACATAAATTACAAAAATGAAGTACATTATAAATATAAATAAAATGAAAACAAATATGAATAGAAGATCTTAATGTTATACTGCCAATAGTAAAAAACATTTACAAAACTATTTGAAAAAAAAACTCAACTTTAGTTCTTCCGTTTTTAGAAAAATATCATCAATTTTTAGGTTGCGCAAGTCGAGTATTCTCAAATGTGTGATAAAAATATACCATATACCGAAAAAATACTAAAATATACCGTATAATGTATCGATATACTACTCTAGACAACAGACACAATAGTAAGTAGATAATGAAAATATACCATATATTGGGAAAATACTAAAATATACCAAAAGCTTTATTTGGTGTATCGATATTCTACTCTAGATACCAGACACAGTAGTATATAAAGTTGATAATAAAAATACACCATATATTGGAAAAATACAAAATTTGGTATATTTTTGGAGTATTGATATACTACTCTTGATACCAGACACAATAGTATATAAAGTTAATGATAAAAATATAAAATATACCATATACCAAAAAATACTAATAATCGATACTAATCGATACTACTATAGATAAAAGCATATGAAGTTGCTTTTTGTTTGTTCTTCTCAGATCTTACTCTGCTTTAAAAAAGTCGGCAACCCTGTTTGCCACTGTAAACTAAACTGTATGTTAAACTGTCATGCGGTTGAGAAAGTGCAAGACAATAATTCTAAGTCGGCTTTTAGTTTAGCAAAAGTCAAAGTCCCTCCACTATTTGCAGCCACGTGTGACTGAGAAACTCAATTCTGATCGAGCTGAACTTTCTTATATTACCTTTTTTGCTAATACTGCCAGCTGGCTGAGAAAGTTGTAAATAATTGATTGCAAAGTTCTTTCATTCTTTTGCATATATGCAAATACGATTTGCGGTAAGAGAAGAGCATTGAGAGTTCAGTGTGCAGCAGTGAGAGCAGCAGCAACAGCAGCGTTTGTTATTAGCTTTTGAACTGTGTTGTGTGTAAGTATTATTATATTGCCGGTTTCCGTTATGGAGGAGAGACTGGAATTGAACTGTAGGTTGAAGATGAGTGTGTAGGCAGATCACAGTTAGACAGAGACAGAGACAGAAGAAGAAGCAAGAGCAGAAGCAGCAGTAAAAAGAAGTGGAGAAATTAAATATATACAGCAGCAATGCTTCATTTGCTGACAAAGACGATGACGATGACGATGATGATGATGAAATGTGTGTCTGCTTTAGCTGTTTGTTGTTGCTGGTGACGAAGCGAAGTGCACTTCTATATGCTTACATTATGCGAGCACTTAGACAGTTGGGCGTAGGTCGAGCACACACACACCTCACTCTGCTCTGCAGTTGGTTATTGTCTCAACTCAATTAAAATGTGTCATACTATATATTCCCCCTTTGGTTAGACGATGAAGCGGCACGAGCAGCGTATTGCAATAAAACTGATGACAATTATGGCAAATAATGGAGTGCGGATTAGGTCATGCATGGCAAAATGGCCAACGACTCTAACGGTGTGTTGCCAAAGCAACAGCAACTCGAACAACAACAACAACAACGACAACAACAATCACAGCAGCAACATTGACAACAACTGTTGCTGCCATTGACCCAAGCTCGTTCAACGAACGTACGCAACGTTGCAACTGCTGTTGCAACAACTGCCGCACAGCAGCCATTGACATTGCCACATTGCGTAAAAAAGCAGCAGCAACACAGCAACAGCAACAACAACAACAACAGCAACTGTTGCTGCTGCAACCGGCAAAGCGAAATCAAGCGTCGCGTCGCGTCGATCGCCTCGAGCTGCGTTTTCATTTTCAGGCGAATGTCAAAGCCAATGCTATAGACGTCTCGCCCCTCGTCCCTCACCTGCCTTCTCCTCCTCCTCCTTTCAACTGGGTTGGCAACCAATGAAGCGGCCAGTTGCCTGCCTCAAAATGTGCGCCAATGTGGAAAATCGTTTTCGATTACAAACTGATAACAACAAAAAAAAAGCGGGAGACGAGCTTTGAAACGGCGCAAGTTTCACACAACTCGACTGCTCCCCTCTCTCTCTCTCTCTTTCTCCCTCTCACTCTCACTTGGCCAATATAGGTGTGCGATACACAGTGAGAAAAATGCAATCACTTTTAATGAATCACCCAAAAACAAATGTATTATTTCCTGATTACAATTTAAACATTAGTTTGATTCATTTATTATTTATTATTTACTTTAATATGTTATTTTTTTAAATTTACTTATATAATCATTATTTTTCTTTTATTTAATAGGTTATTTCTTGCATTTACTTATTTAATCATTATTTTTATTTGTATTGCATTACTTTCTGGATTATTTTAATTTGTATTTATTTGCATTCACTTATTTAATCATCATTATTTTTATGATTATTTAAATAAGCTTAGTTCATGCATTATTTTTATTTCTCTTTATTTATTGAATCATCGATTACCAAATTTATTTCCGTTTTGGTTTTATTTGCAAAGCATTTTATGCAATACTTAAATTATTCTTAATAATCGTTATCGATATAAGTTTTGGATTGCTGATTAATCATCAACCGCGGCTAATAATGAAGTGTGATTATTCTATTGAATAATATAGAAATGTTTAACTATGAATTCTTTTATTTAAATAGAAATGTGAAACTCTGATTTTTATTTCAAACTTTAGTTGGCAATTTTGTTTAAAATATTTACTTTAGATTCGAATAAAATACCAATAAAAAACAATAAATTCCTTTATTTAAATAGAAATATGAAACTATAAATTTATTTCAAACTTTAGTCAGCAATTTTGTTTGAAATATTTACTTTAAATTCTTAGACTGAACTTTATTTTAAATGCCCATTTTTCTCTGTGTAAAGAGCACTGCTATAACTATAACTATATACATATATTTCTTATTGTTATTGTCTCAAACTGTATCCCCCAACATATTGCGATTTGTCAAACAGTTTTGATCGTCTGCCCAAGTCTGGAATGTTCATCACTATGTGAATCCAATAACTAATAATCCATTGCCTTCGTCTAGTGATGCACTCATCAAGAGCATAGCAAAAAGATTGTTGCTATAGAGAGACATCAATAACGAAAAGAAAATCGTAGTATTTCAAATGCTTTTCCACTTTCTGTTTGTTCAAATACTTTATCAAATTTTTCTTTCTTTTGCTTGCTTTCATAATCCTTGCAATTTCTTTTGCCATCTTTATCAGACACTCTCAAGTCTCTGTTGAACTAATCGCTGATGCGACTGTCGGCTAAAAGTGAAATTTTCTACATGTATAAAAGAAAAACTGACAGGCGAATAAAAACAAAAATAATAGAGAAAAAATGACAACAATAAAAATTGTCAACGCTTCTAAGCGCACCAAAAGCAACAACAAATAAAAGTGAAAATATTACACACAAGTTTATGGCTAATTGTTGTTGTTGCTGTAGTTTGTTGTTGTTGTTGTTGTTGTATGACTCGCATGACCGTTGCTTTTTAGCGTCTAATTTGAATATTAAACAAAAAGCCAGCCGCAAAATAACAAACCGAAAAAAAAACCTTAAAAAATGTTACTAAAAAATAACAAAAAGGTGCGAGAGCAGCGAGGGGAAGCCAAGATAGTCAAGAGGGGGGAACACAATGCGAGTCGCATAAAATTAACTTGCGCTTTTTATTCGCCCATCGGCTTTCTCAGCGTGGTTGTTATACCCGGCAGCGATAGTCTGAGAAGAGTATGCTAATTAACTGGCAAACTGAATATAGAAAACATAAAAAACTTATTGAAAAAGTCAAGTATTTTCGTCGTAATTTAAGAACAGTTTTTTAAATAAGTATTCACCACTAAATTGTTAAAATAATACTGACTAAAATATACCAAAAATACTAGATTTTTTTTTAGGCAACAACAATTTTTGAACCTACAGAATTTATCGTATTATTAATTGGTTTATGAACGCATTTTCAAGTATTCAACACTCAGCATTAAATTGTTCAATTGATACTGTTTGAGTATTAAAATGACAAAAATATACCAAATATACTAAATTTTGATTTAAGCCATTAAATTCATGAATATATAAAATGTTCATTACCAAATTTTAATATAATCATCGAAAATCAGGGATAAAATATTGACGCCACTTTGTGCCTAATTCAGTTTGATTTTTCCGGTACATTTTTTTCAGTGTACCATTTAAATATGTATCTGAAGATATCTCTGATAACTCTACCAAATTTGTGACTATTAATTTCTTAATGTTCCACTTCAATTTTCTTATTGATTTAAATATTTATTTACTGCAATTTTAGCCTCAATTTGTAGTATATATAACTTATGTTGGGTGTTTCTAGTCGAGCACACTCCTTCTTTGTTTGCTTACTTGTAGCTGCAACAGCGACGCGCCGCAACGTGTTGGCTCAGCTCAACTTTGGCTGCCTCCCAATGACACTTTGACATTTGCACACATGACCGCACTGGCCCCGTTCCCCTTTTCCCCTCTCCCCCCTTTTTGCCACGCCTCGCTCTTTGACCAGCTTGCTGGCCTCTTGCCCCACACACACACACACACAGACCACGACTGCTGCAGCGTGTCGTCTCGTATCGCATCGCATATTGTTGCACGCATCTTGCAGATACTTTTTTTTCAGTTTTTTTCTTCTTTAGTTTATTTTGTTATTGTTGCTCATTTGGCTTTCGTCTTTTTCTTTTCTTTTCTTTTCTTTTCTTTTTTTTTGTATTTTTGCTGTGTGTCTCTGCTACGACTATTTCACTTGGCAATTAGTCGGCCATTTTCATTCAAAATTGCCACATGACACGCATAAGTAGTTGCCTCAAATGGCAACGTTGTAGCGTCGTCTCATAGTCTCGACGTTGGCGATGCGTCTCATCACCATCTCTCGACTTCGACTCAATTCAATTCCAACTACTCAGCTCATTAGATCTCATCTCATCTCATCGCTCGGCGCATTTTCAGCTCGGGGAGACGCCACCGCCAAAAACCTCATTATAATCATTAGCAGCTCTAATGCCAAACGCGTCATTCGACCTCTCTCTCTCTCTCTCTCACTTTTCTCTCTGTCTGGCCACACACTTTTATCTCTGCTATCTCTGTCTTTAATGCACACTTGTACCGTCTATCTCTATCTGCATCTCTGTTTGCAACTGCAGCTGTCTAACTGCTACTTTATTTGTCTGCTTCTTTATACCCTGTATAGCTAGAAGACCTCTATACTTTTTTTATTTGTTTTAAGTCGATAAAGACAAATTTAGTAAATAAATCTTTAAAGTTATAACATTACTACATGTCAAATAAAATATTGTAGTAAAGAAACTTTAGTAATTTAATATCTATATAAAGTATTATAATTATAATATATATGAAGTATTATAATATGTTGAATGAAATACTCAAATTTTTGGTACATATAATAATAATTACAGTATTTATGATTAATTGGTTGCGATTTGGTATATTTTCATATATCTACAATATAGATACCTAATATACCCTTTGATGTATTTGAGTATTTTTTATGTACATATATGTCAGTATTTTTGGTATATTTGTAGATTATGGTTCTGTATACAATTGTATACTTGGAATTTAGTACAATATCGATACCCCTCTTATAGTCTTTGGTATATTTTAGTATTTTTTCGGTATATATTTGTAGTTTATAGTTTTATTGAAAATATAATATAACCTTCGGTGTCTTTCAGTATTTTTATGTAAATTTCAGTATTTTTGGTAGTTTTGTAGATTATGGTTATGTATTCAATTGTATATTTGGCATATAGTACAGTATCTATATACCAAATATAGTTTTTGATATATTTTAGTACCTTTTCGGTATATATTTGTAGATTATAATTTAATTAAAAATATAATATACCCTTCGGTGTATTTGGGAATTTTTTTTTATGTATATTTCAGTATTTTTGGTATATTTGTAGATTATGGTCATGTATTCAATTGTATACTTGGAATGTAGTACAATATCGAGATACCTCTTATAGTCTTTGGTATATTTTAGTATTTTTTCGGTATATATTTGTAGATTATAGTTTTATTGAAAATTAGTCTCACAGTCGAGCACACTTGACTGCTGTTTTCTTACTGGTTAATATTTTATTGTAACATATTATACTATATTATAATATAACGCACTTCTGAGATTTTTTACTTGATTGCTTTCCTACAATTTGTATCTTTGCAATTTTTACTTTGATGTAGAACTGGGCAATAAAATTTGTATTTAATTGGGCATCACTTGATAGTTAACAGTTGTATTTATGTGCTACATTTCCGCTGTGAAACATTATTTTAGGGAGCTCTGAAACATCGTATTTTTAAGTATATTCATTCAGCTAACAAATGAATTTTACTATTTGCAAAATATAATTATCTGGACTATAAATTTACAGAGCAACTTATAGCCCGTCAATCTTGATTTTGCAGCTTTAATTTGTGATGTTTCTCTTATATATCTTTCACATTCGACTTTGATTTTGTTTCTTTTAGTGTTTTTTTTTTTTTGCGCTTATTATCATAATTATTTCGATTGCATTTTGTGTGCTCATTTTAACAAATTGATTTTTGTTCTTTTCGTTGTTGTTTTTGTTGGGTTTTTAATTCTTCAATTCTTTTGTGCCTTTTGCGGCCTTCCCGAAAAGTGTCGAAAGAACAAAATGAATAGAAGTCGAGACAGACACAGAGCCCAAGGTTTATGGCTCAATTAGAGCGTAATCATGCCCAAAAGGAAGAAGACAAAGAAGCGAAGAGCAAAACAAAAAGCGAAAAACATTAGTTTGCAGCAATTGTTAAACACAAACACACACACAAACGCACACAACTTCCATTCCCCCCTCTTAATGAGTGTTTATTATTTGCGCGATTTTTAGAAATCAGTTGAAAGAAATCCGACTTCTTTAACAGATAAGCCATAACCACAAATAAAACGAATCGAGTTTCTGGGAACTTTTATGGCATTATCCTGACATCGGAAATCTGTCCTGAATGGCGATAAGATAAGCAAACAGGTTTTATTGCTCATTTAGGGGAGTTTCGTTGTATTTGAATAAGCAGGTTCAAAACGTATTTGCTTAAGAAGTTCGAGCAGGTTTCTGAGGGTCTCTGAGAGCAGATAAGTGAAGCAAAGTAAGGGAGTTTTTTTGTGTTTTTTTTTGTTCCCTCTTCAAACACAGACAAAATACAAGCTAGTTAAAAAAACTTAAAAACTTAACTATAAATCTCAACTAAATTGCAGTTCAGCTTCAACTTGTGGCATAATTATACTTTTTTTTTGACATTGCTCAAGGTTTCGGCATTTTTTTTTTGTTTTTTGTAGTATAGTTTACACAAGCCCGTTGACCGTCCCTTGGTTTGTTGTGTCCCCCACCTAAATAACAGCCGCTGTCGCCGTTACCCCTCCACTCCACTCCACCCCAACTCAGACTGTCCCTGTGCCTGTTCATAATGATGAAGACACGCAGACAGAAGCGGACAAAGCGAATGAGACAGACAACTTGCAAAATTAATTGCTCATTTTTGCATGGCAATTGCTATTAACAGGGAACGACGAGTTGCTCAGATGAGGTGAGGAGCATAAACACACACACATACCGCAAACACACTCATCGCTCACTCACACACACACACACACACACACACAGCTTTGATTACATTATGTGGGTGCGTGAGATTACACTGAGCATCTTTTTTGCATTCTACTTTCAAAGCAGCAAATTCGAGCAACTGAACTTCAGCTAAAGATGCAACTGCATTTAATTAATATATAATAATAATACTAATAATATAATATAATAATAAATATTATTAATAATAAAAAAATATAATAATCCACAGAACGACTTCAGTAGTAAAGTTGCTTAGAGGTAACCATGTCGTTGTTATAATAAAAGAAAATTTTAGTCGCAATTGAAATATATCTTTTAATTTTTCTAGGCATTTCCTTCAAGACAAGATTATACAAAAAATGCATAAGATCCGATATATTCTTACCTCATATGGAAAACAAATTATATCATTTTATTAGCATCTAGTGAAAACTATGTTTTCTAAATGCAAAATCCTTTATTTTTTAAGTTGACCATGAGCTGACATGAATTATCTTTGACAAAAATATCTTTAATTGTATTAAAATTAAAGCAATACAAACTTTCAACAAGAATTTGATAAATTTACTTTTTAAATTTTTATGATTATCATCATTTTATTGAAATAACGAATACAATTCCTTATTGCAATTAGGAATATTTTTATATTGTAATTTTAAGTGACTTTATTTTAATAAAATAATATTGAATTTAAGTCAAGGCATTTAGAAAACTATAATTTTCAAATCGAATACTAAAAATCTGAGACCTATTATATAAAATCTCATAAACAAATCCTCTTAATAAAATAAAAAAAATATTGAATTCAAGTCAAGCTATTAAAAGAAACTTTAAATTTCAAAAGAAATACTATATTCTATATACATATATTATATAATAAGACATATTTAAGTATGCTTTAATGTTGTTGTCTAAAGTAAATGTTGTTCTAAAGAGTTGTTTGCTTTGCTTGCCACCACTCGCTTAAATCAAATTTGGTTTCTTGCAGTGCACTTGCCTACTTTGCTTGCGCCCCCCTTTTGGCTGTCCCGCCCCGTCCCGTGTCCCGTGCCCCGCCCTTTTATTGACGTCGTGTGGGAAACTGAAATGCAAGCCTGGGCCAATGTTTTCTATTGTTCGTTGTTCGCTGTTCGTTGTTGCTGTTGCATTTTAATTACCAATTGCAGCTCACACGACACTCGGCGTCGGCTCATAAAAACGGCTACAAACACACACACACACACACACAGCTAGAGATACACATATACAAAGAAAAGATACATCAGCTGCAGATACAGATACATTTCATAGTACGGGACGAAGACGAAGAAGAAGAAGAAGAGAAAGACGGTTTAAGCCACAAAACGCAGTTGGCAATTGTTGTTGTACATTGAACTTTAAATTGCCTTGCCACGAAAATTGCCGGCAAATATGTTGCGGCCGGGCCAAGGCACCTTGTGCCTGCTTGCAACATGTTGCACGCAGCGTGTTGCACATCCACCAACATGCGCAATAGACACAAACCGAGAGACTAAATGAGCTGGTAATTTCGAAGCAGGAAAACAAATGCAACTGGCAACGGCGAAAATCAATTAAAAAACACGAAATTGCGTAAAAAAAAACACTCTCAAGACAGACACTCAATCAGCCAAGTCAAGAGACCCAAATCAAGTGTTGCAGCAGCAACAACAGCCGCTGGAGGGAGCGACACTGAGACTGCACTCGAAAGTGTGGCAATCAATGCAACCGCTAAAGAAACATTTCTCATCTGCAAGCATTAAGTTCGACTCCAAAACCAAAAACCAAAAACCAAAAAAAACCACAAGCAATAAAAATGCAAAGTTCATTCAGCAATATCACTTCGAACTGGGTTAAACACACTCTTAAAAATCCAACAACTCCACTGATACACTACACATTTTAATACGTATAGTATATATAATACGTATTCAAGTTGCACTGAAATACCCTTGCCAAACAGACAATTAACAATTAGCTACAATCATTTAAAACAATTTTGTTTGAAGGTCTGGCAATTAAATAAAATTGCAAACTAGAATGAATTTAAATTTGCAATTAATGCATAATGATAAATTCCACAAATTTCAAATTTAATGTCGGAATTTTAGCAATGCAGCTTTAAGGTAAACTTTTAGGCAAACCTTTGTCAAAGTATAGTTGAACAATTATAGTTTAGCAACAAAAAGAAGTTCGTAAATTACTTCATTACTTCATTCTTAAGAACTTATTCTGAGCAAGACTTAAATTCTTATAGATGAAGATTAAGGATGCGAGCGAAGAAGAAATAAACATGAAATGAAATGTTGAAATGAAACTGTGATTTCTTTGTAGTGTTTTATCAAAGCCACAGCCGGAAATACCGAAACAACTCGTCAGAGGTTATTCCCAGTCCAGATACATAATCCAAGAAGTGCAAACTTATTTTGCAAGTATTGCTGATGAAATGGTTGAGTATATAAATGCAAAAACAATGCTTGAAATAGGCAAAGTGATTCAATTTCCCAATAAAAATATAACGATATGTAATTATCGACATTAATTGCACTTTATAAAAATATTTTAATATTAACTCAAATAAAATAAGACTACAAAAAAAGGAGTTAAAGTTTTTATTATAAATTTGTGCCTCCAGGAAATGTATGTTGACATCTTGGACCCCATAAATTATATATATTCTTGATCAGCTTCAACAATCGAGACGATTGTCTGTCTGTCCGTCCTAGATCTCAGAGACTATATGAAAAAGAGATATAATTTTCTTCCGACAGAATTTGTTAGTACTATAAGAGTATTTTATCGATATACCAAATATAGCCTTTGGTATATTTTGTAGTATTTTTAAGCACCTGTTAGCACTATAGTAGCACTTTATTAATATACCGAACAGAGTCTTTGGTATATTTTTTAGTATATTTGAGGTATATTAATTCGGTATATTTTAAAAATGCTTTTATTCAAAACGGGTAGCGTTATACATGAGGCTTTGGTATATTTGAGGTATATTAATTTGGTATATTTTAAAAATGCTATTATTCAAAATGGGTAGCGTTATACATGAGGCTTTGGTATATTTGAGGTATATTAATTTGGTATATTTTAAAAATGTTTTTATTCAAAATGGGTAGCGTTATACATGAGTCTTTGGTTTATTTTTAGTAGATATAATAAGTTGGTATAATTTAAAATTAATACCGCACAATTTTGTTTTTATTCACAATGGATAGCAGGTATCTCACAGTCGAGCACAATCGTCTGTAGCTTTCATACTTATTTTAATTCCATATTGAAGTTAATACTTATTTTATGAAAAAACGAATACAATTCCTAATTGCATTGAGATGAGCCATGCCTTATAAAATCTCGGTTATATAATGCTCTTAAAAAAATAAGATAAAATCCTTTATTTCGCTGGATTTTTTGCAATTGTTGTCTGCAACTTGAGCTCTTTATATCTTAAATTCTTTGCTTTGCTCGCAAATAACTCCAACTGAGCAGACGCACATATATGATATATATATATGTATCTATCTATCTATAATTCGTAATGTCTGCTGTCTGGAACCGGAGATTGGCATGGCAACTGCAACATCTTACACTCTGTCTCTCTCTCTCCCTTTCTCTATCTCTCTCTTTGCCTGCGTCTGCAGTCGCCTTCATTTGCATGCGAAGAACGCGCAATAATGTCTGCTTCATTTTGTATTGTGACTATCAAACAGGGTGGAGAGGGAGGGGGAGGAGTGTGGGGGGAGGGAGACTCTGGCTCAGGCAGTGCATTGACCATTTGGCACAATGCGCATTCCAACAACAGCAGAAGCAGCAGCTGGCCTAGTTAGTCGGCTAGCCTCTTCGCTCATGTTTACTTAGGGTATCTAGTGTCGCATCAAATGGGTCGTATACATATTTTTTTTGTTTGTTGTTTCCCATAAATAGATTGCACTCAACACTGGCGGCTTAGTCATCATAACAGCGATTGCGATTGCATTTTATATTTGCATTTTACATTTCACATTTGCCTTGGCTTATCAGCAGCAAACAGCGAGCAGCAAAAAGGCACGACTAATTGATACCCTGCAGCGGGTAAATATTGTTTAAAAAAAAAAAAAAAGTCAGAGATAAGCTAATCTCTCGCTGCTCTCGCCCAAAACCATTTAACCTCAACCTTTGCACCCAAGTAATCCCTTTTTTTCACTACAATTTACTCGTTTTCTGCTGTTCTTCTTTGTACTTTGCTGATTGCTGGCGCTTTGCTGGTCAATCAATTGCATTGGAATCGTCGGAATTTCCCCTCGTCTGCTTCTCTCCCTCTCTTTCTTTCTCTGTTTCTGTTTCTGTTACGACAGCGCGTCGCATTACGCAGATAAATAAACAAACAAACAAATAAGAACAACACTAACAAACAGTCACAACTTGCACGCACTGCGAAGCGCTGATAAAGTCAACAAAGCGACGACAAGGAGAAAGAGTTGTCATATCTGCTTTATAGGGTATACTAAAAGGGTATTCATTGTGTGTGCACTGTGTAATAGAAAGTCATTTACTGAGGGAACTTTATTTATGGCTACTTTACAAATAATTTTGTTTATTTTATTATATTTGTTTTATATATATTTTAATATTTTATTTTATTTCTTTTATTTACAATCTTACTCTTTTTTTATTTCACTTTTTCACTTTTCATTAGTTTTCTTCTTTAATTTAATTAATTTTATTTTATTTTGTCTTTACTTTTTTATTATTATTTTTTTGTTTATAGCTAAAACACAAATACATTATTTTTATTTTTTAAACTTGATTTAGATATATTATTTTTTATTTTATTTTTTCTATTTGTTATTCTCATTATTTTACCTTTTTTTCCTTTCTTATTTCATTTTATTTTATATTTTCTTTATTTTATTTAACTTTTTTTTATATATTTTTATTTTATTTTGATTATTTATTATTTTACTTATTTTATATTTTACATTTGTTTTCTTTTCTATTCATATCTCTTCCATTCTTTTCTTGTTTCATTTCATTTCGCTTAATTATTTTCTTCGTTAACTTCATTTCGTTTAAATTAGTTTCATTTCATTTCGTTCCATTTAATTTAGTTTACTTCCCCTTTTTTATTTGTTTTCTTATTGAATTTCATTTCATGATTTAATTTTTTTTTTTTATTTATTTTATTATTTTCTATCTTATTTATTGGCATTATTATTTGTTTATTATTCAGTTTAGCTTAAACCAAGCCATTCTAACATTAACAGGGTAGCTACGAGTCGTTCTTCTATGTTCGCCTAGAGCAAAACTGCGCGATTTTGGTACTATTATAAATAGCAGCATTTTGTTTATGCAATTAAACTTTGAGTTAATTAAAAGCTGTAATTCAGCAAGCAGACAACCATAGCCGAAAGAGACGGCAACCAAAGAGCGAGCAAGATAGCGATAGAGAAAGAGATAGCGCGGTCTAAAACAAGAAAATAAGCTGAGACAGAGCGGAGCTATGGCTGGCACTTGACTGACAACCTGTTGATCTTTTGTAGTACCATTTGGCGCAGCAATAGATACAAGATACAAAATACACAAATAGACATACACACACACACACACACACACACTGAGATACTCAGTGAGCTGGGGCGGACATGTGGCATGCTAATTACTTGTTATTGTTGTTGTTGTTGTTGTTATTGCTGTTGCAACCCAAAAGTCTCAATAACAAAAGTCAGTCAAATGTCAGGAAGAAACAAATAAACAACCAACATCAAAGGCACTAAACAATAATTGCAACAGTTACAGATGAAATACTATTGGAAGAGAAGCTGACAAACCTGAAGACAAAATAAATATGGAGAAGAGTCGGCGATTTATCGTATAGAGATTCACTTTGTAACCACAATAAACACAAAAAAAAATAGATGTTTCCCCTTCAATTTATTTACTCACAGTTAGTCTAGTCTTTAGCATAGTAAAAGTTCCATTGCTTACCTGCAAGAAAAAGAAGAAATAACAGTTTAGTAAAGTATTGAATTAAAAAATCATGCAGCGATGGAAATAAATTTGTGGTCATTGTCAACTGCCAGCTGGGAATTTTCTCAATCCAATTGACACAGAATAATTCACTAGTCATAGTTGTTAATGAATGGCATAGTTTGGAAAAACAACTTATCATGGACAACTATATTTTTTTTTAAGAATCATTGTAGAGAAAGTTCTGAACCGATTTAACAAAAAAAAAATACAGAAAGTGCAGTAGCTAAAATTTCCGAAAGTTTCATTAACAAAAGGAAACAATTAATGCAATAGCGAATGGAAAATATACAAAATTAGCTAATACATAAAAAAAAATCTCAATTCAATTCAAGTTTAGGCGACATTTTGGGCGATTCTTACGGAAATGCTATTAAAAGCAATTTGTCGTGCTTTACTTAATTTGTGAGTGTTTGTGTTCAACTCGTTCAAGCGACAAATTTAGTGACTTTAAGCATGACTCAATGAGCGTTAATTTGTCAATATAATCCCGTTTGCTGTTTGCTGCGCTCTCTCTCTCTCTTCCTCTCTCTGCGTTCTAACGAACTTTCTTGCTCTTTCTAGCAGATAATCCTAAACACAACGACCTTGACAAAGCCGTTTTTATACACATAATACTTATAGCACTTTTTTTTGCTCAAGCCAGACAAATTTGTTATACTCTTGAAGGGGGAAGGTATTTCAATTTGATGATGAATTTTGTAAGATACATTAAATGACTCAGATTCAAGTTGAGCTGTATTTGCTTTTTAGGTAAATTAGAATAATTATAGTAAAAAAATACAATATAATTTAATGCGGTATAAAAAAATACTAAATGTAAATCAGTTAGAGTATTTATACTGCAGCAATTCATCGTGTTTTTTTTATTGTTTGCTCTCTCAATTTTATATTGTCATTTGCATTGTTTTATGTTGTTTCTCTTTTTTTTTTGTATTTTTTTTTTTTTTGGTCTGTTGATAATCGCAAAAATTTATATAAAATAAAATACAATTGATATGCCTTATATGTGTGTGTGCGTGCGAGTGTGTGAGTTTGAGTGTGTTGTGTCACCGGATGTTATACAAATAATTGCCAAGTGCTAACTGCTGATATTGTGTGGCCCCCTCTATATAGAAATCGAGCGGCGTTTATAGAATGTAGCAAAAATTCGAAAAATTGAAAACGAAAAGAAATTAGTAAGCATGACGATATGCACAATATGTCTGCCATGGCTTCAGGGTCAGAGTCAGAGTCATAAATATATATTTACAAGTATGTAGTATTTACTTATCTAGCGAGTCTTATCGCATTGTCCACCAACCAAACAATCCAACAAAAAAATGAAATAAAATAAAAACTCCCAAAAGATAGAGGAGCAAGCGAAAACAAAATAACAAGAAAACGCCCCGCTTTAAACTGCGGAACGAAGCGGAATGAAACGGCAGCGAAATTACCAGAGAGAGAGAGAGAGAGAGAAAAGAAATACTGGAAGGGGGCGAAGATCGAGTCAGAAACCGATCAAAAGAAAGTAAGAAATTACAAATTTATGGCGCGTTCATTGTCATCGATCGATGGCTATTTTCATGGTCTCTCTCTCTCTCTCGATCACTCTCTCTCTCTCTGTCTTCACTCTTTTTCTCACTTGGTAACATTCGAATGACTCACAACCCAACATCAACAACAACAACAAACAACAATAACAACTTACAATTGTTTGCAACGTCGTCGAGTCGCGCTGTTGATTTTCAGCCGTTTTTCTTTCAGCTTTTTTTTTTTTGTTGTTGTTGTTGTTGCTTCGGTTTTGTCGTGTTTGTTACACTTGCTAAACAGGTTATAATAACTTCTTAATCAACTTGGCTTACAACAAATCTCTCATATTATATTACTCTCATATACAATTTCCAAATATTTATCGTCTTTCAAGTGGTATTAGCGGCAAATTAATGGAAATATGAGGCGTTTACAATACTATAATCAAGCAACAGCAATCGTAAAGCCAAGTTACAGCTTGTTTAGTCTATCATTTTCGTATGATGCATATCGATAATTGTTTTTAGCGAAATATTACCAATTAACGGCTAAGCAAACAAATACTAATACTAATGTGCGCTATAAAACTACGCTACGATAATTGGCAGGAAAGTTGCTGAAATCAACATTAATTAGGAACTCGTTACAGTCACTATTTTATGGCAAATATTCAGTTATTCAACATAGTAAATAGTTTGATTATAATAAATGAAAGGAAGCAGAGAATTACTGGGTTTTCTTTTAGTAATATTCAGTATAGTGGGTTTAATACGTAGGAGATTGAAGTCAGAGGACTTAAATGTTTCTTTTTTGAGCAATATTCATCAACATAGGCAATACATTGAATTTAATAAATTCATGATGCGTTCTAATACAACTTCGAAACCTCTCAAGTTTCTTAATGGATTATAATAAGTGATTGATTCATAGCAAAAGGACTCAGTGAACTTCTAACATTAACATTCATTCATAAGACTCTTAAATTTCGTTTTTAACAATCTTAAGATCTGCAACATAATAAGGATATTGATTTTAATAAATTCCAAACTCATTAAACTTTGTGAAATCCAAGGAATCCCATTTCGTAATTCTTTAACATGTTAAATATACGGATCCAAAATTTGTTGTTTAACAATCTTCAATTCTTTAACATGGTAAATAGATTGATTTTAATAAATTTCACATTCATAGTAAAAGGACTCAAGGATCACAAAGATTTGTATAAGATATAAGCCGTACAACCAAGATTTTATAAGCCTTTTACACCCAAAAAATGGTTTTCAATCTACAAAGAGCATTCATGAATTCGTTTATAGAAATTCCGTGTACTTGTTGTTTTTAGTTGCTGTTGTTGTTGTTGTTGTAGTCAATTGACGACGCTGCCGCTCGATCAACCTTTGAAAATGACCCAAATTTGCCGCAATATTCACAATCGCTTCGGGTGTTTTTTTTCGTTTTTTTTTTTTTTTTCGTTGCTGTGCTTCAACTCCGACTTCCAGTTCGACTTCAACTGCGACTGCGAGTTGGACTTGCCACTTGGCGCACTTGTCGTGCAGCAGTTGAACGTTGTTTGGGTATTGCTTTTTTTTCTCGATTTTTTTGTTTTTGTATTCTGCAACAGGGGGAAGAGCGCAGCAGCAGCAGGTTGAGGTTTCGTTTCGTTTCGTTTCGTTTGGTGTGGTTAAGTGAGGTTTTTTGTTTTGTATTTTTACTTCGATTTATTCCAATTTTTTTTCGTTTTTTTGTTTTTTGTTGGTATGCCCAACGGCAACGACGCGGCTCATACAAAATTCTGTTATAGTTTCGCTTGTTGTGGTTGTTGTTGTAACTAATTGAAAGTTAATTTGCACATGAATGCAACTGTGAAACGAACCTTAAGGCCCGCTTTGAATGCTAAATTGCCACTGATTTTCTTCTTGAATGGATTTCCATTTCCCCCTCTTCGACAACTGTTGACTGACTCTTTGTGTATGTTTGCTTAGCACTTTTACTTTTTCAATTTCATTTGCAATTATTTTGGTCGAAGGTTGTTCCTGCTACCCCCCACCTCCCGAAAAACGTGTCGCGTCGTGTTAACTAGATTTCACCACAATTGTTATTTGGGTTTTATGCACTTTTCTGTCTGAATTTCGTATTCAGCAGCTGAAGAGCTGATCGAATCGCAAAGGCACAAGATTTACGACTTCCTAGACTGACTTGAAACCGACTGAAACTGAGATTGAAACTGTTTTCAATGCAATGGGCGCAGCTTGTGATCTTGCTTCATACTAAATAAGTATACTGAATATACCAAAATTTAGCAGTTTCAATAGAAATTTAGTTTATTATATGGTGGTTTGCTTCATACTAAATAAATATACTGAAATTCTAAATATACTGAAATACTAAATATACTGAAATACTAAATATACTGAAATATTAAATATACTAAAATTCAGTTTATTCAGTAGAAATTTCGATTATGGAACGTTCGTCTTGTTTCGCACTAAATAAATATACTAGAATACTAAATATACTAACATTCAGTTGCTTCAATAAAAAATTTCGTTTATTAAACGGTGGTCTTGCATCATACTAAATAAATATACTAAAATACTAAATAAACTTCAAATCAGTAGATTCAATTGAAATTCAGTTGATTAAATGGTGGTTTTGCTTCATACTAAACAAATATACTGAAATACTGAATATACTAAAATACTAAATAAATTCCAAGACAAAGCTATAATAAAAATGTAAACATTAAAATACTTTTCGTTTGCGCTCATAAATTCCGATATTATCATCTTGGTTATCATATACATATGATATTTATAGAACTTCAACCCACAACAAAAGACACATAGTGTTGTGCTATGTTTGCCTTTGGCTTATGCTAAGCAGTTAGTAGGTTAATAGTTAACAATTTTGTGTTGGCCAGACCAAACGTGGCCGAAACGATGACATTATCACAAATGTGAGCGACAAACAGAAGACTGAGAAAACGAAAATAAAGATGAAAATCCAAAAATGTATTGTATCTTTTCTCTTTGCCAACTCGATTTGTGGTTAGTTAATTGAGTTTTGGCTTTATTTGGCCAAGATTGAATGTGACACACACACACACACACATATATATATATATATAGAGCTGACCAAAGTGAAATACGCCCATGCAATTGCTAGCCAAGGATTTACCTAATACAGTTCCATTTCAATCCCCAAGATTAAAGACACACATTAATCATCCGGTTAGATTATTTCAACTGCATCGGGTAACTCTCACTTTTTTTTTTCTTCACAAATTGCGAGTATTCAAGTGAGTGTTTTTGAGTGTTTATGTTTGTGTGCCGTGTTGTGTTGTGTTTTTGTCTCTCCCTCGCGTCGTCGTGCGCATATTTAATAATCTCTATTTTTATACAATAAAAGTCATGGGCATTTTTGTCTAATGCCGTGACATCAGCGTCATGCCCAAACTAGGGCAATCTTTTGTGATCGTTCTTCCAGCTGTTGTTGCTGCTGTTGTCGGCGTTATCGTGTTGTTGCTGTGCTCAGCGAACCAAATGTAGCAGTATTAAAAATCATAGCAACTATTTGTTATTATTAGGTCTTATGCTAGGGGCACATCTGACGTTTTGTTTCCAAATAGTTTTCAATTCAAAGCCATTACTATCGATAGTTTACAGCTCTTCATCGATAGTTTCACTAATTACTTTTGATAGTTTGCAACTGTATGTAAATCGTTACAATAGTTTCAAGAGTCTTCACTATATTTGCAATGGTAAACTAAGGATTCGATAGTTAATACCACTTCATCGCTAGTTTTATAAATTACTAGTTTGAAGAATTTTGTTTCAAGAGCTTCCATAAATAGTACTTTAAATAGTAACTTATTCTATTCGGAATTATAATTATTATTATTGATAGTTGCAATCGTTTTAAGAGTCTTCACTACATTTGCAATGGTTAGCTAAAGATTCGATAGTTAATAGCACTTCATCGCTAGATTTATGAATTACTATCGATAGTTTATCTTTTATATAGTAGTTTATTCTATTTGAAATTAGAAGTCTTGCAATTAATATTATTGATAGCTGCAATAGTTTCAAGAGTCTTCATTATATTCGCAATGCAAAGCAAAATATTTGGTAGTTAATAGCACTTCATCGCTAGTTTTACGAATTACTATCGATAGTTTGAAGAATTTCGTCAATAGTTTCAAGAGCTTCAAACATCTTTAAAATAGTAGTTTATTCTATTTGGAATTAGGAGTCTTTATTTTCGATAGTCTGCAGTACTTACTATCGATAGTTTCAGACAACTTTTCGTGTATTAAGCGCTTGTGCACTTTATTTGGATTTAAGCTTTTACTTTTGATAGTTTGCAGCACTTCCTATTGTTAGTTTCAATAGTTACGAACAAAAAAGAACCTTTTAAACAGTAGTTCACCATAGTTTATGCTCTTATCAACATTGAGTGCTAGATAGCGCTGTCTCTCAAGCAGACTATTCTCTATTTAATCATCAATTGAAAATATAATCTAACAATTCAACTGAGGGCAAACATTGCTCTATTAATCATAGCTTGGCAATTTCTTTTCGTATTTGCACTTGCGCAAGTCCGAGCGATTTGAACATTCTAAATATATGGATTACAGAATGTTGTAAAGCAATAAAAGCAGAATGTACAGCATCATGTAGTACAAGAATTTGAACGATACCCTTTAATCGTTATATTGTGCATTTAATCGCAGAGAAAGAGGAGAAGATGAAGAAAACGAGAAGGAGAAAAACAATAAATGTGGCAAACTGTTTAATTGGTTTTTCGGTCTTAAAAATAGCATTAAGAACAACAACAACAACAACACAACTCTTCCCAATAGTCGGGGCCACCTGGGAGAAAACATCAAGTACCCGTTGTCCCCCCTTTTTCTCTCCCTCTCTCTCTCTCTCGCTTTCTTTGGGTTGCCAAGAGGAAAAGAGCTGACAAGTTGTGGAACAATAGCGAACACAAAATGCATAGATATTTTGTACGTTTTTGTATTTTGGCCCAAAATGTCTGATAAAAAGAATGCCGCCAAACACACTAAAAAGACGAAAATCAAGCACAGGGAAAAGAAAATGTGTGGCGGAAAAGCGAAAGAAACGAAGCTGCTTGGGCATATCATCGTCATCTATATATCGCTGAACACTTTGTGCACACATTGGAAAAATCTTTTGTAGCGTGTGAGGTGTGCTGAAAGATTGTGATCGACTAGCAGATACTCTGTTAAAAAATAGTTAAGTAGTAATAACTGAGAGTAGCTAATTTAACAGTTTAAAAAGTGATTGCTTGATTGATTTGACAATTGTACAAATTAGAAGCTTAAAGCAGTGCAAATGTAGCATACCCTAAAGTTGTATCTTACAGGGTATGCAAAGAATTTTACGTCTGGTGAAAAACCATTTGGTCAAAAGGCAAACACTGCTGCTCTTCATGATGTTGCTGCTGCTGCTGCTGCCTTCTGGGGCAGACACGGAGACGCGGCTGCTGGTTAAACGACAGCAGCTCGTGCGTTCTTCTTCTCGCTACTGCTGCTCTTGTTCTTGTTGTTGTTGTTGTTGTTGCCACACATTTTGCGCCAAATTTGAGTCAAAACACATGCATGCAATACGCAGCCAGCTCGCTTTGCTAGCCGCATATTTAAATTTAGTTTAGATATTCTCATCTTAGTTCTCATACCCTATAAAAAGCACAAGGGGTATATTGCCAAAGCGCTTTGATAAGAAAATGTAAACGTTTGCGAATATGATTGCTTAAAATATATAAATTTAACAGCTTATAAGTATAATTTAAAACTTGAGCTTATTTTTCAAAAATCATTCTAAAATTGAACATTTCAAATTTCTCTTCAAAATTTGTTTTCTTTCTATGTATTATAGGGTATTTATCGAGTCTATCAATCACTTTTTCCGTTTGTTAGGGAAATTTTTTCTTCGTGAACAAAACAAAATGAAATATCTATAAAAAACAAACGTAAAAATTTGTTTCAATTTTGTTCAGTGTTTTGCTTTATTTTGGATGCCTTTTTATAAGTCTCTCTGCATATAAAGAAATGTTGGGAGGGAGGGGAAATTCATGTTCTTCTTGTCGTTTTTTTTTTGCTTGTTGTTATCGCGTTGTTTGTTTAAAGCATTTATGTATTTGACTTTGCCTTCTTTTGCACTAATTTAACACAAAAGCCAAAAATCCCCAAAAAAAAAGTGTAACAAAATTGTTTGTGTTTAATTATTGTTGTTGCTTTTATAGAACGGATATTTGGCCATTGAATAAGTTGCTGCTACCTGTTGTTGTTGTTGATGAGATTATTTTGTAGTTCTTTTTTTTTTTGTTTTTGTTTTTTTGATACCATTGAAGGAGAAGGCGAAGGCCGCTGCTGCCTAACAACTAAACACCATTCACATTGGCAGCGTTACTTAAATTAAGTGCTAATTGTTAAAGCACTTGAGGAAATGTACTTTGTTTTATTTGCATGTGTGTGTGATTGTTTGTGTGTTGTGTGTGTGTCAATGATTTTCCCTAATGACGTCAATTTCCCTGCGGCTTTTGCTTGAACGTGCCGTTGCTCTTGTTGCTCTTGTTGTTGTTGTTGTTGTTCTTGTGCATTTCCCTCATGTTCATTCAGCACTTTCCAAACTTTTTTAAACAAACTTTTTCGTTGTTTTTTGTTCCCCTGTACATTTTCCACACCTTTCGTTTTTCTTGAGTTTTCTACGATTTCCTTCAGTTTTGTGCAATTTTTCATGTGTTGAAGTGAACACAGTTTTTTTTTTTTTTGTTGTGCTCGCAGTTCAATTTATTTCACTTTCGACATTAGCAATTAATATCTGTGCAAAGTTTTCACAACTTTTGTGCAAAGACAACCATCGATTACAGCTACTACTATCGATAGTTTGCAATACTGTAAAGTTTTCACAACTTTTGTGCAAAGACAGCCCTCGATAAAAGCTATTACTATCGATAGTTTGCGATAGAACTGTGTGATTAGTAATAAAATTAATATCTGCAAAGTTTTCACAATTTTTGTGCTAAGACAGCCATCGATTACAGCTATTACTATCGATAATTTGCGATACTGCAAAGTTTCCACAATTTTTGTGCTAAGACAGCCATCGATTACAGCTATTAATATCGATAGTTTGCGATAGTACAAAGTTTTCACAACTTTTGTGCAAATACAGCCATCGATTACAGCTATTACTATCGATAATTAGCGCTAGAAGTGGTCGATGAGTAATAAAGTAACCGCTAACCGCATTTAAATATAAATTTCTTTCAGATTGTGCTATCTATAATTGATGACACAAATTGCGAAACAAAGAACTTTAGCTGTCATGGAGAAATTCCATAAGATAGCGACAAAAAAGGACGATAAATTGCAAAAACCTCAAGGGCTTTATGGTTTATTATTTATAACTATTGCAAACACATCGCTGTGGATAATAACTATTTGTAGCAGAAAATACAGACTAAAGAAGTGAATCATCATGAAACAATGTTGACTACAGTCGTAAAGTCGTTAAGTAAGTGAGTGATAAGACAACAAAGTCCAAGAAGATTGGATGATAAGCAGATAGCACAGAGATAAAAGCCAATTTCTCATACATTTTCTGAAACATCTTGAACTAAAATACTTCTAACTTCATTTTCGATTATCAGTTTTCTTGCAGTGTAACCAAGAGGGGGCAGAGAAGGAAGCAAGTAGCACACACGTTAATAAGTAACACAACGATGATAAATCCGTGATTCCAATGCGCAGACATCAACAAGTACAAATATAATAATACAATACAATACAAGAGAGGGAGAGAGAGAGAGAGAGAGAGAGAGCGGCGAGGGGAGAATTATGAAAAAAGCGGTGAAAACTTTGCATTTTGTGCAATGGCACGTATTGAGGTACAACTCTGTGGCAAAGGGAGGCTAAATGTGTGTGTAAGTGTGTGTGTCAACGTGTGTGTGTGTGTGTGTGGTGTGGCATAGAAGGCTGGGCTGGCGCTGGGAGGAAGTAAAGAGAAGAGGGAAGCGGTAAAGTTGGCGCACCCACGTCGATGCTGCGAGACTGTGACGTGTGTATTAAGTTGTGTTGTGTTGTGTGTAAGCAACTGCACTTGCGATTATCAGACACACACACATGCATACACACACTCACACACACACATGCCGCACTGTGAATGCAGAGTTCGTGATGAAAACAAGCTGAGATATAGTAAATAAAAACGCGACAAAATACACATGCAGACGCAAACAAGAGAGGCTGGCTGTGTATGCTTTTCCTTATAAATATGTGTACAATATATCTTGAGTATATACCATTTCTATACAGTATATACCATAATACTACTTAACTGTTCTTAACTTTGTATTGTCAGCGTCAGTTCTGAACTCGAGAAAAATATTCTAAGGCGCAGCCGAGGATGTTTTTTTATTTTTTGCATTGAGCGAAGCATTTTTATTATAATTTTCATTTGGTTTGATTGGTTTTTATAAAAAGAATATACTATATTATTTGAAAATATTTTTATACGATTTTTTTGTGGTCGCTGACCTTTTTTAGTGTAAGTTTATTTCTACTACGCTTACTACGCTTACATTTTATAAAATTACTTGTTGAACTTGTAGTTAAAAATAAACACTTTGAACATATTTTGTATGAATGTTTGCTTTCCTGTTTTTCAATCATTTTCAATGTAATTTCATTTTAATTACTATTACTAATATTTTCATTTTAATAAATAATATTTACTTCTCAAGCAATCTTTGTTTACTTTTTATAACCACAAGATCAACAATTATTTACTCATTTTTATAAATGTTTGCTGACCTGTTTATCAACTATTTTCAGTGTAATTTCCTTTAGTATTTTAATATTTTATTGTTAATCCATCAAAATGTAGGTATTTTTTATATTATATTTTATTATTTTTTATTTTTACATTTTCTTTATTATATTTTATTATTTTTTTATTATTTTTTTTATTTTTTAATATTTTTTTATTATTTTTTTTATTTTTTAATATTTTTTTATTTGTTTATTATTTTTTTTATTTTTTTATTTTTTTTTTTTTTTTTTTATTTTTTTATTATTTTTTTTTATTTTATTATATTTTACTATTTTGTTATTTATTTTATTATTTTTTTGTTTTCAATTTTTTTTTTTTAATAAATCTTTCCGCATTTTGATGAGTGTTTTCTGATCTGCTTATCGTACACTTTACGCTGTAATTTCATTTCAATTGCTAATACAACAAAGATTAGAGTTCTTAGTCACTCTATCTGCACTCAAGGCATATTTCTATACTTAGTTCTGAAGAACTCTGAGCAACATATTGTATACAGTTGGTTGTGCATGGCAAACTATAGAATGTCCAGTTGTAGTGACTGTGACCACCATAAGTCTGAAATGGCGAAATGCATTTGCGTATGCCACATTCATGTATTGTATAGTATATATATAAAGCAAGCACCACACTTGTGCTCCGTCAGCCAGACAGTTGCTCAGTGGGCGGTGAAAACATTAGCGCAAACCGGCAATAAAACTAATTATATTTATACCCTAGAGCCACCAAAGTAAATGCCGACCAAAGCCATGCTAAACTTTGCAGAGCAAGCAAAAGAGAGAAAGAAAAAAACTGTATTTTCTTGTTATCGATTTACCGCAGTTTGCATACTATCGAATGTCATGTACAGCGTAACTGCTAGTCGAGCATACCCGCTGCACTTCTAACATAAGTAAATGTTATTTCTTATTATTATTATTGGACGTCATTCAACAAGTGCCAAGGCAGCTCGTTCTGCATTTGCACTGTTGTGCACTCAGCCATTTAATTATAAACACTCTGTTATCGATGTCGCGTGTATCGATAAACTGTATAATAATACATGCAGTGCAAAACTATCGTTTGGCCTTCAACAAAGATTGAAGATCGATATGCAGAGCAATTGAAATGAATACCAAGAAATAGAAGTACAAAATATTGAACTAATCACTTCATTGAGCACTTCATTAATATAATATTAATCTTTATGACGTTATGGATCTATCAACTTTCTTGCTTGCTTGCTGGGCTATCAAATAATCAACTCGTTGCGTCAATGACAATCATTGTGATAGCTTGTGAACGCCGCTCAAAAATAGCCAGAGTATCATTGAACGATTTTCAAGTAGCTGCAAAATAATAAATAACTAAACAGTTCAATGAAATCAGCTGATTCGCTTCAAGTCGAGGGAAAACCCACAGTTGGAAATGGAATGAAATGATATCTGCAAAAGGGAAATTCACTCGAAAAGGTAGCAATAAAAGCTTATGCCTGTAACTTGTTTTCTTTTGAGATTCGAAATCTCAATGAACACAATTCTAAACAATTTCCATTGATATAAGCTAACTGAATCTTCTTCATTCAATTGCTGCAGGAATCCCCCGAAAGATGAAAATTGTATACAAAATGTGTGCGAGAGTTTGGTAACAATCTGTTTATAGATCATTTGTTGCAATATCGTTTTTTTTTTGTTTTCAATTGTACAAAAATGTTGTAATGAATTGTTGTGTGTTGTTTTGTTGTTGTGTTATGCTTGCCCACAATTTTTCAGTTTTTCAGCAGTTTTCAGCTGCTTTTGCATAATCATTAAAGTGAAAGAAGCAAAAAGGCAAATAAAAATTGTAATTTATTTATAAAAATTGGAATATTCGATTTCGATTGCATTTGCGTCAGCGCCCTTTATCGGCATATTTGGAATGCATGTTTTGTTGTTTTTACAAATGATTTTTGTATACGTTTTCCAATACGGTTTTGTTCAGTTCACTTGTTCTCTGTTCTTTCATATATACATATTTCTGTGTGTGTTTCAGTTTCAAGTGCTGAAACATTCATTCATTGGCACGAACTGCACGCATCTGTTGTTCAAACACACACACTCACACACACACACACAAATATTTGATATTATTACTTATTATTTTAATGAAAATAAAAATTATTTCATTTCGCTCCAGGCAATTTGCTTGGGCGTAATTCACAAATTCGGCAAATACCACGACGAATGTGCAACATTAATGCCAAAATAACAATACGCAATAACAATAGAGTACGACAACAACAATAACAACAACAATATAGCTGGCAACAATAATTCTACAAAGACAACAAAACGTTGTTGTTTGTTGTTGCTTACAACTTACAACTTACAACATGGCAAAGTTTCTGTTGTTGTCAGCACAAATTCCCAGAGATCTGTCTCAGCTCCAATGTTGTGTCTAACTATCTTCCTCACTCTTCTTTTCTCTATCTCTCTGTCACTCTCTTTCTTTCTCTCTGTCGCACTCCTGCTGTTGCTTATGCGGAAATGTTGTTCGCTGTTTACAAGAAAATTGTTTTAACATTTTTTGTATGTTTTTTTGTTGTGCATCTTTCTTTATAGATTTACTCTATAAATCACGATAGCGGGCATGACGAACTTTGACAGTCATATGTATAGGGTTGTCATCTATGTTGTTAAAACTACGTTATACTGTGCTTTTCTATATTATAGTTTTTTACTCAAAAATGAAAATTAATTCAAAATAAAACAACTATTAAGCTGATAAACATAGCTGCTTACTTATTTGAACTTTAAATATAATCTTTAACCTACTCTAGCAGCCATTTTTAAATAGAGTTACCAAGTATGCTGTTAAAAACTACGTTATACTGTGTTTTTTCTACATTATTGTTTTTATTTTTGCAAAAAAAATAAGAATTTATTAGAAAAAAAACACTTATATAAACAAATCTGCTTACTTATTTGAGCTTCAAATATAATTTTTGATATATCAAGCTCTGAATAAAATGTCTTAAGTCTTTTTTAAGTTAAGCAAGTTCAAATATATGAATTGTAAAGAAATATAGAACACTATATATAGAATTTAACGTCTAACCACTAAAATTAATTAAATTGAATTTGAAAGAAATGTAAAGAATTGTAAAGAAAAAAAAGAAATAACAGAAATTTTTCTAACCTGATTTTGAGAAAAAAAAACAAGTTGACAACCCTATTTACAAACCACTAAAATTAATTAAATTGAATTTGAAAGAAATGTAAAGAATTGTAAAGAAAAAAAAGAAATAACAGAAATTTTTCTAACCTAATCTTGAGAAAAAAAAAACAAGTTGACAACCCTATTTACAAACCATACCTGACAAAATTCATTAAATTCTTTTCGTTTTAAGCCTAGGATATCTGCTAGTGAATAATCAATTATTGATAATAAAGCAGCTGTTTCATAGTGATATCGCCAGCTGTTATGACACTTGTCCAGGGTATTATCAAGTCGGTTAAATAGTAGCATTGCAATAACAGTTGCTGTTGTTTTTGTTTTTGTCGTTCTTGTTATTGTTATTGTTGTTGAGTGTGTCTGCTGTAGCTGTTAACCCTTTGCCTCGCTTCTTTTCCAGCTAAAACTAAAGTGACTGACAAACCAACTGACAGTTGTAACAGACACAATCCGTTTTGTTTGTCATAATTAGCTGTCTGTCTGTCTGTCTCTCTCTCTCTCTTTGTCTATTACAATCATTTTGTGTGGTCGGTGGCCAAATGTCATCGTATCATTCGCATAGCAGAGGCAAAACTGTTGAATTAAATTGTTATTTTCCAAATTGAAGAAAACAAACTGAGTTACTTAGTTAGTTAGTCGGTTGTTGTTTGGCTTATTCGGCGAGTTGATTGGACTTTGCAACATGCTCGCTCTAATTGCTGTTGCGGCTCGAGGTCATTGAAATTGCGGCTAAATGCCCAAGTGTGTAAACTAAACCAAAACGAAAACGAAAAGAATAATAACAAATAAGTCGATACGACAATCCACAAAAACACAAGCACACACTAAACCAAATGAGTATATCACGATAGATTTTCATTCAAGATACCTTGTTGTAATGGAAGAATGCGAATCTTTTATACTAATAATAATCGTTCGAACAACATTATTATTTCTATTATTTCTAGCAAAGATCGCAAGAATTATTAAATCCAATAATAATAATATTTCCTATAACAATAAGAATCTTTATACCAATTGTAAGTGGTAACAACATGAAAATTTAATTTAATTGCAGAACAAAATCGTTCTCATAAAAATACTAAAAAATTTAAGTATTTTTAGTGAATAACTTGTGAAGGAATTATTCAATGTAATAACAAAAATCTTTTTACTAAAAATAATCTATCCAGCTAATCATTTCCTTGGAACTAAAATAGAAAATTTAAATAATAATGCTCAACTTCCTTTTTCTTTTTTATTACTTCAACTTTTTGATTAGCTCTCTCTTAAAAATTGACATGGAAAATTCCAACAATATTAGTTGAATTTTTTGATCGCTTATCTCGAATAAATTGAAAAAGATTCATTAAATGAAATAATAAATATCATTATCATATTAATTACCTATCCACAAATATATGTTTTAAGTGTATTACAAAATTCTTGGAATACTAAAAAACTCTTAAAATATTTATTTTTTTGCTGTTTAAACTTTTCGTTCAACTCTCGCTTTGAGTGAACTTCTTGAGCCAACCTCGCCAATGTGGTCTGCCGATCTCAACAACTGACCCAACATAATGAGACGTGTGGGCGTGGCAAAAGGGAGGAAGAGAGGGAGGAGGGAGAGTTGAAGAGGTGAAGTAGCGTGGGGAGCTAATGCTCAACTGTTGTCCACGCCCCGAATGTCGTTTGGGTCACCGATAATAAACAAATATTTTATGCGTTTTAATTGCAACAAATCGGCTTAAGGCGTCGCTCGCATACCACGCGGCTTGTGGCATGCGGCATGTGGCATGGGGCATGGGGCACGGCTAACACATCAAGGACAAGGCGCAAAGCCGCAAACCACAGCCAAAGGCCAAAGCCAAAGGGTTTTCGGTGTTATTGACATCGCTTAAAGGTTTTATCATTCGAATTGTCTGTTTTCTCTCTCTCACTATACTTCTCTCTCTCTTTCTCTCTCTTTCTGTCATTCTCTATCTTGCTCATTCTTTCTTGCTGTTGCTGTGTCTGTTCATTGTTCGGTTGTGGAGGAGTCATATGGTTTTCTTGTTATTTGGCTTTTAATATTTATGAGCCAAAGGCTGTTTTGGGTCTCCACACACAGTTGATGATCATCAGCTCGCATATTGGTGACTAACGCAGCAGCCAGCCACAAAAAAACTATAAAAGAAAACAACAACAACAACAGCATCATCGTCATCGTCATGATCTCGATCATGATCAGCAGCAGCAGCTTCTTCATTATCGCGATCATTATCAAGCATTATGATCGTCAGCGGCGTTCATCACGTAGCAGGTGAAGCTAAACTATGCCCCGACTAGGCTCATCTCTCTTTCCCCCTCTCTCTCTCTCTCTTTCTTCATCTTCCCCTCTATTTCCCTCTCTTTCGCACCAGCTGTTTCCAAAACATTTGTCACTTTCACATTAAGCCAAGTTGTTGCTATTGTCGCCTCCTCTCGATTTTTATGATTAGCTCTTTTCTTTATAGAGTCTTTGGCTTTGTTTTTATGTCGGCAAAGAAAGCAGCAAACGTGGCTAACAACAGACTTATCAACTTTTATTGATAACAATCTTAAAGTGCATTATAAATTCTTTGATTATTAATTGGCAAAATAAGTAAACATTTGAGAAAAGTGAACTAACTAAAACTCGAATATTTAACTAATTTGTTTCCTACACTTTTTCTTTATTTACATTTCTACTAAATTTGTATACAGCGTATCCCCAAGTCAATCACACTCACAATCTTCTCTTCTTCTTCTCTCTCTCTTTTGTATTTTGCGCTGCGCTGTAAAATTGATTTTTTGAATAATATGGCTTTCGATGATGATGATGACGATGATGATGCGTAGCGACTGTCGCATCGAATGAAAGAAAAATCAATTTTCCATGTTGCATTTTCTTTGCACATTTTCGCAGCCAGTTTGACGAAAACAAAAAAAAAAATATACATACAAGTCATTTGATTTGACTGTCTAAGAATGAGTTTCGTCTGCGTTTTCTTTTGCCATAGAAAGTTAACGCTAAAATGCGCCAAACAAAAATCACGATCATATCATAGTTATTATTTAATTCCCTCAACATTTTTCAACATTTTACGAGACGTCGCAGTCGCAGTCGCAGTCGAGAGTCGGGAAAGTCGTCGGGTCATTCACATTAAAACAAAACAAAACACAACAAAACATAACAAAATAAATAATTGTCAGCAATTTTCGCTTGGGTTGACACTGCGACAGCCATCGATCACATAACCCAGACCACAAATTATATATGCATATTTGTTTATGTATACATATATATGTATATATACAAATTGCAAATTGTAAGCGACATTAAAACATTTATGTAATTGCCCAAGCTTTAACACACGTGTGATTAACACACAAGATTAGCCAAAGGGAAAGAGAGTGAAACTTGAATTTATAATTTTTGCATTTTAATTTCATTAATAATGCAATGTTTTATGGCTTCTTTGTGATCATAAATACTATTCATAATTTTGCTTTTTAAATGGTATTATTGTATTATATTTTATAATATTTCTTTGTATTTTAATTTTGTTATTCATATTTTTTCTTAATTACAAATATTTTTATTACGTTTTAATGAAAGAACTAACTTGTACTTAGTTCTTCAAGTATTCAGTATTTAAATAGTCGGTATTTTGTATTTTATTTAGTATTTAAATTGTAAGTATTTTATATTTTTGTATTCTGATTAATTAGTAATGTAATGCTTTAATGCTTGTTTGTGATGATAAATACTTTTTAAATTAAAATATTTTCACTAATGTTTAGTAATAAAATTAAATACGTTAGTATTCTTCAAAGTTAGTATTTTGTATTTTATTTAATACAATATTTTTGTATTTTAATGTAACTAATAAATGCATACTTCAAGTTTTTATTTTTATCAGAAATACTTGAACTTTAACTTTAACTTTTATTAAAGAATTAAGCACGAGAGCCATCTTTAAATAGTTAGTATTTTGTTTTTTATTTTATATTCTATTTTTGTATTTTAATTTAATGAAGAGACTATGTACTTGATCTTGTACTTCGTTCTTTAAATATTATACTAGTTAGTATTTTATATATTTTACTTCATATTAATATCTTAAGTAAACAAGATGTTATATTTAATAGCAGGTTTCACTGGAAATCTGCTATTCTTGTTATGTAAATATTAGTCATAAAATTTTCTTATTGTCTTAAGACAGATTGTAAATAAAAAAATTAAACGAAAAAAAAAAAAAAAAAAAAAAAATATTAATATCATATTTATTTAATTAATACTGTAATACTTTACTGCATTTTTTGTGATCATAAACACTTTTAAGAAATTCTTATATTTAATTAAATTATTTTTGCTACTGTTTAATGAAAGAACTAAGTACAAGAGCAATCTTGAAATCTCATCGTTAGTTTAACACTTCGTAGGGGAGAAGTTCAAAAGTGAACAACAAAAAAAATACATTTATCGCTTCGCAGAAACAACAAATTCTTTGGAGCTTCGTTCACTGCTGGTCAAACTTTAGTTCACTTTCAATGGAATTCATTTTAGCCAATTTTAGTGGTGTCTAGGCACTTGGGTGATTGTATTTATCTTATCTGCAAATGAGTATAGTGTATAATTTTGTTTTTTTCCCCCTTTTTGTTTTTTTGCCTATTCCTATTATGTACAATAATTATTTGGCTTTTCTTGACATTCTTGGCCATTTAGTATATGTACTTAGTTTTATATTTGTTATAAACAAAAGAACAACAAACTGCGACAATTTTCGTTAGCCAAAAAGCTCTTTTGCGTCTACCTGTCATTGGAGTAAAGTTTGTTTTCGCTGTTTTCTTTCTGTTTCGGTTATGACAGAATCATAAATAATGCTGCCGTAAGGCGAATGAAACTTTAAGCTCAAGTGTTATACCCGAGTCTGCAAGTGCGAAATTCGATAAGTGTAAAAATTAAATATGTACACTCACACACTCACACACACACACACTTTCGCATTTATATACTTTTCGAGCATGTAGATCAAATCGTTTGGGTAAATATTTAACTTGGCTTTACGGCTGTTGGCGCAGAATTTCAACGGCTTTGCGTTGCTTTCGTGCTTTCTGAAGCCGCTCTTCAGCGCCTTGCAACCGATCGATAAGCCGCAATATCGATAAGTGTGTGGCGACTATATTGAGCCTTGCAAGTTTTATTCAAACCATTAAATAAGCAGAAATATCGATAAGTTTAAATCGACTTTTGAGTTTTATTCAAACCAATCGATAAATCGAAATATCGATAAGTGTGAAGCGACTTTATTGCAGCTTTCAATTGATATTCAAACTAATCGATAAGCTAAAATATCAACAAGTGCGAAGCGACTTTTGAGTTGTATTCCAACCAATCGATAAATCGTAATATCGATAAGTGAGAAGCTTTATTGCAACCTTCGACTTATATTCAAACCAATCGATAAGCAGAAATATCGATAAGTCTGTGACTTTCAAGTTTTATTTAAACCAATCGATAAGTCGCAAGATCGATAAGAGTGAAGCAACTATATTGCAAATTTTTATTTTATTCAAACCGATCGATAAACCGCAATATCGATAAGTGTGAAGCGAATTTATTGTGGCTTTCAAGTTCAAACCAATCGATAAACCACATTTTCTTGTAATTTCTTCTTCTTGTAAATTTATCGATAAAAAATCGATCAGCAACTTTTGCGCTGGCCAACAATTTATCACTTGTCTTTTAAATAAAACTTGCTCATCATTAAACCACAATCACTCTCAATCCCACTTATCGATAACAGTTGATAGCCATTAAGCAACTTTCTATTGACACTCTTCTGGCAAAAAAAAATACAGCGAAAATAAAGCAAGATCGAAAATGTTTCAATGAGCAAAACTAAATACAAATAAATGAATAAATACAACGGGTACTCGAACTCGAACTCGAACTCACAAGTCGAACTCGCACCTTGAAAATTAACCAATTGAAAAGGCCAGACGGCAGAGCAAACGAAGCAAACAATCGCTCGCTTTGCGTGTCTGTCGCACACTTTAAATAGCTCTGCTCCCAACAACAACAAAAACAACAACATCAACGACAACAATGTCACAAATAATTATTATAATAAAACAACAACAAAAGGCATGATAAATTCAAGCTTTTTTCTCAACAACAACAATACAAAAAAGCTGGGCAAAAAGAAAGAATCTAGATGTCAGGTGTGGGTAGAAACTTCATAAATAAATACAAAAATCTGGCATAAATTACTAAATAAGTACAACAGGAAAATAAAACCAAAATAAAAATTAAAATTAAAAAAGAAAAAGAAAATAAATAAAAGTAATGACAGCTAAGAAAGTGCTGACAGCAAACCGAAGAACTGTTGCTCTATAAAAATTGAGTTTAAAGTATTTTGATAAAAGTTATTTTATTTTTTTTGTATGTATATAAGAATAGTTAACATCATTTTGTAGACAACTTTTTTTTTTAAGTTTCACTCAAAACATAATTTTCAATTTAAAAAAAAATAAGACTAAAGATGTCTAAAATAATGACTGATATTTAAACGCAAAAAAATAGAACTATTTGTAGTTCGATCAACAAAGTAAGATATCTCAAACTTTTTTAAAAGTTTCTCTCAAAATATGATTTCAAATTTGTAGAAAAAACTTGTCAAGTGAATAACATAAATGAAATAAGATTAAAGATGACTAAAACAATGACAGATATTCAAAAAATTCTTACAGCGCAAAAAATGCAAAAAAAAGAATAAGTAATACAAAAAAATCAACTATTTGTAGTTCGATCAACAAAGTAAGATATCTAGAACTGAAAGCAAAGAATTTGTTTATGCATTCAGTTGGGTTTTTTTTATAAATGCTGATCAGGCATTTATATGGTATACTGGGCATTCATCTGACATCGTTGTCGTCGTCATCATCATCGTAGCACTGTTCTGGTTATTGTTTCGAAGAAATCACCAAACCAAACCAAACCACACTTGACAAATCAGTTTTCAGATCTCACAATACAGAAATACCAAAAGCGAATTGCAGCGAAAGAAACCAACGAAAGAGATAGAGAAGAGTGAAATTCGGACAGGGGGGGGAAAGAATCTCGTATTAGTTAATCGCCTAATGCGCTGATTAGCTACGTAAACGATATGTATAAGTATTTATTTATGGTATCCATGGGGGCACATTAAACTACTAGAGAACGAAAGAAAGAGAGAGAGAGTGAGAGCGAGAGAGTGCGGTCGGGTGCGTCATTGATAGATATGTGAAATGTATGTTGATGTTGGGGCTGGGCCCCAAAAGGCGTACGTCTGCTCTGCTATAGCTGATGGCCCGCTCTTGGCCCGCTGTTGCTTTTGGCTGCTACTGGCTGCTCTTGCTGCTCTTGGTGATGGTGATGGTGGTGGTGGGGCAGGTGGGGCCTGTCAATCAACAGGCACCGCCACTTCTCCAATGGCTTATCTAAAGTAACTAACGCGCCGCTAATCGATCATTCTGTATCTTTTGCCCTGTCTTTTCTTTTCACTCAACAAAAGGCTTATTTACAGGGTATTATAGGCAAGTGTAAAATGCAAAACTGTGACCACAAATAATATAAAACATTGAAAGTCTCTTCTTATCTAAATGTCAATTTCATAGTTTTCCAAATCAAACATAAACAAAGGTAATGAGTATCTAACAGTCGGTTCGACTCTCCACGCAACCTTTCTTGCCTGTCTTCTATGCGAAAGAGCGCGAGGTGAGAGATGAGGTATGTGGCTGATAAGCCGCAGTTTCAGCTACAGAGAAGAAGAAACACACAAAACTGGTTTCCTCTTGACCATGCGGCAAAAGCGAATGACAGCGACAACAACAAGAAGAAGAGGAAGAAGAAGGTGGAAGAGGCGGCGGCGGCGGCAAACGATTTATGAAGCAGCCGCAAGACGAAAGCCAAAAAACCAAAGCAAAACAAAGAGAAATAAAATAAAACAAAATCAAATCAAAATGATTCATACCAAATTCAAACGTAAAGACGATGCGTTGTTTAGTTTTTTCAGCTCGACAAGAACAACGCCGGATACACGCACACACACACACACACACACACACACACACACACACACACACACACACACACACACACACACACACACACACACACACACACACACACACACACACACACACACACACACACACACACACTCGCACACACACAGACACATGGAAAGGGAGCAAAGAATTGTTGCTGGCCGAAAGATTGATCGCATTTCAAACAACCAAAGGCGATCAAATTTTATGCACAACCTCGCTGAAAAGCCGTTAACATTTTGCATACAGCACACACACAAACACACACACATACACACACACAAGCAAATATGTGTATGCTGTTTACATTCAGATTGAATTGCTACAGCGTCAGCGTAAAAAATGTTTTTTTTTTTGGGTTTTTGATTTCGCTCCTTAAGTTTTTAGATACCCTGTAAATAAGTTGTTGAGGGATGCTGAAGAACAGCAAACTAAATCTATAAAGAATCGATTTTTTTTTTTTTGGGGGGGGGGGGGTTATTTATCTCCTTCAGATTTTAGATACTCTGTATCTAAAACGAGGAATGCGAAAAGACAACAAATTAAATTTATATAAAGTAGATTTTATTTTTCATTTTGGTTTTACTTTTTACCCTGAAAATGAGTAGATAACAAAACGAAGAAAGCAAGCAAGTTTTTGGTATAGTTTCTTAAGTCAGTAGATATCCTGTAAATAAGTAATTTACAGGCAAAACGAAGAATGTTGAATGTCAGTAACCAAAATCAATATAGTGTATTTTTTATGCTCTTCAAGTCATTAGATTAGTTAAATAATGATTTCCTTTAAGTATCTCTAAATGTTGAGATATTCTATATTAGAAAAAACTGGCAAATACTAAAAGGTATCAACTCAAATCTATACAGCATAGATGATATCTAACAATATTTCGTTTCACTAATAAAAACACTCTAAATACACTTTTTCTATGGTATCTTGGAGTCGTGCGCTTTGCTTTCTCTGCATGTCTCTGCTCTGTTTTGGTATGCCAGACACATTGACATTTATTCGATATACATATATTTGATGTTTTTTTTTATTTTTTTGCTTTGTATCGATTGATATTGCTCCTTGGATATTGGATACTTAAAAACGAGTTAAAATAATGGCAAACATGCGCCTCGCAAAAAAAAAACTAAATAAAATAAAATAAAGATAAATCTTATCTGCAGCTGAGAGAGATGCATGAGATAAAAGAGAAAAAATGCGGTATCTATAGATGATAGCTATAGGAATTTGTGTAAGCTAGACAAACAATAATTCATGGATTCGTAGATAGCTGAGGAATGCCAAAGCGACGCTCAAGATAGATTAGATATTTGTTATGTGCCCAGATGAGATACTATACACATACTTCAGAGATCGTTAAAGATATACATACACATAAAAAAAAAAAAAAACAAATATATGAATGGAATGAAACTGAAATTTTGTTCAGACGATTCTTATGCAAATCGGGGAGGAAAAAAAAGCAACTAGAACACTTTCGAGAACTGGATTTTTAAGACTACGACTAAAGATTTAATGGCCACGCCTAATCAGACTTTAATATAATATAGATGATTGTTTGTGTTTCTCACTCTCTCGCTCAAGTCTTTTTGTCTGTCCCACTCTGAAGGTCGTTTAGGCTAGCATTTTTTTTTTTTTTTTGGGCATTTGCATTTGAAACTGGCCTCGCGCACTTTGATAACTCGGGAGTTGTTGTTGTTGGTGTTGCTTTAGTTCTCTATCAAAAATTTGTTGTCACATTGACCTATATAAAGAGGGAGACAGCGAGACGATAGAGAGCTCCTCAGAACAAGTATTTGTATTCGAATTCGTATTTTGTACTCAATTTCGTATTTATGTTCGTATTCGTAGTCGTATTTATATTGATTCGAGTGTACATGAATGCTTCGCAAAGTGTTGACAGAACAAACAACAAGTACAATTCTTTGATTGTACCCTCTATCTATGTGCTATAAACTATACATATAAAGATACCCTATAAGCTTAGTAAGACATTCACGATAGATGATCGAAATTCGACTCAAAAACGTACAACTATTCATATTTACAGGGTATATTTAGTAGTAGTAATAACTACCAAATGACTACCAATAATAATACTAATCAAAAACTCAACTTTCAAATCGATCTAGTTTGATAAACATAAAACTTAACCATCAAATAGTTGTCTTCACTTTTTGCAGGGTATCTTTAGGTCGTTTTGATAGCTCAATCGAACAGTTGGTGTCTAGTTGTCCGTCTATTTGCCAGTGACAAACATGGAAAAGGTGACAAACCTTATGCAGCTAATGAATCTGACAAAGCCCAAAAGCTACGAAACGAGTACCGCTGTGAATAAACTGAATAAGCACAACGAATGCATGTGTGAATGTCAGTGTGTTCGACTGTGAGTGTGAATATTGAATGTTGAGTGTTGAATGCTGAGTGTGTGAGCATTACAAACTTGGACTTGGACTATGATTTTGACAATGATGGCGCTACACGTTTTTCATTTTTATATTTCTTTGGTTTTTTTGGTTTTTTGACTTGGTTTGGTGACTGCGCTCAATGGCATTCACAAATGTGGGATGCGAACAGTTTTTTTTTTTTGTTTTCCCTCGCCGGTTTCTTTCTCTGCTCTCCGCCCCTGCAACGCCCCTTTTGACACTTCCCACCGATCAGCAGAGTGTTGACTTTGAAAGCGCGCCTTGGGCGAAAAAAAACCATTTGATTTGTTTACAGCTTTTGTTGCACTCAATTTGCGGCTGTCAATGCTTGCCATCAATCAATGCATCAGTCAGTCAGACAGATCGACAATTAGACGGTCAGTCAGTCAAGCTGGCATTCAGTCAATCAGAGTGTAAGTCAGTCTATGCGTTAGTCAGTCAAGCAGTCAGTCAGTGCTTGTCATCAATCAATCATCAATCATCACTGAGTTAGTCAGTCAAGCAGTCATAACGTCAGTCACTCAGTGAGTCAGTCTTTCACTTGGTCACACACAACCATTGACCTTTTCTGTGCTTGCCCTCAATCAATACATCAGTCAGTCAGTCAGACAGATCGACAATTAGACGGTCAGTCAGTCAAGCTGGCAGTCTTTTAGTCAGTCAGTCAAGCTGGCAGTCTTTCAGTCAGAGTGTAAGTCAGTCTTTGCGTTAGTCAGTCAAGCAGAAAGTCGGTCTGCTCTTGTCATCAATCAATCGTCAATCATCACAGTGTTAGTCAGTCAGACCATCATAAAGTTAGTCACTCTGAGAGTCAGACACTCTGAGAGTCAGTCACTCGATCTGTTAGTCAACCTTTCAGTTAGTCAATCAAGTAAGCATTAACCTTGTCCGTGCTTGTCATCAATCAATACATCAGTGAGTCAGTCAGTCAGTCATTCAGTCAGTCAGTTGCTGTACTTGCTAATATATTAAAATTACAAGTTTCGACGCTTGTTTCTAGCAACTATTTATGGCCTGCTCACAATGAGACTGCTTGCCTTATTGAAATTGAAATGGAAGTTGAAATCCAAATCGGTAACTGAATCTCGATCTGCATCCAAATCGGTTGACAAAACACGCACACAACGTCCCAAGTTTAATACATATGCTTACATAATTAATCGCGTCAAGGTTAAGTTAACTAAATGGTCAAGTGCTTATCTATCGAGTCGAACACGTTCGCTCCCCGTCTCAATTCCATACGATTCTGATAGGCGATAAGATTGCCGCCCTGACTATCGATATACACACACACGCATACGTACATAACGAAATACGTATGTACGTGAATCGCGCGATCACATTTAGTTAGTTCGCCTGTCATTGATCAACTTGAACTTGACTTGGGTGTGGTCAGTGGGCCATAAATTAATGAAACGCCGCCATAGCTGGCGATCGTTGCGAAACGTTTTCCAAACTATCTTGTTCGTCGCATTCAATTTGCCTTCGTATCGATTAAATATCGAATAACGATTTAATTTATTTCAATCTGCAGACACATAAATATATTCCAAAATGTTTACAATTTGCAAAATATATTCGGTTGTTTAAAACCAATTCAAATATATTTATATTTAAAAAATCCGATATAATATCGATATTTATCGATAAAGCTAAATCAATTATAACTAAATACAATAAAAAATAATTAGCTTTTGTTATAAAACAAATCTTGTTTAAAATTTACAACATCTCTTATCGACAACTATCGATTAAGTCAAATCAATTGTAAATACAACAATTTCAAATCTCATATTATGAAATTTCATTGATGATTACGATGTAGTCGTAACTATCTCTACAAATGTGAAACAGGCAGCTGGCTGATGCTGATCAAACACTGGCTGCATGATTAGGCAAGTCTCAGTGCAATTTGCACTACTTTACAGGGTATAATCAGCATTGCAACTGCACACTGTAGGCTGTCACAATGGCGACTTATTAAAGGCATTTGCATTGAGCAAAAAAAAAATAAGGCTTGTAATGAATCTAACAGTGAATGCAACGCAGACAATTTGAATGTGTGTGTTTGTGTGTGTGTGTGTGTGTGAGCAGCTGCATGCACCTGTTGCCGTTGCTTGTCGAACACAGCAACAATAACAATAGCTACTTGACTAATGATTGCTAAAACGATATAAACAGGCACAAACACTGACACACACACACACTCACATAACTGCATCTGTGCAATGGCTGCGCTGCTGTACTTGGCGACAATAAGAAAAGAACAAGAGCCAAAAACAAGAACAATGCTGCCTGCCTGCTTTTGCTTACATTTAATTCTATGCCCGTTGCGCTTGCTCATTCTCTTTGCCTTTGCTCTCTGTGCTCTCTCTTTACGCGCTCACTCTCTCTCTCTCCCTCTCTGTGTGTGTGCGCTTTGCTCTGCTGCTTAGAAATTGTATTTGTTGGGTTTACCAGTTGACCTTGACAGGCAGCGTGACACGCACACTCAAACAAACACACAAAGAGTGTTGAGTATACTGTTGTTCACACGCATGCGTGCGCGCCCCCTTTTTGACGAATGTTAGACAAGGCGCGCGCATACAATGTGAACTATAAGGGTGGCATTGTGAATGGGAGGGACAGAGTAAGAGTAAGATGCGTGTACTCACCTTTAGCGGCACTCATTAGATCTTTCACCTCTTTGATAATGCGCTTGATCTGATGACTAGTGTGATCCAATTCCTTTTCGTGACGATTCAAATTATCACGAAACTCGGGACTATCGACAATGCATTCCTCAAATTCCAATGGCTCCAGGCCGCGGCGAATATCTTTGCCGCCGCCCATTTTCGCTTTCCTCCCGTTTTTTGCTGCTGTTGTTGTTGTTGTTGCTGCTGCTGCGGTATTTGTTGTTGGTATTGTTTTAGTTGTTGCTGCGCTGCTGAAATTTGTTTTATGCTTAATTTTATGATTATTATTATTGTTGATATTATTATTATTGTTGTTGTTGTTGTTTTGGTTGTTGTTATTATTGCTGCTGTTGCGTCGAAAGCGACGACGCACAAAGTAAATGTGTTTGTTTTTCAATTTGCTTTTTGCAGCTGCAGCTGTTGTTGCGATTCCTGTTGCTGTTGTAGTTGTTGCCGTTGTGTTGTTGTAGTTGTTGTTAGTAGCTGTTGTTGCTGTTGTTGTTGCTGCTGCTGCTGCTGTTGCGTTATAATTGCATTTCTTTTTATTAGTATTCGCTGATTGCGGCTCATTAGTTGTTGTATTGTAATTAATATTATTAATATTGTTATTATTATTGTAATTATTATTAATTTTGTGTTGCGTCTGCTTCATATTTTTTTAAAGCAAAACCAAAAATTGATCAGAAAAGCAAATAACAAATAAATGATGCGTATTTTAAAAAGATTTCTTCTTTTTTCTTTGCGCATTTATTCATTTATATTTCGCACAATTTATTTATTTTTTTATAAAACACTTGCACTTTTTATTTTATTCTACTTTATTTCATTAATTATTTATTTATTTGTTGTCGGTTGTCAAACGAAAACGAAATGCAACAAAAAAAAATTTGATGCGGCACTGCAAAAACAAACAAAATAGTGGGAAAAGAGGAAAAAACATTTTAATTAACTTGCACAACTAAAAAAATTAAGCAAATAAATATATATACAATATGTATTAAAGCTGATGAACAACAATTATAAATGAACCAGCAAAAAAAAAAATGTAAATAAATAAAACACACACGAACACATTTGAATTGTATGCAAATCGCATGAGAGGCAAACATTAAACAATAACAATAACACTTAACATTAATAAACGACTGCAGTTTGGAAAAGGCAAAGCGCACAAATACATATAAAAACACATAACAAAAATAATTACTTGTGTTGTACTAACTTTGTTTTTCAATTGCATATTTTCAATCTTTTTGCAGAGCAGCCAAAAGCAAAAGCAGCAAAGAAAAAAAACAACAACAATAACAACGAGAGCAAACGCAAGAGCAAGAGCAGTTGTGCTCTCCCTTGCTCTCTTTCACTTGCTGTCTCGCTCGCACACGCACTGCTGGAAGCTGCAGCAGACGACGAAAATGTTAAAGAAGAAGCGCTAACATTAACATAGCGTTTTTTGTGTGCATTGCGTTGCGATTAAGAATTTTTGCAATTATTAAACGGCGAAATTCCACTGCCCTGCTTTCATTGTTATTGTTGTTGTTGCTGCTGCTTTATTTTGCTGCTTTTGCGGCTACTTTGCAATTTTTTGCTGACTTTGGTTTCCGTTTGCGCTGCTGCAACTAATTTCATTTGCTAAAAATCAAATTTCGCTCACACACACGCACACAACCAAACAACAAACACTCTCAACACTCACACAAACACACTGTGCAGTCGCTTTTAGCAGAAACTTGTTGAATATGTACGTAAAAAAAAACTGGTTGCGCGACATCAACTACAAAGGCTCGTTCAGTTCGGCACACACACTCTCCCATACACACAGTCACATATACACACACTCATTCACACACTCTTAGATTGCACTGCATATTTGCGTTGTTTATATTTCTATTTTATTATGATTTCAACTCTTTACTTTTTTTTTTGCAAATTTAAAACACACACAAACGTTCGCACGTACACACGCACACACTCTCACACTCACGCATAGCAATCTCTCTCATGTCGCATCATGAACTTTAAATTTTTTTGTATTTCATTTTTTGTTCACACACATGTGTGTTAAAATTTAAAAAAAAAAAAAGAGAGAAAAATGTAAAGATGGTTGAAACAATAAAATTACACACTTCATTGCATAATTTCAGCTGCTGCGGCGGCTATTGTGGCGGCTGCTGCTGCTGCTGCCATTTTGATACGCGCGATCAACTAAAATACGCGTATATTTTTCAAACGCAATACCGCGGCACCAAAAACACACACGAAAAAAAAACAACAAAATGCAATTCTCTCGTCGGCCGTCGGTCGTTCGCTCGCTCGCTCGCGTACGTCGAAGTCCGTTCACGGCAAAAATCCAACAAGACAAAACCGACAGCAACACACAAAACCCACAACAAAAATAACAACAGTCGAGACTCTCCGCAGAAGGTATCATCACCTATGTAAAAGCCAGTGTGCTCTGAGTGTGCCATCAAAAGCACTTTCATGACGTCACATATGCACAATTTCAATTTGAAGCCCGCGCTCTACTCAATCACGAAAATATTGTATTTTATTTGTGCGAGAATCCAGCTGCGATTAAAGGGTTGTCCCTTAGCCCTTATAACTTATCCTTTAACATTTTTATATAAGTAACATTGCAATTACAAACCTTAATTAAGTTATATGGCTTAGTATAAACGCCATTTGTGACGTCAAATTGTCGCTGTTGCTCTCCTGTTAAATTGCTGCTATGTTACTGTTATGCAGCTGTCAACGGTTATGTAAAATATTTTCGTATTTATTGCAAATATTTTATGCAATATTAGATTTTATATTAAATTATCCAGCGCCTTACAAAAATTGTATATTTTTTTCAAAATCTCGATACGAACTTGGGAAGCTGTCGCCGCTTAACAGCCGCATTTCAGAGTTGCTAACAGCGTGACCGCATGTGTAAAGTTTAAAATATACTTCACGAATTTGAAATATACTAAAACCCAACAATATTGCAGTCGTTTTAAATAAATATAAAATAAATATAAACAACAATATAAAAATAAATAAATATAAAAAGGTTTTATTAAGAAAATTTGCCTGTAGAAAGAAATAAATAATAAATTTATTAAATATACAACGCTTGTCTTTCATTTTTCCTTTATAAGCATTGCGACTTTTATTTTAACCGTTTGCTGTTCAAGCGGTGTTAGCGCACTGTTACGATTACATTTAGCATATTACGAGATTGTGCCACCTACCCATAGATGGCGTCTCTTACGAAAGCGAATGTGTTCATTGGAACTTGTTGAGCCATTTGTGCCGGAAAGTAGAGATAATGCCGTTACTCAACTTTCGAAGGACAGTGGAATTCAACTATATGTTGTATCGCAATTTACTGCTAAAGAAAATTAAATGCACAAAATGCCAATTATAACAGTTTCAGAAGACGTTTAACCCATCAATCTCAGAAAATATTTAAATTTATGCTAAAATAAATTCATTTAGTAACGGAATGAGAAAACCCCTCAACAGCCCATAGAAAAAATGCTAGTTTTAAATGTAATTTATATTTTGTATATTTTCAATATGTATATAATAATAGCAATTACTCAAAATAATATTAATAGACAATAATAATAGAATAATAATAATCATAATAGTACAATAATGATCAGTATATATATATTTATATATATATATATATTTATTCTTTAATATAATCATTATTCCATCGCTTCGCAACGATAATCAAAATGAAATCATACATTCGACATGCAAACATACAAATAAAAAAATTATTAGACCAAACAAAAAAAAAATACAAAAAAAAAGTTGTTGAGAAGAAAATACGTATTTTGAATGTAATTTGCTTTTTTGATTTCAATTGTAATTGAGTGAGGAATTAGTTAATAGAGTTAACGAGTTTTTACGTATGAAGTGGAAAAAATGTAATTTAAATGAAATCACATACAAAAAAAAAATTATAATAGTAATAATAATAATCATAATAGATATATGCTTGCAGTGGCATGTTTTTGAATATTTTCTATATATGTTTTATATACCGTTAGCATATAATTATAGTTCGAATTCAATTTTGCTTCAATTGATTTCATCATCTTCATTATCATCATCCTCTTTTCATCTTCATCATCTTCTTCGTCATCATCGTCTTCTGGTTGATTCGTTATGCGAATTGGAAAGTTTACTAGTCAGTGTCAGTATGTGTGTGTGTTTGTGTGTGTGGATCGTGGATCATATGTTGTGGAACGCAAAAAATTTCTAAATTTAAAATTATTATGTATTAACGTTGCATTTATATTTTATATATAATAATTTTAATTACTTTTTAACGTGCTACGTTAATGGATTTGCAATTTTTTTTTGTTATCATTTCTCTCGCGTCTTATTTTTTCTCGATTTTTTCATTGTTTTTGTGTATTTTTTGTTTTTATATAATTTGCTTTAAGTTAAAATCTTTACTTTAAGTTGTAGAATGTTTCGTGAGTTGTTTTTGTGTCGTTTTTTTTTTATACAAACAATTACAATTTCATTAAATAAATTTTGTTTTCTTTTTTCTTTTTTTTCAGCAGCAGTAATTAGTGTATTGTGTGTGTATGTGTGTGTGTGTGGATGGTGTGTGTGCTTATGTTGTGTGGATGTTGTTTGGCAACTGGCAACAACAAAAAGTTACGAGTTCCACAAAATTTCAATTTCAAACGCTAACTGTGCCTGCTTTTGTTTTTTTGTTTTTTTTTCTTTTAATAATTATTTGTAATATATTTTCTTTTTGCTAATTTCAAAAAATGTTTACTTTATTTTGTGTTGTTGTTGTTGTTGTTGCGTCTCAAACATAAACACATTTCCATGTTTTCTTGCTTCCGTTTGATTTTCTTGATGAATTAATAAATTTTATTTATTTAATTTGTATTTATATTTATGCATATATATATATATTAATAAATATATATATATAAATGTTTGTTTTATGTGTTTTCTTGTTGTGTTTTATGCTTAAAATGTAATAATTTTAATAATAATAATAAACTACGACCATTCTTTCTCTTTTTGTTGAACACTAGTTTTTGTTGTTGTTGTTGTCGCTTTCTATATATTGTTTATCTGCTTCATGTTGTTGTTGTTGCTGTTGTTGAGTTCGCGCTGTTGTTGTTGTTGTTCGCTTAGTTGCTTTTGTAGCTGTTGTTGTTGTTGTTGGTTGGGTTAGGAACGAACGAACGAGCGAGTAAGAGAGAGTGAGAGAGGGAGAAAGCGAAAAACAAAGCATGTATTAGAAAGAGCTGGCATTATTAATTGGTATTGTTTTTTTTTTAATATATATATTCAATAAATCAACTTTTGAAACGGTTTTACAATTCGTTGTTGGTTTCATATATATTTTAGGCATTAAGCATTAGCATTAAATGAATATCGAGCAAAAACTTTCAAAAGTTGACAAACAAAATCAAGCAAACTAACCGAATTGTTATTATATTATTAATCATTATAATGTTGTGTGTATGTTGTTGTTGTTGTTGTTGTTGTGTATGTTGTATGTGACTCAACAAATAAATATATAACTAGATATATATATATATAGATTATATTCACTACGCGTGCTCTCAGTGTTGTTGTTGTTGTAGTTGGTCGTTTATTTAGCACTCTCTTAATTGTTGTTGTTGTTATTTGTTGTTTTTGGCGCTCATGCAAATAGAATTAGTGAATTGTTGTTGTTGTGGGCATTCTCAATTGTTGTTGTTTTGTAGTGTTTTGCTGCTGCTGTTGTTGTTGTTGATGTTGTTGTTATAGTTGTTACAGCTACAATTGTTGTATGATTCTGTATGTGTTGTTGGTTGGGTTGTTTAGTTGGTTGGTTGGTTGGAGTGTGTGCCTACATATAGGGATAGCCCATGTTGCGTCCTGCCGCTGCCGCAGCCGCTGCTGCCGCTGCCGCAGCGCCAGGTGGATAATTTGTTGCATATTGTGGTGGTATGCCCATTGCTGGCCCAGCTGTTATCATCAGCTGTGGCTCCATTTGTATTATGTTTTTATGCTCCGTGGTATCATCCTCCTTCTCACGCTGCGCCTCATTCAGCTCCAGTTTATCCACCTTCGTGGTGTACTCGCGCAGCACCTGCAAAACAAATAAAATTCATCGACTTCTTTGCTATATTCTTCTTCTCATTCCTTCTTACCTGTATCAAGTAGGGCATGGCAAAGTCCATGATTTTGTGTTTCCATGCCAGTTCCAGGATCACATCGGGACGCAGCAAATCGTAGCACTAAAAGCGAAAGCAAATCGGAGTGAGATTTTCATCTACTTAATGTTGATATTTTTAATAGTTGTAAATATATCTAAAGATAGTGGACTAACTTTCTGCCTTATTTTAATCTAACACATATTTTTGAGCACCTCCATACAGTTGTGAACTTTGAAATCACAGTGCTAGCGATCGCTTGTAGTTTTTACTATTTTTCAAAGTTCACGGTCAGAAACTAAATATTCTATGAAAATCAAAAGAAATTCAAGACGCGTTAGTAAACGAAAAACAACAAGAAAGCTCTGAGAAATATTACCAAAAGTATACCGAAAGCTATATTTGGTATATTTATATAGTACCATATTTTAAATATACCATAAAGTAAAAAATATATCAGGCTGTCAGCCAAGGCAATTAAGATCCGATTGTAGTATGCGGTTTTTGCAATACAAAAGTATTTCTTGAATGACTTCTTCAATGATTGTCTGATCGCAACAAAATTCAGCAATCTTAAATATTGTAGTTAATGATCAATAATATATGTATATATATTTTATGGGATCGGAGACTCCTTCTGCCTGTTACATACATTTTCTGCAGGCACAAAGATATAATACCCTTCTATCTTATGGGTAGCTGGTATAAAATGAGCTCAGCTAATATTCTTATTAATTTAAAAATGTCATTCAATCTAATTGCTGCCTAATTAATTTCCATTAAGTTGTATATATTTAAAAATGTCATTAATCAAGTCTTTTTGCTTTTTAAGTTATTTTTTGTTTTAAATTAGTTGTATAGTATATGTTAAATTGAATTTTAGCTCAAATCAATTCCTTGAGAACATTTGCAAAATATCGCAAAATACAACATTGAAAATAAGCTTTCAATGCCAAAATAGAATGTTGTTTTGCCACAATTCTTAGAGCACTTGCAATCCACAAATATGAAATTGCGATGAAATTAACATAAAATCAGCTTGCTTAACTTTGATGTTGAATTTGCAGTGCCAAAAAAGTTATCCTAATATGAGGTCTAAATTAAACGATTTTTTGCTTATGCTTAGAATCGAGAAGTGTAAAGTGTGAACTCGAAAATCTAGAGTGTAACATCATTTAACTCAATCTCAGTCTCAGGCAACTTTGCTAAAGTCTTTGCATCTTATTTTAAGGTACATATTCTACAAGTCTCTAATGAAGTCTTCATTTCTTGTACTAAAGTCTCTACAACTTATTTTAAAGACTTCACATCTTTTACTAAAGTCTTCACATCTACTATTAAAGTCTCCACATCTACTAAAGTCTTCTATTAATGTCTCCACATCTTCTACTTAAGTCTCCACATCCTTTACTTTAGTTTACACATCTACTAGTCTTTACATCTTCACGCCTTCTTCTAAGGTTTCCACGTATTGTATTAAAGTCTCCACATCTACTAAAGTTTCCACATATACTAAAGACTCCACATCTACTAAAGGCTTCACGTCGTCTACTAAATACTTCACATCGTCTATTAAGGTCTTCACATCTTCTAAGGTCTCCACATCTTCTAAGTTCATCACATCTTCTACTATAGTCTTCACGTCTTCTAATAATGTCTCCACATCTTCTACTAAAATCTCCACATCTGCTACCCAAAATAGTCACGCACCTGATATAGACATGCCGCAAAGCAATCGTGCGCATTGCGTTCCAGGAACCAACCCAAGAGCTCCTCGGCAATCTCTTGTTTGCCCGACTCGGCAGCATACTCCATGGCGTCCTTGTACAGTTTATCCTTTTTGCACAGCTCAACGCTCTGCTTCCAGCGATTGTTGCCTACCAAAAACAGAATGAAGATTAATATTTGAAATGATTGAATAATAAAAGAAGTAGGCAAGGCAAACAAACTCACCCTTGTAGAGATAGGCCGCAATGCGACGGAATTCGGTGAGCTCGTGCTTCTCGAGCTTCTGCGCCAGCGCAATGGTGTCAAAGTTGTCGAAACCATCGATCGAATTGCGCAGCCCCTGGTAGTCCTCCTCATCGATCAGCAGCCCGTTGAGGGCCTCGTTGATTGCCTTATTGTTGAGCGACTGCACCGAGCGGAGATATGGTTTCACCAGCGGCAGATAGCCGGTCTTTGAGAAATAGCTGACGGCACGTGTGTGATCCATGCGTGGAGCCAACACCAGCAGCATGTCGTTCAAGAGCAGCGGCTTAAAGTCCAAATAGAATTCAATTGCCTTGTAGTAGAGCTCAATGTTGGCCACCTTGGTGATGATGTCCTTGAAGTGTCCCTCACGCCATGCCTCCGTGGGATGTGCCATCATCGCGAGCACCGCGTTATCGTACTCCTCATACTTGTCATAGAGGAAGACCAATTCGGACCACAAATGCGCCGATTCGGCGGCACGCAACACCTTCGGGATATTCACACGCGACCAGAACAATTCCAAATGTTCGCGCATCTTCGATGGCTTGAATTTCGAATACAATATTGCCAGCTCACTGAACATGCCCATGTGAGCACGCTCCAATCCCAAGGCGGACTCGAGCAACGCGATCAACTCCTCAAAGTATCCACGATTCTGATAGTAATTGATCAAATCCTCGAGCTCATCGGCATGCACCACAATGTGCAGTCCACACATTTGCGCCAAACGGAATTCCTCGGCATCGACACAGGCGAAGCACACTTCCTTCCAGGTGCGCGTCGAGTTGGCCTTGCGGGCAGAATCGACGGCGCCTTGGAACTCCTTCAGATAGACCAACGTGATGGCGAGTCGGGCGAAATTGCTGACATTGTTGTACAACAGCTTGGCGGCATCGTACATTCCATCGCTGAAGCAACGATCACCGATCTTCTGGATGTCCGCATGATTCGGTCCCGAGATGAACTCCTCCAGATCGGCCAGACGTCCGGTGCGTGCATACGCATAGATCAGTTCACTCTCAATGTACGATTCGCGGGCCTTCTTGCGTGCCATCTGCAGATAACGCACCAGATCATCCCATGACTCCACTTTGCTAGCAACATCGACGACATCCATGTAGGCGCTGGGATCATCGGCCTTGATGTACGAATCGATGGCCTCCTTGACCAGACCCTGTTGCAGCTGCGCCTTGGCAAGCTGAGACCAAACGGCTGGCTCATTGCAACGCTCGGCAAACTCGTTGGCACGCTCCAAATTGTTCACCTGATCGATCAGCACTTGGATGGCCGAAGTGTTTACATCGAATTTCTTGAAAATGGCAAAAGCCTCTTCGTACAACTGATTGCTGATAGCAATGTTGGCAATATCCGGTGCATCGTAGTTATCCAATCGATTAATGTAGTCCATGACGCGTGTGCGATCCGCCTTGATGGCGGTCAAGATCAGCAGATTCTGTAGATTGCGATGATCACTGAAAACGGACGAATCCAGGATGATCTTCTCCAGCAGCTCGATCAATTCGTTGGGCAAATCGGCGGTCATGAATGCCTTAACAGTGACCGAAATGTCATCGGGATCTTGAGTCTCCGAGAGTGCGGTCTGCACCACCTGATCGATCAACTGACGCTTGTAGGGATTGGCCTCCGATAGCACCTCGGCCCAGAGTTCGGCATCACGACGTCCGACCAGATAGCGTGCCTCGCTCTTGAACAGCGAATTCTCATTGCAGACGGCAATCAACTCGCGATCGCATTGACCGCGCTCGTAGGCAACGCACGCCAAGTGGGGATCACGCTTCTCGCAATAGCGACCGACAACACGGCTGTCGTAGTATTGATTCTCCTTGAGGAAACGCTCGGGATTGTTGTTCGAATCGATGTAGATCTTGGCCAGCGCATTGTGCGTGGCGGGTTCGACGCAACCCTCGTGGACACGCGACTCCAGCCAGGGCAGCAGCAATTTCAAGCGATTGCGTTTCTCCACCTCCTCGACCAGTTCGTCTGTCGAGAATTGTCCCTTGACCACCAGGATGAGGTTCTTGATAATGTCCTCGCTGCAATCGACATCGAGCAGACCGCCAACGACGACGGGCAGACGCGATGGATTCACCTTCTGGACATAGATCTCAATGTATTTCTGCAGATTGTTGCGATACAAATAGAGCACTAAATCGTGCACGAAATCGAAGCGATCGCAGACAATAATCAAGGGGAGCTGATCGGTCAGTTTGGCCTCCTTCAAGAAGTTCTTGACACGCTCCGGGTTATAGCAATTGGATTCGCGACAGATGCGTTCCACCTCCTTGATTTGATTGGTCTTGCAGGCGGCCTGAATGTACTTGAAATGCACTTCGGGATCCTGGGAGAAGTTGACAATGCTGCTCAGGAAATAGAACAAACCGTCGTAGCTCTTGAAGCTCTCAAACAAATCAATCAACGCCTTTGTGGTCAATTGCTCGTGATATTTGGTGGCGATCTGCACACAAATCTGCAAATTCTGACGCAAATTCGCCGTCAACATGGCCTTCAAACACTCGAGGGAATCCTCCACCGACAGTGTGCCAAAGAAACTGACCAACCACTCGGCATTGAGCATATGCGTATGGACCACCGCCCGCTTAATGTCATACAGATCCGTATAGTGCTCGAGGGCACGCTGCAAGAGTCCGGCCTTCTCGCACAGCTGAGCGATGTGCGCCCGATCGTAGTGCGTGAACATGGCGTTGCCCAAGATGGCATCCGCCACTTGTGGGGCCGACATCAAGTTCATTTCGAGCAGACGCGTCTGCAGCGCTCCCTCGGCGGGACGATTGTGCTTGAGGGCGTCGAGGAGGAATGCGGTGCACTGTTGCACCATCGAGTGTTCCATGAAAATGTCGACAATCTGATTGATGTCCGCCAGCGGTTCCTCCTCGGCGACGAGCATCGAAGCGAATCCGGCGCCCTGTTCGGGATTGCTGCGCATCACGGAGCGCAACAGGAAAATGTAATCGGGCGTGTAGTTCACCTTCTTGGCGTACAGCACAATCTTCTGGAATTGTCCGGTCTCGGCAAAGCATTGTATCACCTTGTTGGGCACATTGGCGCGCAAATAGATCGAGAGGGCGAGCGTCAAATCGGATGTCTTGACCAAATCACCCAACTCTTCGCTGCACTCGAGTTTCTCCTCCTTCAGCCATTTCTCGCACAATTGCTTCTTGCCCTGCAACAAGACGGGACGACACAACTCGAGCGATTCGAACTTGTTCAGTTTGCCCTGATCGAGAAGGATGCCAAAGTATTGGAGCAACGGTGGCGTCGTCGAGCCAGCCGGCGTTTGCACCTGCTGGAAACGTTGAATCGTCTGCGGGGTCCGCAGAATGGCCTTCGGAGCCAACGCTGCGACTTTGGCCGCCTCGGCGTATTGGCCGGCGGTGAAGAGCTTGTTGAATTTACGCACAAAGAGATCCTCGGCGCCGGCGAGATTGTTGCGCACCGCCATACGCAATGCCAAATCGGGATTTTGCAGCACGGTATTGATGTACGGGATGATTTGCTCCTCATCGACGGTTACGGACAGAACCTGACCCTTGCGATTGACGCCAATGATGCCGCCGCTGGCCTCGTGCGGTGCCGTCACAAAAATCGTATCGGCCGATATGCGATTCATGTAGATGCACGTGGCCGTCTCCATGTCGTACAGATGTATGTATCCATATTTGGTTATCAAATAGATTGTATCGTACTTGGCGGAAACTTGCATTGCCACGGGGAAATCATTTTGCGCCTCCGGCGGAAAGAATACATCGACTGCCTTCTTCGGGAACGGTTGATTGCCATTTGGCGGTGTGCCCACCTCAATGATGTGCAACTTACCGCCGGTGGCGGTGCGCACAGCGAAACAGAACAGCGTCGTCGGCTCCTTGTTGCCCTCGATCTTGAAGGTGGCAAAGCTAGCGGCATGTCCCTCAATCGCTTGCGACACTTTACGCTCCACCGAATACAGTTGCATGGCGCCAGCGACGCGACTTGGCAGCGCCGAGATGCCAACGAGAAGGAGCCATTGTTGCGATGCATTGCAGCGATAGTTGATGATCTGACAGCCGTTGAGCGATGAGTGGCGATCGAACATTTTCTGTGGCATCGAATCACCCTCCATCGACCAATGGAACACGCTCGTCTCGGTCACCAGAGCGAGCGTATTGAGGGATATCCATTTCCAGAACACCACATCCTCGTTCATCGTGTGCGCCTTCATCTTCGACTTCATCTCAATGTTGAAGATCTGCAGCGTCTTTTGCGCTGTCACAAGGTAAAGGAATTTCCATTAGTTTGCATACTTTTATCATTTAGTTTTAAAGCTTTCTTTTACCTTTGAGCGCAATCACCTTGCTGGCCGGATTCATGATGGCCGAATCGGCGGAAATGGGACGTCGCGTTGGATTCGATGAGTCGTTCATATCAATGATGACCACCTGGGCGGTATCGTTGCTCTTCTCCCGCACACAGATGAACTTGTCCGACTCCATTGTGAGCGTGCTGAACGAGAACGAGTTCGGATTGATGCCAACATTTGTGAGCTGTCAAGGAATGCAAAAATATTAGAAAATGTACCTCATTAATTATGTTGCGAATACGTAATATGCAAGACCCTTTGCTTTTGAGTGCTAAAAGAGTCTAATAGGTTGGTCAGCAAGTCTTTCGAGTTTAATTGTGTTGTTTTTATGTTATGCTATGCTATGTCACGAGACCCTTTGCTTTGGGGGTAAAAAGAGTCAAACTGGTTAATAAAAAGTTTGATTCTATGCACTATGCGAGACCCTTTGAATGTGTTTTTGAAAGAGTCTGCTTATATTAGAAAATGTCAACGCTAAGAAGTGTATACAGAATATGCAACACCCTTTGGTTTTGAGTGTAAAAAGAGTCTAATAGGTTAATGAACAGGTCTTTTGAGTTTGACTGTCCTCTTTTTAAAGAGCATGCCAGTATCAAAGTTTTGTAAGGTCCACGTAATATACGAGACCCTTTGGGTTGGGGGCATGAAGAGTCTAGTAAGTTAGAAAAGAGTTTGAAATACTTCCTTAAAGCAAAGCTATGTCACGTATACGTAATATGGGAGACCCTTAGGCTTGTGTGGTAAAAAGGGTCTAATAGGTTGGTGAACAGCTCGAGTTTGATTGCATTTCTTTAAAGAGTCTTCTAACATCACAGTTGTGTTACGTATACGTAATATGCGAGACCCTTTGGCTTGGGGGAAAGAATAGTCTAGTAAATTTTTGAAGAAGTCTTAAGTTTTTTAAAGAATAGATTTCAACGTTAAGAAGCGTATACAGAATATACGAGACCTTTTGGTTTGGGGGATAAAAAGAGACTAAAAGGTTTATTGAACAGTTTTCATATAATTAATTCAAATTAAAAGGCAAGATTATAGAGATTAAATGTGGCATTACAATAGTGAGTTAACAGTTCTTCAATTCATTAAATAGTCTGAAGTTTGCTTAGCATTGAATAAACTTTTAAGAGTTTACCAAGCTACTCCATTTAATCAGTTTCTTCACAATAATTCCATAAGTTCACAGGAGACATCTGCTCAACTTTATGGTGCATGAATTATTGACAACAATACAATAAATCCTTTAAAAACTAACTTTCCACAACAAACTGTTTCAGTTAAAAAAATATTGAAATGCTTTTCCAATTGTATTCCGCATTGTTTTTTTATTTTACATCTCTAGATCGTTTTTTTTTTTTTTGTCTAGTCGGTTGTCTAGACGAGTTGTTTAAGATCAGATTAGCGTCGTTGCATTATCAATTTAACAGCCCTAATTTACACTCCTCCCTCACCACCCCCTCCCTCACCCATCGCTCAATCTTCTTCAACAAATATAAAACGCAATTGTCAAGGCGTCTGTTCCCCCCACAAAGATTGATCGCTTTTGGTAAACAAATGAGAAAAGTTCAAGGTTTCGCATTCGATTAAGCACAAACATTCTCTCCCTCTCTCTCTCTCGCTCTCTTTCTCTCTTGCTCTTTGGCACTCTCTTCAATTTGAATTCCTTTTTTTTTCTTGTGTTTCTATTATACAAATGAGTGTGTGTGTTTGTAATTGTTTCAATGCATTGCACTTGATAAACACAAAGAACGAAAACAAAGAGAAAAGTTCATAAAAATAAATACAACAAAAACATTTTGAGGAATTTTTCATCATCAGCAAATAAAAAGCTCAAAATGGCGTTTTGCCATTTTAAATTTAATTATTAAGCTATACTAAAATTAACAACAAGAGCGACAACGACAACGACAACGAAAGCAACAACGATAACGATAAGAGAGCTAAAAATGAATGAACAAATTGAGCAATAATTGCAGCTTGTTCAACTTGTATTATATGCATAATATAGTAGAATAAATTTGCAAATTTATGTATTTATTCATATTTACGCATTAATTTTGAAGTCAATTCGTTTTCGTTAGTAATCGAAAAGTAAATAAAGAAAACTTTCATTTAATTTAACTTTATTTCTATATATTTAATTTCATACAAATTTTTAAATACTTTTTCCATTAATCTAACTTTATTTCTTATATATTTCATAAAAAAAATAATGAACATTTTTTGAATCTAACTTTATAAAGTTTAAATTTCATAAAATTTTTGAAAATTTTACTTAATTTCTACACATTTAATTTCATAAAATTGTTAAATTATTTTCCCTTTTAATTTGTCAAAAATTACTTGACGCTATTTGTCATTCTTTCATTTTTTTTTTAACAGTTCTCTGCTTCCCGGGGATGATAAGAAAAGAGAGCAAGAAATATGTGACAGTTATCAGTTAAGTAAATGCTGTGCCTGGCACATACACCCCATAAAAAAAACACTGAATGAAAAAAAAAACCATAAAAAATAAGAGAACAAATATGGAAAACATTTCTATAATTATTCAAGTATATGTGTGTACTAAAAAGAGTGAGTGAAAGTGTTGTTATTTAAATGGGCATGCCTGTAAAATATAATTACTAGGCAAAACCGATGAATCATCAATATCCAGAGTCATAGAGAAAGAGAAAGGGAAAAGGGGTTTTTGGCTAAACAATCGATGCATCATACAAATACAAAACTATATAAATATATAGGCTTTATATAAGTGCGATAAGTCAGCGAGATATCGTGCAGTTATCAACTGCATTGATTTACTACAACGATAATCACTCAGTTCGGAAACAAAAAAAAAACATACGCCCAATTATCAATAAACAAAAAAAAACTTTTGAGGGGGCGTTCCTCCGAGCGCAATGTTTTCCTAGATATATGTACTATTTGTAGTAGTTATCGATTTATTGTCAACTTTTTTTTTTTTGGCGTGTCATCGCAAAATTTGTTGTACGCATTCAAATGGTGGGGGATATTATTGATCAAAATTGCCCTTACGCAGGGCGACAAAAAAAAACACACACACACACTGGGCTAACTTTTTGTATCAAAGTGTACTCAAGGTGGGATTTTCTTCAATTTTATTTTATGCTTCTCCTCTTTCTCTTTCGCGCTCTCTCGTGTTTTCACATTTTATTTATGTCAATTACAAATTAACATATGGTCATCTCGCACTTAGTCCAACGACGCTGTCGACGACACACATAAAAGACGTTGGACTGTGTGTTCCATCCATCCATCCATAATCAAATTTAGTCTATACGCCCCGCTTGGCACTTGGGCCGTACGGCTAAGTGGACCATATTTTGGAGTAGGGTGTCTCACAACTTGAACATATGGATGGAATGTGTTGTGAGTGAGGGAGAAGTGAAAGCTTCAAAAAGAACGCATACATAGATCGAGCAAATAAATAATAATAAATGAAAGTACAGCTGTGACCATTGAAATAGCAGTGCAGACGACCTACACATTTAAAGTTGAAAAATATTATTATAAACACAACTTCGAGACAAAATTTTTTTATAACAGCTTAATATATTTAATTTGCGATAATTAAACATATTTTTCATTTTGGATAATTCAATATTTTTCCGAATGTGGATATTAACATATTTTCTGGGCTTCGGATATTCAAATTTGTATCCACCAGTCTTCGGCCAATAGCCACTTCACTGATTCCCCAACTCAGCCCTGCTTTAATATCCCTACAGGATGCAAAAGGATTAGTTTAGCTGAAGAGCACTATGCATCGGTCCTCTAAAATTGTGGTTTTTCGCATCCCACCACGGTTTTCTGGCATTGATTTATAATTTATGTCATTGAAAACCATTTTGGTAAAACATTTTAGGCGACACAGAACTTTTTTATACAATTTTGCTCCTTCCTAAGCTCAAGAAAGGACCTCCTCTCTACATTGGACCAGTTAGGTCCTTTACACACTAAAATTAAATTTTTTTTATAGTTATAGTGTATTGTCGTATAAACTACAATAATAAACCAAATTAAACTCACTTTTCATAAAATTAAAAACAATTTCGGCTTTTTTAGTGGAAGAAAAGAAAAAACTGCTATTCTAATGTTCAGCCCAAAAGTAGTGCACTTGGGTAAAAATATCAAAATTTCAGAAAAACTGATCAAATCTAACGGGGTTTTTGATGTTTTCTTATCTTTATGCTTCATTTTACAAAAACAATGTGCTAGCGATCAACTAACAAAAAGGAATAACCAAAAAAAACGGTTACATAGTCTTTTCTCTGTCGCACTGCTATTTCAATGGTCACAGCTGTACATAGCTACAATTTGTAGTTGTATTTTAAATATGAAAAAGAGTAAATACAACATTGAAATATGTTGAATTTTAATTTTAAAAACACATTTTAGGGATACATTTTTAATTTTGAAATAAATAAATGTTAAAATGTTTTATTTTATTTCAATAAAAGAAAAAATAATAATTGTTTTCGATATATCGATTGGCAAGCTGGAATATTTCTCTAGTGGCCACATACAAATACTATAGTGGAAATGAGACCAAAGATAAGATAAAGCGACGCCTCATAAAACTTGAACCGCCCCAACGCGTCGTTGCAGCCGACTGACTTGCTGACATGGATACAAGTAAAATTAACAGCAAGAGCAAAACAACGACAACGACAACGACAACTACAACGAACGGCGATAATAATATGGGTAGCAGCTTCACTTATGTGTATGTGTGTACACGCACATAGTAACTGTAAATGCTTGTGGATCATCTCCTACACCAATCAGAGGAAAAAGCGAGAACGGTTTAAAATAAAAAGCAAGCAAGAAAAGAAGGAGACGAAGCATCTTTGATTTATTCAATCAAAACGAAGCGACAACAACAAAAGCATGCAGTCGGCTAAGCTTAAGTTACAACATGCTAAAACGTGGTGAATACACGCCAGCTTGTGTATGTGTGTGCGTGTGATTTCACCACAGCGCATAGTAAGAGTGGGAGTGGATGTGGGGAATAAACGTAACATGTTGCTCAGCCAATGAACTTCCACCTGCCTCACTCTGCTGCACATCAAAATCACGCATACATACAAACATTTATATATGTACATATATATGTATGCAAACAAATGTATAACAAACAATTTGCATAGAATACATTAAGAAAAACATTGCTGCATTTCCTTTGCACAACAACAAAAAAATCGAGTAGAAAAGAAAAAAGAAGGAAAAAACCCAAAAGCTTTCGTCATTACTGTGAAACCGGTTTGGCAACACACACACATATACAAACGCAAACGTTAACTTCAATACGTGCAGGTGTATGTGTGTGTGCAAGTGCATGGGTATTGTTTGAATGTAAGTGTGCATGAGCCGGCATTTGTCACCGGCAGCCGCGACGGCAGCGTTTGCATGCTCTTTGATTTTCAACACACACACACATAGCGAAACATATGCATATTTATATGCATGCAGTAATTACACAGCTAGATGAATAGATAGCACCAAAGTATGGGATAGAAAGAGAGCAAATTTCTGACAATTGGAGCAACTCTGCTGCCGTTTCAGTTCGACATGTTGTTTATCAGCGCACAAAAAAAAAATACCAAAGCGAAATCCAAGACCCAGCAAACAAACACACATACTCTCATATACAGTGATAAACAGTGGGGAGAGAGCGTGAGAGCGAACAACAAAAAAAAATAAAAAAAAACAAAAACAAAAGAAAAAAAATACTGACAGCAATGAAGGCGTCTACCGCCGGCTTGTTTCCGAGTGACTCATTCGACATTTTCGTAAGCCTGAATAATCGAAACCGAACCGAGTATCTTCGTTTCGACTAGTTTCATTTTTGTTTTTTTTTATTTTTTACCAAGAATCGTTATTTACGCATACCTTACAGTGGTTTAAATATCATTTTCCGCAAGACACATATTTAATGCCAGAATTTCTCAGATTTTTTGTCAATTTATTTTTGCAATACATTTTCAGTTAAAATAAATAGAAGTCAAAATAGAAAAACTTGGGAACGAAATTGTATTTTTTCATGTGAGAAATAAAAGCCCCTAATTTTGGACGAAAAAATATTTCGAAATTGGAAAAACTAAGACGCTCAAGATATTCTAAAGTAATTTCGATCTTGTTGTATTAAAAATTAAGAATCCTTTATTTTACAGTTTTAGAGTGTGAAATGAAATGAAACAGATTTACACGAAACAAATAATCGCGACTTTTCATGAACTCTTGACCCACAGTGCACAGCGAGTTTTCTTATAAGAATGGGCTGCATTTCTGTAGTTCTCGCTGTTGTTGTTCTTTTATTGCGTACATTGTCCATATGGTAGGCACAACAACAAGTGGTTTGGTTTGACAGAGTGCCTATGAGGAGGACTGGAATTGGATTTTCTTTGTTTTTTTTCTGTTCTGTTCTCGCGCACTCAAATTAAATAGACAAATAATTGTCCCCCCGTCTTCCGCAGCATTCTGTGCATCCCTTTCACACCCATTTAACTCACCTGTAAATGCTCTTGAAAGCGTATGGGCAGCGGTTGCGTCATCTTGACTGGCTATTGTGGTGCACTCTCTCACTCTGTCGCACACACACAAACACAAACTAAGCTTTCTCTCTCTCACTCTTTCGCTGAAGTTGAGGAGTTGTTGCTGCTGTTGCCGCTTCTTCTTCTGATGGAGTCTGCTGCTTTTCCTTCTTCTGCTTCTTGTTGGTCGGATTACACACGCACTTTTATTTGATTGTTGTTTGATAAGAGCGTACGTAAAACCGGGAGAGTGAATAAACGAATACTGTTTTTTTTGTTAATTTCTACGTCAACGTTTACGTCGACTTTTGTTTTTTTTTTATCGTAGGTTCGTTGTTGTTGCGGTTACTGTTTTGTTAGATTTGTTTCGGTTCGGATATTTAGCAATTTTCGTTACGCGCTTTGCTTGTAGATTTTACACCAAAAACTGCAGAGAAAGTAAAATCAAGAATTTGTTGTTGTATTTATTTTGTTTTTGTTTTTCCTTCTTTTTTAACGTATTGTTTTTAGTTAAAATAATAATTTTTGTAAATAATACAAAGAAACAAAATTGTGTATTATTTATATATTTCTAGCATTGCCTCTATTATTATTAATTATACTAGAAAGCCACCGTCACCGCCTCTCAATGTTTTTCCCCCATAAGTCACACATCCACATACACTCTCATACACACACAGAAAACTTCCTTGTTAACTACTTTTATTTCGTGTTTTTTTTTTCTTTATTAATTTAATATTATCTTATATACAATTTTGTAGTCACTTGAATGTTTCACATCATCTTGTGCACTGTTCACAATCCGCAAATACAAACAAATAAAAAAAGAAACAAAAAAGATTTCTATATATTAATGAATCGACACGGGCGACAACACTGACAGCAGCCAACAACAATAACAATAAGTACGACGATAGCGAGAGACAGTGACAGAGCCCCTATGGTGGGTTTGTTCCAAACTGAAATACACCACACCACAGATTGCTGCTATCGGTGTGTGTGCTATTGTATTGGTGCATGACAAAGTCAAATATCGAAATGTCAAAATGCGCGCCGTGCAAGTGTGACCACACACACATGAAACTAAATTAATTAATACAGAGCCTTTATTACAATAAACTTTGTTAGTCTACAAATTTATCCGTATTTGTTGCATTTTTTTACTGGATCCCCCCTCACTAATAAATTTGAGTCAACACTGCTTCTTCATCATACATACATAGGCTCTAGCCCACCACACTGTCAGCCATGTTGAGTTGCGCTCCAACACACTCATACTTGAACACACACACACACTTGCAATGACATATGTACGTGTAGCAGTGAAAAAATTGCTTTGCGTTGTACTTATGTATTTTACCAAAAAAAAGAAAGAAAAAACACTTTTTGCATTGATTTTTGCCACGCAGCACTACTATCACACACACATGACTCAAGTGCCAAATTTCAGCTTAAAAGACCCCCTCCCCATCAACAAAAAAAAACCGCACTGGGCAATTGCTTTAAACACGTATGCCACATAAACAAAAAAGAAAAATGTTCAACATGAAAAACACCGCCCACTAAAACACTTTTGACTTTTGTTATAAAAGCGTAAAAAAAAAATATAACTGTAGTTATTGTCTTTCCCTTTGTTAGTTAGCCGTGTATTTTGCAGTTTCGTTTTTAGTAGACAATACGCATTGTGCGCTTTTTGCTTATTGCAATTAAAGTGTAATTTTCAATTTGAAAACCATACAAAAAAAGACGGCAAAAAAGTTAAGAATTTTCGATTGTAGTTTTGTGGGAGGCGGAAGCGTACCAGTTTATTGCTGTAGTTTTAAACAATTGCACGTCTGCACGAACACACGACGATACGATTCACATTGAACTCTTAACACATTATTCTTATTCGTTAAAAAATACACGAAAGAGCAAAAATTACATCGAAAAAAAAATATTGAATGAGACGACGTCGGCAGTGTGACCACAAGTTGAACTTGCACATATACCGAAATATACTCCTTGCTTGGAATGGCAACACTTGAATATCCAAACTATGAATATTTCTAATTTTTGTAAAAAGTCAAGTATTAGGAAAAAACCAAGAGTTTGTTAAACATTTTCTAAGTTGTTTCAAATAGTATACCGAGTTATTAAACAATATTAATATAGAAGATATACCAGATATGTGCACACTGGTTACTTGCTGTTAAAAATGTATCGGTTCTTAATACAAATATCGAATGTATCTAGTTGCCATAACAGAGAAGAACTTGAGTATTTACTTATGTTTAGTCCGTGTAGTAGGTTGATAATTCACTAACTTCTTAATTTAGGTATTAGTACAATAATTTAATAGAAAACTACAATATTTTTTATAAAATTATATATTTAACAAGAAGCGTATTATTGCTCCTCATTTAACAGCCAGCCACCAAGGTGAAGGGATCAACGCGCTCACGGCAATAGTGTGACCATCCGGTATAATTTTAAATTCAGTTTATCGATTCGCATTTAATCTCGTCATTTACTTTTTTAGTTTGAGAAGAGCGTTTGAATTGTTAGATTTGACTAGGCAATTTTTGGCAAAAAAAAAGTAAGAGCTATACGTGCGCATATTTGTGCAAATAAGCTCATGTCAGGAATTGTTAATATGGTATTATTCGGTATATTCTGTGACATAAACAGGAACTTTTTCAAATTGAACTTGTGGTCACATTGCACGTCAAGCCGAGTTAGCATAAAGTTGGCAGTGCGCAAAGTAAATTATACTAAAAAAATCCAATTTAAACACACAATTTGAACATCGATTTTAGATGTGTAAACCGTGCTCGCGGTAAACGCGTAAAAGGCGTATTATTTTATGTTAATGGGCAATGCAAATGAACAACCTAGCATTTTCAACGATATTCCAAAAGAATCGTTGATATTTCAAATAAAAAAACACGCGCGTTGCGCGTCGCGTACAAAACATATTCAAAAAAGTTTTGTTTGCTGCCTATGTGTGTGTGTGTGAATGTGTATATGTGCTGATGGCTTTATTAAACATTAACATTGCGAAAAATCAATACACATTGTGTTCGTAAGCCTTGTCCGTGTGTGTGTTTGTGTGTAAAGCCTTTAGTCTAAGATTATTGTTAAACAATCAAATAAAAACGAAGAGAGCGGAAGGACAACGTGAAAAAGAAGGTGTCTGTTTGAGGGAGAAGGTGAAGAAGGGGGACCTGAAACACGCGCCCAACGCATTCAACACACGACGCAAGGTAATAACAATGTAATTAAATATGCCTCCAATACGTATGTATGCGTGTGTGTGTATGTACATCCTTGCAACTAAATATAAACAATGTCGATGGTGCCACAAATAAATAAATCGCATAAATATTTTGCAGTGCATGTCGGTTTATTTTGTTGTTTAATTGATGATGCCTTTGTCTCCAAAACGAAACGAAATGAAAAAAAAAAAAAAACAAATTGCCAACTTCATTTTCAACAAGCGAAAATAATGCATAATTTTCGCCTGACGCGACGCTGCTGAAGCGCGCTCTCGCTCGCTCTCGCACACTCTTTCTGTCCTCCCGGCTTCTTATTTATTTAGTTTCGTCTCTTTTTTTTTATTTTCTTGCGATTTATTTTGCCCACACAGCACGCACAGCTCACACATACGCACACAAGCTCACATGCTGTCTGTTTGTGTGCGTGCTTCCTTTTTGTTGCTGCTGCTGCTTTTTGTTTGTTATTTCGACATGGTCGCTGCTCCTTTAACAAACGCAGACACACAACAGTACAGCCCGGCAGTGTAACGTGAGTGCGAGCGGGAGAAGGTGAGACAGCGCGCGCAAACGGTCGCATTGCTCTCTTTCCACACGCGCACGTTAAGGTCTCCTGCAGCGTTTTTGCATGCTTCTTTTTATTGTTGTTTTTTTTTTTTGTCTTTTCGTTTTGTGGCAACAACAAATACAGTCGCATAAATAGCATGAATCGGGTTCCTGGCAAACAAATAATCGATCTGTGCAATTACATATTAAATTAAATGCATATGGTACACAATTACTAATAATTTATAAATAATTTGAAATAAATTAAATAACGAGATATGCTTCTAAATTTCACAGTTGCAAAAATTGAATTTAACGTCTTTGTTAACGTCGTTTAAAAGCTGCTCGCTATATGCGAGATCAGAAGTTATCGATAGAGTTTGCTTTTGTCCCAGACAATTGGATTTTGGTTTTACTTTTCATTGGTCTCCTGCAGTGGCAGCTTTTTGTATTTGTTTTTGCCGACAACACATGTTCCAGCAGCTTACATACATACATGTGCGTGTGTGAGTGAGCGTATGTGTGCTGCACTAGTTTTGATGGCGCATTGCTTTTGCTTTCGTTTGCTGTCGCTGCCATTGATGATTGTTTTTACAGCTGTGTAGAGATCACAAAAGCGAAACTGAAAAGGATGCCAAATTGTACATTAAAATGCGGCGAGGCCATTTAATTTTTAATTTTTTTTTTTTATTTCATTGTTTACTTTTATACTCAAATTTTCTTCAATTATGTATGTATGTTTTTAAATACGTTTTGAAGTCAATAATATAACCGCTTATTTAAACCTTAGTATATTTACATATATTTGAACCGGTTGGTATATTTTAACGGTTCCGTGGTCACACTGTTGAAATTTGTAACTGGCATTTGTAGATACTTCTAATCCTTAGCAAAAACAATGTACGAACAATTATAGAAATGTCTGTATGGATAGGTGTGTGTGTGTGCGTGTTTGTACAAACGGCAAAATTAAAACAAGTTTTGCAACCCCCAAAAATGTATTAAAATGGTGCTGCTGCAAATATTACAACTTCGTTTTCTGCTCTGCGGTTATTTATTATTTTTTTGTTTTTGCTTTCAAACTTTTTGCGCATTGTTGTTGTTTTGCTCACGCTTTTAATGCTATTTTTGTGTTACAGTCTCCTTTGTGTTGCCGCATCGGCGTCGTCTTCTCAATAGCACACACATGCATACATAAATATATGTATGAATGTATGTGTGTATATGTATAATTCTTTTTTTTTATTGTTGTTTCCTTTTACTGGAAAATTTGTTGTTTTTATTGCGTTGGCTTGTTTGGTTTGTCGTCTCCTTGTGCCGCAGCGAGAACGAAAGAGAGCGCGAACCAACTCACGAGGGCTGTTCTCATATTTTGTGCTCAACGCACGCTCTTCTTGCTCTTGCCCGCCAAGAACAAGGAGTTTGTTTTTATACCCGCTACAACAAATGGCGTAGAAGGGTATTTTATCTGAATGCTATTTTGTACTGTTGCTTAGCCGGTATTCCATAGTCGAGAAGGCTCGCTCTTTTAGTTGGCTTGCATCAATTGCAAATTTTCACACAATACAGGAATTAAGGAACAGTAATAGAAAACAAAAACGACTTTGCTTAATTGTATTTCATGTTAGCTAAAATTTCTTAGAACAATTTTTGTTGCTTTATTGGTTGTGCAAATTTCCAATTGGGATGTTTGTGGCCACATGCTGCGCCATGCACTCTGCTTCTTCTTGATTGCTGCGACTTGCTGCGTTCTGCATTTTTATGTTGTTTAGCATACTATTTCATATCCCTTGTCGCGGCGTAGAAAATGGCACAACAAACAGGTGCAATTACAGTGAACACATTTCTTGTTGTTGTAGTTCATTTGATAACTCGTTTTGAACCGGTTATGTTGCTAGCATGATTCAATTAAAATAATCATAATTATGCAGCGCGCATAAAATTGCACATCTAATTGATTGTAAATTATTATTTTTACTTTTTTTTCTATTTTGTTCCACTATGCAATCTACCGTGACCATTAATGAAAGTGTACCACAAATTACGGAAATTAATCATTAAAATAAAATAGAAGAATAGCTCAATATGTGAAGAAATAAATTTAAATAGTAATTTTTATCATATAGTATAACTATGCATTTATTTGTATTTGTCTGTGTTCGTCCCACTATGCCGCTTTATTTAACTTCCTTTGCTCCATTTCCTTGCCTTATTGCGCATACGCGCGCTCTCGCTCTCTCACACACACACACAGCGAGATACAACGCGAAGACTTTTGCTTTTATGCTTTGTGTGTGTGTGCGTAACATGCTCCCTTGTTTTTTGTTGTTCCTGCTTTGCTCGCTGCTTCCTTTGCAAAATGCTAAAGTAAAGTGCTCAAAATTGCTCTGCTCTGCAGCCAAACAGCAGCCGCAACATATTTCTGTTCCTCTCTCCCGCACCAACACACTGACTACTGCTGCTGCTGCTGCTTCTGCTAACCGCAGCAGCCGAAGCAGCACAATAACAACAGCAGCAACAACAACAACAACAATTAGCGTCAGGCAGCCTGTGTGCTTTCCTGGCTGGCTCGCTTCGGCTGTCTTCACCATCGTCGTCGTCGTCGTTGCTGTTGCTGTTGCTGCTGTCGTCGACGTCGTCGTCGTCGTCGGTTGTTGTTATGCTTGATTTTTATTACTTTACTTTTTCAGTATAATTCTTTGTCTTTTGGCGTTTGTTTAATGCAAAAAAAAAAAAAAAAATAAGAAAAATAAGAAAACGAAAAGACCCAAGACAAGAACAAGCAAGCACACCGAACACACACACATACAGAGACACACAGACAAGCGACATGCACAGAGGGACACACACACATGCACAGCGAACAGAGATACCAAAAAGGAAGAAGCACAAACTACATTTTTAAGCACAGACAGGAGTCTGTACAAAATAAAATTTTTGCGCAACGCGCGACTGTCACATTTGCACAAAAAGAAAAAAAGAAGCGAAGCGTTGCAAGAGAATCTCGCATATTTAACCAAATTCTCTTATCGGTTAACAAATTATTAACTATATTTTCGGTGTATGTGCGCGAATGTGTGTGTGTGTGTGTGTGTGATACAAATCGCAGCAGCATCTATAAAACGTTAGTTTATTTATTGTTTAAGAGAATCAATTTTAATTGTAATTACAATATCGTGAAAGCTCATTTCTTTATTCCAAAATTGGAGTCTCCATTTGCAATATTTGCATTTGGCGCTCGCTTTGTTGTTGTTTCGCATTTGGGAACAAAAACCAAGGAATCAGCCGACAAATCACAAGAACAACAACAAAGGAAATTTTTGTGGTAATTGTTCCCTTTTTTTTTGCGTGTGAAGGGATTTTTTTTTTTGTTGTATGGCATTTTTCTGTAACGCAGTTGAATAATTAATTATAGAAATTAATAGATCGATGTCCTTGTCGGGTTTTTTTTTGTGAATGAGTTGATGATCGAGTGAATGTTTCAAAAAGTATTTTATTTTTGAGAATTGTGTGAATAATGGGAGTAGGTTAATAAATGAGTTAAATAAGTTTTATTTAATACTCATGAAAATGAATAAAGTTAGTCCGGTCAAGTGTAGTGTGAATAAAATAATATTTTAGTGATCTTGAGACAATCGGTGCTCGATTGAGTGTTTGAATCAAATGAATTGCGTTTTGATATAAAAAATATGTAAAAATGATTTATATGGAAAGATTCACAATTTTTAAAATGATTAAATGATCGACAATTTGAATAAATTATTTTAAAAAGAGATAAATACTTAATTTAACGGACTGCATTTTTGTTTCAACATTTATTCTCCAATTAACTTGAACATTCCGTGAATCCATTCACTAATATTCACATTCTCTGCTTTCCAGTTAGACGAGTTGCCATCTTGTGCTTCCATCACGAGCTTCCAGCGACTTCCATTGACATTGCGAATTGAAGGTTGGAGTCACGCATCCTATTTCCAATTTGGTATTTCCTGGTTTTCCCAGCCTGGCGAGGATTGAACGAACGATTGAATCATTGATCATCGACTCGCTTGGCGTCGTTCACAATGAGCGCCGCGACACAAGAGTTTTGCGTGCGATGGAACAGTCACCTGGGCAGCATTGGAGCGGCGTTTCCCCAGCTGTTGGCCGGCCAGAGATTCGTGGATGTGACGCTGGCCTGTGAGGGCCATCAGGTGCACTGTCATCGCCTTGTGTTGGCCGCCTGCTCCACATACTTTGAGGCCATACTCGCGGAGAATCCATGCAAGCATCCGGTGATCATATTGCCCAGCGAAATCAAGCTGTGGGAGATTCAGGCGCTCGTCGATTTCATGTACAAGGGCGAGGTGAATGTGACGCAGGCGGGATTGGGACAGTTGTTGCGTTGTGCCGAACAGTTGCGCATTCGTGGTCTCTACGGCTCGGAGGCGGCCATCAACTATAAGCAATTGCAGCAGATGCGACAGGATCTGGCGACGGCAGAGACAACGACAACGGCGGGCGCCACATCATCCGTAACATCAGGAGGAGCAGCAACAGGGGCAGCGGCAGCAGCCACAGCAGGAGGAGCACCAGCAACAATAACGGCAACAACGCTCAAGCAAGAGCATCAGACGGTGCAACAGTTGCAGTTGGACAGCACAGAAACAGAGGATACGGCAACCAATTCAACGACATCGACGACGACGACAAGCACCACAACAGCCAAGCAACAGCAGCAACAGTTGTTCAAGGAGCAGCAACGACAACAGCAGCAGCAACGACAGCAAACCAATGGCAAAGATGCGCTTCAGCTGCAACTGTTGCAACAGCAACAACAGTTGCAACAACACCAACAACAGCAGCAGCAGCAACAACAACAACAGACAAATGCAGGTTCCTCGGCGGCAGCGTCAAACAATTCAAATGCGCCCACAGAAGACGATTCAGCGGATGATGCGAGCAACAATTGGAATGCGTACAGTGAACACTACGAGGACAACAAGCTGAGCGTGCAACTGTTGCAGCAACAACAACACCAGCAGCAGCAACAACTGCAACAACAACATCAGCAACAGCAACAACTGCAGCTGCAACATCATCTCGATTCGACCATCGAGGATGATCACAACTATGTGGCCGCCCACGATGAGGATAACGATAGCAGCGGCTTTGCCGGCATCCACAATTCATCGCAACTGAATGCCCTCTCGCTGTCAGCGATGGACACCGATCTGGAGACATCGGCGAACACATCGGGATCCTCGCTGTTGCACAGCTCCATCGAGGGCTACACATCGTATAAGCGGGTGCGACGCTCGGAGGCATCGTTGGCCCAGGCCGCCAAATGCGTCTCGAAGGGTGAAACCTTTCAGACGGTCAGCAACATGTTCAACATACCCGTCTCCACCATACGCTTCTACATGGCCCGCAAGGGCATTCTGCCCAAGCGCAAGCGTGGCCGTGGCGCCTCCCATGCCGGCAGCACCATAACCACCACAAATTCGGGCGGCAACTCGGCATCAGCAGCGGCGGCGGCGGCAGCTGCAGCGGCAGCAGCAGCCACAATGGCAGCAGCCACCACGTTGGGCAGTCTATCAACAGCCGGAGCGCATCATTTGCCTCAACAACAACTCCATCACAACATGCCGCTGGATGTGATGCAATTGAAACGTTTAAGCAATGCAGCCGGCGGTGGCGCCACATCAGCAGCAGCAGCAGCTGGTGGCAGTCCAACAGCGGCGGCAGCAGCAGCAGCGATGGCAGCAGCTGTGGCAGCATCGCCGTCCGGTCTTGAGGTGGCAACAGCGGCGGGCGTGCCATTTCATTTGCTCAGCGATGCGGCCGCCTTCAAGTTGAGCGAACAGCAGCAGCAGGCGCACATAATCTAACCGCGAGGTTGGCTTCGCTTCCACCTAATGCATATGTGAAACGAGACAAGAGCGAACGAAACGAGAGAGTGAATCATCACGGAGGCAACACAAGTTGAACAAATTCTTTGCGCCGCTTTTAAGCTTACTTTTAAGTTTGTTTTTAAGCCAGCTTGTAAGCTAGCTTTCTTGTAAACCAGCTTTTAAGCGAGCTTTTAAGCATAATTTAAAATGTGCTTTACAGCTTGATTGTAAACTAGCTTTATTGTGAACTAACATTTGCTTTAAAGCTTGATTGTAAACTTGATTTCTTTTAAACGTGCTTTGAAGCGAACTTTGCTTTAAAGCTTGATTGTAAACTAGTTATCTTTAAAACGTGCTTTGAAACAAGCTTTTAAGCCTAAAAACTTGATTGTAAAATAGCTTCGCTTTAAAGCTTGATTTTAGACTAGCTTTATAGCTTGCATTCAAACTAGTTTTGAAGTTTGCCTTAAAATCAGCTTTAAGGCTAGATTTTAAACAAGCTTTAAAGCTGTTGTTGAAACAAGATGTAAAGCTTGAAAGCCTAAAGCCTCATAACTGGATTACAAACAAGCTTAAAAGCTAAAATTTCAAGCCAGCTTCATTTTTCTTGGCGTTTTCCACTATCTTCAATGATTTTATTCTATTTCGATGTTATTTTCGATCTTTGGATTTCAATGAATCTCTTCATCATTCTATTTCTATGTTAACGTTAGGCTTCAAGTGCCACGCTGCAAATTAATCTTTTCAATTAGACATTTCAAATATTTTTTAATATTTAGAGTATTCAATTTCGTTGGCAATTTTAGTTGCTTTCAAAGCAGAGTTTATAGAAAATTATAATCAATTTCCTCTTTCAATAAGCTCTTCCAATTAGTCACTTGAGTTTCAAACTAAAAAATTATGCGCTATATATGTATTTCAAAGCACATTTGCAAACATTTTCAATGCGGTTCGTCGCTGTCTCCTTTTGCAATGCTTCAAAAGCAACAAATTGCGCGTGGAAGCGCAAAACACACACACAAACACATGAATAAAATAACTATACAACTATAAGCTATACAGATCAAGGAAACACACACACACATAAACCGTATATATATATATATTATATACAGATATATTATTTTGTAAGTTGAATGTTTTGCCTTTAGTCAGCTCTATGCAAAACTTTAGACCTAAAAGCCCACTCCACTCCACTCCCCTCAAGAAAAAGACCTTCCCCTAATTGTACGTATTTGCTTCTAAGATTTAGTATTAGTTTTACATTTGTATTATAATACATGGCTTTTTTCATGTAGTGCCCATCAAAAATCCTACCTACCCAAGCCCCTTTCCCCTTGAAAAGAAAGAGAGAGGATAACGCTCATTTAAAACGTATTTTAAATTGATTACATCATAAAAGTAAGCAAAAATTTAACATACAAATAACATTTTGTGCAGTTAACAGACAGTACAATAACAATAATAATAAAACACAAAAGAATCGCCTGTAATAAACTCTATATATATATATTTTACGTCGCACTCTTTATCATTTTAATGTTAAACAAAGTCTGCAAATCATCAAGAAGAACAAAAAAAGTCATAATTGTAATTACTAACGAAAAAAATTGTGTTCCCATTTTAGAAATTAATTCATTCAATTGTAAAAACAAACAAAACATTTTATTTAGCCACCTTAACAAATTGTAACATTATCTCGAATTTTTTGGGTTTTTTTGGCGTTTTTGTAAATGGGAACACCACCGAACGAAATCGACAAAAATGCGACAAAATGAAAACCAGAACACAACAATCACTAGCGCTTAAGAGAGACACTCATACACACACACACAATCTTGATATTGATTTGAAAGTCTCCATTTTCACAATTTACACATAACAATTTTTGTTTCGCAAACGAATTATGATTAATTATGCTGTTGGGAGCTTCAGAATGTGCATTTAAGCTGTGTAAAGACTTGGAAAAGACTTTTTTTTATTTGTAACTAAGTTCGTTTAATATATATATATATATATTCACATTTAAGACTCATTTTATTTAAGCAATTTAACAAAACGTTTTTTTTATACTTATTTAAAAAAAGAATACATTTTTGTAATTTCTTTTTTTTACAATTTATACAAGCAAAAAAACACTCAGTCTCAATTAAATGTTTGCCATACTCTTAGTATATATTATAAACTATAAATTTTTTCTTTTTTTTTTTTGGGAAAAATCCTAACCTCATTTGAGATAAGTAAGTAAAGGATTTGGTGGATTTCAAATTTAGAACATGATATTGCGCAGTTAACTTTCGTTATGATCTCTCGGAAAGTCGTCAGTAAAATATAGCCTGCAACTTAAATATATAGAAATATATATATATATACATGAACATACATTTTTTTCAAAGCAAAACAAAAAAAAAGTTAAATAAACAAATACCTCGTATACATTGAGCATAAATAAATAGTAAGCCATATATACATAGAGAACACAAATCACATACAAACAGAGAAAGAGAAAGAGAGAACACAGAGAAAGGAGGAGAAAGTAAATGAAGCATAAAAAGTGCACTGCAATAAACAATAGCGAATAACGCTTATTTTACACACAAAAACAAAAACAAAACAAAAGAAACCAAATCGCAAATAAAACTAATAAATTGTAATTTATTATAAACCGAACGTTGTTACAATAGTCACAGAAAACAAAGCCCCATAGCAAGCAAATCTAAAATAAATCAATATATACATACATATATATATATATTTTTTAAAAATCAATTGTAAGATATGCGACGAAATGAAAACAAAATACAAAATATAAAAAAACAAAAAAGAAAAGTTGTGCTGCAGCTTGCTATTAAAGAAATGTATCTATTTTTATTAACAAAAAAAAAAAACAAACAAAAGAGCAAAAGAATTTTTTTTAGGCAGCGAATTGTAAAAAATAACTTTAAAAAAGAAAATACGTTGAAATCTACTAAAAACTTAAAACAAATTGCGAAAAAGCAGTTATCACACATTAAAATCAAATGCAAGTATTATGTATCAAACACAAAATTTGAAAAATGGTAAAAAATCATATATATTATATACATACTATAATTAAATTACATAAATATATATATATATACAGACATATGTATAATGTATACATTAAATAATAATTTAAGCAAAAACACGTATAAGCCAGCAAACGCGAATTATGTTATGATGCAAATAAAAAAAAAAGAACAGTTAAAATTATGTATAAAATATAAAATGCAAAACTAAACGAATGGTATTTTAAATAAAAATTGACAACATTTTATTGCAGTATTTTGAAATTTTAAATTTTCAAACCCGCACTCTTAACATTGGCGCTAACAGCAGCTTAACAGATAACCACATTTCGATGGTCAGCGCTGTTACTACAACTTTTGGTATATTTTTATCGAGTACTGTTAACAGCGCTGCAATCGAATCGTAATTATTAAGCAGTGCTAAATTATTTCAAATGTGTAAATAAAACAAAACAAAATATATTATTTGAGAGCACGGAATATTGAATTCAAAAACAAAATTTAAATAAAATCTCGGAATTAATCGATATTTCCATCCCACCATTGATAGCACAATGTGACCCTAACTTTGGTATAAAATATTAAAAAGTACGAATAAAATTCGGTATTTTCAAACCAGCAAAGAATCTGCTTCTTGCAAAAGCATAACAAATATAATATAATAATATAAACACAAAACAAATACACAAACAGTGTGGCAAATGCAAAATGTTGCGTAATCGCCTGCTGCCACTGCCACTGACACTGCCCCTGCAACAAGCCGCACTCAGCTGGCAACGCAGCAAATCATCGACCGGCAGCGTGAACGCCACACGGCAAAGCAAAATCCTTGGCAAACTCTTTGGCAGTCGCGTCTCGGGCACCAAAAAACGTTGGTATCCCAGCCACGATGCAAACAGCAGCGGTGGCACCTCCTCCCACGCCACGGGCTATCAACCGCCCAGCGTTGTGTTCCAGGCATCGCAGTTTGGCAAGAGCAACAGCAACGGCAGCAAGCAAAACACACGCCGCATTGCCGTCTTGAACAAACTGTTTATGACGCACATCACCGATCTCTTGGCCACGGGAGAGGCAGCCGAAAACATTCTAGGACGTGGCCTGCAGGTGACACGCGTCAAGATCACCGGCGACTTCAGTTGCGTCAACGTTTATTGGATGGGCAATGATGCCACACTGGAGACGGAGCTGCAACGTTGCAGCGGCCAGTTGCGGCATGAATTGTCGCAGCTGCGACTGATGGGCGAAGTGCCGCGTATTAAATTTGTACGTGATCGCAGTGGCAGCAACATCAATCAAGTGGAGGGCATCTTGCGGACGCTGAATTTGCAACCCGTCGTGGAAGAGGACGAGACGGCAGCGCAGCAGCAACTGGATAGTCCCCATTACGATGTGGCACAGACGGCGCGTCAAGAGTTCTATGGCCAAGCAGCAGCAACGACCACGACGACGACGCCAGAAATGCGGCACGATGTCCTCGGACTGGATCATCGTCTCATCATGGACAAGATACTCGGCAAGATGCGCAAATCGAAGCAGGCTTGGGAGCAGCATCAGTCCACCACAGCTTCGTCAACTCCTCCGCCCTCCTCCACTGAGCTGATGCGTCAAATCGCCGTGACGGAAACAGCAGCATCGCAGCACAAGTTCGAGGCGTTTCTGGCCAAGAGACGTGAACGCAAACAGACACCGGAACGCAAGAAGCATCAACGAGTGGAAGAGGATTATGCGCTGGCAGCGACGTCGATGTCAGGACAGGATTACGATGAGAGGACGATGTACGAGCAGCAAGAGGATTACATTGTGGACGAGGACGACAAGAAGTCTTAGTCTCAGAAACAATTCGTTTTGTGTACTGTTTGTTAATTGTTAATGCCTACGCTTAGTTTAGCTAATAATACATATCGAAAGTATTCGATAACTTGAGAGTTACGTAATTGCATTCTTTCTTTTTGAGATACATTTTAGCGTAATTGAACAATTGTTGTATTATCATTGTTGCCAAATGATTTGCTAGACAATCTATATTGTGTTTTAAGTACCTATCTTTCGACTTTTCAGTGCCTGAATATTTGAGATCTCTATTTCTTAAATAAAAATATCTTAGATTGAAATCCAAAGACAACATTTTATTAGTCTTATCTCATTATCAAATGTTTTTACAACTAAATATCCTTTTATTTTGAAGGTAGTAATTTAATAGCAGAAATTTCCTGCTTATCAGCCTTTCTATTATTATATCACATTAAATTCGATCTTCTGAATCTTAATCTAACAAAAAATTAAACAATTAAAATAATTATTAATAATAATAAGTCTCACAGTATTGCTTATTAATAAAAGCTAATGATTAGCAAGCAGCTTTGATTCAATTTAATGTTGAGGCGAAAACAAAATTCAACAAAAAGATCATTGATCGTCTGTCTCTTTCGCTTTCGTTCTTGTTGTCGACTATGTCTATCTCTTTCTTGAGGTAAACAATCTGTGCTTCGACTATTTGTCATCAAAACAAGCAATATGCAGCATCAGATAAGCCGGATTTTTAGCTGTTTCCGCAGCAAAATTAATCTTAATCAGTTTAAGATGTTTTCAAAGTCTTTCCCATAAACTATTTCTGCTGCATTTGCTCCTTAACACATTCAAATGCATATCATGCGTATAGATAGCTATCTCTCTCACACGCCGCTAATGCTGGAAACACGTGCAAAAGCTCCGCTGCAGCACACACACTTATAGAAATGTATGTATGTGTGTGCACTGAACACAGTTTACACTGTGGCGATTAATTGAAAAGCGTGCGTCATATTTCTACACTGTTCAGCCAATAAAATGTGTCAGAACTTTGCGCCATTTCCATCTCTAAAAATCTCATTTTTAATACGAAATCACAGTTAGTTTTATTAGAAAAACTAGAGAAAAAAAATACATATTTTTTGGTTTTACGGAAAAAAATAAAAAAAAAAGACACTACACTTGTTTTTTTTGTTACGTATATAAGCGTAAACACTGCAGATTTTTTATTTCATAGAAATAAATGTTTCATTTTTGTTGTTTCTTTTTTCTTGTATATTTTGTCAATGTTGGAGGGTAAAAAAAAAGAAATTTTGAACAGGAACTCATGGCAATGTGCGCCTCTGTGCAATGCAGATGAAGATGTTGATTCCGCTGGCCGCTGTCCTGCAAAGGTGAAAAAGAGATAAATACATTAGTATAATGTCGATTGGCGGGATAACCAAAATGCAACAGGAGGAAGTGTGATGGCAAATGGTATTATCAGTGAAAACTTGTAAAGCATCAACGTAATGTGTTCAGTCGAAAGATGGTGAAAGTTTGGTTCATCACAAGAACATTTGCCATCGATTCCATTGTTGGGAGGAAAAAAGAACTTGTTTTTATAGACGTACCACGATTTTAGCTGTTGATGTTGGTTGCTGCTCTGCATATGTTTAGCATATATATAGTACACGCTCTGTTGTTGTTTTTGTGTGTGCAGGAAGCTTATTCGAAGAGAGCGAAACCCATATCGTCATCCTCAGACTCGGATTCCTCCTTCTTCTCCTCCTTCTTGGCTTCCTTCTTGTCGCCACCGGCAGCAGCAGCTGGGGCGCCACCAGCGGGAGCAGCAGCAGCAACACCGCCACCAACGGGCATGGACGAGAGCTTCTCGCGACCCTCCTTGATCAGATCATCGATGCTCTTGCCTTTGAGCTCCTTGATCACGCGGGTGAGACGCTCGGCATCAGCCTCAATACCGACGGAGCTGAGGATCTTCTCCAAATCAGCATTGGCGGGGCTCTCTTGTCCACCGAGGACAGCCAACAGATATGCAGCCACGTAACGCATGCTAAAATAATCAACACAAAACAAAAAAATACACCAAGTTAATCAAAACAATTGTTCACAAGTTGTTCGTGGCAAGCAATAATCTGCAAATATTATTGGCATCGCTGTAGCTTTTCATTCAATTTCTTGCACAATAATATCACATTAATTTGCTGCACAATTTGTTCTATTTTTTGCGGGTAAACACTTACTTTAAGTCTTTAGTTTTTGACACGAAACGTGAATATGCACAGAAAAACACAACTTTCGCCTAGGAGACCTTTAAACGAAAAGAACGCTGCTCGGCTTTGACGCAGGCAAGTCACTTCCGCATGTCAAAAATGACAGTCGACTCGCATGCAACCCTGTGGTTTGAAGTAGATGGCGCTTTAGTCGCAGTGTTGTATTTTTCACGCGACTGCTGTCAACACTGTGCAAAACTGTTCCACGGCTGTTATGTTAACGCACAGATTCTGTTGTGTTTGTGGCGCGCGTTTTCAAATCGTAGGTATTCGCTATGTGAAGTCAATGGTGGCTCACATAGTTTTTGGTATTAAAATACTGACAAATTACAAAAGTGCTTATTACACAACTATTAACGTAGTCTTCATTTATACAAAAAATGAGTTTATTTATATTATGTTGTATACTTTTAATTATGTCTAATTTGACGATTCTTTAATATTAGTTTATATTGCTGGTGATATCTGGATGCTGACATCCAAATTCATCACGCCTTTACGCAGATGGAAAAGTTTTCAAATGATAATACACAAAAATAACATTCACACTGATTTCATCAAATGTATTAAATAAAATTTAGTTATTTACGAGACGTCTTATTTAATATCTAAATATTGTTGTATTGTTAGTATCAAAATATAGTAAAGTGACTGTCGCATTAATTAATAAGTGTTCGTACTAAGAAATTATTGAGATAAGTAATAATAATAAATAAAGGTAGTTTGAGATGCAACGTCCATCGACTGAAGACGTTTTGTAAAAACCATTTTTAAAAAGATGCGCCTTTTTACACGCGATTTCTCAACAATTGTTCAACACCTAGCAAAGTGTTGCCAGGCCAAAGATTACTATGGTTGAATATTTAGTATATTATGAGTACTTCAAAGAGCATATTACGTATATTTTGAGAAACGCCACTTGCGGTCACGCTGTCTGTCGCTAGGTCAGAAGCAAAACCAAAGCCGGACGAGGCGGACGTGTGTGACGCTCGGGTGCGCGATATTTTTGAGATTTGTAACTGTTGTGTGCGTTGTCGCCTGCCTTTGCTTTGCTGTGTGTGTTGGGTACTCTTTTTTTTTACACTTTTGTTTGGCCGCTGCCACCGTCGTCGTCGTCGTCGTCGTCATCGTCGTCACCAACGTCTTTGCCGCTTACAATTTGACTCTTCGTCCACCACCAAACATCAAACTGTGTGTGTGTGTGTTCGCGCGTGTGTGTAACAAGTACAAACAACAAAATTCATAAATAAATAACCGAAATTGTTTTTGGACTTTATTATATCAATTTTTTTTGTTGCCGCGTGTTGCGTGCACAAACGCATAAAAAACAACCAAATTCCTAAGATCAATACACACAAATACAACAACAATAATACATGCGTACCTGGGCAAAGCAGCAGCAGCATCAAATCAAATAAAAGCGGAGCACACCAAACATAACCAAGAAGAAAACGGCGAAGCAGCAGTTACTTGCGATCAGAAAGGAGTGAGCGAGAGCGAGAGAGCGCGAGCATAAATATCAAGCAGTGCGTGTGAAACTGTAAACTGTTTCGCAATCGAAGCGAAGACGAAGAAAACGTACAAATAAAAGAAGCAAGCAAACCTACCACGCGTCGTCGGCTCGTTGCGCTTCGGTTCGGTTATTGCGTTCGGCACTTTACTCTCTCTCCGTGCTCCCCCCACCCCCAACACGCACACCCCCCACTAACATCATCATCCACCATAGTCGACGTCAGCGCCAGCGTCGTCGTCGTATCTGTCTCGACTGACTGACTGACTGACTTTGCGTGTGTCGAACTTTGGCAGCAGCAGCAGCAGCAGCGTAGACAAAAACTTCTAAGAAGCAGCGCTGCTTATTCGGTGCGTGTGCGTGTGTATTTGATTGCCATATGTGCTGAGTCTGTTTGTGTGTGCACAAGGTGTGGTGTGTATACAAAATCGATTGAACCAAACGCCGCAGTTGCCGCTAACGTCGCAGTCGCAGTCGCTGCAACGCGTTCGAACGTTACGCGATTTTTCAAACGCATTTTTTTCATGTGCTGAGAGCGTGTGATATTTTTTTTTCTGTGTCAAATTCAAATCAACCTTAAAATTTCAACGAAAAAGAAATACATACGACTACTGGATACTCTACGGAATTATTGCAAATGATGGATAAGTCAACAACGAATGCTGCGGCCGACAATGAGGCAACAAATGCTGCCACTGGGTGTGGCAGCAACACCAGCACTACAACAACAACAACTGGCAACGGCAGCAGCAACAACAACAACACCACTGCCAATGGCAACACCAACAATAGTGCTGCAAGTGCCACAAATGGTGGCAACAACAACAACTGCAGCAGCGGCAGCAGCAACAACAATGCTCGGCCCAATATCTTGCAACGTTTTGGCGTGGCGGCCACAACAAGTGCGCTGCTTAACAACAACAGTTCCACAACCGTTGTGCTGGGCACAGCGAACAACAACAACAGCAACAGCACGATGATTAACCTCAATATCAACACAACAACCGGCGGCAGCTTCGGTGTCAGCGTTGAGCCGCACATCACTGTTGAGAGTCTGAAGAAGATCATCGCCAAGAAGCTGAAAGTGGCCAAGGATCGCATTTGTTTGCTGCATCGTGAGAAGTAAGTAAACAAAACATTTTATTCGAAAATAATTCAATAAGCAAGACTACAAAGAATCGAAGAAAAAAGAATAAGAAAAGAAACAATAGGAGAAGCAAAGCAAGGATCAAGAAGCAGTTGATATGCTTATTGCACTGCTTGCATTCAGGTGCACTGCTTGCACAGTGAATTTTAGAGGAAGAAAAGGAAATGGAGTAGAGTAAATTCCATAATTTCAATTCAATAAGAATAAAAGAAAATAGGGAATCAAGAAAATGGATGGAATTTAATTTCCTAGAATTCACAAACAAATAAGAATATTGATGTGATCACCAAATAAGTAAAAGCTTTGGTAAACAAAACAATTGGAAAATTAAAAAAAAATTTTAGAGTGACCAACTTAGGATTAAAAGTAATCGTGAGATTTATTGCCAAAACGATAAGAAAATTGCAAAACATTCATTGTTAAATGCCTAGCCGCTGTTCTTCATTGATGGTAAAACTATTAAAATAGAAAATGAGACTTCTCTTAGGCTGTTCATAATTAGAGTGACCGTATTAATGACTTTTGCTAGCTGCGAGTGAGTTTGTTTGTTGGTTCGGCAATTAGAGCGATCATCGTAATTGAAACTGTTTGCTGTTGCACTTAACAATTAGAGTGACCGTATTAATTGCTTCCGCTGATTACACTGCTCAACTAGAGTGACCAGCCCACAACAAACGTCAAAGTGATGCAACACACGTTTGATTTTGTCGCTTCACATTTTCACATGGTTTGCACCGATTTGCGATAAATGCTGATGCTTCAGGAGGCCCGTTAGCGGAGGGAGGGGGCGGGGCAAGTGTTAACTGATTAGCATATGCAACAATTGCGTCAGTGGGAAAAATACACGTGCTCTCCAGTTGAAGGAGAGAGACAGAGAGAGAGAGAGAGAGAGAGAGAGAGAGAGAGAGACAGCTGGCAATATGGCGGTCGAAAGGCAAAGTTTGCACGCACTCGATAACATTCGATTAATGCTAATTGCTAGATTTCAAACGTGTCTCGATCTACAGCACTAAAAACACACATACACACACGCTTGCTGTGCGTATGTGTTTGTGTGTATGTGTGGCATTTATTGTGCTTTTTCGTTTAGAGCTTTGTTTAGTTAAATGCTTTTGATTATCGTTTTATATTATCGTTTTGCCTTTGTTGTTATACGCGGCTTTGTTGCCAGCTACTTGCATGTGTGTGAGTGTGTGCGCTTTAATGTTGTCACTATGCTTTGCTCTCATTTATTGCAAAGATAACCTCCAAAAAAAAAAATAAAATAGGTAAGCAGGATATAAAACACAAAATGCAAAGAAATAAAAATCAAAGCAAAAACTGAAAAAGAACAGCATTATTTTGATGTCATTTTATAACGTGCAAAACAAAAAAAAAAAAAACAACAAGCAGCGGGCAGCGCTGCTCGCGGCGACGTTGACGACGACATACAACTAGTTGCATTGCCGGTGCAGCAGCAGCAAACAAACAAAAGCGGCTGAGCGAGAGCGCAATACACACACACACACACATACACACATGAACACAAAGCAAATAAAGAAGTAGCAGTAGAAGTAAAAGAAAAAGCAAAAGAGCAAAAAAAATGCCTGGCTTGGCTTGGCTTTATTTAGCCCTTTGCACGCGCTCTCTCTCCCTCTCACACACACACACAAACAGTTTCTGAGAGAGTGCGCTTGTGTGTGTGTTGCAGGTTAACAGTAAACAACACACAGAGAAACACACTCACATGGTGTCGTTTTTTTTTGTTGTTTTATTTTTGCAGCGAGGAAAATGAAAATGCAGTTGAAGGGTTTCCCTGTGCATACTAAAGTGAATATTGTGTTGTTGTTTTTTTGTTTTTTGTGTTTTTTTTGTTGCTGCGTGCATTCGCCTCGACAACTCTTTGCACTGCTTGACCAACTGTACTAAGCAGCGCAGTCGACTGAGGCAGCGACAGTGGGATTTGCTTTGTTGTTGCTGCTGCTCCAGGGACGTGCCTTTCACTTTGCCCAAAGAAGAGGAAGAAGCTGAGAGCAAAGCAAAGAAGAAATAAAAAAAAAAACAGAACCAAGTCGAAACTTGACTGATAAGAATTTTGCATGCTCTTTGCTGCTGCTGCTGCTGCTCCTGATGTTGTTGTTGTTTCGGATTCGGTTTCCTCTTTTTTCTGCATCTGTTTTGTGACAGCAACAACAACAAGAACACCAACAACAGCAATGTCATTCACACACTCATGTACACTCCTTTGCACTTGAAGTTGGCTGCGCTTTGTTTTGTGTTCTGTGTTGCGCCATGTGCAGATTTTTGTTGTAGTTGTTGCTGTTGTTGTTGCACTGCTTGCTGTGCTGCTTGCTCTTTGTTCTTGGGGCGGCTGCTGCAATCAAAAAATGTTGTTCTTGTTGTTGTTGCGCTTATCGGCGTCGCCGCTGCTGATGATGATGCTGCGTTTGCGGCAGAGCCGAGCTCGCTCTCTCCTTTGTTTGCTAAAAGTTCTACGACCACCCAAATGTCAGATGTTGTTTAACCCGCAGATGCCAATCCCCCACCCTCCACACACACATATACACACCTCCCCCACACACACACACGGTTGCTGATAACGTGGCCAAGCAACCACCAGCAGCCTAAAAAGCTTGGGAGTTGAATGAAAATCGTTTGCAACTTGCATAAATGAATATTACTTTTCGTTTTTGCGTTCGCGGGTTGTGGAAAAGCCAACATCCACTCGTGTGTCGCAGGCGAGAATGCTCAAGAAAAACGCAGTTGAAAACTGAGGAAGCAACAACCACCGCAGAAGACACCACCACCAACAAAAAAAAAGTGGAGGAAAGAAGAAGCAACTCTATTGACACCATTCCCGCATGAAACCACAAAAACCTCCTCGACAATCGCGTCTCGAGTTGTCTCTGTGCAACCCTTTTCCCTTTTTTTTATATTGAGCTGTCCAGCGCAGAAAGTTTGCTGCCCTTAAATTCATTCAACTTGAAAGTTGCAACTTTCCTCGCCAAGTGTTAATGCCACACGCTAAGCCACAAACATCAGCTAATTGAAAAAGTGCAAACGCAACTTTGCATAACTGAATGTGTTTTATAGATTGCAAGATAATTGCAAGTTTATATGATTATAATCTCTTGAACTTGAGAAAAACTGCTAAAATGAAGAGTAAATTGGTTTATTCTTTTGCTTGCAAATGAATTTTATAAATCATGATGAAATTGCTGATTGATGAGTAATTTTATTTATAGCGCAATGACGCATCTTTTAGCTAGATAAACAAATTTAATTATAGATCCAAAATACGAATAAAGGAATGGATATTCATTATAAAATACTGATTTGTATTAGAAATCAAAAAAAAAAAAAAAGTAAACGAAGATGTTTAGTAAAGTATTTTGATTTAATTTACTGATACTGATTTGTATTATAAATAAATAAAAAAAACGTATACGGAAATATTTAATAAAGTACTTGATGTAGATGTATTTAATTTATAATTTATAAAATACTGATTTATATTAGAAAAAAAATCAGTATACGAAGATGTTTAGTAAAGTATTTTGATTTAGATGTATTTAAATTATAATTAATAAAATCAGTATTTTATATTATATATTTGTATTAGAAATAAATAAAAGAAACAGTATACGGAGATATTTATTAAAGTATTTTGATTTAGATGTATTTAAAGTTGATTGTATTTCCTTAAGTTATTCTAATTTAAAGAAAAACAAAGAGTGACCAAATAAAACGCAAAGAGAGAGCTCGACTTTGTGGTACAGGGTATTTGATAGTCGAGCAAGTTGTCAGCTGAGGCGCCAGTGACGTCGTTCGCTGTGTTTATGTTTAATTTGTCAAAACTGTTTGACGCTTATCTGCGCATTGCTTTTGCATCACTTCCAATTGGAAGTGTTGTTGTGCTTACGCCAACTCCCCCTCCCCCTCCCCTCTTTCCTCACTCACCTCATGATCACACACATCGCAACGTGTGTGTGTGTGTGTGTGTGTGTATTCTTTAGATTATTGCGCATATCAGTAGCATGGCAACCACTCGCCAACACCATCAACCCCCTCCCTCCCCATCGCCAATCCCTTTGCTGTGGCTTTAAGGTGTGCTTGGCGATGAGAGCGATGCTGACGCAAGCAGCGACGTCGACAGCGACTGCGACTGCGAGAGCGGCATTAGCAGCTATGACATAAGCTAAAAGCGAAGCCCAAAGCCAAGACACATGTTGTCTCATCTTCTACTTATGCTTTCTCTGTTGCTTCGCCGTCTTCTACTACTTCTTCTTCTTGCTCTTTTCAGCGCGTTCATCAACAGTTTTTCGTATTAATTTTAGTTGCACTTTTTGCTTTGCTTTGTTTTTATTGCCGTTTCTATTTCTATTTTAATTTGAAATAGAAAAAAATAAAAACAAAAAGTTTGACAGCGTCGTCGTCGTCACGGTCAACACGCTAACGGCAACGCAACGCAATACAAGCGACAGCGGCAGCGACGTCAACGTCATCGACTTTGTTTGCATGTGTTGAGTTTCCAGTGTGTTGTGTTTTGCTGCTCGCGTGTCTCTTTGGGTGTGTGTGTGCGTGTGTGTGTGTTGAGTTTCTCTTTGGGCCCGTGTTGAGTTTTGCCGCGTTTTAGTTTAGTTTTGTTTTTCTGTCTCCGCTCGTTCGTTTCATTTTTTTTTTTGTTTTTTTTTTTCATCTTTTTTGGGGCTTGTCACGTTGCTTGGAGGCCCTGGGCCTTGGGTCTGCCGCTCAATCGCAGCCTCCGTCGCTGCTGGCTTCCCTTCGCTCTCTCTCTCTCTCTCTCGCTGTCTAACGCTGCTTACTCTGTCTGCTTGTTGAAGCGTGTAGTGATAGTTTTGTTGTTGTTGTTGATGTTTTCCCCACACAGTGTAAGACCTTGTAATTTATACTCACAGCACCTCCAATTTACAAAAAAAAAAAAAAAATCAAATAATGCTTAAAATACAATTGCACAGCAATATCTTATTGGGCTAAGGCGAATATTCAAATGCTCTTTTTCAAACAGCATTAATAATAATAATTTAATCGAAAATTTGTTAAATGTGTTTAGAATATTTTGACTATAAATTTGTATTAAATATTAATTACACTGAAATATTTTATTACCAAGATTATTCAAACTGTGCATCAATTGTATAATATGAACACTTCTTCATTAGTTGAAGAATGTCGAGGTATATCCAATAGCGATAACGATAACGATAACAGTGCTCGATAGTGCTTGATCGAAATGTGTTTTCGCTACGTCGCCACAATAGAACACAAAAAAACAAATAAAAATAATTTGTTGCTTTTGCTGCGCAGTTTTTACTTGTTGTAGCTATTGTAGTTGTAGTCGAAGTTGTTGTTGTTGCTGTAGTTGATTAGGCAGCACACCCCCCTCCCTTCCCCTTGGGCCGGTGTCTCAGAGATCTTGTTTGAAATATTGTGGACAGCGCTTTGTTCTGGCTTATTGTTTGCATCTATCGCTCTCGCTCACACTCGCATCGCGTGTGTATGTGTGAGTGTATGTGTGTGTATAGAGATCAGGTTACACAAGATGCGACGCCGACGTCGTCTTGCCCTTTGTGCGCTGCGCTGCGCTGCTTGCACAACCAAGCGAGAGAGAGGTGAATTTTTGTGAGAGTGTCGTTTGAATGAATGGACATAGTGTGAGAGCAAAACTCGTTTAGTTGCAGCTGGGAAAGTTTAAGAGACATGAAGAGAGAGAGTAGCAACCTGTGCTTCACCTCGCCAGCCCTTTTTAACTATGCGCCCGGCCAATTTCCAAGCCCCACAAGTGTGCTGCAGAGCGATGGACAGAGAGAGAGAGAGAGAGGGAGAGGGAAAGCTTATGGCCCTTGGCTGCCATTTTGTTGCTTGCGCTCTTCACTCTTTTCGCTTGGCCCTTGGCTGCGATGGCGCCAGCTGAAGAAGACATGAAGAACATGAAGAAGCAGCTAAAGTAGTGGAAGTCGAAGAAGAGGAAGCGTCAGCCTGCAGTTAGAATTGAAATTGTTGCAAACTTTGCAACTTTGTGTGTTGTTTGGCCGAAAATCGGCTAAAAATAGCCCATGGTCTATGTGTAGTCTGTATTTTGTAGCAACTACAACAAACTAACAAAACTCAGCGTGTCGACAGCTAAACCCAAAGATACAGATACAGACAGATGGCTGATACAAAAATAAATCTGGCTAGTAGTTGTTGGCAAATCGAATGCTAATGGCACGTTTGCGTGTTTCTCTATATGCCAGAGAGATACATTTATGCAGACAGACAGTTTGCCTTAATTATGCCCCCAAAATTGCACACAAATATCGAACATTATCTATTTATACACACGCACACAGACACAGACACACACGCATAAACTTGCATCTGTAGAGAGGCGACGACAGCTGCTGTTGTTGGTGCTGCTTCTTCTTCTTCTTCTTTATCATCTGCGTGGTGGTTGCGTCTCTCTTCTTTCCCATAGGTGTCAATGCACCACAGCGCACAGATATTTAAGCTGTGCAGATCTCCCCCAGTGCACCCCACCACCACCATCGCATGCTCAATAAATATTTACAGTGTTGAGATAATTGAACATGCAAAAATGCCTCTTTATTGTTGTTGGTCTTGTTATTTTCGGCAACAAAGAGCGCGACGACAATTGCCAACAGCTTAAAGTCAATGTGTGTGCAAGCAGTGCACACACACTTGCATACTAGACTAGTGCCGTTAGAGAGACAGAGAGAGAGAGAGACAGAGACAGTACGCAAAGGCAAAGGTAAAGGCAACGAGAGAGAGCAACGAAGCCAAGATGGTGGACACTCAATGCTATGCAAATGCAAAGGCAAAGGCAAAAGCAATAGCATTAAAATGCAAATGCAAATGCAAATGGAATAACTGCATGTGTGAACTCGTTTAGAAAGATGCCGTTCATTCATGCATTCATTCACTTATTCATTTCAATTGAAAATTGCATTCATGCTGTCCAATAAGAAGCAGGGTATATGATAGAGTTGACACAATTTAACCCTGTGTTGTGTATGATCGAAGTGACCAAAGTAAAGAGCAGCAGTGGCGCCATCTAGCGACTCGCATTTCCTAATTGCATTTGTTTGCATCTCTATGAGTGTGTCAGAGAGAGAGAGAGAGAGCAGCTTATTAACTTTGTAGCGGTGTAGAGCAACAGCAAGTCGATCTCGCTGTGTAGTCTGTGTGTGTTTACTCGTTTGCTTGCAGCATGGGGGCGTTCATTCAGCGCCAATTTCCAGTGCAACGCAAGGTGGGGGTAAACCAACTTATACACACATGCATACGCTCACGCTATGCAGCAGCAGTTTGTCTGCTTCTAACTTTCAATTGCTGCCCATATACATACATATGTACATACGTATGTTTACTTTGCTGCTGCTGCTGTTGTTGTTTCTTAATTATTTTTGTGCTTTTAGCTTTGGCTAAATTAAGCAAGCAGCGCTGCATGGCGACGCCGACGCCGACGCCTAACGCCTTCTCAATGCAAAAACAAAAATGTCTAACTTACGACATCAATAACGTCATCCAGCAACAACGATTGCGACGCCAGCAGCACAGGCCAGGCCTATGCATTCCCCCACCACATATCACACACACACACACACTCGCTCGCAGTAAAGCTGCCCATGCATATTACGCTGCCGATCTGCGTCTCGGGGCCGGCCGGCAATTGTGTTTGCTTTGTGTATAGAGAGCGTGAGAGCGAGAGAGTACCGCTCTCTTTACGTATGCAAGCATGCTCTCCACTAATACTAACACTGTGACGACTCTAATACGCGTCGGCATGGTGTGTGTGGGTGTGTGTGCCTTTGTGGGGCTTTTGTTGCGTTTGTGTGTGTGCGCGCGCACAAATGCCAACTCTTGTAGTTGTTGTTGTTGTTGCTTTTGCTATTGCTATTGCTTTTGCTGTCTGTCTATTTGCATTTCAATGTTTGCCCTTTCGCGAAACGCCTTCCGGTGGCTGGCTGCTGCGCCAGTGATGCCCAGTGCCAGTGCCAACGCCAGTGCTGCCTGTCAATGTTGTTGATTATATGGTGACGGCGACGGCGGCTGCGCTGCTCGCGTCGCTGAATCAATAGCTCGAAATTAGAAGCAGAGTCTGCGTCGCTGCGCTGCTCTCGATGTTGTTGTTGTCGCTTTTATTTTCGTTGTTAGGTGGTCGCCTTGTTGGCCATGTATAGAGGGCATGCCTGCCTATGGTGGGTGCACGCTATGGTGAGCTGCTGCCTCTGCCTCTGCTGCTGCTGCTGCTCTGCTGTGGGCAGCGTAGAGTGTATAGAGTGATGGGTGGAAGGGGGGGCAACGTAGGTGTTTGCTATTTTTAGTTGCTTTTGCTGTGATTTCTCATTGTTGTTTGTTGCTGCTTGGCTGCTGCTGCTATTGCTGTTGCTGTTGCTGCTGCTGCTGTTTCTCCCCTTCTCCGTCCCCGCCCCCGCAACCCGCAGCTCTGTTGATTTCTTTGTTTAATTTGTCTTTGTTGTGGATGCTAGTCGACGTCAGTGTGTGACGAGTAGAGAGGCGTAGGGAAGGAAGGGGAAGGGGAAGGGGGGCAACAGGCATATGCAAATCGCTTTTGCTGCTGTTGATGTTTTTTCAGCTGTTTCGCATCGATTTTCTATGCAACCCTTTTCGACCACGAGCTTTTTCATTACCCAGGGTGGTGGTTGCCCTGCCCTTCCCTTCCTTCACTCCTCCTCTCCTGCAAGTTGCAACATCCCCAAAAACTGACAGCCAGCAACAATTGCACAAAGTTCTCTGACCATATGGCTAAAGTTAACGCTGCCGGAAATTAATGAAAGTCATCAGCGATAACAGCGACGTCGCTGCCGCTGCCGCAGTCGACTGCATGAAGCAACCCCAAGTGAAAAGCTTAAACTTAAGCTTGCCTACCCCAAAAGCAACCCCCCAATCATCCCACCCCCATCCCCATCCCCAATTACTTGCACTCTCTGCTGCGGCTTCAATTTCAACGCTGCGCCCTTTCGACACTGCCTATTAAAGCTTGCTTTTGGGGGCCTCTGGCAACTCTGCCAGGGTTGCCACCCACCAGAAGGGCGCGCTGTCCAGTTAAGATGGCCCCTTGCATCAGTTTGCTGCCTTTTTTTTTTATAAGCCTGCGAGTGTGGTTGAATGTGTGTGTGTAAGTATGTGTGTGTGGGTGTGTTTAGAAGTGTACGTGTGTGTGTGTGTGTGTGTGTGTGCGGTGGTTGTGGGCAGCTCTTTGGGCTTTAAAGAGGGTTGCACAGCCTTTTGAGCTGTGTGTATCTGCTCTCGGCTCTCAGCTAGGTTTGCTGGCCAACAACTCTTAACTAATCTACCCAACCACATGGCTAACAATAGGTATGAATTATTAATGCCACCAGCAAGCAACTTAAGGGTGTGCGACAGCCCCAAAAAAGCAAACTGTATGCGTCTCTCTGTGTGTGTGTGTGTGTATCTAAAAAACACATGCTCAGCATACAGACGAGCCTCAATTGCCGAATGATTGCCAAAGATACAAATGCACAAATCTATATAGCAAAAGATATATAGTATTTATCATGGTGTAGCTATCTATAGCTATAGCTTTAGCTATTTGCCAGATAATCTATATGTTTGTCTAGCATGAATTTTATTTAATTTCGAATTTATTTACCCATTGGGCAGAAGATTATTATAACTTCCAGAAAATGTGTATAATAGGCATATCCAACCTTTAAAGAATATATATTCTTGATCACACAATATAGTTATGTCCGTCTGTCCGTCCGTCTGTATGAGCACCTAGATCTCAGAGACTATACGAGATAGAGATATTATTTATTTTCGACAGCACTTGTTATGTTTATATAATCGAGTAACAAACGTAATTTTGAAGCTAGAGTCGCGAATTTTGTACATATAATAATAACTATAGTATGTAAGATTCCTGATTTGGTTGTGATCAGATACAAAATGTAGAAGTTAGCGAAGAAATTCTTTTCTATGGGAAAAAAACTTACTGACTACGGGTTTTTTAGTTGCTTTGCTTGCCAATCTGGTATATTTACTCTCTGTGGTATATTTTGAATGTAGTAGTGTCTCAATATACCAATTATAGCCTTTGGAATATTTTTGTATTTTTGAGGTATATTAATTTGGTGTATATTTTGAATAATGCCGATCTGTTTTCCCTTTTTAAAAATGGGTAGCTCGATTATACTTGCTTATTATATTTATACTGGAAAAGATCTCAGTTCTAATAACTATTGCTATCTCAAGAGTGTCTCTAGTCTAGCATAAATTTCGTTTAATTTCGAATTTATTTAATCATATATTTTTTAATATTATATTGAAATAGTTCTAGTTTTAATAGCTATCCCAAGTATCGCTATTTTTAGCAGATATCTGCACTTTTTGTGTGACAAATATTTACTTAAACTCAATTGTTTCCTGCTAACTGAGAAGATTCGCTCTTCACTTCGCTCTCTCAACTCAATTTTCAACAATTGAACAAAAATAATTCGAGTTGTATTTTGCTTGCACTCCTCTTAACTTTTCCAATGGCAAATGTGATAATAGAGAATGGAATGAAATGTTGTAGATGTTATTTAGTTATACAAAAGAATAATTATAATTTGAATTCTTTTCAATTTGGATTCGGTTAGCGTATTTGATTATCGACTTGCTATTTTCGTTTTCTTCTTTTTACTCTTCACTATTCAACATATGTTTTATGTGTATAATCTAAAGTGTGTATAAAAATAACACATGCCTTTTGGTCTAATCGCGAATTTTTGCTGCCTTTTGTTGTTGTTGTTGTTGTTGTTGTGTGAACGCGTGCTCTTCGCACTGATAAAAATACAACAGCAAAACAAAATATAAATAAAAAACAGAAGGAAAAGCACAAAATAAATAAAGCCAAAAATAAAAGTGAAAAGTAGACAAAAAAATGCAAAAAAAAAACAAATATCAATACACATAAAACACACAATTCAATTAACCAACAAAAATCAAACCAGATTTCTCTATCTTTCTGCGTGTGTGTGTGTTTGTGTGATATCAAAAATATATCAAAAAAAACCAGATTAGAAAACAAATTTTGAACTATGTGTATGCGCTTAACACTTCCGTGTACATTTTGTTTCTGATTGCGAGCTGCGAAAGTGTGCGTGAGTGTGTAAGTGTGTGTGTGTGTAGAAGAAGGCGGTGGTGTTGCGGTGGGGTGGACGAATTGGAAATGATACAACTTTTCATTATGCAATCGCAGAACGCGTGACGACAGAACAACAGCAACAGCAAAGAAAGAAAAACAAGCGAAAATGCGAAAACAAATTGCAAAAAGAGTTGAACAAATAGAAAAAACTGTGGGGAACAGAAGAACAGATCGTACGATAAATAATAATAGAGGTTCACTTGATAGTTTTGTAAAAGAAAGAAATAAGAGATGCATATAAGAAGGTTTATACATTCATGATATTCAATGTACTACAAAATATAGTTGAATATATTTATAAAGTATAATTTCAAATAATATCAAAGGTCAAATGATATATTTAAATAATATAAAAATCCTTTCCACATTCAAGATATTGAATGTACTTCAAAATATAGTTGAGTAAAGTATAATAGAAAATAATATCAAAAGGAAAATTATAAAATGAAAAATAATGTAGAAGTTCTTCCTAATTCATAGTTACAAAGTATAATTTATAATAATATCAAAGGTGAAAAGATATATGTAGAAATCTTTCTTAGACTCTCAACTATGCTCAGCAAGTTCATGTGTTCCATCATCATGTTGTCTGCTTATCAACAGAGTCTTACGAGTCTTTCCCATATAACATATATCTTATCAACTAACTTTATAGCCTTGTCTTTGTTATACACAAAGAGTTGACTTCATATTTAAGGGGCTAAAGTTTCAAAGTTATAGTAATATTATGTTTATCACATGAATTTACGTATTTTGGAATTAAATTCCTGATCTAATGTCGTAGTTACAAGTCTTTTGGATTAGAATAACAACTACGCAGTAATATAATTTTTTATGAGCTTAAGTTTTTAATGTTGGAAATGTTTAACTAGAATTTCGAGATTTATTTTACACTTTCAAAGATTTCTGATGATATTTTCAACATTCCTTTTGGGTATTCAGCAAAAACTATTACTTGATGTTTTAAATGATTTCATTAACAATGGAACTTTAAAGATTATTTATTTTCTAATATTCGAACATTTTTTGAAGATATTCTATGAATCTTTTATAGTATTTTAAATATTATTTATATTTGCACATTCAGCAAGCACTTTGGAGATTATTTTATATTTGAAGAGAAACTATTTTTTGACTTTTTTTTAAGATGCTCTATGAAACTTTTATAGTATTTTAGATATTATTTATAGTTGGAATATTCAGCAAGCACTTTGGAGATTTTTTGACATGTTTTTCATTAAATTTGATGAATATATTTTATGAAACTTTCGTCTTATAAATATAATTTATATTTAAATATTCAGTAAGCACTATCTTTAATCTCTTATATAGTTTTGCAGTCACTATTGATATTTTCATACTCTCTCTCTTTCTCCGTTTAGCAAACCTTTAAACTATAATGCCTAAATCTCTGGTATTTACAGACCTACTTTTGCAGCTTTGTCCCCATTGCTCTCTCTCTCTCTCTGTCTCATACACGGTTACTACCATCTCTCTGTCTTGCTCTTGATGTCTTCATCTGCTGGCACTTTACTTACTGTGGGTGGGTTTGTGGATGTGGATGAGAATGAGGGGGGAGAGATGGGGGAGGCATAACAATGTCGCTCTGTGTGTACAGTTGCCCTTGAGTTTGACAGTCAGTCGCTCTCTCCCCAGTTATGTTAGGCAAGCCCACTCCCCCCTCTGTCTCCACCCCTTCTTACTTATACACTGGTTGAGCCAGACATTTGGACGACGTCAACGCAGAGGGCTTTTATGTGATACAGTTTGAGCAGCACTGTGTTGAGCGATGCTTTTCCGGTTTTTATGACGACAACCAAACCAGAGACTAGAGGCCTTTGGTGGTTGCTTCCTTTTTACTGCTGCTGGTGGTGGAATTTCTCACTTGGCAGCTTCATTGCTTATTGCCTATGTCTACGTCTGTGTGTGTGTGTGTGTGATTTTCTTATATTGCTACTGCTTCTTCTTTCAATTGCTTGTATCCTGCTTATGCACTGCCTTCCTTCAGTTATTGTCCCTCGTCCTGTGGCCGAGGCAACAACGCACTTAACATGATAATTTACGCCACACACACACTCACACACACATGTATGCATATTCTCTTTCGCACGCTGTGTGCAAGGTGGTGGAATTTTATGCTTCGCCTTTGGCTGGAAAATGTTTAAACAGCGCAACAAACAAAAACCAAGCCAAAGGCCATTAAAGAAAAGAGAGAGAGAAAAAAAAGAAACAGACAAAAAGAAAAGGTGTAGCAAAGGAGAGAGCAAGAGTGAATGAGAGAGCGTGGCGAGATCAATTTATTTAGTTGGCTGCATGTTGCTGCTGTCGCTGCTGTTGTTTGCTGTCGCACATAACCTCACAAAATGTGCGTGTGCACTTCACACTCCACATGGCGCAGTTTGAGCAGCACTGCTCGACCAGCATAAATCGCCAGCTGACTGACAGTTGCACAGCCACTGGCGTACATTTTACTTTAAATGCGGGCTGATGATGGTGGTGCAAGACTGTTGGGTGGAGGGGGAGGCGCGGGGGTCTGACTGTCTGGGCGATTCGCCGGGCCCTGGACCTGGGCCTCGCTGCTGGCAACGACGACGACGACGACAACGACGTCGGCGTTCGTGTTAGCATCGTCTGTCTATTGCGTAAAAGCAGCGCGCGAGGTGTGTGCTGAGGAAGACGACGCACACGCAGACACCCCCGCAGACAAAGCCTAAGCACACACACACACGTGCAGACGCCACACCTCGCTGTATGTGTGTGTGTGTATTTTATGCTGCCTTTAAGCTTTTTAAAGCTTAAGTAACTTTAAGTCCAGACTGCCGTTGGCTGCGCTGCTGCGATGCCGACGACGCCACTGTGCGTGGTGAGTTTTGGGCACCTGCTGCTGCTCGCTGTATGTGTGTGCGTGTGTGGATCTCTGTATGTGTATTGAGTGCGTGTATATTATGTATGTATGTATGTGTGTAGTGTGTGTTCGTTTTTGTTGCTATGCCAGAGCAGTCAGCTTTCTTTTGTCCATTACGTTATGCGTTACGTAGCGTGACGACATTATTGCTGGCCATGCTGCTTGCTGCCGGCAACATGCTACTTGCGCTTGTGCAACATGCCGCAAGCAATTTACGTAAGTGCCAATGAATGAAAATTACACTCTGCGTGTGTCTGTGTCTGTGTGTGTGTGCGTGTTACGTTTGCCACGCCTCTTGCGGCTGCGGGCTGACCCAAATATTGTTGCTGCTTCTTTTTTCTTTTATTATTTTTTTTTTTTTGGTTTGTTGGTTTCGTGTGCGCGTAACAAAAAAAAGCAAAAAAAATGAAAAAAGCAACACACCAAAATCTTATCAATTCATCAATCATGCATGCAGTCATTTAACGTTCATTCGTTGCCTTCGCTTCGTTTCGTTTCGTCGTCATCGTTGTTGTTGTTGTCTGGGTTACCGCATCGACGGCAATTCGCCGCAACTCTCTCGACGCTCTCTCTCTGTCTGTCTCTCTTTCGCTCGTTTACTCTCTCGCCGCAGCATAACCAGCAAGCAAGCAGTCAACTGATGCAATCAAAGTGACGGCGACGTCGACGTTGACGTCGACTGCAACAGCGACGCTTTTCCTTTTACTCGCTTCGTGTCTGTCTGCCTATGTGTGTGTGCTTGTGTGCGTGCCACACGCGGCTTGTGCTGCTGTTGCCTGCCTGCTGCCTCCCTTTCGTTTTGTTGTCTGGCCGCAGCATAAAGTTAAGTAATTTATGTTGCGACGCTTCGCTGCCGACGTCGCTGTCGTTACTGCAGCTTTTGTTGGCCTCTTTGTTCGTATTTACAACCTCACCCCCCACTCCCACTCTCAACTTCACTCCCCCTTATGACTTCCTTCACACTGCACTGGCCCCGTGTGTTGTTGTTGTTGTTGTTGTTGTTTTTCTTGTATATATTTTATATTTTAATTTTCTCCTCTTTTTTTCCACTGTGTGTAGTTGCATGGGAATTACAAAGTAACGCTCTAAAATTTTCAGCTCTTGTGTGTTCTTAACGATTTTTCATTCGTTCGTTGTCGATTAATTATACATAAGTTCTTGTTATGGCTCCCTCTTAATGGCCGCAAACGTTGCTAGCCAAAACAAATGCAGCGACCCGCTTTCCCTTACCCAAAAAATTGATTATATGCTATATGCACGGAAACAACAACACTGTCTATAACTTTTCGAGGGCCAAAACAATTGACTCTTATTTTTTTTTTTTTTGCGGGCGAGGCAACTGTACTTTGTGATACTAAAAGGCAATCAAATGGTTACTTAAAACATACAAAAAATATATGAAATTCCTATAGAGAAATAATTTATGCTGTGCAGCGTTGCCAAACTTCGCAGAATGCTCTTTTATAATGGGCAATTTTATAATGAAATATTGTTTTCTCTTGCCAAATTTTAGCTTAACTGCAATGCAAAAAGTTCAAAAAGAAAACTTAGAATCGTTTATTCTTTGCAACGTTGCCAAACTTCACAACCAGAAATTGCTTTCAATCTTGCCAAATTTCGCAGGCAACTGCATGCTATTGCACTCGGCCAGTGTGCACAGTGGTTCATCTGTTTATTGACCGTCGTCTGTCGTTAAATTTAGTCTGTTCTTTATATTGTTTGTTGATCTTGGCGTATTGTTAATTGTAGCAACAATTTCGTATGTAGAACTTATTATTGTTGCTGCCAATGGTTGTTCTTCTGCTCTCACTGCCTGAGTCAACAAATGAAACAACAACAAAGCGAAATAAATAAATAAAGCAACAGGAGCAGCAGACGTTGTTACTGTTGTTGTCGCATTTAACACCTGCACAATGCAATGCCCCAAAAAAAAAAACAACAACAAAATTACAACAACAAATATTTTAATTAAACAGAAAAAGTGTCAACAGCGTTTAACTTTTGACTTTTTGTTGCTCGTGTTAACCCAAAACCCAAAAATAAAAAAAAAAAAAAAAACAAAAAGAGAGCAACAATAAGTGAAACAAATGGAATGACAAACGAGAAAATACCCTATAGTATGTTTATCTTGTTTTCTCTATTATGCTCAGCTACAGGGTATTAACAGTCGAGACAGGTGAAGTTAGTAAATCGAATTCCACTAAAGAAACCCAAAGCCAAAGCGAAAAATTGAAATTGAAACTCCCCTTTTCGTTGGTGAAGGCAAAGAGCGAGACAGAGAGAGAGAGAGAGAGAGAAGAGTTCTGGACTAAACCTGTAAAGTGCTTGAACTTTTAAATTTTGTATTTTACTTATTGCGCGTATAAATTGCCAATTAATTCTTACCCCTCCCTTATGGGTTGGTTTTTGTGCTGCTGTCATCGCTTTACAATTTCTGTGTTGTGTTTTTCGTACAGATCAGCAAATCTTTTGATCGTTTATTATACGACGAAGAAGGCAAAAAGAATGTAGCATAAAGCAAGCTAAACTCTTGCGCAAGAATTCGGAACTGTACACTGAAGAAGAGACTGCAAGAAATTAACTAAATATTGAAGAAATAGAGAAAGAGGAGAAAGGGAGAATATGAGAATGGGAAAACTACAAGAATTTCTTTATAAACATATTTTCTTAGAAGCAGATGCAATTAAAACGATAAGCGCAGCTTTCACGCGATAACTATCGATAACAGTGAAGCAAGACTTGCAGAAAAAAGCAAAAACAAAACAGAGAGCACGCCTCTCTGGCTAATGCCCCGATCTCAAGTTGCAGCTCCTTTAGCCACCTCCACGTTTTCGCAACTTTCGTGCAAATTGGAGTCATTGTCTTCTATATGTACATATATATGTATATGTATATATGTATACGTCATATATTGCTATATGTATAGCGTTATAAAATAAAGAATACAACTTCGTTTTCTTTTTTTTGTTGGAAGTGGCAAAAAACGCATCGATTTGATTTTTATGCGCGTGCAAATTTCGATTGCTTCGTTGTTTCATCGTTTTCTTCATTTCTTTCGAAATGTCGCCAAAAATTGCATTACGCATGCAAAGTGCTGATCGGAGCCAATAAACAGCAGATATAATTAAGAGGCGGTTCACCTAATCATTGCTTTCTGAAATTTTCTAAAGCAAGCTAAAGTATTTCTGACGATTAAGCGAATCGGTTAATAATAACGATATAAACAACAGAAAATTCCACATTTATATTTTTCAGCTATCATATTCTACTCAGTTATCAAAATTTTCTTTGTTTCACTTATCAAAAGATCTCTGGCCACTGTTGTCGATGCTTGAAATGCTGGCTTAACGGCATTTCTTTAGCTTGCATTTCATTTGTTGAGCTGAGAAACAAAAACACAATATTGTATCAAATTTTTAATTGTATTATCCATAACCCATTGAAATAAACAAAAAAATCGAGAAATGCTGCTGCTCCTGTTGCTGATGATGATGATGATGATGATAATGTTGTTGTTGTTGGATGACTGTACAACAAGTCAAGTGTTTGTTTGTTGTTCTTTCGAGTACAATATAACCACAAAACAAAACAAAACAAAATAAAAAAAAAGTAGAGAAACAAATAAAAAGACGGGAACATGCGGCGTGCGCCTTTTGTTGATCGCTGTGCATCGAATTTCAGTTCACTTCAACTTGATTTATTTTTGGGGTTTTTATTTTAAATTCAAATTAAAGCAAAATAAACATTAAAAAAACACAGAAAAGGAACAATAAGTCTATTTGAGACATCTATATGATGACTCTTATTGTATAAATTATAGTTCTGCAAAGTGTGTGTGTCTTTTTTATACCCGCTACCCTACCCATAGGGTAGAAGGGTATTATAACTTTGTGCCGGCAGGAAATGTATGTAACAGGTAGAGGAGGCATTTCCGACCCTATAAAGAATATATATTCTTGATCAGCGTCAACAGCCGAGACGATATAGCCATGTCCGTCTGTCCGTATGAACACCTAGATCTCAGAGACTATAAGAGATAGAGCTATAATTTTTTTTGACAGCATTTCTTATGTTTACACGCAGATTAAGTTTGTTTCAAATTTTTGCCACGCCCACTGCCGCCCCCGCAAATCAAAAAAATCGAAGAAAGCTAGAATTTTGGTATATATATAGTAATACCTACAGTAGTTATGATTCCTGAAAATTTGATTGCGATCAGATAAAAATTGTGGAAGTTATTAAAGAAATACTTTTGTATGGGAAAAAACGCCTATTTACTAGGGTTCTTAGTTTATGTGGCTGATAATCTGGTATATTGTGCCGTCTATGGTATATTTTGAATGCGGTACCATATCGATATACCAAATACACCATTTGGTATATTCTTAGTGTTTTAGTATATTTGGTATATTTTAATAATAATATCCCAAAATATATTTTTAGTATTTTTGTAGTATATTCAGTATATTTTGAGAATAATACCGCAAAATATATTGCTTTTATTCAAAATGGGTAGCGGGTATCTCACAGTCGAGTACACTCGACTGTAGCTTTCTTCCTTTTTTTTTGTTGTTGATGTATCGATGATTCTTCTTACTGTGAACAATGAAAGTTAATAAGAGAAATTATTTATATTGCAAGTATATTTATATTTTCTTTGTCTAATACGCTTACTAATAATCATTGTCACTCTCTTCCATTTATTTATTACAGAGAACTACAGGATGGCACGCTGAGAGATCACAATTTAATGGATGGTTCCAAGATCATTTTAATACCAAATGTGGAAACTGGTTTATTGGTAAGTCGCCTCCCTAACTCATACGCAATGCGGATTAAATAAATGTTATACATTTATATACATAAGTGACTGACTGACACGATACAATTTCATATAGTATATATATCGATATGTGCAAACGCATTTGCATGTGTTGTATTCAGTTCATTGGGGTTCAATGTCAGGGCTGGCGAAACAACACTCTCCACAAAAACTTGCCCTTCAATTGCGTTTCGATTATTCGATTAACCTGTCTATATTATATAGTTGGTTAGCTGATGCAATATTATTGTGTATTAAACAATTGCTAGTACTAGTAATTTAGTTAATAATCGATAATGCGATTAGATGAGTTTCGAGTTTCAGTTTAGCTATCGATTAATCGATCAACTTTATATTTGAAACACACTCAAACATTGCGTTGCTAAGCGCATTTATTGCCTACGCCCCATTTTGGTTTTTTTTTTCTTCTTTGCTTCACCTCTTGCTTCGTCTCCTTTGCAGTTGCCCGCATACAAATGCAAACTTGACCTTTAGATTTGACGTTTGTCGTCGTCGTATGAATTTCAAGCCAACCAAAACTTTCTCATCAAAACATACGCACACACACACACACACACACACGTACGCACACACACACGCCTGAAGAAACCTTCAAAAGGCAGCAGAGAAAAGCGAAAAGCCGAAAAAAATAAAAATGTTTTCAATGCAAAACTCGCAATCGAGTTGAAGACAACCAAGAGTGTGAGGGAGATAGAGAGATGCGTAGAAGTAATACAGAGCGTAAAGAGGAAGAGTGTGGAGTGGAGAAGGTGGAGGAGGGGTTTCAGGGATGGGTTAGTTGATCAGACAAACGATTGATTGTCATGCCAAAGCGGCGGCCACCAAAAAAAAAAAAAAAAAAAATACAGATTTCATTTTGGCTTCATTTCGATTTTTGTTCAAAAATGTTGCATAAATTAAATGCCAAAAATCACCACAAAAACAAAAACAAAAAAATAAAATAAATAGCAACAACAACGCAGCGGCTTGCATTTTAAATTTCCAGTTCCAGAGCATGCGAGAGAGAGAGAGAGAGGTAGAGAGGAGGGACAGAGAGTGAAAGAGACAGAGAGAGAAGTAGAGGTAGCAGGAGCTGAGTGCCGCTGTCCAAGTGGCGAAGAGAGTCTCGAGATTCGAGTCGAGTGTCTTGATGAGAGGCAACCAGTTTAAGTTTCAGTTTCTCAGATCTCGCACTGCCAAATGACCAAAAACCAAGACAAAAAAAATGTGTGTGTAATAAAATAAATATGTAAATAAATTAAAATTTAATTAATGCCAAATAACTTTGTCAGCCCCAAAAACACACAACGACTTCGATTATTAATGACAACAACAACAACAACAACAACAACAAAAAACAATAACAACCACAGTAATCAGACAAATCACAGAATCGCAGTTGAAAGAAATCAACATCAAAATCACAATCAATATTCGATATTCGATATTCGTAGCACAAAGATTGTGTCACTTTAATAATAGATATGCTTCGAGGGTAGCTTTAAAAGGAAACAACTTTTTTCAAGATATGAGACTTCTAAAATTAATAGAATTTATTTTTCTTAAAAAGAATTTAGACTTAGAAAGAGTTAAGACTAAGTTTAGCAATATTTTCGAGAGAGTAACAACTTAATTTCAGCAACTATTTAAACAAGTCTCTAAGATTTTCTAACAGATTTTTGCTAAAATTAATCGCACTTTTGGGTAATTCATTAATAAGACTAACCTTATTTTATTGAAAGCCAATATGAAAATATATTTTATGTAAATTGGAAATTTGTCAGCCACTTAATTTCAGTAATTTTTGAAGAAAACCTTTGCCCAGTAAAATGTAAAACCTTTCTCAAAAATCTGTAGAGATTTTTAATCGATATTCAATTGATGATTAACTTTAGCACGTTGTGTAGCTTATTCATGAATTGCAACGTGGCTTAACCTCATTTTATAGTAAGCAAATCGCAATAGAAACTTTTCAAAATATATGAAAATATATCTTATGTAAAATTGAGTCAGTTAATTTCAGTAATTTTTACTAAAATTGAAAACTATAAACAACAAGCAAGAAAGCTTCAGGCTCGATTGTGAGATACTTACTAGCTTATTCTAAAAATATACTAAAGAATATACCAAATGATACTCAAATATACTATATTTGTTTTTACAAAATATACCAGATTCAACGAAACCCGGATTTCAATTGAAATTTTCAATAAAATATAAAATATTCTAAAAATGTATCAAAATACTAAAATACTACAAAATATACTATAGAGTCCAAAATATACTATATTATCAGCCAAATCAACTAAAATTCGATTGCAATTGGAAAAACTTGAAAATATATCAAAAAGTTGATGTTTATTAATTTTGCAATTTTCCAATTAGTCAATTTTCAGCAATTTTTGCAACAAATCCTTTTCCCAGCAATATATTTTAATCTATACAGAATTGCTGTTTAACTTTTGCAATTTCATTAATGAGCAGCATTTGAAAATATGAAAATATATTCTATATGTAAGCAATGCAAAATGTGATAAATGTATTTATTTAGTAATTTTGAAATTTGCCATTTAATTGGCTGAGTAATTGCACAAAATATGTATGAAGCGTAATTAGGCGCATTTAATTGGCGATTTAAATGTGCATAGAACTGTTTATTGCTGTGCTGTGCTGTTGTGTTGTGTAATGTGCAACACTATTATATGTATGTTGTATCTGCCACATTTTGTGGCAAACGTTGTTTGCATTTTCCATCGACTTTTGCTGTTGTTGCTGTTGCTATTGCCATTGGCCTCTTTCCCATTTTGCCGTTCTTTTTAGCGCTTTGTGCTCCACTTTTGGTTGCCGCGCACCGTTTTCATTTACCGTTGTGTGTGTGTGTGTGTGTGTGTGGCAGCTAGCAACATTGCAACATGTGCCCCGCAACAAACTGGAAGATGATGATGAAGCGGCGTTAGAGATGCGCAACAAGTTGCCACGCCCCGCGTTGTTCATTTGCTATTAGCCACATTATCTGTTGACACAATTTGTTGTTGCTATTGTTGCCACCTCTGTCTCTCTCTCTGTCTTTCTGAGTTTTATCAATATTTGCCCCATATCTCATGATCTGTTTCGTTTTATTTTTTGCTGTCTATTTCTTCGAGACATGTTTTGTCTTCTCTGTTTTTTTCTTGTCTCTGTTATTTCTACTCTTTCTTATTGTTTTTTTTTCTACACTTTTTTTTTGCTGTCGTTTTTCAACTGTTTTTTTTTTTTTTTGTTAAACATTTATGCTTCATGTGTCGCGTTGACAGTTTTCTTGTGAATCTGAAATTGGTTCAACGTGCCGTCTCATGAGAGTCTAGACACAACACAACACAATACAATACAAGTGAGGGACACTTGTTGCGAAATGATTCGTCAAGCAATTTGACTTTGCTCCAAATATGATCATTGATAGGATCAGCACTTTGATCGAGCGTCTTTTCTGCATTTCAATTTCGTTGCGTTGAGCTTCGAGTAAAAAATGTGCTTGACAACAAAAATAAATTGTTTTTATTTATATTTGGGTATAAATATATCACCATATAATTATAATGAGATTCTTTTGTTGTCTATTTATAATTGTTCTTTGACAAATATACTAAATGGGCTACACAAAATACCAAAGTCAGTAACTTTAAAAATATTTGTAAACAACTTCATAATTTTTGCACAAACAAACTAATTTTGCTACAGAAATACTTTAAGAATACTCTCAAAAATATACTAAAATACCAAAATCAGCAAATTCTAGAAAATGTTTCTTAATTCTTACACAAATATACTAAATTTGCTACAAAAATATTTGAATAATTAAAAACTTCTCTTTCACAAATATACTAAATATACTACATACTATACAAAAAATAGCAAAGTCAGCAACTTTAAGGATATTAAGAAACTTCTTGATTCTTGATACTAATTTGTATACTAAAAAAAAACTTTGAACGTTTTCACAAATATACTAAATTTGCTATAAAAATACCAAAGTCAGAAACTAAGAATTCTCCAAAAAAACTTCAGAACTATTTCACAAATATACTAACTAACTAACAAAAAACTATAAGAGTCAGCAACTTGATAAATACTAAAAAATCTTCTAAACTTAAATACCAAAAACAGCAACTTAATGAATAATAAAAAAAAAACTTTTGAACTCTTTCACAAATATACTAATTTAACACCCAAGTCAGCAACTTTATAAATACTAAAAAAAAAAACTGCTGAAAGACAATAAATTTAGTAGAATTTTTGTTTAAAGTTCAGTTGAGAGCAATAAATTTACGCAAAAGTTGTTGGGGAATTGGAATTTTTTTTGCTGAACATGTTGAAAAATGTGTGTTTGGTGTTTTGCGTTTGCGTTTGCGTTTCGAAAAGCTGTTCCAATTCCAAACGTTCCACATGCTCGTATACAAGTTTGGCAGCTCCAGTTGCAACTGTGTGTGGCATGTTTTGCCTGTTTTTGCGATGCAGCAACAATGTTGCCGCCTCTCTCGTTCTCTCTCTCTCTCTCTCACGCTCCCTCTCTCGTTCTCTCTCTCTCGCTCGCTCAGTTTTAGGTGTGTGTTGCTTGGTTGTATAAAATTTCATGCAATTTTCGTGAGGCGAACAAAGAAATATTTTGGCGTGCACGAAAATCCATAAAAACAACGCAAAGCAAAGAAGAACAGCAACAACAACAACAACGACAGCAACAACAACAATGTGCAGTAATAATTATTATTATTGTTTTTATTTGGTTCAAACGTTTTTCGTCTTTATTTGCATTTGGCTTCTGGCTGCTGTTCGAATCACCAAACAAAAGCTTTTTTGTTGTCACAACAACAACAACAACAGCAAGAACAGTAATACCAATAACATTAACAGCAACAACAACAACAACAACCATGACAACAACAACAACTCACTCAATTGCCGTTAAATGTGCTGTGCCCCTGACAAAAATGTTAAAATAACAATTTGCAAATTTGTGTTGATAAAACAAAACAACGACAACGACAACGAACAACTACGAAACAATTCTCTTTGTATTCTCCACAAAGATTAGCGCAAGAATCTTTAGAATTCGGGTTTGCTTGCTGTCCTATATTTCCAGCACTTGACTATATCTCACTATATCTTTATCTTGCAGGTAGTTAACATCCAACTTTGTTTCTGAAATTGTATTCATAGGTTTTGCTTTATTCTTTATTTTCTTGATTATTCAGCTGGGTTAGTTTTAAATGTCTTGTAGCTTAATTTTGTCATTTCGATTAGTTTTGGAATACATTTTCATTTACTCTTCATTACTTCATTTCCTTACATTACCAGCACTGTTTATATCTTTGTCTTGCTTCTAACTTGATTTCTGAATTTAGATTCGTAGACTTTTCTTTATTTCTTATTTTCATTATTATTCAGCTAGCTTAGTTTTTAATCCATTGTATCATAATTCTTCATTTAAGCTTTCGATTAGCTTTGGAATACATTTTTATTACCTATTCATTACCCTTCATTACGTTTCCGTCTGTCTATGTCTTTGTTTTAACTTGATTTCTGAATTTAGATTCAAAAGTTTTTCTTTATTGTGAGTATTATTCAGTTGGGTTAGTTTTTAATGCCTTGTAGCATAATTGTGTACTTAAGATTTCGATGAGCTTTACAATATCTTTTCATTACCTTTTCATTACATTTCCAACACTGACTTTATATTTGTCTTGCTTTGTCTTGTTTTCTGAATTTAGATTCAAAGGTTTTTCTTTATGCAATACCTTTCATTACTTTTTCCTTTACTTTTACTTTAAGCTCTTTACACACCATTTCTATAGGAATTTCCTTAGTTTTCCTTTGACTGGGTTCTTCTTACCATAAATTATAGTGGAGAGCTAATGCTATTCATTATACATCTTTCCTACTCTTAACCTTAAGCGATTTCTTTATTGAACTACGATCAATATCTTAGATAGTAACTAGTTCAATTTACATGCATTATTTTTTCAATTCCTGTTAACAATGTGCGACAAATTCAGCTTAAACTTCATCTCCTAATTTCCTAAATTATGTTCACCTGCATTTTTCTCTATCTTTTACTATTAAGCATATCTTTGTCTTTGTCTCCTCATTAATCATTAAATGCAAAAAAAAAAAAAAAAGAAAGACTCAACAAAAAAATACGTATACGAGATGCATACACACATTTGCACAAATGTTTAAATAGCCAATTAACAATTTGCGTCTTTTGTGCAATATGTAAAAATTTGAAAACAATTACCAAGAATTTTGTGTATATAAAATATGCGATACACAAAATACTCTGCAGCAAAGCAGGAGATCAGAAAATATGATGAGTTAAGGTTGTCATTCGATATGTAGAGTATTGAACAATTAAATAATTGAATAATGCATCAGAGAGTGTGGGGAGAAGAAGAAGAATGAGAAGGAGAGTTCAATGTCAGGTGCCAATTGCCAATGTTGCAGAAAGGTGAGAACCCGACAGGAATTTTGTTGATTATTTTGTTATACACATTTCTGTCTTGTGTTCTGTGGTAATAAAAATATAAGGAATAAAATTGTATTGTAAAAGAAAATACTATACTTTAACAAATTATTATATGATATATTTTTGACTTTACTTTAGCATATTATTATAAGATATTATATTCGTTTTGTTGACTGTCAGAATCCGATCGCTTTATTCATTGCTTTTTTTTTGGGGTGTGGAGAGAACTTTTTGCTGCTCTTCTTTTCGCTTCTCATTGCTTCTACCTGTGCGTTGTCCTAATGTGAACATTCACTTTTTGTTTTGTTGTATGATGATCATCATCTGTGATCGTTGATCTGTTCTGATCTGAGTTGTGTTCTCTCTGTTTCGATTTGACTGTTTCGAGTGGGGTTGAAGTGCGACTGCTGCTGAGTCACTTTGTAATTTTTTTTGGGGCTGTCATGTTGTTGCTCCTAATTAGCGCCATGTTGCGGCTACTCCAATAAGGAATGAAATGATTTCGGTAGCTGCCGCCTGCTTGCAAAAATTGGACAGGTGCCGATTCCATCGTTCCGCTCTCGGTTTTCCACCGACTGAAATGTGTGTTAACAACTGACAGGTTGACAACTTGACTTGATTTATTGACAAACTGAGTAATTACACACAACAACAACGACAACGATGACAAGGTGACCGCTGTGGGTCAGCATCATCATCATCATAAGCATCTCTGATCCCGCTCTCTCGCATTCTGACAGCTTTTGTGGTTATCGTTGCCTAAGCAAAAAGTAAAAGTGTTTATGACTCTTTTGTCTTATAAATACACAACACAACTTATACACTCGCAATCCACTTAATTCAATTCTATTCCATTTCATTTCATTTCATTCCATTTGCATACACACACACACACACACACAAATATTCAATTTGTTTGCTGCGATATATATTTGCATATTGTTCCAATTTTATCTCTCAAGATGCTCAGTCTCCGAGTCATTCTGCTTGTCAACTTAAATGTCGCCGACAACGACGATGACGATGACTGAGGCGGCGGCCAAAAAATGTCAAAAAATTGTTTCAGCCGCTATTAAAAATAATCATATTTTGTAGAGCTTATTGTGAATGCAGTCGAGACGCTTAAGCAAACACTTTGGCAACGCTCGACATGGCATTGTTGGCGAGATATTTGTCATATTGTGGTGGCATGTTTTGATGAGATGTGGGCGTGATATAGTAGACTTTTTTGATGACTAGTAGTGGCTGGGTGATCAAAGAAACGAAGTGGAATTGGAACACGGAACGATTGGAATTGGAACTAGTGGAGTATTTACTACTACCAATGAATTTTCAACTGTTTCGGATAGTATCGAATGGAATGGAATGGTTGGGTGCGCAAAGAAACGAAATGGAATTGGAACAAGGTACAAATGGAATTGGAACTAATGGAGTATTTACTACTACCAATAAATTTCAACTGTTTCGGATAGTATCGAATGGAATGGAACACTACAGTGTAGTGGTTGGGTATGCAAAGAACCGAAGTGGAATTGGAACTAGTGGTGTAATTTTTATTACCAATGAATTTTGAACTGTTTCGGATAGTATCGAATGGAATGGAACACTATGGAGTAGTGGTTGGCTGTGTAAAGAAACGAAATGGAATTGGAATACAGAACAATTGGAATTGGAACTAGTGGAATATTTTCTATTACCACTGTATTTTCAACTGTTACTGTTAGTAACAAATTGAATGAAGCACTATTAATAGTAAGAATAACAGGTGAAACGTCTGGAATGAAACACCTGAAACAACAGGTGATTCAGCAAGTTCACTTGACCGCATGTAAATTTCGCACCCGCTGTGTGAACAACGTTTGGTTCTTCGTTCTTCGTTCTTTGTTTTGTCATCATTTCAATTTCAATTTCGTTTTGAATCTTGCATTTTGCATTTTATTTTTGGCATATTGTTGAAGTGCAATCAAGCAACAATCAAAGGGGGTGTGTGTTGTGTTGTCTTTAAATTGCTGGTGGCATGCACCATGACCGACTGAAGCAAGTGTTTTGTCTCTGTTTCGCTACCCCTTCGCCTCTGCTCTCTTCTTATGCACATTTATTATTTATGTGTTTTAAATGATGCGCTGGCATCGCTTGTCAAATTAATTACTTTTGCTTTTGCCTGTTGCCTGTTGCTGTTGCACTGTGCGTATGCGTAATTTATGCGTGTGTGGGAATACGCATAGATTTATGCAAATTATATTTTTGTATCTCACAAAAGAAGAGAAGGAGTAAAAGGAAAACAACGACAAAAGCAGCTGCTGCTGAGACAAAGGGCAAATTTTTGACAATGATCAGCACACAAGCAATGATGATGATAATAATAATAATAATTATGACAATGATGAGAGCGCGCTGCAGAAGGAAAGTGATGACGATGCTCCAGAGAGACAGAGATAGAGAGAGACAGAGATACAACTGCAGACAAAGCAGCAAGCAGCAACAACCAAGCAGTCAACAGTCGACGAACGGCACTCATAAAAAGCCAAAAAACCAACGCAGTGGCAACAGCAACAACGACGGCGACGACGACGACGACGTCGGTCGTAGGTGTGGCCAATCGAATTTATGTGTCCTTTGTATGTTGGCCAAAAAGCGCAACAACACATTTCAGCAGAAAATACTATAAAAACACACAATATTGGCATATGAAGAAAGCGCCAAGGAAGTCCGCTTTATAACCAATACAAAAAAAAAAAACGCTATTCAAGACAAGAGATCCAAAACAGGTTAATGGCCAAGCTAGTTCTTTGTTGCAAAATACCCTAGAGGCGACAGCGACAACTGATGAGCAGTCGATGACAATATTGACATCAACAACAGATTCTTTTCAGCTATAGATATAAAATGGATGAACTGCTTGAAATTCTCAATATTTCAGAACAAATCGTGAAACAGAAATACATAAATGTTAAGGCTACTGAGACAGCGAAAATTAAAATCCCCATGTTAGAAAACCAATTTAGATTTGAAGAACATTTAATAAGAAGAAAAAAATCTTGAAATTCTACAAATTTCAGCAAAAATCGTGAAATAGAAATACATAAATGTTAAGGCTACTCAGGAAAAAAGAAGTTCTAAAGTCAAGATTTTGATCTTAGTGAAAATTAGAATCCTAATGTTGATATCAAGAACATTTTAATTATTTTTAATAAGAAGAAAAAAATCTTGAAATTCTTCAAATTTAAAAAAAATTGTGTTAAGGCTACCCAACAAAAAAGTGAAGTTTTAAAATCAAGAGTTTTGGTCTCAGAAGTTCGTCAAGAACCTAAAAATCCTAATGTTAGAAAACACATCTCGATTTCAAGAAACATTTAATATAATCCCCAAATTCTTATTAATAGGAAGAAAGAAATATATAGACCATAAATCTTATTAGAAGATCACAAATATATTATATTATATTAGATTGATTTTTTTTTGTATACTACTTATTTATTATGTTGTAGTTTTTGATTGAGCATTCAGTTTTATGTTGATCACTTTACTTACGAATCATCGATTCGAGAAGCATTTGAACTCTGGATCTCCTTTCTTAGAGTGCAATTGAGAACGACTAACTGAGCTATGAAAACACTCAAATCTTGATATCTTTCAATAGATTAAAGAATTTTTCAAACCTAAAATCTAGAATTTTTGGTCTTATTTTGCCGTTTTTTTAAACTAATGTACTGAGTTTTATGAATTTGTTTTTAGACCACTTCAAGAAACAAATTCTTCAAAAAAAAGAAAAACAAATTTTCTAGATTCAAGATTTCAAGAGCTCAATTTTTAAGACGAATATTCTTGATCTTGGAATTTTGTCTTTTTTCCAGTGCAGGTTGTAGGGTATATTCTTGTTGCAGCTACCTGAGCGGAATTCTTTATGTGTGAATTGATGCTTATCGGCGAAATATGACAAATTGACAGGTTGACAACTTGATGTCTTGATGACTTTTGTCAGCTTGACGCTTGCTGAATTGCGCAATACGTTTACGTTATCAATGCTTGAGGTGGCCACACACAAACACTCAGCATCTGAGCATCATCATCATCAACATCACGACAAGAACAACTTGCTCTCTCGCTCACACTTGACTGTCTCTCTCTCGCTCTCTCAGTCTCTGCGTTGTCAACAAAGTTAACTACTTGATGAAGATGATGGCATGCGCCGCAACGGAAACGCAATGTTCCAACAATTTCCGTGAATCCGGTTTATCACTGCAGCTTACTTCACTTTATACTCATAGAATGGTATGGTATGGAATGGAATGGAATAGAGTGGGGGGACGGGGTTACTCGATAGAGGTTGACTGCGTCTACTATATAGAGTGTAAAGGGAAATAAAACACGTTTCTTTTTATAGCATTCGTGTGTGAAATAGCATGAGAAATACTTTGAGACTTCCATTGATAATTATTATGACGGGGTTGCTTTGGGAGTTGCTTTACTAGATAACTAACTGCAACTTTAGATTTCTGCAATACTTTGTCATTTATGAATGGAAATTGCTTTGGCTTAACTAATCTTAACTAAAGACTCGCATTTCGACACTTATATTATGTTAAATAACTGGGAATTCTACACGAGATATTTTTTAGCGCATGACTCATAAAATACTTGACATCAACTGATTATATTTATTACTCTTTATCTGCAAGAACTTTCTTCACTTGCGGTAGCACAAGAAATTCTTTACAATATCGATGATGATAACATTATTGGTGTTGGAACTTTGAAATCTATTTGCATACTTCTTTTACTTTATTTGTTCATTGGCTAAGTGTTGTCTAATAGACACTTTCAAACGAAATGAATCAGCAATCTAGAACTTCACTTTATATATATTTGTTTATGATTAGTCGTTGTATCTTTTTCGCTTGAATTCGAATGTGACAAAGTCACTTTTGTTTGGCTTGTGCCTTTTACAAATTGCTATTATTAGTTTTTTTTCAGTTTAATTGCTTTTGGCATGAGTAAGAGAATTGAATATGGAATTTTGAGCACTTTTTGTATTGCTAATGAAATCATAAAATACGTTATTCTGATTAGAATTCAGAATCATATAAAAGAATTCTTTTTACAAAAGTTAGAATCCAACTTAATAATATAAATTATAATTTGAAATAGAAATTAATTGCATAATTTCTTGATTGATTTGTTGCAAATTTGTATGACTTAACCTGAAGAGCATTTCTTATTCGGCTTTGCCAAATGCGCAGTTATTTCCAGTCTAGTTTCCTTTGTAAGTTACGTCGTACTTATGCACTTACTTAAGTTCGATATAATGACACGGCGCTATTGTTTAAACTTTAAGCGAATCGCCAAGCAGGTTTTAGTTATTTTCGTACAAAAAAAAAAATAATAATAATAAAAATAAGCAACAAAAAAATTCCCCTTCGACTGGAAATTCCGTTCAAGGGCTGCATTTTAATGCAAAACAGTTATCTAGCAAATTGCTGTGATTTTTTGTTTACTCTCCGTTGATAATGTGATGACTAAGTGATACGAAATGGAAGTGGAACATGACACACAGCCAAGCCAATTGCTTAGATTTAGATTTAAAGCAAGTGTTAACTTTAGAGTGCTTTCTTGCAAGGAAACGAATTGGAAATGAAACGCAATGCAAATAAAATTGAAATAGAACTGAAACATATGAAATTGGTACGAAATGGAAATGAAACATAAATAGACGTAGAATTGATATATTTTATTTGGACTCGCAGCCTGAAACAAAATGGGAATGAAATGGGATGCAAATAGAATTGAAACATGAAAGTGGTACGAAATGGAAGTGAAACATGAAAAGATTTAGATTTGATATACTTTATTTGGACTCGCAGCCTGAAACAAAATGGGAATGAAATGGGATGCAAATAGAATTGAAACATGAAACTGGTACGAAATGGAAGTGAAACATAAAAAGATTTAGATTTGATATACTTTATTTAGGCTCGCAGCCTGAAACAAAATGCGAATGAAATGGGATGCAAATAGTATTGAAACATTAAGCATAAAAACAAATGAAACTGGTACGAAATGGTAATGAAACATGAAGAGTCTTAAATTGATATTTTATTTAGACTCACAGCCTCAAACAAAATGAGATGCAAATAGAATTGAACATGAAGAACAGAAACAAAAGAAACTGGTACGAAATGGAAGTGAAACATGAAATACAGCTAAGCCAATAGACTTAGAATTGATATTTAATGGAATTTGAAACGGGATTATAATAAAACTGAACAAAAAGATGTGCAGCTGAAACCTGCTAGCACAAAAGCTATTAACCGAAGCATTGAGCTGCGTGAAACACTTGGAAATGAAACAGCTGTAAATGCCGCTTTTTCCCCCCCTCACATGCAACAAGACAACCGCTTGCCGCATGCGGCACATGCCGCGCATGTTGCAATTGCAATTATAATTTATAATTACAATCATTTCTACGACACCAAGCCAATTGACTGACTGACTTGACTTGACTTGACTTGGCTGAGTGGAAAGCCAACACAAGCCAAGCCAAAGCCAAGTAGTAAACCGGTTACGCATTCGAGCACACATTACCGGCAGGCCAGTGCTGCTCAAACTGTGGCTGGCATGTTTGAGCAAGTGCAAAGCTAACGGCAGTCCACCACAAAAGCAACAGAGAAAGAGAGAGAGAGATACAGCAGCGACGCCAGCAGCGGCAGCGACGTCGCTGCTTAGATAACGAAGGCAAACAAAACACTGCGACTGACGATCGATGGCGCCAGCTGCCTTCTTCTTTGTTGTGCTTGCCCCTTTTTTCGCTGTTGTTGTTGTTGTTGCTGTTGTTGTTGTTTTTGCACTATAAAGTGCCAACTAATAAGTTAAAGAGTGGGTGGCTCGCCAGCCTAAAAGGGGTGGGGAGGGGAACTGAGAGTATTGTTATCAGTTTTGTGGTACCAATTCAATTTGCTCAACACAACTGACGACGACGATCGCAACAAAACGTTAGTTGTTGTGCACTGACTTGAAGTGTGTGTTAGCTTCAAAACTGTTTAAAAGCTACGCAATAAAAAAATAATATTTTCATGGTCAACACACGCACACGCACACACACACACATACACATTCATATGCACATTGGGCACACACTTTTGTCGTGCTTTGTTATATGATTTTTCATTTCGTGAAGTGGCGCCGCCTTTGTAAAGCGAACGCACTACTTAAACTACTTGCAGTGGCTCCACAACTGTGCTTCAAACTGTAACAACAATTTGAATATGCATTAAAATTGTCTTTGTATGTGTGTAAATCTACTAATGCAATTATTTATGAAATGCCGTTTTGCATAAATCGTTTATAGTGAAAAAATACAAAACAATTGCAATTATCACTGTTTGTGAAATCATTAAATTAGCTGCAATTAATGTCAAACTGTCGCTGGAGAGTTTCTTATAGATACGAATAATATATGCAACTATGTAGGTAGGTAGTAATATCTGGTATCTAATCTTTTGTCTCCAACACCACTATTCAACATCATGGATAATTATCATATGAAAACATGCTGTTCATGAATCACAGCCTTAACCTTAACAGCGATATTGTGACCTTTTTGACTAGCAGTCTATAATGCATATATCGAGGGGAGAGAGAGAGAGAGAGAGAGAGAGCAAAGATATGTAGAAAAGAGTGCAGAGCAATTATAAATAAAGAAAGAGCTGATTATATAAGAGTAAAGTTTGAGATGATATCTCAGCTTGTTTTGTCGATAAAGAAACACATCTCAAGATGCTTTGAAGAACTAAAATGAAATGTAGACGAATTAGTTGAGAAGAGAAGAGAATGATAAATGAAAGAAAGAAAGAAAGAGAGAGCGTGACATTGCGCTTTCGCACTTTATTAGCAATAAGTTTAGCAGTTATTGTTGTTGTTGCTGCTGTTCTGCTTCTTCTTCACCATCGCAACAGTTTGCAGTTGTTGCTATTGTAAACGCGTAACGAGCTCAGTGGGACGCGCAGCGGCTTTTCCGTTGTAAACCGGTGTCGGTGCGAGCGAGACAACACGCGTGTTTAGTTGGAGGTGAAGGAGAGAGGGAGAGAGAGCTGCAGAAATGCTGTTAGCAACTAACAAAATTGAGATGGTGTGTAGAGAGAAGGAAGCGAAGCGAGAGACGTTAGAGTAGCAGATGATCAAGTGACGAGAGAGAGAGAGAGAGAGACAGATAGAGAGAGGGAGAGAGATGCAACTAAAGCCGAAAGCCAAACAATATTTTTTTGCACACAGCTAATAAATTACTGAATTGGCCGCCTTTGTTTTCATTTCTGTTGTTGTTGTTGTTGTTGTTGTTGTTAAAGCAGCTGTTGTCATCGTTGTTGTTGTTGTTGCGTTTAAATTAAAAATTTTCGATTTCGACTCTGAAGTTGACGCAGTGTGGCATGACGTAATTTGCGTGCGCCGCTGGCGACAAATCGCAGCGACGTCAGTTGACCTTGGTACACTTAACAACAACAATAACAACAAGACAGCAACAACAATAACAACAAGACAGCAACAACAATAACAACAAGACAGCAACAACAACGCAGACAACATTGAAGACACAACACAACAAAGACGACAAGCAATAGGCCTCAGAGCCAAGTTAAATTAACAAAACAAGAAAACGAATTTGTTGCTAGGCAAAGAAAGAAAACGACGACGGAGAAGAAGAGTCGGGGCATGTTGCATAACGTTTGACACCGCCCGCCCCCCTCTCCTCACTCACCTCTGTCCCCAGCGGGCTCAAAGGGAAAGCGACACCTGCTGTCCCCCCGCCCCCTTTTGTTGTTGCGTTGCATAAACTCGCTGAAAAATTTGAAAAATATTATTGGGTCAGTGTGTCAGCGGGCAATAAAAATTAACACTTGCATGGCACTCAGGGGGGAAACGGGTGTAAGGAAGATAGGGACAGAGAGAGAGAGAGAGTGTGGAAGAGGGAGCGAGGGAGAGCGATTGAGCAGTTGCGTCTTTGTGCGCGTCTTGCAATGAAAATGATTAATTAACCCAGACCTTTAAAATACAATTCGAGCTTCACTGGCAGTTATTGTTTGCTTCCGATACCCTGTGTGTGTAAGCTCAAAGGGGGTAGCACCACTTTATGCAAGTCTTTGTAACAGATTTTCGGAGACATCACTTTACTATTATGTTTTCTCCACTCTCTTCTTCTTATCTTTAATCACACTATTTTCTTAATTTATTTGCACTAGTGTCGCTCTATTATTCACTCTTCATTCTTTATTTTTTCTCGAGTACATTTCTCCACATGCTTCTCTCCACTCTCTTCTCCGCACTATTTTCCCTTTATTGTTTTTTCTTCGTACTCTTTCCCCGATTTTCTCCTCTTCACATTCTACTTTTCTCTACACATTCTCCTGATCTCCACCACCTTCTCTTCAATCCTTATCGACTCAAATCTCTCCACTATCTATAATATACACTTTGTTGACGTCTCCACTCTCTTCTCTCCACTTTCTTCTCTCCATTATCTTCTCTCCACTCTCTCCTCTCCACTTTCTTCTCTCCACTGTCTCCTCTTCTCTCCATTCTCTTCTCTCCACTCTCTTCTCTCCACTGTCTCCTCTCCTCTCCATTCTCTTCTCTTCTCTATCTTCTCTAGAATCTTCTTTACACAACCTATCCACACAACTCTTTCCATTCTCCATTCTCCACCCTCTACTATCTACAATCTACCCTCCATTGTCTTCCCCACCAATGACGTCTCCACTATTTTCTCTCCAAACCCTTCTCTTTACTTTTTATTATCCACACACTTTTCTCTACATTCTTCTTCCCACTCAACTTTCTTCTGTTCAATATCTGTAGCTTTAGTTTTCCCCCTTTTGTTGTCTCGTGTCTTGCTGACTATCTTTTATCTCTGTACATTGTTTTGGATAGTAATTGCATCTGACGTAATTTCCACATTGTTGCGGCTCTACTGCTGCTGCTGCTGCGCCACAGTAGCTGCTTTTTTATCACAACACAAAGGCGACGCATTGAATCACGTACCGAAAACAAATCGCTGGGTTGGGCGTTGGGCGGGTTTTTTTTTTTGTTATTAGTTGTAGACTGGGTCGAGGGGGCTAGTGGGGTAGCTAGGGGGAGGGATTGTATCCGGGAAAAGTGCGCGGGGAAAACAGGGAATGAGCTGAGTAAGGAATGAACAAAGCAAACCCAAATAGTTGGGAAGATAGATGAAAGATGTCTGAAGCATAAGATGAGGTGACTTGTGGTAGCGAGAGAGGGAGAAATAGAATAGGAATAATGTAATAGGAACCATATTACAGATTATCCTATTACATTGATCTCTTGTTCACTAGTAATTCTAATCACATTCCTTTCTCTCCTAGAGAGTAAGAGAAAAAGATAGGGAGAGGAAAAAGAAAATACTTAAATAGGAATACTCCGAAACTGCGGAACAGATTACATTCACCTATCTAATCAGATTCCTAAGAAAGGGCAAGAGAAAGCAGCTCTCAAATAGGAATACTCCTAAACTGTGATTTAACCTATGTGATCACATTCTTTTGTCTCTTCGAGGGTAGAAGAAAAAGTGAGAGAGGGAAAAGAAAGCAGCTGTCTAATAGGAATTCTCTTAAACTATACTACAGATTATCCTCTCACATTGATCTCTTGTTCACTAGTAGCTCTCCTATCTAATCTCATTCCTTTCTCTCTTAGAGGGTAAGGAAATAACAGCGATACAGGGAAAAAGAAAGGAAATCTCTATTAACCTATGACATTAATCCCTTATTCGTTATTAATTCCCCTATCTAACCGCATTCCTTTCTCTCTTATTCCTTTTGCAGGCCCAGCGACCGGAGAACACGGTGATGCAAGCGTTGGAATCGCTCAACGATTCGCAGGTGAACGACTTCCTCAGCGGTAAGACGCCGCTCAATCTGAGCATGCGTCTCGGCGATCACATGATGCTCATCCAGCTGCAGTTGAGCACCGTGAATCCCGCCGGTGGCGGCACAGCTGCAGCTGCCACCGCTGCCCTGCCGCCGGCTGCCACAAGTGGCAACGCGTGCTCGAGCCTGACTAATGTCAGCGCCTCTTCCATCTCCTCCGCCTCTGCCTCCGCCGCCTCAGCGTCTGCTGTTGCGCCATCAGGCTCCCACATGCGCACACGCTCCTCATCGAGTCATCGCGGATCGTCGTCGTCGTCGTCATCGTCGAGTGGATCATCGTTGCGTCTGGGCAACGGACATGTGCACAGCCAACAGCATCCGAGTTTGCAGCACAGTCACAGTCATCACCACCATCATCATCATCATCACCACAACGCCTCGGCTGTGGCCGCCGGCAGCTCTGGCAGCGCCACACGCAACAGCTCCAGCTCTAGCTCCTCCAACTCTTCTGGCTCCTCCAGCTCGAGTCGTAGTCATGGCCATGGACATGCCATCAAGAGCTCCGATCTGAGCTCGTTCCTCAGCAAACGCGACTACGAGAGCCTCCAAAACATTGTGAAGAGCATTGCGTTGACGCAGGCTCCCCGTGCCGCTGCTGCCGCAGCCGCTGCCGCCGCCGCAGCTGCAGCAGCTGCCAGTACAACAACAACAGCAGCCACAACAGCAACAGCAATGACAGCCGCAAGTGGGACACCTGCGGTTGGTGGCGTTAAATCACTGTTGGAGCAATCGCCCATCAAATCGCTCTCGAATCTCGTGTCGAGTCCCATCAAAACGACGGCCATCAAGAACTTGCACATGGGCACAGCAGCAACAGCAGCAGCAGCAAATGGGTCAACAGCAGCGGCAGCAGCAGCAGCAACATCGACAGCTAGTTCCTCCACAGCTGCCGCAGCAGCAGCGCCAACAAACCACAGCAACAGTTGCAACAGCAGCGGTGGCAGCTGCCAACAGGATCCGATTGCGGCCAAGCTTACCTCATGCCTCTGCAAGCGACTGCTCAACTCGACGCCAGCGACAACATCAGCAACATCAACAGCAACGCCACCAACATCAAGCAACACTGTGGCGCCACTCGCCAATAACTCGGGCGTCTTGACGCGCGCCTCGAACTCGTCGTCGTCGTCATCATCGATGGGGAGCAGCTCGCTGCACAAGACGGTCAACAATCCGATCACAGTGACACGCTCGAAGCATCGTCATCATCACCACCATCATCATCATCACCATCACTATCATCATGCAGCTGCTGCTGCAGCCGCTGCCGCCGCTGCAGCTGCTGCTCGGAAGCCCCAAGAGTTGACATCAGCCGCCACCACTTCCACCTCGAACACAAGCAGCTCCTCCACAACGTCAACGTCTTCATCCTCCTCGTCGTCGTCGTCATCGGAACTGGATGATGCCGGTTCTCTTGCTGTCTCCGATACACGCACGCTGGCCGAAGCGTCGCGCAATTTAACGCAAACGTTGCGCAAACTCTCCAAGGAGGTCTTCACCAACAAGATCGATTTATCCGGCGGCGGCAGCGTCGGTGTTGGTGCCGGCAACGCTGGCAGCGTTGGCTCTAGCTCGGGTGGCGACGATGCGCCCCGCAAGAGCAGCTCTGGCGCCGTGATTGAGTCGATGAAGAACCACGGCAAGGGCATCTATTCGGGCACCTTCTCGGGTACTCTGAATCCCGCGTTGCAGGATCGCTTTGGACGTCCCAAGCGCGACATTTCCACGGTCATTCACATACTCAACGATCTGTTGAGTGCCACACCGCAATACAGTCGCGGTGCACGCATCAGCTTCGAGGCGCCGGGTTCGTCGAGCAGCGGCAGCAGCAGCAACAGCAACAGCGTCTCCAACTCGTCGAGCAGCTCTGCGAATTCCTCGACGAACAGCAGCAGAAATGGCCTCGCTGCCTTGGCAGCGGGCGCATCGTCAGCTGCAGCTGCTGGTGGCATGCATCACACATCACGCAACAAGCTGGTAAGTTTAACAATTGCAATCCCAAATCGAGGGGGCAAGTTATTAGAAAAAAGATCTTTGCTAGCTACCCATCTTTATTACTCTTCCCGCTTTTGCTATTGTTTCTATTATATGCTCTCTAATTTTTCCATGTTTCTTGTTATACTTCTGTTGTTGCTTCCAGTCTTCCGTTCTTCTATGTTTTAAGTTTTCCTGTCTTCTTACTTGCTGACTTGCGTTCTTAGTACTTTTCGCCTAGTTTAATTGCCATAGTGTCTTACTTGTTCAGTACTTGTTAGTACTTTACTACCTTCCTTGCTACCTTAGCATCTTGATACCTTACTGCACTACTACCTCACTACGTTAGTAGTTTACTTACTAATTTAGTACTTTACTACCCTACTACTTTTCTACCTTAGTACTCAACTACTTACTACTTTACTACCGCACTGTCTTACTACTTTGGTATCTTCCTACCTTACTACATTCTTACCTCACTACCTTAGTACCTGAACACCCTTCTACTCATAGTAGAATACTTAGTACTTTAGTACTACACTGCCATAGTACCTTACGGCATTAGTGCCTTACTACACTATTATCTCACTACCTTAGTATTTAACACTCTGACTACCTTAGTACCTTTCTGCTGTAGGTACCCTACAACTTATTAGTACCTCACAATTTTACTACCTTAGTAACTTACTACACTACTACCTTACTTCCCACCTTACTTCCTTACTACCTTACTTCCTTACTACCTTACTTCCTTACTACCTTACTTCCTTACTACCTTACTTCCTTACTACCTTACTTTCTTACTACCTTACTTCCTTACAACCTTACTTCCTTACTTCCTTACCACTTTAGTATCTTACTATCTTACTACTTTCTTACCATACTACTTTCTAACCTCAATTCCTTAGTATCTTACTAGAGTTCTTAGTACCTTAGTATCCTTATACTTACTACTCTAGTACCTCACTACCATAGAACCTTACGACCTTAGTACTTTACTACTACCTTAGTACTTCACTATCTTTCTACCTTTATACAGAAATGTATTACCGCCTTACTACTTACTTACTACCTTACTACCTTACTACGTAGGACCTTAGTTCCTTAGTACCTTAGCCTTTTGGCTCCTTAGTACCTTTCTACCATACTATACTACCATGCTACCTAACCACCTACTACCTTAATATCACAGTACTTTACTGTCTTTCTGGGTAGTACCTTAGTTCCTTAGTACATTAGTACCTTAGTCTCTTAGTACCCTAAAACCTTAGTACCTCACTGTCGTACTACCTTACTACGTAGTATCTTACATTCTTAGTACCTTAGTACATTAGTAACTTAACCTCATAGTACCCTAGAACCTTACTACTATAATACCTTGTTACCTTACCCCTTACTACCTTAGTTCCTTACTACATTCTGCTTAAGGAACACCTCTTTCCTTTGACGTGTTCTTTACCTCACTCCAACTTCATCTTGCTCCCCATTTACATATTGCATATTTCTTCTTTTGAGGATCTCTTTTGCCTTGCTTAATTGTTGCCATACTTTTAACAGATTTCCTTTACTAATACCTTCTCACCTTGATCCTACTTCATGTGCTTCTTCCCCGTTTGTTTGTTACTCAAGTTGCTCTTTAAGACTCTTTCTCTAACACATCTCTTTTCTTTCTCTCTCTGTCGTTGCAGTACTCGAGCAAGCACCACAACTGTGCCAAGTGCAACAGTCGCGCCCAGCAGCAACAGCAACAGGCAGCGGCAGCAGCAGCATTGTCCGCCGCTGGCGGAGGAAGCTGCGTCTACGGTGAATGCAACGGACACTACACGCAAGCAGCGACCAATGGAAAGGGGGCGACGGCAGCGACAGCATCCAAGTGTTGCACAGATGCAAGCAACAATGCCAGCTCAACGCTGGCCACCAACAACGGTTGCATGTGCCGTTATCGCAGCAGCGATGGCAGCAGCAACAGCAACAGCAGCAACAACGGTGGCGACATGTGCCAGAAGTGTGTGGCAGAGATGGCGAATCTGAAGACAAAGTCAAAGCTCGACCAGCTGCGTCTGGTCATGCAACAGCGCAAGCAGAAGCGTGAGGCACGCAAGCTCAAGAGCTCGCCATATGCAACAGCAGCAGCAGCAGCTGGCGATGCAACTGCGCCCGAGGCGGCAGCAACAGCTGCAACTGCAACTGCAGCAGCAGCAACAGCGACGCCGCAATTCAATGCAGTCAGCGTTAAGGCAACAACAACGACGACGGCGACAAGCAGCAGCAACACCTCTGCTGCAGCAGCAACTGCAACAGCAGCAGCAGCCGCAGCCACGGCAGCAGCAGCCACAACAGCAACAGCAACAACGACTGCAGCAGCAGCAACAGCGGCAGCCACAGCGACAGCAACCACAACAACAACCACCGCACCACCCAGCGAAGTGTCGCCCAACCACATTGTCGAGGAGGTCGATACAGCTGCCTAAGCGTCACGCCCCTCCGCCCACTCATTTCTATCGACAGCATTTACTACAACAACAACAACAACAGCAACCACAACAACAAATCTGTTTATATATTTTGTATTTCTTCTAACAAATATTTTGTATGCGAATTGTTTGCTTCCACTTAACATGCAACTGCCACGCCCACAGTGTGCAACCCCCCATCCCTCCCTCCGCCCAGCATTGTTTGAAACAACAGCGTGGAGCTAAAGGAGAGATAAGTGAAGGATCGAAGGGGGTGCGGGGGAGAAAAAGAGAGACAGAGAGATAGAGCGAGCGTGAGGTAGAAAGCGAGAACCGTTGAGCTGTTAAATTAATTTTAAGCAACAACAACAACAATAATTAACACAATTCACAACAATAATCAGCCGGCTAAGCTCTACCCCTCCTCCTCCTCCTCCTTTCCCCTTTTCCCCACTGTGTGGTCAGATTATTTCATGTTTCTAAACTTAATTTAGTGAAATTGATTTTTTTTTTAACTACTTATACTACTTATCATAATTATTATTATTATTATTGTACTTTCTTTGTTTTGTGGCAGCCACAACAAAATCGAGGCAGAGCCCCAAGATGGAATCAAGTGAAAACAAAAGAAAACAAAAAAAAAAAAAAACAAAACAATGAAACAAAACAAATAATGCAAAAAATACTATAAATATTACATTATAAAAGAAAAGAAAACAAAAATATTTCTATGCAAAACTGCTAATTGCTAATTTTAAGCTGAACAAAATGAAAGAAGATGTAACCCAATACTATAATAGCATTATATATATATATAAATTAATGAATATTTTTTTTCGCATGTAATTTTTATGTAAGCCAAAAACCGGCGATGAAATTGAATATGAAAATATGATGAACAATTGAAAGAAGAAATCGAAGGAAAGAATTAAGATTATAAGCAAGAAGAAAAGTTTAGCAAAGTAGAGTTTAAATTTAGACACACACACATCCAACACACACACACACACACATGCGCACTGGCGTCGATTGCATTGAAATTGAAATGGAAATTGAAATTGAATTGCAACCTTTAGCAGCTTTATGTTATGTTAACTCTTTTTTGAGCAGCGTTGCGCGCTGTTAACCTCTAATTTGCCTTAATAGAAAATCGTCGTCTCTTTTTATATACATATATTTGTTTTTGCCTAACGTTTTTTTTTTCTTATATATATATACATATTTTATTTGTGGTCATTACACCTATTTACTACTACTTTAACTACTATTATTATTACTATTGATCGTAATTATTGTAATTGTAATTATAGTTGTAAAACATCCATCACCAACATTGTGTTTCTTTATTCATAATATTTGTAATAATTATTCTATATGCAGAGTGTTTTTTTTTAATTTGTTTTAAGCCGTAATTAGGCTGAAATTCAACGCACTATTAAATTAATTCTAAGCTGCGAAAAGCGCTCGTATAAACATTTAATTCGTTCTCTTTGTGTTCTCACCCAAATTTTTTTTTTTTTAATAATCTAATGAATTAAGTATGAATATTTGTAATAACAACAACAACAACAACTAGAAACAACAAAATGCAATTAGTTCTTTAGTTAAAAGTTAACATTTTTATCATTACGATTATGTTGATTTAATTTGATTGCTTGCAATTATCTTGGTTTTGATTTCAATAAAAAAAAACACCAACAAATACTTAGTTAATGGTTTAGTTAAAAAAAAAAAGCTGCATTTTTCATTTTTGTTTTCTTCTCGCCACTGTTAATGCACTGTTAACACGCTGTTAAGGCGCTGTTAATCGCACGATCGTCTGTGCAATAAACTACAACTAGAACAACAACAACATGAAATGTAAAGAAATGATATCTGTACGTGTTCTTATCTCTTTCGATTCGACTTTGTTGGTAATTATGTGCCAATTGCAAATACTTAGCATTGTAAAAAATACCTTAACACACACACACACACACACTCGAATATACACACGTAAGGCGACAACTTGACCAATTATTACAGCTCCGATAGTATGATCCATGGTCCTAGTTATTCTCATATACATACAATATACATACTATTATTATAGATTGTAAGTTAACAACAAAAACAAACAAACAACAAAAATCATGTGCAATTTATATAAAGTTATTATTTGTTTTTCTTCGGGATTACGAACAAACAAAAAAAAAACGAAAAACAAAAAACGATTAAGAAAATGTTACAAAAATACATTTAAGTTCGATAAGAAGACTATCGATAATCGATTCGATAAGATAGAGATGTGCAAAAGTATTGGCTATAGTTAGGCTGGGGCTGATTGATTCATTGATTGATTGATTGATTGATTGCTTTTGGGTAAATGGTAATTGGATTGGCATTTTGTTTCCTCAATTGGGCGGTTTGTTTAAAAGAGGCGACAAGGACTCGGTTGGATAATTTCTCAGCATATCTGCGTGAATTTCTAACAAAGTACAAAAACAAACCACAAATGATATTTATATTATTATACGTACATACATATATACATATATATACTTACTACTATATAGTTCAAATATTTACACACTAAATTTCTCAATTTTTGCAAAACAAACAAACATAAAAAAACAAAATGAAAAACCTCTCCAAACACATATGCGCAACATTTGCTGAATACGAAATGAAAACAAATTGAAATTTACACTTGAAAAAAAAGGAAAAAGAAAAACCTAAAACAAACAAACGTATCGAAATTAATTATATTTAAATTAAATTAAATTGTTTGCATTTATTTTTAATAGTTGAAATTTATTAATGCCCAAAAACAAATTAAGTATATAACGAAGAACAATGCATATTTTTTGAATTGAGATATTTTGGAGTCTTTTTCGTTGAAATCGAAATCGCAATCGAAATCGATGTAAAGATTTGACAAATTTAAGTATACAAATTTAACAAAAAAACAAAAAAAACTTGACAATTGACAAAACACTAAATTATTAGCGAAATTATTAGATGCCCTTGAACAAGCAACTTGGCCAAGCTACAAACAACAAAAAAAAAAAAACAACAACAAATAATATTGATGAAAATAAGAATTAGAATGTTGACTGTTTCGAATTTCACTTTCGCAACAGTTTCACCAAATTCTACGACACGAATATGTTTTTTTTTTATAATTGTGTGAAATAGATGAGATTGTGTATGTTGGAATAGTCACAGATAATACATATAATAATACAATATACAATTTTTTCCAGCTTACCCACGAAATTTGCAAATTATAAAAAAAAGAAGAAATGGAAAATGGAAAATGAAAAATAATAAAATACTAAAATAATAATAGATTTAAGTGGGGTTCGCCAAGATTTGGGAACTTAGCAAAATTTTATGAGGCATATACATACATAATATAGTCTATACATATATTCTGAATATGATATACACATAAATATACACACACACACATACAAATTATCCACAGTGTAATCCCAAAACTGACAATGAAACGCATTCAGATCTATTAGCGACAATTGCAGCGATTTTTTGATTTGGTTGATTGATAATTGATTGACGAGGCGAATATTTATAATTATAAATAAATATTGTTTAGAGCTAAGCGTATTTATGTAAGAACCGATAACAAAAACACACAAGAGTATTTGATGCACTATCAGATACTCGAAATACATCATTGAAATAAAAATAAAAACACTCCAAACCTGGCGTGTTCTGAACTCTGCAAAACATTTCGAAGCAATCGCCATCAAATGAAATCGAACAAAGAACATTTTGCAATAATATTCATGAAATTGTTTTTTCAGTTCGAGCCCGAAAGCATGCAAGTTATGTTGGTGCAATGCTAGACAGCAGTCAGTGTAGGCACTTGATGCACAATCTTTATTTTATGTAAAACACAAAACCGATGCCCCATAAACAAAAATCACATATATATATATATATATATATATATATATACAACTCAATTAGCTGCATAATTTTATGAATATTTAACAAAATGAAAATATACATTTTGACAAGAAAAATGCCGAAAATGCATAGAATTTTGATTGTTGTGTGTAAAAAAAAACCCAAAATAAAATGGAAATAAAAAAGAAGATGACATAAATAATTGCCGAAATGAAAGAATGTCCTTCGGTTGCATGTAAAAACTAAAATGGCAAATGGCATTCAAAAAATAGTAGGCAAAAACCCAAAGAAAACAAACAATGCAAATAAAACTATTCATCAATAAACATTAATTCAAAACACAAAATACAATGGTCTTTTGTTGTCAACTTTTTCAGACTTGAAAGTATACTGCATTTTATTATTCCAAATACGTTCCACAAATTATATTTATGGGTGGCAGCTGAAAAGTATGTTATTTCATTCAATCATTCGACTTAGATTTATATCTTTAAGATAACCACAATTGTTGAAATTCAACTTTACAAACCGAACGCAATAATTCTTGAACAAAAGCTGAAAGAAATGGCCGAGTTAAAGCTTGTTTTTGTTAAAGGATCGACAGGACCTGAGCGGATTTTGAAAGGATCTATATTTTTATGCTCTTACATGTCCAAAATATCATTGGACATTCAAGGATTTGCAGGATCAAACAAAAAAAATTATCGAAAATTTTTGCAAGGGGGTACCATGCAAAAATTGCCAAGAATTCATATTTTCCGCAGTAACTCCGCCATTTCAAGGACGATTCGGATGTCCTTTGGCACAAAGGTAGCTCTATTCAATATAAACTGATTGGTAAAAGTCCGAGGACGAAAATCCTTACAGGAGCCGAAATAAAAGGACATTTTTATATACAGAAAATAGTGTTTATCTCAGCCATATCCTGTCGGATCCTTGCAAATTCTATGTCAAACAGTGCATCTTAGTAAGGCCTATCATCATGCCAAAGGACATTCCAATCGTCCTTGTGGTTCTCGAGTTATCCTGTAATTTGCAATATTGTCCATCTTCCTACGTCCCACGGACTGAAAAATTACAAGTGTTGGATTCTTAGATGACCCCATATTTTTTTAATGCCAATCGGTAGATTTCGATCCCACGAATCGAATGCAACCGGACCGGTCAAAATGCGGCAAGATTTGGCTGAGCTAGGATAATTTTTGTAATTTGTATAGCAATGTGCAGCAAAATAATTTTGTGTTGCATACTTTGGGGGGCGCCAATGCGAAGCGTTTTTCGGACAATGGCACATAGATGGCGCCAAAAAGTGACTGTCAGCTCGCTACTGATTTATGTTCGCCTGGTATTTCACCTGCTGAGGTGGCACTTTTCAGCCGTTCATGGAGTCTCAAAACGGCCAACAACAACAACATGAATGGCTACAACAACAGCAGCCAATATTACAACAACAAAAACAACAACATGTATTACAACAACAACAGCGGCATTTGTGCAACGAAAATCTCTAGCACTTTACTACTTGAAGCAGCTGAAGTACCAGGCGAACATAATTGAACAGCAAGTAGATGCACTAAAATTTTAAAAATTTATCTGGCACCTACACACACATACATGCATAAGTATGCAGTCTTCGCTTAGTGGCAAACCGTAATATTTTGTTGCATACTTTCAGGATGTTTTTGTCAAATGCTAAGTTTTTACGTTTGCATACTTAAAAGCGGCAACAATAAGTTAGAAATATATACACTTACAATGTTTAACAATTTTACGCTAGTAAATTTAAAAACGAGGGTTTTTCTAACTTTGGTTATAATTTTATTCATTAACTTAACTTGTTCTGCATCTGTTTCATCATCATGATTTCTTCAGTTTACAATCATAAGCTTCTGCTGTTGCCGCCGCTGCAGCAACAGTTGCAATTTTGTATTTGTTTTTAAACATAGCTTGAGAAATTTGTATATCATTATCATATGTATGTATGTATTATTATTATTCTTTATATATATATATATATATGTGTATATATATTAAACATGTATCATAATTTATGTAGCATAGGAAAAAAAATTGGACACAAAAAAAAATAAACAAAAAATGATCTTATATCAATAAATCGACGACACGGCGGCGTCTCTACAACGTGTGTATTTGTTGATGTGTGTGTGTGTGTGTGAGGCACAAAGGAGCTGCTTTCAACTCCTGTTTGCCCGTTTGTCCGTCCGTCCAACCGCTCACTGTGGCTTCTGGTTCTTTGGTGCTTGATGCTGTTGCTGCTGCTGTTGTTGCTGCTGCTGCTGCTGTTGCGTCTCGTAGCGCTGTCGCAGGGCAGTCAAGGCGCTCAGCAGTCGACTGTTGGCTGCGTCTAGCGCTGCAATCTGTTGTCCCTGCTCCTCGATGACACGCTGCTTATGCGACAGGGCCAATGACATTTTCAGCTGCTCGCGTCGCAGCTCTTCCTCCATGGTGATGAGTCTGGGTCAAGCAAATGCGAAAAGATACACAAATCAATACATGAGCTAGAGAGAGAGAGAAAACTAAACACTTACCTGTCAATAATGCTGCGCATGGTTGACTCCGATTGCTGGCTAAGATTGCCGATGCCATTGCCATTGGCAGCGCCGCCAGGACGCTGCAAGGCGAACAGCTCATCGCTGGAATCACGCAACTCGGCCTCGTCGCGATCGAGCGTGTGACGCAGCGTGTCGAGCGTCTCCTGCAGCAGCTGTATCTCGCCATTCTGATCGTAGCCCTTGCCCAGACCCGATTCCGAGGCGCCGCCGCCGCCGCCGCTGCTGCGCAATTGTCGCCGTCGTTTGCCCTCCTGCAGCTGATTGCAATGACCTAAAAGACAAAGTTATCCATCCGAGATTAGATAAGATCAGAATAATTAACTATATAGTTGAGACTTACCCTCAGTGTCGGTGCTGCTGTCCGAGAGCGTGCGCGCCGAGTCGAGACTGAGGCGACGCTGTGCCACCGCCGTCGTGGAGGCGCCACCAGTGCTGCTTGCCCCACTGCTGCCATATTGCTTGTGCTCCAGCTGCAGCTGCTGTTGTTGCTGCTGCTGCTGAAGGTGTTGATGATGTGTCAGCTGCTGCTGCTGCTGTTGCTGCTGGTGAAGATGATGCGATGTGGACATTGCGTAGCCCACCACATTTATGCCACCCCCATTGTTCACTGTACTGCCGTAGACATCCTCACGCTTCAGCGGTCCATTCAAGCGCCCGTAAGCATGCGGTTTACCCGAATTGGAGTTCGAGGAGCTGCTGCCGCCGCTGAGCGAACGCTGCGCCTCCAGTTTGCCGCCGGTGACATTGGCGCCCGCTGCCGCTGCCGCCGCATAGCTGTAATAATTGTCCGCCGAGAGCTGTTCGTCCGAGGAGCTGGGCGTCAGCGTGGCTGCGTCCAAGGTGCCGCCGCTGTTGAGGAACGCGGCACGGGCTGCAACCAGACCGGCGCCCAAGGGTTTCGCACGTCCGCCAAACTGTTGCGGCGTCGCCGGACCGCGACTGCTGCCCGCTGAGGAGGAGGACGGCGTCTGCTGTGGCATGCCACTGCAGTTGCTGCTCTGCAGCTGATACGATGGATTCTTAAAGGCGAGCGGTGCGCCTAGCTTCAGTTGCTGTTGCTGCTGTTGTTGTTGTTGTGGTTGCTGCTGTTGTTGACCCTCGACGGGACTGGAGGATTGTGCGGGCGAGGGATTGGTGGAAATGCTTTGGTAGCCCGAGCTGCAGTGGCTGCTCTTTGCGGACAACTGTTGCTTGCTGCTCTGCGCGACAACATGATTGTTGCTGCCACCAGCTGGCAGCTGTGCATCGGCAGCAATCACTTCGTGCTCCTCGGCATACTTGAACAGATCGTCGAGATCCTCCAGATTCTTGGGCATATTCGAGTTGGGATTGAGCGGTGCACGCGTCGCATAATTGTGCCCCGAGTGATCCGGTATGCCCAGATTCAGGTTCAGATTGTGACGATTGATCCGTGTGCTGTTGCCGCCCCGCGTGCCAGCACCTGCTGCTGCTGCGCCCCCTCCCCCGCCACTTGCCTTCATCAGGGGCGTGGGGGATTTGCGGACAAAGGCGCTGCTCGTGTCGAGGCCAGAGATCTGTATGAACTCGCCATGCATGTCATCGTAGCTGCCGCTCTGTATGCTGTTGTTGCACGCATTGTTGTTGTTCGCATTGCTGTTGCCATTCGTCGTCGTCGCGTTGTTGTTGTTGTTGCGTGGCAAGGTGCGTGCACGCGATCCCGCTGTCGAGGATTCGTAGTCATTGCTGCCACCATTGCCATTGCCATTGACCACATACTGATAGCTCTGCTGTCCGAGTCGCTCCAAACGCTCCATGCGCTCCATCGTGCTGGCAGCGCTTGTTTGTGGCGCGGGCGGACAATGTTGCTGCTGCTGCTGTTGCTGGGCGGGATGTGGCTGCATCAGCAGATTGCTGCTGCTGCCGTTCAGCGACGAAGAGGCCATCGAACTCTGCGACTGCGCATGCTGCAGCACCGGGGAACTCATGTAGCCACCGCTGCCTCCAGTTGCTGCTGCCGCAATCGAGCTCTGTGAATTCGAGAGCAACTGTTGCTGCTGCTGGTGATGCACATCGAGTTGCTGCTGCTGCTGCAGACGAGCATTCACCGTGGGATCATTGTACCGAAAGATGTTCTTCTCGAGGGCGCTGGGCGTGAGGACGCCACGCATAATGCCACGCTCGGCGGGCACCGGTTTGCTGACCACCGCATGCTGTGGCTGCGCCAGCTGTTGCTGCTGTTGTTGTTGCTGCTGCTGCTGCTGCTGTTGTGGATGCAACGATGTGGTCGAACTGCTGGGCGCCATGCCAATGCCCATTCCATGACCCAGGCCATGGCCGTGTCCGTGTCCCATTCCCATGCCGGACATCGACTGATGCATGCCATCGGAAGGCTGACGATTCTCCTGATTCTCGCTGGCAATCGAGTGCGTGGACATCACAGTGGGCAGATAGCCAGAGCCGAGGGCATGACCACCCGATGACAGCTCCTTGGCCCGACTGATGTCGTCAAGGATGTGCTGCAACGGATCGAGTTCATGCTGACGCGCCTCCGGCAACTTGGCCAGACTCTCGCTGAGCAAACTGTGCAGTATTGACAACTGTTTGCCCTGATCGATGTAGCCGGCCCAGTCGAGTATGGAATCGGGTGTTGCGTGCTCCGGACGTGTCGAGATGTACTCGAGGAATTGCTGCATGCGCGACGCCTCCTGTTCGAGGAAATCGTTGAGAAACTCCATAAAGTTCTCCTTGCCCTGGAATCGTGTGAAATTCGCCAACGTTTGCAGCGTCTTTGCCACCAGCGTCAGATTGCGTGTGGCACGCGCCGACGGCAGCTCGCTGGTGATGTTGAACAGCGATGGCGACAGTATCGCCGGGCAGAGGAAGCGCAAAAAGATGCTCGCCGAGATCAGATTGTCGGCCATATCCTGGCGACCTAGTTGCTGCAACCGCTCGCGGAACGTGGCAAAGCAGGCGCGCAACTGCGGCGGGAAATGTTTGTGCGACTCGTAAATGCATTGCCACGCATTGCGGACAGCGCCCCGCAATGCCGCCTGCTGCCGTTGCAGTGAACCCGCCGACGAGCCGCTCGTCTTCGTGGGATCCACTTCGCAGTCGCGTTCCGATTGAATCAACTCGTTGATCGGAGCGGAGAGTGTGTCCTGCAAATACTGTTCGCCCGTCAGCTTGAGGAACGCCTCCATGCTCTTGGTGGCCAGCGAGTTGCCGCGAAACGTCAACCGTTGATCGCCCACCCGCAACAGATCGAGCGCAACCACATCGGTGAGGAAAGCGCCAGCTAATCCCTGGGCATGCATCAGCAACACTAAGGCCTGGCCAATGTCCTCCTTGGCCTTGACGCCAATCACCGGCTCGAGGGTTTCGCACACCCGTTTGTAGTTCTCCTTGAGGTAGCCCAGAAAGTTGCCGTACACATTGATGGGCAATATGTCGGTGCTCTGGAAGCGACACTTGATCCGCAGCGTGGGCAACACTTCGCGTTCCTTGTCCTTGCCGCTGCCAGTGCCACCGCTTAGGCCACCGCGACCGAGACTGTCGCTTGCCTTCTCGCTCATTATCGGATACCAATCCTCGCAGATGAGACGGGACGTCACTTCGTGTACGGGGATCTTCACGGAGCCAACGAATTGATATTTGTCGCGTTTCTTCTTCTTGTCCACCTCACGAAACACATTCACCGTGATCACATTGATCTCGGGTATGTCGGGGAAATCAAAGTATTCACCCCAAAACAGCAAATCCGTCTGGAGTTTCACGCTCGTCCGGCCGTAGAGGGTTTTGTCCAGCTGCAGTTCGCAAAAGTATTTCTTCTTCGCAGGCAGATTCTTCGCCTCATAGACCCACAACTTCAGCGAGTTGTCGGTGCGTCGTGTGTGCTCCGCATTCGGTGCTATCGACTTGCGCAGCGAGTAGATCCACAGATCGCGTTCTTGCCGCGAACCGCATGAATAATAGCGTTCACCTCGCGGACCTCCGCGCACCTGGAAGCAGTGTCGACGCCCCAGCACCGATTGGTGCACGGGTGCCACGCCCACAGCGCCGCTGCACGACAGATCTAAGAAAGGAACGAGTGAGAAGTTAGTCAAGGGAAATGTCTTTTAAGTCATGTGCTCTACTCACCTATGGTGGACATCACCGCATGACTGGACAACAGACTCTCGTGTGAACGCGAGCCGCGTAATCCGCCCGAGCCGCGCTTGGTGCGCTCCAATTTGGTCACCGATTTTGTGCGCTTCAGGGGATTCGTTCTGCGAATTGAAAATATTCATTAGCGAGGTTATATTAGAAACACATTTAGGAACCTTACCTCTTGCTAAAGAAGTTGGTGAAGCGGGAGGCCGCATTATGTTCCGGCTGATGCTGTTTGCTGCCCAGAATGGGCGTTGTGGGTGCGGAGCCGCGGCGACAGGCCTTCTCATATGAAGTATCTGCAAGGAGAGCAAAATTAAAGTATGGATTAGTTAAGGGAATGTGAAGAAATTGGAACTTATAGGAATAATAATATTAGGAATTCTTAAAATAAACTATTCAATATTTGTTTATTTGTTCTGAACAACTTTATACCATCATAATTCTAATATAGAATTCAACGTTGCCAAGTAAAAAGTTTGAAAATATATCATAAGAATGAAAAATATCATTATTTTAATGCAAAGAATTCAAATTTATATATTCTGTTAATGACAAACATTTATCTTTATAAAAGTTATTTAAGAAATAATGTTGTATGGCAAAAATGCGGCTGCTGTTGTCGGGTCTTAGTTGCTTTGGCTAAAAATCTGGTATATTCTGTACTTTATAGTATATTTTAAATGAAGTACTATATCGATATACCAAAACTGGTATATTTTATACTCTATGATAAATGAAGTATTAGATCGATACACTTTAGGAATATTTAAGTATATTTTTATGTATATTCATTTGGTATATTTTATGTATTTTCATTAAGTATATTTTAAAGTATATGCATGTGGTATATTAACTCGTTATATTTTTAGAATATGGCTCTATTGAAACTGCGATCGGGTATCTCACAGTCAGGCGCACTCGACTGTAAATTTCTTACTTATTTTAGTTCGATTTAATTAAATAGACACTCCAAACTATTCAAAAATAGTTTCCTAAAAACACACTTTCGCAACTTAAACTTTATTAATTTGAAATAGTTATTTACTATTACCATTCCATTCTATTCACTGAATTAAAGTTAAACTAAATAGGAACACAGAAACATAATACCACAATATTTATATAGTAGCTTTCCCCCCAAGTTTTTTAAATACTTCAGTCACTTCTAAATTGTGAATCACAGCAACTCGATAACGAAAACAACATTGCAAACTGCATCCTTCAAAAGTGGCAAAGTGGCAACACTGCATTCATTATTCAGTAATTTTATTGTATTCTTCTTTCTATTAATAAACCCAATTAGCTGAATCGGCCAAGGGGGAAGGTAAAGGAGGGGAACGAAGAAAGCGATGATGAGGAGTAGCGAGAATTAATTGTTTTACTTGACCGCTTGATTAAATCATCATTTCGAAACTTGTCTTTTGAAACCTGTCTTTGTTTCGACGTGATGATATTTCTGTTTTTCTTTTTTAGTTTCAGTTTTTTTGTTGTTGTTTTTGCATTCCCAAAGATGACGTTCAACGATTTGCTGGTCAATTTCGCTCAATTGAACTGAGAACGGAACGCAGTAAAAAGCAGTTAGAATCGGCTTAAAGTATTAGAAGGTATTAGCAATATCCGGTTAGAAAGATATATCGTTGAAGATTGCTTCGAACGGAACGGAACGGAACGGAATGAAAGATTTGTTTGGCATGACCTTTGGCAACCTTTGCTGGAATTTGATGTCGTTTTTCGGGATTTCAATTTGTTGGTTTACCACAGACAAGGAGCGAGAAAAAGAGACAGAGAGAGAGAGAGGGAGAGACAAAAGCGAAAATGCAAAGCCCAGTTAAGACCCGCATCAGATCAAAACCGGTTGCTGCTGCTGCTGCTGTGACTGTTGTTGCCTGCCACTCTCTCGAGTGCCACAAAGAAGGGAAAGGAGCAGCAACAGCAGCTGCTGCACATCACCTGCCCCGGTTGTTGTTCTCGTTGCCGTTGCCGTTGCGGCATTTGCGGCAGCTACCCCGCCCCTCAATGAGGCAGGTACTCGCCGCCGCATGATTCATCACCATCATCCACACAAAACGTCGTCATCTGCTGCCCCGAAAAAGGTAAGATGCTTCACTTCTCGCTTCTTCCTTCTCTCGCTTGTTCTTTGTGTTCCGCTGCAAACTGGTTTCCCCTCCTTCTCCGTCTCCGTCAACTTCATTGCTCTATTCTCTCAATGTTGCTTGTGGCATTTGCCGCCCTCACACACAACGACCTTGCCCAGCCCACCCAGCTAGCTAGCTAGTTGTCTATCTTGGCCATGTTGTTGGCTGCCAAGCTGATTAGCCACTCATCAGAGAGCTAAAGCCCTTCTTTTTGTTTTCCTTTTCTTATTTTGTGTTTTATCTTTTGTATCTGATTCATCAAGAAGAGCAAACATCATTTATTCTCCAGCTGAATTGAAAGAGATTTATTCATATTCTTTTTTTTTTTATTTTTCATGAATGCTTTTGGGGGCATCTTCCGCATCGTTGATTCATTTCCAGTTGCCCAGATGCAAACACTGCGATTTGTCATCAAAACCAAAAAGGCCAAAAGGAAAGACCAAACGAGACCCCCAGTAAGAAATTGTGTCATGTGTTTGTTGTTGTCAACTTCTATTTATAAAAAATGTTTTCTATACAAGATCAAAACCCGTTGAAACATCTTCTTGGCCAGCCCTAAATAGGCGCAGCAGCCACAAAAGCCACAAGAAACAACAGTGACTTACAAAAATGGCGCATATTATGATTACAACCTCGTTATATACAGATATATAGATATATATAAGGCATCCCACCCACGCCTACGCTTCGAGCTGAGCTAATAGAAATGCAAAGAGCAAAGACGACAACGACACACCCCACAAAAAGCACACAAAGCGAAAGCGTCAACATCATCCACATTCACATCTAGTTTGTTGTTGATTATATGGATCAGGTTAAGAGGAGAGTTTGCTCCGAGTCTCTCTGTGGGGTTGGCACATAATTACAGAGCAAGTTCCGGAATAACGTGTAGTTAGTTATCTTTATTATCAGTCATTGCGGACTGCATGGAATAACAAGCTTCATTTCAACTAAATTGCACAGCAGCTGCGTTAGATGATTCAAGATATTACGACTTCAAGATGAAGATTATTTAATGTAATAAATAAAATGGAAATGCTTTCCAGATATTACGACTTCAAGATGAAGATTATAAAATGTAATAAATAAAATGGAAATTCTTTTCTATTATATGAACACATTCACTTTGATTATCTTTTTCTATACTATCTATCTTCTTCATAAATTGCTATGCAATTGAAAGATTGATAGAATAATTATTAAAGATGAAGATTATTTAATATAATAAATAAAATTGATATACTTTTCTATTATATGAACACTTTAAAATCGATTATCTTTTTCTCTTCTCTCTTCATATTTTTTACTCTCAATCACAATTGAATAATTAACTTATTAATTCTTAAAGATGAAAATTATTTTATGAAATTTTGTAAAATTGAAATTCTTTTTTATAATAAATCACTTTCAATCTTTATCTCTAGTATCTCTCTATTTCATATTTTTTTGCTCTCCATAAATTCCGATTCAATTGAAAAATGAATGAAAAATGCATTCTTAAAGATTACGATTATTTAATGAATTATATAAAATTAAAATTTTTTTTTTTTACAAAAGAACACTTCCAAATCTATTATCTTTTTTTCTTCTGTCTTCTTCATAAATTTCTATGCAATTGAAAAATAAACTTAATAATTCTTAAAGATGAAGGTTATTTAATGAATTATATAAAATTGAAATTCTTTTTTTTATAATAGAACACTTTCAAATCGATTATCTCTTTCTCTACTATCTCTTTTCTTAATATTTCTTTGCTCTCCATAAATTTCGATGCAATTGAAAAATGAACTTATTAATTCTGAACTGCGTTGGGTTAGTAAACTTGTCCAATCCAAAAAACTTGTTATCAGCTGAGCGCTGTCGCTTATTTATCGTTCCTATGATGGATCCATTTGATAGGCTCTTCAAATACGAGTTCAATAAACACACATATTCCCATCCTCTCATAAATTGTCTTTCGAATGTTATCAAGAAAGTGAAATGTTTATATTATAAGAACCCAAATTCTCAGCGTTTACTTATGATAAAGCAACAGCGTGAAACGACATCGTTTTCATACATTTTGTCGGCTGTACGACATATTTTGTGATATTTTTATGGATTAGTCTCTAATTTTTTGTTGTTGTTTTTGTTTTTTTTTCTATGTTGCCAATTCTATTTTCGAGATCGCGATCAAGTGCCAGATATGGCGAGGCCAGGGCCTATTACAACCGTCAAAGGGGAGCGTCTCGTAACACATTTGGTCAAAAGATGAGATGCGTTGTGATGTGATGTGATGTGATGATGTGCCAACTGAGGAGGCAGCGACCTCCAACACATCTGATCTGAATAATGCCAGAGACGCAGTACACGATGATTTCATCCGAGTCTCTTTGGCTTTCATCTGCGATCAATCCGGGTAAGGCCAGTGGTCAGAGTTGTCAGTTGTCAGGGGTTAGTTAGATAGTTGGTTGCTTCGTTTGCTTGGTTGGTTGGTTGGTGGGGGGGCAGTGAAAGCGATAAAAAGCCGATTTAATGATTTGAAATTGGAAATCGTAGACAATTTCGATTGGTTTCGCCGCTCTCTCTCTCTCTCTCTTTCTGTTTCTACTCATATGTCTGTCTCTATCTGGCGATAAGGTCAACTCAATTAACAGCGCGTTAAACAAATTTATTTTCTATGCATCTCTCACACGATCCGTCAACTCGACAACTGATAAATGGATGGAAACAGGGCAGAGCCGGACAATGGCGTCGATCAAGAGGAGGGGATTATAACCAAAAATGTCAATAGACTATATGAATGTGCCGGAGGCATTGATCCGAACGATAAGCGAGATAAGCGAGTACCCAGAGAACTCATCATAGATCAATAAAACAAATACTTATGCACACAGCGAGAGTGTGTGAGTGAGAGGAGACGATTATAGAATTTCAAAACACATTTCCAGCAAATGTTTGCTCATGTGTCTTTTTCTATCTATCAGTTTTCTTGTGTGTTTGTTTTTGTTTTTGTTTTTCTGCTGCTTTATCGAGAATCGTCCAGCTGAGTCGGAATTGTAGTTGGAGTCGTGTTGAGTCGCTGTTACAAAACCTTTTTCGTTTTTCGCCTTATCAAATTTCAAATAAAATGCACCCAACAAATGCAACTAACACTGACCGTGTCTCGCTCTCCTGCTCTCTCTCTCCCTCTCAGACACAAGCACTCAGAAAGCGACTAGCAAAATGTGCACGAAAAATACCAACAATTTGTGAGTCAAAACGTTTGTTTGCCGTTTTCTGCGCTCTCGCGCTCTCTTGCACACTCTCTCTCTCTTTTGGATGCTTTGCCTGCGCGAACGTTTCACTGCGTGTGTGTGAGTGTGTTTTGAGACTCGACGTCGTTGTTTCAATTCCCAAACTGGTTTTTGGTGCGGGTGTCAGTGTGTGTGTGTGCATGTGCGTGTGTGTGAATCATAATAAAAACAGCGGAAAAAAGAAACCAACAACGGCAACAACAACAACAACAGCAAACAATAATAACAAGCAACGCGCAATGAAATTGAAATTGTAGCCAAAGAGACCGAAAACCAAGCAGCAGCAGCAGCAGACATTGGAGACGGAACAATGGCATAAGTGGTCTAAATACACACACACACGTACGCACACATGCATATACTTTGTGCATGTGTATTGCAAAGATGAATAGTCTCAGCTATCTCGATAGTTTTGCATGCAAAAAAGAAATATCGCATAATATTTATAATTGCTTTGCAGTTTGTTTTTCTCTCTAGTTACCCAGTTATCGGCAGCTGTTAGTTAATTGCATGCGATAATTAACAAACGATATTTAAGCGTCAAGCGATCGTAACAATTGAAATGCAGTCAACTGCAAATGCAGTAATATTTTATGCCATTCAAAAACTACGAATTGAGATAAGTTCAAAAAATCGTTAGAATCGAGCTCAAATTAAATGTCTGCCTGTTAGATTCAAAGTAAAATTAGTAATAATGAAATTTAAATGGAATTTTGTTTTTCTTGGTAAAGTAATCAACAAAAATTATGGGAATTACATTTGTATACGCGAAGGGGCGATTAAACAATAACAAATACTTTATGTAGAAATATTCGTACATTCACCAAAACTATTTATTTGTTTTTCTTTCGTTTCTTTTTTTTTTCGTGGCGTTCGCGGCAGTTGACGCCCATTGTGCGACGCTTGGCTGCCTTCTCAGGGCCAACGCCATCAAAATGGTCTACAATTGAGCCGCACAATTGGGCTACACACACTCACACACACACAAACGCGTGCACACATGCATAAAATGAAGTAAAGAAACGACGCACAATCGAACATTGAATATCAGCAAAGAAGCGAGAGAGTGAGAACGAATGAGGGAGAGGGAGGCATTCGCCAAGTGTAAATAAAGAGAGTGTGTAGCTGGCCAAAGGTAAAATAACAGAACAGGAAGGCTTAGCACAACATCAACTCAACGAGAGGGGGAAGGGGAGGAAAAGGGAAACGTGTGAAGTACTTTTGTCGATAGTCGATCGACACGAGAACATAAAAACTTTCGTGATGGGGCGGAGACCCAAGAGGTGGGGGGGGGGAAGAGAATTAATGTTCTCTTATCTTATCATTGTCTTTCATTTCGTATCCGTATCGTTTCGTTACGTTTTCTTTCTTTCTATTTTTTTTGTTTCACCCATTCCAGTGTGGCGTTGTTTTGCCGTTCAATAATGCGCACGATCGAAGCGAAAAGGGAGCGAAAAACGCAGCGAGGCAAGGCCAAAAAGGGGGAAAGAAGAAAGACATTTCTGTCCGTGAGGCGAATTTCAACCACCGTCAAAAAGAGGACGACGACGACGACGACAACGACGATCGATCGATGCGTAACAGGAAGTAAAAAACGAGAACCCAACGAGCCGTGTCACGTTCTTTCAAACGGGACGTGTTCAAAAGCACGCGACGACGTAGAAGACAAAAAACACAGCCTCGCTTTGTTTTCCCCGTAATTCAAGAGTGACATTTACTCTTCGGATACTTTGGTAGATAAGTCCTACAGCAATTCCCCTAATTTTAGGTCAATAGTCAGTTGAAGATCGAGGGTTCAAATTGATCAGAATGATGAGAAGGAACATTTACTCTTCGGATACTTTAGCTGACGAGTCCTACTGCAATTCCCCTAATTTTAGGCTGAGAGTCAGTAGAGGATCGGGGATTCAAATTGACCAGAACGATCTAGAAGGCAATATGCATTCCTGCTTTGTTTTCTCCGCAATTCAAGAGTGACATTTACTCTTCGGACTCTTTGGTCGATAAGTCCTACTGCAATTCCCCTAATATTAGGCCAATAGTCAGTAGAGGATCGAGGGTTCAAATTGATCAGAATGATGTAGAAGGTAATTCATGAGGAACATTTACTCTTCGGATACTTTAGCTGACATGTCCTACTGCAATTCCCTTAATTTTAGGTCAATAGTCAGTAGAGGATCGAGGGTTCAAATTGATCAGAATGATGTAGAAGGCAATATGCAGTCCCTGCATTGTTTTTCCCGGTAATTCAAGAGGAACATTTACTTCCCCTCCCAATCGATAGTCAAGACAGTTTCAACCTACCAGAATGATGTCCCGCATCATCTTCCGTTGCTGTTGTATCGCCTCCCGGCTGCTTATCCGTTGACAGTGTGGATGCCTCAGCTGCCGTTGCAGCTGCCGCTTCACTTGTCGAGTGCAGCATCAAATCCTTGATCATGAAACGTTCACAGATCAGTTCCTCGCAGTGATCCGTCTGAAAATAGGCGCTCAACTCGTCCAGGCCCAAGGGGCAAACATCGTAGCTCTGATAGAAATGCTTGCCCCAACTCCCGGTGTCGCTGGCGCAGCTACTCGACGCGGATAAGGCGGAGTAGTGATGATGTTGCTGCTGTTGCAGTTGCTGGTGGTGGTGTGAGGACTGCATGCCAACGTGTTGCATTGATTGACCAGCAGTGGCAGCTCCTCCGCCACCAATTGTTTTCAGCAGCGAATTGCTGCGCGATAATTTTGTGGAATGCGCACGTCGTATAAAGCTCAGCGATTTCTTTGGCGGCGAGACAATGTTGGCAGCAGCAGCAGCAGCAGCGGGTGTTTGTGGCACGTGCGAGGACTTTGGTGACGTTGTGGCAGCAACAGCATCCGCTGCCAGTTTCGGTGTCGATTTCAGCAGGAATAAATTCTTAGGCGGAAAACTGTGCGTAATGATCGAAGCAGCCGAGGCGCTGCTCTGCAATTTGTATGGCGAACTGGAACTGGAACTAGTTCCGAAATTACTCTGACTACCTCCGAACAGCTGACGTTGCTTGCTGCTATTATTGATGTTGTTGTTGTTGTTCAAGTAATTGTTAGTTGCAGTTGCCGCTGCGGTTGTGGCACTGTCATCGAGGGCTGCTGCCTCACGCAATGCCACCGATGGCGACAGATTCTGCGGCAATGTTTTCGACTTGGCGCGCAGCGTGATCAGTGTTGTTGTTGTGCGCGATGTTGGCGACGATGTTGCGGCTGCTGTTGCCGGAGTTGTTGCCGTGGCCAGACCGCGCTCGACACTGGGCAACGGCACGGCGAGAATATTTGTGCGCGAACGCGATTTCATTAGTTTGATGGGCGTGGAGGTGTTTGTCTGCATGCGGCTTATCTCTGAGTCATCATCGTCGTCTCCCCCATTCGCAGTCACCGTTGACGTCGACGTCGATGTCGACGTCGCCGCTGACGTCTGTCGCGAGTGAGCGGGCGAGAGGGAGAGCGCCTGCTGTTTAGGCGGCGTGGCCATAACAATATCGTTATCTTCATTAAAGTGTGTGCGAGGTGCGCACCTCGCGTTGCTGCTGCTTTTGTTGCTGCTGCTATCCGAGGCGACATCGACAACAGTTGTTGGTTCTATGCTGGCATCTTCGTGGCCGCTGCTGCCGTTTAAACTGATCACGTTCAACACAATGCCGTAACGTTTCAGCTTGGCAGCGGGCGTTGCAGCAGCCACCTGGCGTTGCTGCTGTTGTTGCAGCTGCAATTGTTGCTGCTGATGCTGCTGTTGTTCCTCATCATCGGAATCGGAATATTGCGCGGCTGCCTCGCTGCCGCTGATGCTCCAATTGAAGCCGCAAGGTGGCGACATTTTGCTGCCACCAAACAAGGCACTCACTTTGGAGACGCCTCCTCCTCCTCCTAGACCGCCCCCGCTTTTCAGCGAGGCAGACTTGCTGCCGCTGCTTAGGCTGCTGTTGCTGCCGCCGTGTGACGTCAGTTGTGGTTGCTGCTGCTGCTGATGCTCGTGATTCGAATTGTGATCGTTTTCGTCGTCCTCTATGACCAGCGGCACATAGAACGTGGAGCGTCGACGTTGCGACTTCTCCTCTGGCGTTGCTACTGACGCGACGCAATCGCTGTTGCTGCTGTCCGCGCTGCTTTGGCTCTTTGTTAATGCTGTTGTCGTAGTTGTTGTTGTGCTGCTGGCGTCGCTATGCGCCTGCAACATTTTGCGCGCTTCGTTTTAATTGTGCTATTTTGCGTTTACTGCGTCTGCTGCTCAGGCGCCTCGCTCATCATCACACACAAACACACACGCGCTCACTGCTTGTACTCTCTTTTTTGTTTGCTTTTGCTCTCTCGTTTAATGCACGCACGCACTCCCTTTCTCGCTCACACACACACTCGCATAGGCAAAGGCGCGCGCGCGCACTAACACACTGCAGTGTGACAAGGACAGCGACAGACAGACGCCCGCGTCACAGGAAGAGAGCACACAGCGTGTCTGTGTGTGCAGGTATTTAAATGTATGTGTGTTGTGTGTGTGTGTGGTTTGTATATTTGTTGTGGCTTCTTGTACTTCTGTTGCTGCTGCTGCAATTTGCTGACAAGCAATTTCTTTATTTCTCTTTCTGTAGTATATTTTTGTAGTTGTTGCTGCTTTTGTTTTTATTATTGTTGTTGTTGTTGTTGCTGCTGTTGTTTCTGTTTCTTGTGGTGTCGCTTGGCTTATAAAAATTATGCGCTCAAGTGCATTTCCGCGTTTGCGAGCCAACGTTTTATTTTATTTTCTTCTGTTTTCTTAGTTTTTTCACGCGTCGTTGTCGCCAGTTGCAGTTTGCAATTGCAATTGCTGTTGTTGTCGTTGTTGTTTTCAGTTATTTTATCGCGACTTTGCATCACATTCGCTGCGTTTCGATGCATGCAACCACTGCGACACTCATACACACATCAATGTTATTGCTGTATGCATGTGTATGTACACTTTTATTACGTTCCCTACAAATTTCTGGGATCAATTCACACCATTAACAAATTTTGGATTAAAAAAAAAACAACACACACTTTAAAACAATATCTTAGATGCAGTTAGTTAAAAAGTAACGCGACAAACGGAAAAGGAAGATGCAATTACAACAATATCGAAAACGCAATACAAAAAATTAAGAAAAAAAAAAGAACACAAAACAGAAAAACGCATTGAGGCGTTCTTCTTCTTCTTGTTTGTGGTCGTCGCGTAGTATTTGTCGTATTCTTCCCGCTTCACTTCCACACACTAACGCGTTTCTCACACAACTGACGCTGCTGCCGCCGACGCAGCCACGATAAACTCAATGAGAGTCGCACAGAAAGAGAGAGAGACAGAGAGGAGAGCGCTTGTACGATCGACGCCAGCTCAAGCGAGGGATGCAAAACAGCTCAATGCTGAACCAATTGGCGAGCGGAAAGCAAGACTTTCAGTTTGAAGCAACTAATAAAATAATAAATTCAATAAATAATCATTTAGTAATTGTTAAGACAATATTGCAGAGCATTTTACATTATTTTTTTGCATCGTGTAAAGCTTGTCACTGAATAGAACTTTACACATTTGTTAGCCAGATGTTGTAGCCCTGGTTGCAATTGAGTGAGAGCATGTGCATTGCAGCCAAGCGGGGCTGCGAATAGAAACAGTGCTGCCCATGCGCGTTGACAAAGCAACCGAATTGTCCGACTGGCGAGTGTGTGTCTGTGTGAGACTGAGTGAAGGAGCAAGCAAGTGTGAGTGAGAAGCCTGGGAGTCGAGTCACGACTCAGCCAAGCAAGCAAACGAATACGCTGCAGTTGAACAAAATGCATAAACAATGTTTGAACAAATGTGTAGATAATTTTAAAAAATATATTCGTGACATTTTAAAATATTTGAAAATTTGTCTAGACAGTGTCTGCATATTTTCTCGTTTAATAACTTAAGTATTAAACTTATATACATTTCTATATTCTATACAGATTTGTCGTCGTGCTGTTATGCTTTAATGAGCACAATCACACACGAACCGTCACGATACGCTTCCAATTTCTGGCAGCTCTACGATCAGTGGCGGAACATTATCTCAACTATGTCAACTCCCCGCTGGTCAGTAATTCTATTGTATTGTTTAGAACCGACAGTTTAGCTTATGCATGTTTGTACGTGTCCATGACAAGCGAATATCAGAGACAACGACATGAACAAACATGCGCTAAGTTTGACAAAAGAAGAAACAGAAAAAATTTATAAAGAGAAATAAGAACAAAATCAGCAAACCTGACAAACGTCGCGCAGCGTGTCAAATGAAATTTATCAAGGGTAAAACAATATGCCCGATTATTCGAAGCGCAGCGCATTGTAAGCAACCGAATCGAAAGAACAACAGAAGAAGAAGACGAACATGTAGCTGAAGTGGAAAAGGAGAATAGCAACAAGAACACAACTAGTACAAGTGGAAGAATGTAATGGGAGAAGGAGACGCCGAACAAGAGCCATAAGGCATAAGGGCGTGAGTGGCAATGTGGCTCGTAATTGATCTAATTGAGCGCAGGTACACACACACACGCACATCTGGGTATACATTGTATATGCATGTGTGTGTGGTGTTGGCTCTTAAGTACAGAGAGGCAGCGCATAATAAGCAAATTAGAGGCATACATACATTAAGCAAGCGACTCCCCCAACTCCAGTTTGTTGTTTGCTTGCTGCTGCTTTTGCTGCTGCTCGCTCAACGGAAGTGCGTGACTTTTGCGCTTTACGTGTGTGTCGCACACCACACACGTTTCGCTAGCCCCTCCCCCCCACTTCTGCAATCCCTTCTTTGCGCTGCCTTTTGCGGAACTGTGCGACTTATTTATGAGGCTTAAACAAGACATTTCCATTTCCATTTGCATTTCCCATTCCATTCGCATTTGCATTTTTTAAACATTGACATTTTACGGCAAGCGTCGATGTTTTCATTGCAGTCAAATTCATTTATTATTAATTGATTGATGAATGAATCAATATTCATTCATTAATCTTTTCGATTTTCAAACTTTTTGAAAAAGCTGTTGTTTTATTTGACATGATGTGACCAAGAGCAATACATGTACATATATTTTATAAATGATGGATAGTATATACTAAAACAGAAAATGCAGCCTGGTTACACTTCACATTGACATATTGGTATATTTTCAAATTGCATGTAAAAAGGCGCTTCATTTAAAAAAGCAAGTTAGTTCAGATTTTTCTCAAAATCTAGATGTCGTCTAAAGTATTTTCTTCTCATCACTTATTAATTTATATCCACTTATCAGATGGTCGCCAAAAATAACAAATTTAAAACGATAAACGCCATAATTTTGATATGAAGCAAAGTTTAAAAGTGGCAGCAGCTCGGAAAATACCACAAAGGCGCGACTGGTATTTTAATACCAACAGATACAAATGTTTCCGTTCTCACTATGTATGCTGCGATCGTGAGTGTATTTTGAGTGATTTGAATTTAAATGATTTAATGAAGTAAATAAATTTGATGTATGCTATGAAAATCATTTATAATATTGATATATTCATCATTACTTGCAATCGTCTTATCGATAAAATCGATACTTCAATGGCAACTCCAGCAGCTTAAAAGTATGCTACGCTAAAATTTACAAGTATGCAGAAAAGTATGCAACGAAATCGGAGGCTTTGCTGTTCAAAGTTTAAGCTGTTTGCGGTGTGTCAAGTGAGTCAGACATAGAAATTATCTTTTTAGTTATAGAAACTGTATTTACATTAACGAATTGGAACTATTGTGATTCTAATGCCTTATATAACCTTTCAATCTTTTATGTAGCGGGTATAAAAATGTTCATATAACAATTTCGAATTTTAGAGTATAAATGTGGTGAAGATCTTCAAAGAATCTTGTATGAAATATAATTGATAAATGATTACACACATAAATAATTGTCGTCCATAAGTGCATATAAATGTCTAGACGCTGTATTATAATATTGTTAATTTGCTGTTGTTGCAAAAAAAGCGACAGTTTTGCAATTATTGTAAACACATCTCAAACTGATTTACTGTGAAATGTGAAATGGAAAACTTGCAAGTGAGATCCATAAAGTTGCTATCATATATGCATGTTGTTAGACAGCAAATCGTGATCTATATCCATGTACATAACGTGTAAAAAACATGCTATTATTATGTTGCCACTATTGACAAGGTTGTCTGTCGGTTGATTGGGGACATGGCTTACAAAAAACTAACTCCCAATGTAGATATGTACAATATTGATTTAAGCGCACTTTGCAATAGCCCAGACCCATTTCTGGGGGATATCGAGTGTAGTAGATAATAAAGTTTAGTAATGTGTGTGCGCAAGGTTTCTCAACTGAAAAACTCTCTCGCCTATGAAATTGTTTACCTTCATTTAATGACGTATCGTTTAGCGCCGTATCAAAGTGTATGCGAGGCAATGTCTTCGATTTGTACTCACCTGTAATGAGAGAGAGAGAAATACATAGAGAGAGCGTTAGTTATGTGCTTGAAAGTGATACATTATATACATATATTGAGGCATTATCAGCAGTGCATGACAATTGGCAATTGTTGCAGTCCAAACAGAAACACAAACAAAACAGAAGCAATAACAATAACCCGACCCATTTACATTTGCTTGCTTGACCTTTGTGCTGCCACAACTTGTTATGAATTCATTTCAATTAATGCAAAAAAAAAATATGAAAAGCAACGAGAGGCGACGAGGCAACAAAATGCGCCAATTCAGCTCAGCATAAAATTGTGTCGTCAAATGACAAAGACGCCTCGCTTCAGCTGCAGATACAGATACAGATACAGAGATACAGATACATTTTGCAGATGTAGCGGACAGAGATGCGGGGAAGTGTAAACGGCACGTGTGAACGCACATTGAATAGCCTTCACATAGAATGGGACACAAGCTCCATTGTTGCCCCATCTTCATCGATTGTGGCGGAAGAAGTTGCAGTTGAAGCGTGTGAGTGAAAGGGTTTTGTGGAAGACTCGAAAACCGGTTTGCACACACACACTCACAACCGCACACACATAGGTAAATCATTATTCAATCATTCACAGTCAGAATGTGTCCACACATAGTTCATTCTCGAATCGGTTTTACTCAGCGGTGTCTTACAACGGATTATGCTTGCCACGAAATGTTGCAAAGTCAGCGCACATCACCGTTACGCATTAGGCATCATGCACTCACTCTTCTTCTTCTATTTTGTGCACTTATTCGCACAACTGTAAACACTGCACTCTGAGGCCGCTGCTAATGACATCAAAGCAATATTGCCTCACCGACTTCACTTCCAATTCCCTTTCCACATCACACAGTTCACGGTCTCATTCTCTCTGATGATGATGATGATGTCATTGGCATCATGAAGTGCGTATCATCGCATATGATACATTAACTATATACTATACACTTCCTCTCTCGCTTCCCTCGCTTCACGCTTTATCATGATTGCAAAGAGTGGGAAATATTTAGTTCGCGCGATGCTCAATCGATAAGAGTTTTGCTTATCTTGAAATTCCACCAAATTCCACCTCAAGTTTGTCACTTTCAAAATACATATCTGAATATGTATATATGGATACTTATGCTTATACTTATACTTTGCACAATATATGCATACTTCGAATAGATAAACTTCAAGTTCAAGCTAAAGTTCTCTTGTGTCAAATGAATGCTTTAATGTGCTTTTAACTAAATGATTTGCAAATCGGATTTTCTTTTTTATTTAAGCATTTACTTTTAATTCAACAGCTTTGAAATTTTAATTTAAAGATTCTTTTTGATTCAAGTTAATTAACTTATTATATTAGAAAATAGTTAATTAACTTGAATTAAAAAGAATTCTAACACTTGGATACAAATTTGAAAGCTTTTCACTTACACGTAAATGCTTAAATAAAAAGGAACTCAATTACAAGTAAATACTTAATTTGTTTTGATTTTAATTAAAAATTTAGTATTTCATTTTGCATTTTCATCGTCTTTAATCAAATCTGTCTGGTATTTAAATTACTGCTTATTGCTGAAGCTAAGCTTGCTCAACTATTTAATATTTATACATTTAAGCACATTAGCTATTCAATATTAAAGAGCAATGCTGTGTAATAGTATAATAATAATTGACAACTTTAATCCACAAGCTAAAAGTCCCTTTTCTGGTTTTTTGCAGCTTGAATGAATTTCAAATATTTATTAATTCTAAGCATTGCTTAGTTGATTTAAGTTGATTAAACAGATTGTAAATGTCCAAAAGTAATTCAGAAGAATTTGTGAAACACATATTTTCCTCCTTATAGATATATTCACGTGAGCTTAGCTAATTAACTTATGCTAAATGCTTATACTTTCTGTAATCCTATTTATGCATTTACCATAAGTTAATTAGCTGAAGTGAAAGTATTCCTAGAGATCCAAATATTTACTTTTTACTATATTCTTTAGAGAGAAATTATTCGAAATCCGGGTAGAATTATATAAATATTATATACTATAAATATAAACTTGATTTCAATCCCACAAGTTTACATTTTATATTTCAATTAGTTTGAAACAAATCTGTCTGCTATTTAACAATTATTTATTCTATGATTGTTGAAGCATTTACTAAATATCTAGCAGGAATTGAGTTTGTTAAGCTAAGCTTCACTTTTACCATCGCTTTAAGTAAATAATTAGCTATCTCTAATATAATACTGAATTCAATTTCTCGATTGGAATTCTCTTTTATCAACTTGAATCGAATCTTTCGGTAATGTAGAATACTTTTTGTTATTCCAAATGCCTAGTGTGTTTGTAGTAAACTAAGCTTCTCTTTTCTTTAAATTCAATATGAATTCTAAATTCCCTTGAAATAATATTCAAATTTAGAGTATTTTTCATATACTAAATATTTAGCAGGAATTGAATGTTTTAAGCTAAGCTTCTCTTTTCTCAAGGATATATTCCTTTAGGTATATAATTAGTTGCATTTAATAGACTACTGATATCAATCTCTTAATTGTAAGTCCCATTTATCAACTTGAATCGAATCGTTCTGTAATACTGAATACTTTTTGTTATCCTAAATGTTTAGTTATTGTGAGTTTGGTAAGTTACGGATCTAATTTTTCCTGAAATTGTGCTCTTTATTTGATATATCACTAATTTCAATCCCACAATTCGAATTTAATTTTGAACTTTTATCAAAGTTAAAAGTATTTTTCTATACTAAATATGTAGTAGTAAATTGAGAGCGTTAAGCGAAGCTTCTCTTTTCCGATGGATTTATCCACCTAAGTATATAATTAGCTTACTTTAAAATTAATACTGATTTTAAACTCAAATGGAATTCCTTTTCATCAACTTGAATCGAATCTTTTTGTTTCTTCTTTCCTTAATGTGTAGTAACAAAAAGATTGTAGTACCTAAGCTAAGCTCCCATTTCTTTAAATGCAATTTCAATCCAACAATTCGAATTATCTTTCTCATCAAAGTTAAGAGTATTTTGTTTACTCTAAATATCTAGTAGTACATTGAGGGCGTTAACCGAAGCTTCTCTTTTCACATGGATTTAATCCACCTAAGTATATAATTAGCTTTATTTAAAGTTAGCACTAGCTTCAATCTCAATTGGAATTTCTTTTCATCAACTTGAATCGAATCTTTCTGTTACTTCTTTCCTTAATGTGTAGTAAGTGTGATCGTAGTACCTAAGCTAAGCTTCTACTTCTTGAAATGCAATATGTCTAATACTAAATGCAATCCAACAATTCGAATTATCTTTCTCATCAAAGTTAAGAGTATCATGTTTATTCTAAATATCTAGTAGTAAATTGAGGGCGTTAAGCGAAGCTTCTCTTTTATCATGGATTTATCCACCTAAGTATATAATTAGCTTTCTTTAAAGTTAGCACTAATTTCAATCTCAATTGGAATTCCTTTTCATCAAAGTTAAGACTATTTTTCTATACTAAATATCTAACAACAATTAAGTGCATTAAGCGAAGCTTCTCCTTTGCCATGGATTTATCCACCTAAGTATATAATTAGCTTACTTTAAAGTTAATACTGATTTAAATTTTCATTGGAATTTCTTTTTATCAACTTGAATACAATTGTTCTGTTTTCATCTTTCCTTAATGTGTAGTAAGTGTGATCGTAGTACCTAAGCTAAGCACCTATTTCTTTAAATGCAATATGACTAATACTAATTTCAATCTAACAATTCGAATTCTCTTTCTCATCAAAGTTAAGAGTATTTTGTTTATTCTAAATATCTAGTAGTAATTGAGGCCGTCTTTTCCCATGGATTTATCCTCCTTTATATATAATTAGCTTACTTTAAAGTTAATACTAATCTCAATTGGAATTCCTTTTCATCACATTGAATATGTAATTTAGAACACTATCTATCTAGCAGCAATAGAGTGTGAAGTTAAGCTTCTCTCTTCTCCATTTAGCCATGATCAACTTACTCCTGCCGCTCGCTGCCTCGAGTGCTGCTGTGGCAGACACGATGGCGCTGCCGTTGCTGCTGCTGCCTCCGCTGCATAGTTGCAGTTGATCGTGTTGTTGTTGTTGCTGTTGTTGGTGGTGCTGCAGTTGTTGGTGTTGTTGCTGCAGCTGGATGAGCAGCTGTTGTTGCTGCTGGTGCTGTTGTTGGTGCTGCTGCTGGAGCAACTGCAGCTGCTGCAGCTCGCAGTGGACTTCGTGTATGGGCGGCGTTGGTGCGTCGTCGCGTTCGCCGCGCAGACAGGAGGCGAGGCCACGCCCACGCGGCATTGTGCTGCGTCGCAGCGGCTGCTCCAAGGCAACAGCGCGACACTGCGTCGGCGTCGACGTCGACGTCGCCAGCTGCTGTTGCTGCTGCTGCTGCTGTGTTGGAGTGCGCGGCATTGAGTTCATTTTCCGTTGCGTTTCCATCTGCAGTTGCTGCTTGCTGCGCTGCTGCTGCGACGTCGGCAGCTGCGCGTCGTCGTTGACTGTGCGCAGTGCTCCGCAGTTCATGTTGTTTTTTTTTTTTGTTCTTTATTAGTTCACAGTTTTGGTTTCCTTTTTGTAGTTGGTTTTTCTTTCTTGCTTTTGTTTTTGTTTTTGGTGGTGTATTTTTGGTATTTTGTTTATTGTTTTTTAGTGTTTTTTTTTTTGTTTTTGTTTAGGATTTTGTTATTTGGTTTTTGTTGCTTGTATTTTCTTAAAGTTCACGGCATTGCTTTCCATTCACTTGCTCTGCAAAATTCGCAACGAATTAGTCCCGAACGAGTGGCGAGTAACGAGTAACGAGTAGCGAGTGACGAGTGCGTTTTAAAGCGCGACACCCGTCGTCCAACCGACCGAGTGGCCAACTGGCTGAATAACTGCCTGACTGACTGACTGCCGCCCAAAAAATACGCTGCCAACGACGCAGCGACAGCAACAGCGACTGCGACTGAGGCGCCAGCGTCTGGTTTCGCTTGCCTGCGTCGGCAATTAAGATTTATGGTCATGGCGTGCTGGTTGCCCTAAGGTTTGACCCTGACGCGCTGTCACACAGTCCCTAAAAACCTAAAACCCAAAAAAATTACAACCCCTTGTCCTCAACTTTTCACCACCCGCGTTCTTTCTTCGCTGTTGTTGTTGTTGTGGCAAATGGTTAACTAATTCTTAAAGCAGTTATTGTTGTTGTTGTTGGTTTTCACGCGACTGCGCAACGTCTGCGCCTGCCAAAAAAAAAAGTAACGCACAAAAATAAAGTGTTAGCGTCATCGTTTGTTTAAACAATTTTCCTTTTAACTTGTACAATTTTACGCTCGTTGACTCTTGGCGCAAGGAAACGATACGGAACGGAATGAAATGGTAATGAAACGAAACATTTCCTCAGTGTTGCGAGACACTGCGTTCTTTGACTGTGCTTTGCTTTGCTTTTTTCACAATTGCAATTAGCGACTTTTCGTTTAGCTCCAAAATCGATTGCGAATCGCTGTGTCAGCCATTAAAATGGAAAATTAGGTAACGAGGAATTGGCAAAAGGTGTGAAACACCACAAGCGTTAGTGTCATTAACATTTTTGCAGCAATCGTTTATCGCATATCGATAAATGATCGATTGTCAGTTGTATCGAATACTTATTTTGTAGTTAATTATGAATATGCCTCAAATAAAGCATGTATGACATAAGTAATACAATACAACAACAGAAATCATTAGAAAATACTATCGATATATTAATCGATAACTTTAATTAGCATATCGATCAATTTGACGCCTGCAGCGATTGATTATTTCACAGTAATTCATAAAAACAATGAAAATATGACATACTTAACTCAGCTTATTAATATAAATCGATAACAAATACTATGAACACATTTTTCGATAGTATTTAGTATTTCGATAGCAAGAAAAACTATGATTGTTATTAATACAACATTGTTTGGATTATCTCGACATGTAAAAAAAATCATTAGAAAATACTATCGATACATTAATCGATAACTTTAAATAGCGTATCGATCAATTTAACGCCTGTAGCGATTGATTATTTCACAGTAATTCATAAAAACAATGAAAATATGACATACTTAACTCAGCTTATTAATATAAATCGATAATAAATACTATGAACACATTTATCGATAGTATTTAGTATTTCGATAGCAAGAAAAATGAATGATTGTAATTAACACAACATTGTTTGGATTATCTCGACATGTAAATTCCATAAAGAAGTTCGCAATTTAACTTCATGACTACAAGCGATACACAACAGCAGCTAGTTATCGATAAACCACCCGCACAACTATAGTTATCGAGGTAGACGGATTATGCATATGAAATATTTCATTAGCGGTGCTTTCACGCATAGCAAATTATGCGCTGAAAATGTAAATTCTAGGCCGCATTTTCCATTTTCCATTTTCTTTTCTATTCGAGCTGTGCAGCTTTTCCATTGTCGTGTTGCTCTTGTGGCTAATGAATTTTCCTATTTGGCTCCGATGTTTGCGGTGCCACAAAGTTGCGTGCGTTTTGCCATGAACACTTTTCCATAATCATTTTGAGTTTTTCTTCGTTGCCACTTCTCAATTTTTTTTTCTTTTTTTTTTTGTGTTTTTGCTGCTTTTGTTTTCAGCTGCGTGAGCCCAAAAAAAGAAAACTGCTCGCATGAGGTCTACTAAGATGACTACACACACACACACAGACACACACACGTGTATGTATATGCATATATAGTTATGGTTATAGCGATAAACATAAATTTCGCCGTCGTCTCAGTCGCTTTACTTTCTCCAGCAGCAGCAAAATAAAAAAACAAACGCAGCACGCAGCTGTTCTCAGTCTTTGCTGCTGCTGTCGCCTAACGCAACCAAGCGTAACACCAACAGCGACGTCGCAGTCAACGCCAGCTGCGGCAGCGGCAGCGACAGCGTCGCACCTGTAAACGCAGTTCAGGACTTTGAAGACGGTGACAACGCAACGGAAGTGCGAGTCGATGGCCACAAATGGACAGAATTTGATATACGTCGAGCACATATGGTCAACGTGAGTGTGTGTATGTGTGTGTGAGGAAGAAGCAGAGACAGAGCAGTACAACAACAAAGCGACACCGACTGCAACAGCGGATGCGCCAAATAAAGCTACAGCGCATAGAGCTTCAATCATCGCATCGAATTGCAGCCAACTTGATGCAGATTAATGCAGCAATATGGCAACGAAGTAACAACAACAATAACAACAACAGCAACAGAAATAACAACAAGACAACAGCAACAACAACAACAAGAGAAATAACAGCAACAGAAATAACAACTACAACATCAACAGGGATCAAGAGCGTGGGCTGCCAAGTAATGAATAATTTGGCAGCGCTGCATTTTTGCACGTCGCAGCAACGCGACGTCTCTGCCTCAACCGCTGCCTCTGCCGTCGTAGACAGCAACAACTCATGCATGGGATCTCAAAGTATTATACAAGCTATATGGCGAGGGTGGCGCATAATATTCCGAATGTCTATGCAGCCATAAGAAATTCAAATTTCAAAGCACTCCAAAATGTGCACTCAGTAAAATGTTGATGGAACATACGATTACATAAATATTCAAGAATATTTACATAAAATATTTAAATATTCATTTCAACATAAATAGAAAATGTAGAATTTTAAAGCTGTACTATTTTAAATTAGTAAATGAAACAAAATATAACATAATATTTTATAATATAACATAAATGCAACAAAATATAACAAAATATTTTGTAATATATCATAATATTTCGTTTCATTTACTTCCGAGAAATATAATGTATAATATTTTCTTTTATTTACTTACAGCTTTCAAATTCTACACTTTGTATTTATATTGGAATGACTATTTAAATATTTTATGTGAATATTGTAATTAAATGTTTGTTTTAAGAAGCAAACATACACATTTTGTTAGATTTACCATTTAAAAATGAAAAATAAACATTGACCAATTAAATAGAAAATTCCAAAATTGAAGAATTTATGTATAGGTAATTCTTTGGCGAAAATGTTGAATAAATACACAAAAACCTTTCTTTAAGATGAAGAAATAACATGAATCTTATAGCATTTTAATTGGAGCTAAGAATTTTTGTTTTATATTCTTTATTTATTTACAATCTATCTATCTAAAGATAAGAATGATTTTAGAATTATTATTTTTTTTTTTTAATATTTAATCCCTATCAATCTTAACTCTAAATATAGTGTTAATCTAGAGTTATAAAAACAATCTTTTCTTAATTTTTAAATGGTTTCAGTTTATGTTATTTTAAAATCTGCCAAAGAATTACCCATATATATACTATGTTAATAGTAGGGGAAGAATTTGAAAGCTATATATATTTTTTAAAACTATTTAATTTTAATTTGAAAATAACAACTTTTTAGGCTAACTTAGTCACGACTTTGACTACTTCAAAGCTCAGCTATATCGAATGAACACTGTACTGGCAAAAACAGTTGACAACGAGAGCTGCATGAACAGATCTATATCAAAGCACGATCAGGATTACGCATAAAGATTCTAAAGTTCACACGTGCTAATTGCCATGAATTCGCCGTTGTAGGTTAATCATCATTTCTTTTTAGTTTTTGTTGTGCTTTTTGTTCAACCGAATTTCGCGTTAATTCTCGACTTCGTAATGTGCGAGAGTGTAATCAAGGAAATGATCAAACAAACAATGTTTATATACGGTAAAGATAATTGTAATTACACGCTGATTGACTGGCTAATGCGAAACTGCGTGAGTTTGTTCATTTTTCGTTCCATTATTGCATTGCATTGGCGACTGGATGATGTTAATGAGCTTTAACTTCTCCAAGCATTATTTGCGCAGACAACAGCACAAGGAGAAACGCTTGAAGAATTATACGCTTAACATGCGATAATCTTCTTGTTTATATTTGTTATTAACAATAAATAGTTACTCGTCGTCGCACAGTTGAACAGCCAGCTTCATTGTAACAGTTCATTTCTTTTTTATGACACTAAAGAGCTGACAAAGTGGCTAGCAGAATAAAAGACTACGACCAAGAGATTAGCTTTCAAGAGTTTCTTAGAACTCAATACAGTGGAGTAAATGAGGATGGATTAATAGCAGAAGCATTAATGGTGTACGCATGAGCTTTCAACAGCTTCTAAGTGCATTATTATTGTGGAAGGTTCATATTTTCAATATACTTCAAAATGTAAGCAACATGAATACCTTGAAACTGATATTATAAACACACTATAGTCTTAAGCTGAGCTTTTAACAGCTTTAAAGCGTATTATTGAAGTTGCTCTTAAAACTGCAGTTCAGAGTATTGTAGAAAAACTGAACTGCAAAATCTATAATGGTTGTTTTTTTTTCAATGTACATTAAGCATTGAATGCTTTGAAAATAAATATAAGCTAACTCAACTCTAAGGCCGAGCTTTCAACAGCTTTGAAGGTTGTTAAAGCTGTCACCAAGTCTAAAGAACTTTGCAAGTTTCATTGTTTGAACTCTTAAAATCATTAAAAGATTCGTTTACTTAATGAAATTAATAAGTCAAACGTTAACTCAGTTGCGCTAAGCTTCCAACAGCTTTGAAGGTTGTTAAAGCTGTCACCAAGTCTAAACAATTTAGCAAGTTTCATTGTTTAAACTCTTAAAATTATTAAAAAGATTCGTTTATTTAATGCAATTAATAAATCAAACGATAACTCAGTTGCGCTAAGCTTTCAATAGCTTTAAAGCTTATTAAAGCTGTCATTTAGTCTAAAGTTTTTTGAGAGTTGATTTATTAAAAATCTCAAAAATCTTAAAAAAATATGAATTCGAATGTATTGGTTTAAACTCTCAACATTTTTAAAAACTTCTTGTATTTAATACAATTAATGAGTTCAGTTTTCAATGTTGAGTTTTTAACAGCTCTTAAAACGTATTAATAAAGCTTCTTAAGTTTGCTGTCTATGAGAGAGAATTGCGATGATAAATGCTAAACTCTTAAAAGCTGTCAAAGCTGCTTCTGTGTAATAAAACTTAACGATCGACCCTCGCTATAGGCATTCAAGCATTGCGCTGCACATTCGCGGCTTTCTTCGCATGGGACGTGGGAAATTTTTCGTTCGTATTGTCGCCGTAGAACAAAAGATGCAAAAGCCAAACGAATGAGACGAGCTTTGCAGTCGCGTCGCTGTCGCAGTCGCAGCTGACGCTGGCAGCGCGGAAAACGCAGTTAAAAAAGCAGAAAAAAAAAAACAATTGGCCATTCTATGAATGTGATGCGATGAGCGTTATGCAAGCACAGCAAAACGTATTCGCAGGGTTCTGGAGGCCTCCCTGAGGTCGTTGGCATTGCGGCGGCGCCACAGCCACAATGGGGCAAAGGGGCAGATCGAAGAGAGAGAGAGAGAGAGAGAGAGAGAGATGGGGGGAGATTTCTATTATGTGGCAATGCGATATGCTGAGCCCAGTTTATTTGTGAGCTTCTCCTTGATCAAAATGGACCACGATGATTGCGGCGATAATTGCGACACACATAAAGTCAGTCAGAGGGAGAGAGAAGGAGCGAGTGAGAGAAAAAGAGAGAGAGGCATGACAGACACAGAATGAGAAATGAATGGGGCAGAGAAACAGCAACAGCGACAGCGAATCGTACATGGCTGAAGTACGTGAATGAATCAGTCAAAAGGGGGCACATACAGCGGGGGGAGGGGAGGGGGAGATCGAGAAGTGGGTGGGGAAGGGGGGAACAGATAGCCATAAACGTGTTGCCTTTTGTGTGTGATTCATTCAGAACAATGCAAACACAACAACAGCTCGAAACGTCAACTGAAAAACTAAACAGCCAACGGGGCGTGGCAGTGGGCGTCAAGAGAGACTAAGAGAGGTAGAGAGGGGGGAGGTTCAATTGTTGTGGTCGTTGATCGTTCGTTGGCCACAGTCAAATTAAATTAACAACCAAGCCAAGAAAGCAAATGACAACAACAATAAAAAGTGAAAATTGTTGTTTATTGTAGTTCGTCCGGTCGTCAGTTGTTTTTTTTCACCTCTTCTTCTTTTTCTTCACTCTTTTTTTTTTTTTTTTTTTGGGTAGACGGATATTTGCGGTTCTTTTTTCGGGGACAGCCCATTTAGAGAGACACAAGAGAATTCTCCAATTGTCTTTTCATGGCAGCAACAGAAACTGAGAACTCGCCATGAATTTCAATGGGCTCGCAATAATCATCATCACAGCAGCAGCGAAATAACTCTTGAGAATTTCTCGCTGTCATTTCGTGTCTGCCCCTCGATCTCATCATCATCATCAGTTTAATCTGTAAACAGTTGCCATTCAAAAAAAAAAAAAAACAGCGACAGATACAGATACAAATACATATGCAGATGTGACTACAGATTCGGATTTTAATCCGTTTTACACGCCAGCTAGTTGACTTTTGTATTCTTCGCTTGCCTCACGACTCAAAAACAGATCAACACAATGGACGATATCGTTTTTATTTGATCAGCTTGTGAATGATTTTGATAATCGATTATGTGGAGCACATGCCAATGTTTGCATATGAAAACAACATTTAGATTAAACTGAAGTTTAACAAATGTGAAATCTAAAATAGGTTTTCCATTTTAAATCTTCAGCTGAAGAAGATTTTCTATATGAGTTATTCTATTCTATAATATGTATTAGAATAAAATATGAGCTTAGTTTTGAATGGCCTTAATTGAAGCTTAAGAAATTTTCAATTTCAATACAGTAATCTTTCACATTTCTTCCCAAATTAATAATAAACAAGCAAGAAAGCTACAATCGAGTGATACCCGCTAATAAAAGTAAAACAGTGCGGTATTATTCCTAAAATATACCAAATATACAGTGAACCTATTCAAATGTACCAAAGGTTATATTTGGTATATTATATTACATTCAAAATATACCATAGAGTAAAATAATACCAGATTGTTAGCCAAAACAACAGCTAATTTGACATTTACTTTTTGCTTTACCAAAAATTTCTTTTAATGTAAACTCAATCACTTTATGTTGTATCCTACATTGCTTTATATTTTGGGTTAGGTTAGGCGAATTAAAATTTCAGTTTTTACTCCTAATAAAACGAATTAATAAACTAACATATTTCTTGCTTTTAATTAGTTCAACATTAATAAAATCAAGACTTGCTGCTGCTTTGACTTTACGAAGCTCAAACTCACTCACTTTCTCTCTTTACTGATCTCAAACTGAATTTCTTTGCAGCTTCCCGCAAGCAACTTGGCAACTTTTCTTAATTTCAATTCAAGATTTTTACTACAAATGCCAGAACTGGAATCTGTTGCCCCGAAAGAGCCTTTTTAATGCCTCTTTAATAGTTGCTAACTTTGCCTCACTTTCAACTTGTGTCTGAAGAGGTTGAAATGCTGCTTAAAAATTTTGTTAAGCTCATTTTTCTTTTTTATTATTTTTGATTGATATTTTCTGTCAGACTTCTGTTCTCATTCATATTTTTCTATTTTTTACAAAGCTTTCTCAGCTCTACTCTCATAAATTGAATTATTTTTCTATTTTAATTCAACTTTATTATTACAAATACCAGAATTGGAATCTGATGCTTCAAAATTTCCTAGCATATTCGCTAACTTTGAACTGTAATCTTATGCTCTGAAAGAGCCTTTAACATAGATCTCTTCTAACATATTCGCTAACTTTGCCTCACTTTCAACTTGTGTCTAAAGAGATTGAAACTTTATCTCACTTTTAAAAAAGTTGAAATGCTGCTTAATCATTTTGTTAAGCTCATTTTTCTTTTTTATTAATTTTGATTGATATTTTCTGTCCGACTTTTCTTTTTTCCCATTTCCTACAAGGCTTTCTTCAGCTCTACTCTCATTTAATTTAGTCTTTTTTTGTGCTCTGCTAGAATGTTGTTCACCTTTTTGTTGGGTTCAGTTTAGGTTTTTTTTCTAGCTATGCGCTGAATGAACTCTTCCCCAATTAAGTGGCTTGGGGGTCGGTCTCTGTCTCTCTCTCTCTCCCTCTCTCTGTCTCTGTCTTGGTGCTTCATTATCATTCGCAGACTTGAAACTGCGGCTGGAAATGAGCCACACTTTCCACTCAGCACTCAACACTTGGCAAACGCAATTTTTCACACGCTGAGCAGTTTGAGGAGAAGGAGGAGGAGGAGGAGGAGAAGGTGGAAGAGTGGAGGAAGAGCGGACGATTGTTAGTTGGCTATCTTCACTCTGTCGCAAGTGAAATAGCTTTACCACTGATGAGGGGGCATAATGAGGGGAAGTGGTAGAAGGGGAGGGGACAAGGGGGGGGGGGGGGGGGGGGAACTCATTTGCCGAGTCTTTCAAGCGGCCGCTTCGACCGCCTTTTTTCGCCTTGCCGCCCACTTTTTGGCTCGTTATTCGTGTCAACATGTGTTGCATATTATGTAAATTATTTAGCAGGGCGAAAAAAACTAAGAAAAGGGAGCAGAAGAGGGGGGAGGGAGCAATGTCTTAGCAGGCCCCTAAGTAGCTCCCCAACGGGGTCTTTGTCTGATGTCGAAATGGGCACATAAAGCAATTTAACTGTTTTATGCGCTTCTCTCATTCTCTATCTCTCTCTCTCTGTTCGCCTGTGAAATTATTGCTGTTTTTGTTTTTATAGTTCGCCTTGTTTACGCGATTATTTTTCCTGATTTTTCATTTTGTTTTCGCTAAAAATTTATTCGAATTTTGGTCTGTTGCCCAGCAGCAGCAGCCAAGCAACATGAGGCGAACAGCGCGATTCGCTGTACAACAAAATTTTGTTGAGATTTTTATTTTTGGAAATGATTTCAAACGCATCTCAAGGTGCGATAAACATTCGTGTAAACAAATCACAAAACTAAATAGTGTAGTGGCCATGGCAATCCTCTCAAACCCTCTCCCGATGGCCCCCATCTCTAACCCCATCTCTAGCTCTCACACATACAAAATAATTCCACGTCGGAATTCTATATAAACAATGGCCACACAATGGACGTTGTGTTTACACACAGCCAGAGCTAAGGGCGCGAACTGCAGCAGCTCAATTAAATTGTGGCCAACTTCAGATCTATATCTATATCTGTATCTGCTTTAAGGAACTGTCGATCTTTGTCAAGAAGACAGCTGATCTTTATGTTAAAGGAAATTCATCAATAACATTTTGTAGATTGTTCTATACCTTGATTTCAGGGTTACGAGTTCAATGGAATTTCCTTATGACTAAAGTTATTATAATAAAAGTAGCGCAGAGGTAAGACAATTTATCACAAATCTTAAAAAGCGTTAGCTACATTTCATTCTATATTGAATATACCTTAAAGTTCGTTTAACAAATTGAAAATCTCATGAGTTTAGTCTCAAGACTTTAGTTCTCTTTTATTATTCTCTTCTATTGCTTAAGTATAGAATTGCTGCAGACATCAAAAAATGCTTCAAAATATGAGATATAAAGTAGCCCAGATTAACTACAAAGTCTTTTAGATATCAACAAATTATGAAGAGATCCTAAATTTTGTTTTGCACCTTAAGTTTAGTCTTAAGACTTTTTAATAATTTGCAAACATAGTTAAAGGTTTTTTATTACCTTTTTATTTTTTAAGTGTACAACCTCTACAAACATAACAAAACAAACGTAAAGATATAAGAAATATTTGAGTTTGCATGTGAAAAAAATAATAAAAGTTAATTACTAAGTAGTTCATTTCTTAATACAGATTCTTCACTTGAAAAAATCATAAGCTGTTGTTAACCATCAAAGCCTCAAAATATTTTTGAGACATTCATAATAGTATAACCTAAAAAATGAGAGCATTTTGAAATATACAAATTATGTTTTTCAGTTGGAAATAATCAAATATCGTATCGTTAATTGCTAGCTGAAAAAACATAATACGATGGACTTAAAAGTTTCTCATTTTTTAGATTATACAAATTATTTGACTATAGATGAAATGACTTAAAATCCTCTCGTTTTTTAAATAATATTAAATATTATAGTATTAAGTTTAAACTTAGGACTTTTTCCTCTCATAAAATTAGCAAACTTTGAGCTTAGCTTGAAAATAAAACAATGTATAACAAGAAATTCCACTATAACATTCCTTTGCGTGCAAGTCTGATATATAATATAGAACTAATCGAACTAGTTTGCCTAGAAACAAGATGTCAACGTTGACAGGCAATTAATTAGCTGGAGGAATGTGTGGCATATTTAAACTATGTAATCACATCTCATATTTGATGCAGAGCAGACATTCATCAGCTTAATCCTTCGCCTCAAAATGATGCAATCAACTTGAGTCATGGCACAACAAAAGCGACATCAAAATTACCAAATGAAAATGAAGCAAAGTCATCAACCTTTTTTGCTAGAACTTTTTTTTTTTGCATTGAAATGTATTCATGTCAAGTCGTAGCAGCTGGATAATGCTAGATTTCAATTTAATTGGCCGAGTTGAGCTAATAAATAATAGTCGCATAGTATCTTTTACACTTTCTTCGCGCAGATCAAAATAGAGAGACAAGTGAGGCGGGTGAGTAAGTAAGTATACGACGTGTATATCTATTATATAATTGGCCATCTCTCTCTCTCTCTCTCTCTGTCTCTATCTTGCGCTGAAATTGGAATTGGAAACAATTGCCATATGTAGATCGACGGCTCGCTCAACAGGGGCCGCGATGATGATGATGATGATGGAGGCGACGATGACGACATCGCGCAGTTTTTTTTTTGTTTTTGTGCAAAGTGCGAACGGGCAATTTACATGCACACACACACACAACTACAGATGCAAATGTATACCGAGTGACTGACAGATATTTATGACATATGAATTACTGAATGTGGCTGCTGCTGTTGCTGCTGTTAATTGTTGTCGTTGCCTCAAATGGTTCAATTGACAACAACGACAACTTCAAAGTAACGGATACAACGGCAGAGGAAATTCACTTTTAATCAACACAGCAAAACAGTTGCAGATACATTTCGCATCTAACTTGCCAACTGCTGTTCCAGCTGACAGCGAGAGAAGAAGTTCAAATTTATGGCAAATGTGCATTTTGGTGCATGAACAAGCTACTTAGAGAGTGATCGACTGTGAGATACCTGCTATTCATTTTGTATAAAAGCAAAACAGTGCGGTATTCATTTTAAATATTCCAAATTAATATACTGCAAAAATACTAAAATATACCAAATGTTATATCCAGTATATTGATACAGTACTACTAACAGTGCGATATTAATTTCCAATATACCAAATTAATATACCGCAAAAATACTAAAATATACTATACCAGTATAGTACTACTATCAGTGCGGTATTAGTTCTAAATATATCAAATTAATATACCACAAAAATACTAAAATATACCAAATGTTATATGCAGTATATTGATATAGTACTACTGACAGTGCGGTATTAATTTCCAATATACCAGATTAATAAACCCAAAATAATACTACTGACAGTGCGGTATTAATTTCTAATATACCAAATGAATAAACCCAAAAAATCCTAAAAAAGACTATATTTTAGTATATTGATATATTACTTCTAACAGTGCGGTATTAATTTTAAATATACCGAATAAATATACAACAAAAATACTAAAATATACCAATGGATTTATTCAGTATAGTACTACTAACAGTAAATATACCAAAAATACCTCAAAAATACTATAAAAAAAATGTATACAAAATACTTTATTCAGCATATTGAGGAACTCAGTTGACTAACAGTGCGGTATTAGTTTCAAGGACACCAAATTAATATTTCGCAAAAATATTAGAAAATGTAACAAATGTCATATTTAGTATATTGATATACTCAAAATATACCAGATTGTCAGTCAATGCAAATATGTAGCCTTTTTCTCCAAACAAAAGAATTTCTTAAACAATTTCTATAAAGCCAAATCTCTACAATCATAAAGATTATAGTTATTATTGAATGTACTCAAAATCGCGAATCTATCTTCAGAACGAACATGACTGTATATATGAAGCTGATCAAGAATTTATGTATATACTTTATGGGGTCGGAGATGCCTCCTTCTGTGTGTTAAATACATTTCATGGAGGCACAAAGTTAAAATACCTTTCTACCCTATGGGTAGCGGGTATAATTACACAGCTAATAGACTGAGACTACTCCACAAATAAATAATAAAACACGCTACTTTTTTCCTACTTTTTTTGGGCTGACAATTTCACCCACAACAAGGCGAAACTCAGACAGCGGACAACAACAACTACAACAACAACAATGGCATTCATCATCAACAATGGCAACGGTCGCAGCAGCAACAGCAACCCGCAACACCTAACAAAGGGAGCGTCTATTGTTTCGATTGGAGTTTTGCGTTTGCATTGTAAAAAGCCAACACACACACATACTAGCACACACTTGAAATAGGGAAGAGTATTTCATAGCGGATATTACGACTTTGTGGCAAAATTTGCAGCCTCTGCTGATTGATGGCAGTTGAGATAAGAGACAAGAGATCTATCTATGCATAAATGGAGCGGCATTTGTGTCGTGTTTGACGAGCTGCTGCAAAATGCTTTCATCGAAACATAAAACAAATCAACATCATCCAACGATTCGTAACAACACACAGAGCACAATAGCGAATTGAGTCAGATCTGCATATTTTATAATACTTGATGATGAGTTATAGTCACCAAAAAATACAAAATAAAAACCAATTCGAAAGGGCAGCATACGATCACTCAATCGAACAAGGGAAAGGTTCGGAATTTATAATATCTTATGTGCATAAAATGTTAGAGAGAATTATCGAAGTAAACAAATTTATGTAAGAAGAATCTAAAGCTAAGGCATGAAATTTAAAAGGAGTCTTAAAATGAAAGAGAATTTTTTAATGCAAAAACAAAATTGAAGTATGAAGAAAGGCAACAATTTAAAACAAATCTTCAACTAAGAAAGAATTTTCAATGTAAAATAAATTTAAGTAAGAAGAAAATATAAATATTTTGTTTTTAAAATGTCAAGACAACAATTTGACAAAAGTTTTCAACTAATATAGAATTTTATAATGCAATTTCAATTAAAGCAATATAAATTTACTTTAGGAATTTATCAGAGATAATTTATAGACTGAGTTCATAACTTTATTAAGGAATGCACTCAGCCAATTGCTAAAGCCACAATTTTCAGGAAATATGTTTTCTATAACAACTTTTTTACTTAAATAACATTTTTAACTGCATTAAAGTTACAGAAAAAGTTTCAATTAGAAAATTGTTTACACTATTTGATTTCAGGAATTTCTTTATTTGTAGCCAAATTATTGGGTAGAAAGCATTTAATTATACAAAATGTATAATAATTCTTCCAAAAATATTGCTAAGGAAACAATTGCTTATCAGATTAATATTCTACAAGAGATCTTCAACATAGACAGAATTTTGCAGTACAAACTATAGAAGCTCTGTTATGTCTAGGCATAATTTATTGCCCACTGTAGATAAATTAAGAAAATCATTTAGTTATAAGCAATTTATGAAAAAATGTGGAATATTTTACGCACATAAATTCTTTAAAGAATTCGCAGAAAATATAAATTTCATGAAGAACTTTTATTTTTCAAAAACTTATTGCTTGCTATATATAGACAAATGTTTTCTTTGGGAACTAAATAGAAGTTTCACACATAAAAACTCAGCATAATTGACACTACTTAGAAATGGACTACACACGTAACTAGTAGGCAAAAAGATAAAAGTTAGATATCAAGTTAACTTTTATTTCATAAGAAAATGTTTCTTTGTGAACAACTTTTATTTAACACAAACAATTGATTGCTATGTATAAAAAATATATATTTGTGAAACAAATAGAAATTTCAAACAGCATAATTGACACTACGTACAAATGAACTACACACGTAAGTAGTATGCAAATAGATAAAAGTTAAGTATAAAGTTAACTTTTATTTTATAAGAAAATGTTTCTTTGTGAACAACTTTTATTTAACACAAACAATTGATTGCTATGTTATGTATAGAAAAATATATATTTGTGAAACAAATAGAAATTTCAAACAGCATAATTGACACTACTTACAAATGAACTACACACGTAAGTAGTAGGCAAATAGACAAAAGTTAAGTATCAAGTTTACTTTTATTTTGTGCAATAAAAAAATGTTTGTTATATATAGAAAAATGTCTCTTTATGAACAATTTTTATTTAACATAAACAATTGATTGCTATGTATAGTAATAAAATATTATATATATTTGTGAAACAAATAGAAGTTTCAAACAGCATAATTGACACTACGTACAAATGAACTACACATGTAAGTAGTAGGCAAATAGATGAGATTTAAGTATTATCAGCAGATGAGCTTAGTCAAGACCTAAAAGTGAAACAGTTGACTAACGCATAAGAAAAATGATAATCGGAACTTTTTCCTGAGAAAACTAATTGGAATTTTGACTGAATCATATGAGGCGTAAAAGAGTAAAGAGTAAAGAGTGTGCAACAACTTTTTGAACTGCCTGTAATTTGTGCTGCGGTTGTCGAAGTTGTTGTTGTTGTTGTTGTTGTCGTGTTTGTTTGTTGTCTCTTGTTTGGCACAATCTGGTGGCGCTGTGGGGCAATGCAGTCGCCAAACTGTTGTGGTTGGGTGGTGCTGCATTTGATTAATGATTCGATGCTGTTTTTCAAACACAACAAAAAAACTACACACAACTATTTCAATTATTTATGCAGCCGCAAAAAGAAAGTTGTTCACAGCAACAACTCGCGAATTGCGTATTTATGCAGTTTTATTTACCAAAAATAAAAAAAAAGAGATATACAAATACAAATTGTATATTTAGATTTTATTGTCGCGTTGTAGAAGTTGTTCTTGGCGCTTAATATAAATAAAATGTGGGTCATGTGCATCAAATTATTTAATTGGTGTCAATTGGCGGCATTTGCAGTAGCGTCTCTTCTTCTTCTCCTTTTTTTTTTTTTTTGCTTTGTTTTGGTGCTGAAGCTTTAGCTATTTTATTTTTTTTATTTTATTTCGTAGCTTTTCTCTTGGCTCTACTTTGAGTTGGCTGACACAGTTTGCAAAGCAAAACACGCAGTTGAATTCTGATTTACATAGGCCATAGATGGTGATCCCCCCTCCCTTCCTCCCCTCCCGCTCTGTTGACCGCGATCCAAGTGCTGCCGTCGTCGTCGTGTCACATGCAAAAGACACTTTAACCAAAAGCTGATCCGGATGCGATTATGGCCGTAAACGGTTTACAGTAATAACAACCACAATAATAACAACAGTAACAACAGGCAAACGTTGACTTTCCGGTGTCTCTTGGCCGCCTTTTGGGCGCTTTACCACAAGAAGTCCCCCCCTCCTCCCTTTGCACACTTCTCTTCTCTCTCTCTCTTTCTTTCTAAAGCTGAACCTTTTTGGCCCTGTTGCGTTCCGCCGCCGCCCCGTTGGAATTGGTGTCAAGCGCTCATTTCCCTAATTTAGTTTACATTTCTTTCTTTTCCCTCTTTCTCATTACACACTTTTGCAGTTTTTCTTTCTTTCACTTTGACTTGAAACGCGATCAACAACAATGAACAGCTAGAAAAACGCGCCTGAAACGCGCATTTTTGTAGGCGTTTTTTCTTTTTTCATTTTCGAAATTACGAATTTTTTCCTGAAACAGAAGAGAATACAAAATTTTGTGCTGCTGTTGTTTTTTTTTCCTTTTCATTTCTTCTTTTTGCTAAATTTATAGCCCCTGATCATGATGATGATAATCACGATGATCATGTGTGTGTGTGTGTGTGTGTTTGCTCTAGCCATGATTATGATGCTGATGCTTGTTGTAGTTTTTCCTCCCAGTTTTAACGGCCGATTTTTGCTTGCTTTTATATTTTGTGTTTTATTTTTCGCGGTTGTTGTTGTTGGTGCGTTGTGTGCGTCGTCTGTTTATTTCATGTTGTTGTTTTTGCAATTATTTATAGAACATTTTTTCATTTCGCATTCGCATTCGCAACGCTCAACGGTGCGCATAGTTTTACAAAATATTTTCACTTGATCATTTTTCATTCACTTCACGAAAATTGTATTTATTTTGCATAAAACCTAGCACACACAAAATGTTGTCTGTCTCTCTCTCTTGCTCTCTCGCTCACTCTGTTTGCAAATCGGAGATGAAAAACGCATAAACAATAAAACACACACACAAACACTTGCAACACGTTTGCTCAGTCAGCCGCCACTCAGCTGTAAAACGCACAACGACTCAACAAAAAACATATTACAAAAAAAAAAATACATCTTTTTAGACAAAAAAAAAAGGAAAAAAAAACTAGAAAAAAAATGACAAGAAAATCCATCTGCATGTGGATGAAGAAAACGTACCGAAGCGCGAGTGCTAACGAACGAGCAAAACGAACCCGAACCCAACCGCCTGCGCCGGAAGCTTAAAGTGGACTGAAACGAATCGAATCGAACCGAACCGAAACGCAACAACAGCCACAGACACAGCGACAAAGCTGCGAGAAACAGTGCTCAGCACAGTGGTCCACAGTCGATTTGCACGGCGCACAAAAGTTGAATGTCATAGTCTGACAATTTTTATGTGGCCAGAATCTACTAATTACAGTAGCATATATAGCACATTTAAAACAGATAAATCTAATTTCAGTATATGTAAAATATTATAGCAAAAAAATCAAATTGATTTGAATTAAGATATAAATAAATGTAAAGATTTTCGAGCGATCAAAAATCACTCTAAATAATACATTTGAACCAGATAAATCTCATTTCAGTATATGTAAAAAGTTTCTATGAAATATTATAGCAAAAAAATCAAATTGATTTGAATTAAGATATAAATAAATGTAAAGATTTTCGAGCGATCAAAAATCACTCTAAATAATACATTTGAAGCAGATAAATCTAATTTCAGTATATGTAAAAAGTTTCTATGAAATAGAACTGCAAAAAAGTCAAATTGATTTTAATTAATATATAAAATCATTCTAAATAATACATTTGAAGCAGATAAATCTAACTTTAGTATATGTAAAATTTCTATGAAATACTACTTCAAAAAATCAAATTGATTTTAATTAGGATATAAATAAATGTAAAGATTTTCGAGCTATCAAAAATCACTTTAAATAATACATACAATACAAGAATATAAAGATTCATTTTTTCAAATATTGTATTATACTAATATCAAAATCAAAATCTCTTTATAACAGAAAACTAAATACCAACTGTAAATAACTATGTGTATTATGACAATATTAAAGAATTTTGAATAATTTAAAAACTGTATTGAATAAAAATCAAATTGCTTACATTTTCTATTTTTTGATTAAATTTGACCTAATAGACATTGAATGCACACGCAGTCTCCATAAATATTATTTCAACATGTTTAAATTAGATAAAGCACTTGAGGGAATTTTAAGAAATATTAGTGAACAGCATATATTTTTTATATCAATAAAAATATTATTTGAACATAATTTCCTTTGCTCTTAGAGAGCATCAAAAGTGTTACTAGCAATAATATATGTGATAAGCTGCACATGAAGTTCGTAATATGAAGGAAGTCCCCTAGTCAAAATATTAAAAATGTGAACACAGTTCTTCTCCATCCTGCTCCACTGTGCGATGACTTGCAATGAAATGAAACGCAACGGAAATGAGACACGTTGCGCTCTCGTGCTCTCGCCTTGTCCGCTCTTTCCCATTCTCATTCTCAGCAGCTATAGCTCTCTCTCTCGCTCTCACTCTTGCTTTTGCGTGCGTTCTCGGTTCATTGATGGAACAGTTTGGAAGTGGAAACAAAGTAGCATAAGGCAAACGCATGAAGCGTTGCAAGTGTTTGCGCCTTCGTCTTGTTTACATTTGCTGCGCCAAGCACAAAAATAAGAAGAACAAGCAGCAGGCAGCAGGCAGCGAAAAGAAGAAGCAGCAGCAGCAAACTTGAGCTAATCGCAGTTTTAATTGCATTTTAGTTTTGGTGTCGAGCAGCGACGCCTGCGCAGCGCTGCAGCTGCAGCGTTCGCTCGCTCGCTTCAGTGATTATTTAGCTTTGAATTGGCTTAACGCGGCTTGGCCTGCTCTGGTCCAAAAGCAGCCTTGATACGCAGCCATTAACAACATTAACAGCAACATTAAAATCAAGCAACACGCACAACAGCAACAACAACAATAACAACAACTGCAATACATCAACATCGAATCAGTGACCAATAATTGAATGAATGAATGAAACAAAAAACTTAACAAGGAAACTTTGTGTAAAGATGCAAAGAAAAACGCATTTCGAAATAACATGAAACGATAAACACGCTCGATAACGATAGGTTCTCACACGATGCAGCGCCAAGGCAAGCTAAGAGCTTGAAAAGTAGTTGCAACTCAAATTGAATATTAATTACTTTTTGAAAGCTGGCAATTAACGAGAAAACCGATTAACGGTAACGACATAATTAATTGGCTATCGATAAGACTTACGTAACACAAATTTGGGTAAAAGCAACTATTCACAGCTCGTAGCAAATTCAATTATCATCAAAAATGTTATCGATAAGCAAATCAAATCGATAGAGCCTATCGATGCGACTTAAGTAGCATAAATTTTGTGTTAAAATGACTATTCAAAGCCAGTAAAATGCACTTAAGATATCGGTAATCGATAAACAATGCACTTCGTTATTTCTAATTGCTAATCGATAAATACCCGATAGTCAATTAAGTGCATACAATGGGCCAAACGATAACAACTTCCTGCGAGCAGCTCTGCGGCCACTTAAAGGGCAACAACAAGCATCCACATCCATTCACATGGTATGCACATAAAAATGTCTAATCGATAAACAATAATATCGATTTGGAAGCTGGCTTTGTTCTCCTCTAAAACGCGCGCGCGTTTGCTGCACTTCACAATGTTGTTCAATCGCGCGTAGATTGTCATTAACGAGTTCGCCATTGTTGTCGTGTGTCTGTTGTGTCTACTATACTACGAATATTGTCTGTTGTCTGTTGTCTGAATGGAGTGTTGTATGGCTGGTATCGTTGTTGCTCTTCCGCCAGAGTCACTCTGCCTGCACTTCACTTCCCTGCCGCCTCCGCCCCCACCCCGGATGGGGATTGTTGTCTGTGCTGTGCTGTGTACTGCGCTGCTATTGTGCCCAATGTGCTGGCATGCGTGACGACGATACAAACAAATTTCCTGAGTGACTTCTCACAGTAGTAGCGAAAAAAAGAGAGGGCACTATCTCTGTGTATAGCTGAGGTGTGAGGCATGACGGGAAAGGGCAGTTACACACACAAACAGACACAGACACACACTTGCTTGCTTTGATATGATCGTCGGCCCCAAAAGTAACACACGAACTGCAATTACCGATGAGCTACGTAGAGAGCTCGTAGGTCAATGCAATTAAAAGAGAGACGAAACGACCCCTTACATAAAATGATGTGTATTGGATGTACGATAGAGTGGCACTTACCTAGATCATTGTAGAGTGTTGTGTTCAGCACGATGTCATTGAGTCCATTCATGCCACTGCCCAGACACGTGTCCGAATCCTCGTTCTCCTCCGCCAACGTTGGCGGTCCATCCCACAGCGCTTTGGCTGGACGTCGCACCCGATCGAGTCGCACCCGCGGTATATCCTCATAGCACACATCGCCCAGCTGAGAATATGAGAGAAGAGATTACGTCAAGTTTCGAATAGTAATAACATTTCAAAATACACCTATAATAAAAGCACTACGATTTACATTTTGGTTAGAGCACATTTAAAAAACCCACCTCTAGCTCCTTTTTTGGCGTTGCCGGGAATATCTTATGTTTAGTAGCGAGTGAGTTTTTTTTTTTATTATATTTGTGATTTTATTAGTTTCCATTTTGATTAGTGAGTGCAATAGAATGTGTGAGCAAAAAGACAAACACAAATAGAAACAGAGAGGGAGAAAGAGAAGCACATTTACATTTTGTACAATGAGCGGTTATTTATTGATTAGCTCTACTATATAGTATATTGAAAGTGAAGTCACTTACCGATATCTCTTCGCTGCAGTAGGCGGTAAATGTTTGATCATCCTGTTGCAGCACACAGTAGAGCGGTCCCCAGGGCAGCGTTTTGATAAGACGTGTTAATTCACCTTCAGTTTCTGCAAAAGCACAATTAATAAGTATATAAGTCGATGCATTAACTTCAATTCACTTAAATTAGAAATAAATATGTCAGCAATGGCTTTTATTTATGACATCATAATTCAATTTCTTCAAACACACAATTTGTCATTTTATAGCTTGTTGCACGTTGGCGCCACCTATCAGCAGCTTGAAGCAGCTAACGAACTGTGTTGCGAACAATTTCATTGCATGCTTTTAGGCGGTGCTTTGAAAATGAATTTGATGCGCGCGCGCAACGCGACGTGTAAAGCAAAAGAAAGTAACTATGTGTGTGTTGGGGATGAATTAAAATAAATAGTTTACGGTATAAAAATATTGAAGTGAACAAATTTGAATTTCGTTTGAAATATTTGAAGAAATCTGCAGCTAACAAAATATTTAAATCAACGCGCCTCTCTTTATACTTATTTCAGAAAAATATACCAACATACTGCGTAATGTGTGACCAGCTGGCAAATAGCCGCATGTATTTCAGCTAACTCGCTGACGGTCACACTGCAATACAGGTGTTAAAGCTGCTATTTTTAAAATGAACTAAACTCGAACTGAAATTGTAATTTATTTAATAATAAACAATTGCTGATAATTGCAGAGCATCGAGGTGAATAATAAATACGCATAATAATCATAACTAATACACTGCTAATTAAAAGTAATGTGGTATCTAACGGCCAAAAAAAGAAACTGAGAAATGCATTCAGCTGGCAACACGAGAGAGAAAGAGATCAGACAGAGTCTGCAAACGGCATTTGACGTTTTGTGCAAATGTGGAAATGGAAATGATATGCATTAGAGAAGAGAAGCACTAGAAGAGGAGGAAGAAGCAGCTGCAGCAGCAGCAGCAGAGATATAACAATGGGCAACGAAGTTGAACTAAGTAACTGCCACTTCTCTTGCCCGCATCTGATTCAATAATTTAATCCCATCGCCTTGCTTTGCGTTGCGTGCCCCAGCAAAAAAAAAAAAAAAAAAGTTCTCAAAGTTCGTTTCACTTCGGTTCCGTCTGCGTCGCTGTCGGCGTCGACGTCAACGTCGCCGTCAACGTATGCGATAACAATGTGAAGAGCGCAACAAGCAACAGTAACAACAACAAGATAAATAAATAAATAAGAAGCACAACAACAATACAAAAAAATGAAGACTGTTTTAATTTGATGATGTACACATGATGAGAGAGATGTTGTGAGAGACGAGACGAGAAGAGACGTCGACCCAACACGACCCCGAAAAAGCAACAAAAAAGTAAACTACAAAAAATTAAAAACTTAAGCCAAAGTTGTGGGGGAGCTGCAAGTAAGGCAGAGGCGGGGAGGGGAGGGGAGGCAGCAGGCACTTGTTGAATGCTTGCTCTATCATCACAGACGAAGACGACGACGACGACGACGAGTGTTTAAGCCCGGCGCCCGTCTGGCCATTTAACATATAAATATTGTATGTAATTGTGAAGAGCGACCACAACGTGACGCTGCCGCTGCTTCTGTCTCTGCCGCAGTCGCAGTCGCTGCCACTGACGTCGAGTGCTAGCAGCGGGCATCGTGGCTCAGCAACTTTGCGTTAATTTTGAAATGTTCGTTGGCCGTTTTTTTTTTTTTTTTTTTGTGTTGTTCCTGCTGTTGTTGTTTTTGCATAAGAATTTCTCGCTTTCGAGTTCAATGCACTTTGTCAGCGCTTTTTGTTGTTGTTGTTGTTTAATGCCTGGCCGAGCTTCTGCAAAAACAGCAGCGAGAACGCTCAGCGGTGAGTTGTCTTTAGTTTGCCCACCTGCCAAGCAGCGGCGCTGCGCATTTTGTTTTTTTTTTCCTTCGCTTCGCTTTGCTTTTGTTTTGCGTCACTCGCTGACAACAGCTGTTTGTTACGTCACTAGGATTCCCCTCTCTTAGAGCATTTCGATCACTTATCGATTCTCACTCACACATTCGCCACACTTTCCAACACTGTCTGTCCGGTCCGTCCGCGCCTGTAATCATTCAGTTTGGGGCGATAACAACGTTCTCGTCTCGTTCGCCGGCTTCTTCGTGAGAATTTCAACAATTCGCGGCGCGATTATTTATTGCCGTTGCAACGGGGCAAAGAACTGAGAACTCTGAAGATCGGTTACCAGTGTCATGTGCGCGCTTTGCTGACCAACGTGTGGAACGCAGTTCACTGAATGTTATCGACCATTGCATATACCCTGTAAAAAGTGTATTGCGAGCTGACATGATCCACGATCATTGTTGATCAAAATCAACAGTGAAGCGAGAGAGTAATTCACTTGTTAATATAATATAAGACAATATACAAAAAATATACCCTGTAATTCGATTCGTACAACACTGAAGCGAGAGAGTAATTCACTTATTCATATGGTATAAAACAAAATATACCCTCTAATACTTGCATTATGATTTTAAGTCGTCTTCTTTAAATAAATTAGAATTCCCCCACAACATACAAATTTTGAAAATGTCAAATTCCACAATATGAAGTTTCCACTTATCTAAACATTAAGAAATTATTTGTATGTAAAATGTATATTCTTCTATGACTTCTATAAGAAAAAATCTGGCTTTTTCAATCTTATAGAAATAATTGATGTTTAAACTGTAGATTTTACGCTCAACGATTTCTATAACAAGAAAGAGGTTTAACATTTCATGTATACCCTGTAATAATTGTACTAAAAACGAAGAAATATACATACGAACTTCAATATTCTCCAATTTCTACAACAAAAAATCAAACAGTTTTAAGTATACCCTGTAATAATTGTATTTCTAACGTAAAACTTCTACACGCATAAAAAATATACTATATAATAAATGTATTACGAATCTAAATCTTCTACACTTTCTTTAACAATTACTCAAAAATACAATAACAACATTACAGCATTTCCATATTAAAGATCTACCCAATGATAATTGTATTACCAACCTAAATTTTCTACACTTTCTATAACAAAAAATCAAACATGTTTTAAGTATACCCTGTAATAATTGTACTTCTCACGAAAAACTTCTTCAAGGATTAAAAATATATTATAAAATATACCGCATAATAATTGTATTACGAACCAAAATCTTCAACACTTTCAATAACAAATTACCCCACTTAACATTTCAAATATACCCTATAAGAACTAAACTTTTCATAGATCTATATATTATATATTTTACATAACATCCACTCTCAAGATAACAACTATTCGCAATGCATTCACTAAAATTTACCCCATTGAGATTATGTAACCATTTAAACATGCAGTCAAGTTGGCCAGAAAGAGTGCAAATTGGAGACCCCCTGCAATCTATTTATAGGAATTTCTGTTACTCTTGAAACTGGAATTTGATAGAGCTGAGCTGAGACGATACGAAAGTCTGAATCGATGACTTGCTCGTGTTCGCACATTCCGTGCTTTGCATGCGCTTTAATTGATTAAAGCTTTACCTCGATGCTAATTAAATGTACCTTCAACTCAAAAGCACTTTTATTCTATTAATTATGAAATATTCCTAGCTGGCGACTGATTGTTGGGAATATATTCATACAATTTATTGCATTGTTCAGTTCTTTGGAATAGAGACCGAAGAACGATTTATGGCTTTCAAATCTGTTGTTCTGTTTATTTTTGCTGTTAAAAGCTTAAAAATAAATTTCATTCTTCGACTTTAGCACGTTTCTATAATTATTCGTTTGGAACTGCAAAGAAATCAAACTGATCCTCCCAATAACGATGAATATTTATAGTCCAGATTTAGCTAAGTACACAGAACTTTATAGTAATCTGCATTAAAAGAATGTAATCTTTGAACGATTCTATTAATTGTTTTGTATTATGAGATATGAGAGTGAGTTAGAAGATATTCCAATTACACTTTTTTTTTTAGAACATCTATCTTACGTGTGAATTTTAGATAGTTAGAGAAAATTCAAATTTAAATTTGATATCTAAATCTATTTTAAATCTGAATTTCGGAGAGTCATATTTTAAATTTTATTTCTACATATATCTTAAATCTGAATTTCATTGTAGAAGACTTTATATATTTACTTTAAATTGCCAAATCAGTTTTGAAATTAACAAAATTAAACAAAAATTAATTCTGTTGTAAATGTTTCTACGCTTTTTTTGTTTCTAATTGAATTAGAATATGATCGTTATATAACTGAAAGATCTTTCGCTGAATTAGAATATAATCGTTTTATAGCTGATAGATCTTTTAGAAGTCTTTAGTTATTAACTTTGGATCTTCACAATATTTTGATAATAATTGCAAAAGTTTTTATTTCTAATTGAATTAGAATATGATCGTGATATAACTGTTAGATCTTTTAGAAGTCTTTAGTTATTTACTTTAACTATGTTAAAAAAAAATGTTTCCAATTGTATAGATCTTGACAATATTTTGATAATAATTGCAAAAGTTTCAACGTTGTTTTTATTTCTAATTGAATTAGAATATGATCGTGGTATAACTAATAATCCTTTTCTTGAATTAGAACGTGATCGTGATATAACTGACAGATCTTTTAGAAGTCTTTAGTTATTTACTTTAACTATGTTAAGTAAAATGTTTCCAATTGTATAGATCTTGACAATATTTTGATAATAATTGCAAAAGTTTCAAAGTTCTTTTTATTTCTAATTGAATTAGAATATGATCGTGGTATAACTAATAATCCTTTTCTTGAATTAGAACATGATCGTGACATAACTGATAAATCTTTTCCTGAATTAGAACATGATCATACAACGATCATGATAGATTTTTCCCAAATATCTATTGATTTAATTATAACATTTCGTTGCTCGTTTTTCTCGCCTTTCTAAATTTATCCACAAGCTCCTAAATTAGCTCCAATTGCGATCTCATCGAGTGATCGCTGCTCTTTGCTTGACTCCTTCAGGATTCATTAAAGCAAACCGAGAAGCGACACCAAAACTCAAATTATTATTAAATGTTAAAGCACCCAGAACAAAACACACACTCCAAAAACACAAAAAAAAAACATTGTCAATTAAAAGTAATTTAAAATAATTTATGCGATGCGTCATGTGTACGAAAGTGTTGGTGTTGCGATCGTGCCTGTGTGTGTGTGTGTGTGGGTGTGAGTGTGTAGGAGGGTGTGGCTGAGTGTGTGAGTGTGCGTGTGGCCCTGTTGCGGTTGACGGAAAGCGGTGGCAGTGGCAGTGGCAATGCTAGTTCTTGGGGCAGGGGCAGAGAGAGAGAGAGAAATAACATTTGTAGTGACGATCGACGCGCAAAGTTTGTTCAGTTCGGTTTTCAGTTCTGTTTTTTTTTTTGTCTTGTTCTCTACTTTTCTCTTGTTTCACGCTTTTCTCATTGTCCGTAACTTTGTGCTGTGCTTCGGCCAAGTTGTTTTTATTTGCTTGTCATATAAAACCAAAAACAAAATAAAAAATCCAGCGAACAACTAGAGCTTCTTTTTATGGACAAAGCCGGAACTCTTGATACCCTACGAAAAGTTTGTGGGACAATTAAATTGGATTTCATGCTGATGACAATTGGAATCCCCAAGAATAATGTAACACCAAATCGAGAGGAAATTAATTTGAAATTTATTTATTTAAAAAATAAAAGAATGAGAAAAATATATCTCCGATTTAACTCGAAACGAGAATAAACAATTTTAATTTTGAATAAAGATTTAAAGTACTTAATAGCTCCTATAGTCGATGATGATTATTAGAACAACTTATATATTAGGATAATAGCTAAAGAAATCAGAATTTATATTAATGTAAAATCAAATCGAAGGAAAATTTATTTTAAAAATTAAAGAATGGGGAAAAAAGATCGATTTGAAGGTAAACTCGAAACGACAATAAACATTTATTCTCAATCAGCATAAATATTTATTTTTAATGGAAGATTATTTAATAGCTTTTATTGTCGCAGCCAGTTAATTAGTTAATTAGCTTTTAAAGACTACTTCATCTATGGTAATTTAATAAATAATAGCTTCAAGCCAATCAACTTGTGAACTCTATCATACAGCTGCGATCGGTTGATAGCGATAATGATTAAGATGATAATGATAATCAGAACACTGTATGAGGAATGTACAATTAAGAGCGTTTAAGTTTTAAAAAACAAGAGTATAGTCTAACTTGGGCTTTTCTATTTAAAGATAATCGATGTAAGTAAAATTATATTAAGAATATTATATCAGAACCTCTTTAAATCGAGTAATGATTGAGTATTTTTTGAAATCAATTTAAATAAAATGCTTTCAAGGAAATACGTATTCTCGACAGAAATTATACAACAGATCATTTAACTACATAGATACATATGACATCTTGTAGCGAACGTGATTCGTTTGATATGAGGGCAACAGAAATGTGTGTTGATTTTGTTGTCACAGGAGGCGCCACAACATGCGGCATGCAGCAATACGAAGAGTGACACAAACAATGCTTGCTGCTTGCAACGTTGCAACTTCCGCATCGCACAGCTGCCCCAGACACAATGCCCAAAAATGAGAAATGAAATAGAAGCAAAAGGCAAACGGCAAAAAGAAAACGCCACCCAATTGAGCATAAAACCCTATAGACACGATCGCTCCCCGATCGTTGCGATCTCTGTGTGTGGGTGAAAAACTTGAAAATTGACAGACGAGCAACAGTTTTTGGTGGAGAAGCAGAAGAAGAGAAGTTTATAGACGGGATTCGGGCCATATGCCAAGCAAGCAGACCGAACATAAGTACAAACATATGTCTGACTATCTGTCTGTCTGTCCGTCCGTCCGTCCATCTGTCTGTCTGTCTCTCTGTTTGTCTGTCGCTACATGCATAAACATGCAGGCTAACACAAATAGTTGCGTAAATGCAGCAACAACAACCACAACAACAACATCGTCAATAATAATTACAGCAACAACAAGAGCAACGCATTTAATTAGGTTTATGGGAAATATGCGAAACGTAACGATACAACAACAAAAAAAATGAGAAAAAAAATCAGCGCAAATACTAAACAAACAAACAAAGCACAAACAATTCAAAACAAACTCAAAACGATCTTTCTCTATCTCTATCTCTCTCTTTCTCTCTCTATTTGCTTCTCCAGTTGTCGCTGCTCCCCTTTCAAGACAAACAATGCAGAATTATAGCATAACTTGAATTTCGCATCATGTAATAAGCTTAGAGCCAAATCAAAGCAAAAAGCAAACTGAAGCGAACCGGGCCAAGACAACAGCAGAAAAGGGGGCGAACGGGGGGATGGGGCGTGGCACTCATTGGCGTGCTGGAGCCGCATTTTATTTGTCAATTCATTTATAGATTTCATTTTTTTCCCGCGCTGCCTTTTTATTTATACCCTGTGCTCGAATCCAAAGCCAAAACAGAGTTTGTTTAAGTTATTATGATTATTTGATTAATTTTTGCTTCTATATTATACTTTTTTATTTATAAACAGTCATGCAACATATTTGCCAAATATAGTCTATAAATATATTTATTTAATGTTCTCTTATATAATATTTATTTATTTTCAAAATGTTGAAGCAAGTGGCGAACAATAATAAAATAAAATGTGTCGAAAATGTCATGATTATTTATTTAATTTTCTACACTATTTTATTTATTTACATGAACCATATTTGAAAATAGAATAAATAACTATAATGCTATTTAATTTTCTCATATATTATATTTATTTTTTCCACAATTTTTAAGCAAGTGGCGAAAAATTAAAAAATAATATAATAAAATGTTTGAAAATTTTCTTGGTTTTTTAATTTGTAATGTTCTAATTTATTATATTTATTTGCAAAACATATTTTGAAATATAATATCTAAAAATAAAACAATAAAATAAAATCGAAATTTCATATTTCCTTATTTAATTTAATATTTTTTGCCAAAGGTTTGAAACATATGTGAAATATAATAAAATTAATGTCGTGATTATTCACTTTTTTCTACTGTATTTTTTACAATAATATTTTGAAAATAGGGTAAATTTATAAATATTTTTGAATTTTTTATTATATTATATTAATTAATTTGCAAAATACTGAAACATGTGGCGAAATATAATGAAATATATTATCTTGACATTTTCTCGATAGTTTGATTTATTTTATTAAACTAATTTATTTTCAAAATGTTGAAATGCATTGCGAAATATGATTTCTAAATGTAATACAGAAAAATGTTTTCGAAATTTCTTGGTTATTTATTTAATTTAATTCATTGTCAAAATATAATTAAATAAAGTATTCTAAAAATGTATTTTTTTATTTTTTATTTCCTTGCTAAAATGTTGCATCATATTGCGAAATATAATATGTAAATATTATAAAATAAATATATAATAGAAAGCCACTTTTTTCTGAATAAATATTTAATGTTCCATAATCGATTCAAATTACATAGAAGCTGTCATTAATTTGAGCTCTCTCTTTCTCCAAATTGCTGATTTAAATGAATTAATTCATCGATCACAACTACGTTAGAACTTTGACAGCATATCTTGTCGTCAATCATGCTTTTATGGCATCTAGACACGACAACTCTTACTCCACTTTTTTTCTCGCTCCTAGTTTTTGTCTCGACTATTGCGAAATTCATCAAAACTTAAGAAACGCATGTGTGTGCAAAGTATTTTAGCATTTTTTTTTTGTTGTTTGTGTGTGTCTTTTCCTCGATTGCGCGTGCGTTTTTCTTGTTATTTTTTAATTTTTGTTTTCCAGGGCGTATACGCAATGCAGTTTTGTAATATTTCCCAGAAGACACGCAAATGCGCAGTTGAATGCAATTTGCAAATTTGTGTGAACTACTTTAAGCAAAGAGTTATTCGCATATTTTATTATTAGCTCGACGGCAGATGCAATAATAATGTTGGCCAATGCTGTCATACATTAGAAATCTGCCGTCGCATTGAGAACGCAGACAAATAATACAAAAAAAAGAGAAGATAAAGCAAAGTAGTTTAATGTAATCTAACTTTGTGTAATGTATGTAACAGGCAGAAGAAGGCATACATATTCTTGATCAGCGTCTGTCTGTCTGTCCGTCCGTCTGTATGAACAGCAAGATCTCAGAGGCTATTAGAGACAGAGAAAAAAATTTTTGATCGACAGTATTTGATATGTTTGCACACAGATTAAGTTTGTTTCAAATTTATGCCACGCCCACTTCCGTCTCCGCAAAACGACAAAAATCGTATAGAAAGCGTAGTTTTGATGCTACAGTCTCGAATCTTGGTACATAGAATAATAACTATAGTCTAAATGAGTTCTACAAATTTGGTTGCTATCAGAAATTGTCAAAGTTATTTACGAAACTCTTTTGTATTAGGAAAAACTCCTACTGCAATGGAGCATTACTTGCTTCGGCTATCATATGGTATATTTTACACCCTATGGTATATTTTGATTGCAATACTATATTAATTTACCAAATAAATCTTTTGGTATGTTTTAGTATTTTTGTGGTATATTAATTCGGTATATTTTCAGCACTGTTCTGCTTACATTAAAAATGGTTAGCGGGTATCTCACAGTCGAGCACACTTGATTGCAGCTTTCTTACTAGTTTTTTTGCGTTGCGATTATTAAACAGTTTTCAGTTGTTGTTATATCTAGAAAATTACAGTTACAGAATGTAAGTTAATGTTTTTCTTCGCTACCTTTTTTACATTTCCAATGTAATCTCTCATTATTGTGTGTGTGTGTGTGTGTGTATTGGGATCATTGTGTATTTGTAATTTCTTGTCGTTGTCTCTCGCTCTCTATTAAATGTCTTATCTGCGTAGCCTAATTAGTTTTGCAGATAAGAATATTTTGGTAACTTTTGAAACCTATTAAAAATTGGAATGATAATACCTAAGTATGCTAACAACTGTCGTAAAGAGATAAGCATTATAAACTATAATTATTTTCATTCAACTTGATCTATGCACTCTATAATATAATATATAATCTACGCAGTTGTATTTCCAGTTCTTCCACTGAGATCAATAACTATTTAATCTGCGTTGACTTTCAGTTTTCAATCTACAGATTTACAGATCAATAGTTTTTGTTTTTATCGTTGTAGATGTTGTAATGCACTTGCTCATATTACTCTGCGCTCTTTCTTTTTTTCTTTTTGCACTTTTTTTTTTGCTGCTGCATATCTTGTTTGGCATATGGCGGCTATAATTTCAATGGTCAACAGGTTTTATGCATACTTCTTTTTTTTTTAGTTTTTATTAAATTTTCCTTTTTTTGCTTTTCAATGTTGCTTTTCCTCTTTGGCTGTAGGAATAGGAAAAACTTGAGACGTGTTAATCCATTCCACGTTCGATTTGCCAGGGGAAGTGGAGTGCCAAGGAAATAGGCTTAACCACAAAAGCCTGCTGGCTTGCAACACGTCGCGTCTTGAGTCGCGTTGCGTTGCGTTGCGTCCCAAACACTTGAGGAAAAAGTGAATTTTTTCATAGAAAGTTGCTGGGCAACATTTGCGATGGGGCGCGGGCCGCTGTTGCCGATACTTGAAAATAGAAAATACAAATACAACAAAAACAAAAGCAGCAACAACAACAACTACAACAAGTGTGTGTCCGAATTCTGCAATGCTTTAATTTCCCGCTGTTGTTTCACTTTCTAGCGATCAATTGCATCCACATTGCGATCCACATCTCGATAACGATATCCACATATCCCGCAATTCACATAGAGCAAGCAGCTTTTAACCTTAAAGAGCGAGCACATTGAACTTTCTACCGACAGGTGGCGCTGATGCGGCCCGGCTGCCGTTTAACCCATAAACAAAAGCACACACAAAATCGAAGCACATACAAATATAGAGTATACAAAAACAAAACAAACGGTAACAAAAGCGACGACAACCGCGAGTTGTGCTGCAGTTTGCTGGCCAAACTGTGCCACGACAACAACAACAAGAACAACAACAACAACACCAACTGCGTCTCGTCGTTAATGACGCCATCGCCAATCGACGCTTCGTTCAGATTTACGATTTCTCGCTCTCTCTTTCCCTATCTTCATCTCCCTCGCTCTCTCTCTCTCTGTCTCGTTGTCTTCCTTTAACGCGCATTTGGCTAAGTTTTTGACGGGCTTAGAAATGAAGAGAAAAAAACTAAAAACGAGTTAGAATTAGCTGACGAGTTGAATATAGGCGACTTGACCATACCCTGTAAAAAGTCTAAACACTTTCTTAAAATTAGGTCATAAAAAATGAATACATTCTATACAAAAGAAGAAAGTGAGAACAAAAATAAATAATAAAAATAATAATAATAATAATAATAATAATAATAATAATAATAATAATAATAATAATAATAATAATAATAATAATAATAATAATAATAATAATAATAAATAAATCAATACTTTAATAAAAAAACAAAAATTTGAAAAAATCATAAGATAAAAAGAAATATAATAATAAAATTGTAAGAAATCATGAAGAAAATCATATAATATCGAACAATCTTGCCTATAGAAAACTATTTAATGTTTGTTTTAATTAACCAGCTGCATTTTTAATTAAACGTCAGTCGACGAATATTTTAATTAAGTTGGAAGTTTAAGTTATAAATGCTCATTTCGTGTAACTGCCAAGTTAATTGATTCATTAGCTTGTTATTCGTAATTTGAATAATAATTTCTATGTGTGTGTTATGCAAGGCTCATTTGGTTAGTTTTCTGTTTGTTCATCAATTAATAACATTTGAAATTTAAATTCACATTTTGTGCATTTTAACTACAAATGTTTAATCAAGAGTTCAAATCAATTTGGAATTAACGCATTTCATAGAAAGTGAAAAAAGTTGAAACTATTTTAGAAACATTCAGTTTGCATAAATCGAACTAATAAAGTTTTCAAAGACAACTAAGTAATTTCAATTCGTTTTACGTTTAATTAAATGAAATGCTAAACTACCCTGCATAAGGTTAAACTAGAGAGGGTAATAGAAATGGCAAAACGGCCTGAAAGTTAGAGCCAAGTTAGTGCCCAAGACGTAAAGAACCATATGAAGAAGCCAAGACCAAAACGAAGACGTGTTAACCAAGACGGTCAAGTGACATGCAAAGCGAAAGCAGCAAAAGCAACATGAACGGGGCGAAACATGACAGCAAAATGATGTCAAGCCAGCGGGCATTCAGCAACAACAACAACAACTAAAGGAACAACAATAAGAGGAACGACAACAGCTGAAGCTAAAGCAGAAGCAGAAGCAGCAGCTGCTCAGCAGGGGCCATTGGCCAAATGAACCAAATGGCCGAAACCTGTGCGGTGCTCTCTCTCTTTCAGTTGCGTGCGTAGGTGGCAAAAGGCAAGGCTAAGCGAAAAGGCTGTTAGAATGTCACAAATGACCTTGACACACCAACCTGCACACACACACACACACACACTGAGAGCTAAACACACCTTCCTTCCGCTGTGAACAGCGCACACACAATAAAGTTAATACCATAACGAACAACAACGAATGATATGCGAATATGGCCATAAGAGAGCTTCGACTCATTGCCTTGAAGCCTTTTCCTCAACCTCAACGTCACCGACACCGACATCGTCACCGTCACGACTGCTGCCAGGCGACAAATGTTTAACAATCAATCTCTGAAGTCAGCTTATTAATTTGATACAAATGCCAAATTATATATATCTGCTTATTTCTTCCTTGTATTCAATTTAAATTTAGCCAAACAAATGTATTTCGCTTGAAATTCTCAACATTTCAAGCAGATTGTTCAGATGCTTTATCTATATATATATAGTACATATTTGAAAAAGCCATTGCTCTTGCTTCCCATTCATTTTCAAATTAATCTATACACATATTTTTAGACACTCGAGTACTTGAATAGCACAAAGTGCCTATTATTTTATGCTGCTGCCTCCTCTCGATATCTTTCTATTATTATTATGTAAACTTTTGTGTCGTTCACCGATTCTTCTCATCCATCAATAGACGTGAAAACAAGTTATAAAGATAAAAAACGACTATGAAAAGAATCCATTAACGGATGCAAATTACCGCTTTCAATTTAAACTTATTTATTTATGAAAAAAAAAAAAACAAATAAATTCAATGATATAACAACGCTTGAGCATCCATAAATATTACACATTTGAGTGATCATAAAAACAGCTAATTGTTGAGATTTTAAGGGGAAAAACTCGCAGGTCATTAGACAAAATTCGTGAGCGTTGCTTTTGTCGCCTGTCAGTGGGTTGGTCGAGGTTTTCTCTATGTGTGTGTGTTCACATATCTTTTGCCTTGCGGGCAACGATGAACAACCCCTCAAAACTACAACTACAACTACAAATACAACTACAATAAAAATGAAACGGATGAGCGACAGGTAAAAATGCTAATACGTGCAGATAACGGAAAACGGCCATCAGCAGCAACAGCAACAACAACATAACAAACAATGACAACCTGCCCAAATTTGCTGTTGTTGGCACTGACTGAGAGGCAACCCTGTTGAGTTTTCCCAGGCCAAAAACCAAAAACCGGCATTTGCACAGGTGGGAAGCGAGACAGACAGGTCATCAGAGCATCGCAGCATCCGCATCCGCAACAGCATCATCATCAGCCACCCTCTCAACACACACACACACAGCTAAAAGAGACATGCATGTATACACACTAAGCGATGTGTGACCAGGGTTGAAGAGGTCTTAGAAAAAATCGAAATAGTTCTTGAGAGTAATCCTTGGGGAAATTAGCTTGCTATTAGATCTTGATTTATGCTTCGCCATTATTATTTATTTCTTTCTTTCGAGCTCTCATAATATATTTTAAACTTTACAAATAAGTTTTTTTACAATTTTTATTTAAGCCTAATTCAGAATTTGTTTTAAAAATCGTTTCTTCTAAAAATACAACTTATACATTACTTTCTTTAAGAAAATAATTTCCTAAATCTTCTTTTAAACTTTATCCACACTTTTATACTTCTCTTTTAAATTTTCATTTCAACCTAATTCACAATTTGTTTTTAAAATTCGTTTCTTCTAATAATACAACTCATACATTATTTAATTTCTTAAATTTATACTTCGGAAGTAAATCTCCTTTAAATCCTTATTTCAACCTAATTCACAATTTGTTTTTACAATTCTTTCTCTCTAATAATATACTTTTTATACTTTATTATCATTAAGAAAAGAATTTCCAAAATCTTTTTAACTTTATCCACAATTTACATTTAAACACTTTTAAGTTCCCTCTGCTAATAAATATATTCTATACCTTACAGAAACTAATTCCTCTTAAATCTTGATTTAAGCTTTTTAACACACACAATTTTGTATTTAATATGTTTCGAGTTCCCTTTCTAATTTCGTCAAGCAAATTGTGTTGATTAACAAGTTGTTGACAGAATTTGCTAAAAAAAAAAAACTCTCAAACTAGTTTAATCAGGATACTTATATAGGTCAGTGTGTGTATTCTTCAAATATATATTTGTTATATGCATGTTTTTTTGTTATAGAGAGTTTAGTTGTTAAACGAGAAACTTTGACAAAGTGTTGTGATAGAAAGTCTAGATTTAGTTGCCTCAATATAAATTTAGGTTTGGTGACTAAACTTGATTTCATTAGAATTGTGAAGATTTGAGCATGCACAATATTTAATTTATAGTATATTTGAAATGACTTAATACGAGTAATTCGGTCACAATTGATAAGCGCAACTTTGTGTATGAGTTGAAAGATTGTATTATTTTGTGAATAAACTGTCTGCTGATTCAAAATATGTTTCAAGTTAAATTAAAATTGAAATATAATATGAAATATTATATATAAAAGTAGCCTAAGATGTTCATCACAGTATTTTTATCGCAAGCATTTCCTACTCTACTATAGAAGTTTATTTATCATTCATCAATTTGTACTGTATTATATTTTTGACATGTCTGCTTTTATTGAAACATAATAGTATATAAACACCCCCCAACAAGATATTTGATCACTGCAACTTAGTATCAACATTTAGTACTACTAATTACTATAATATATAAACATCCCCCAACAAGATGTATAAGATCTCAATAATAATATTTACTTTTCTATTTATCCACCATCCACCAATTCTATTCCACTCTATTTCGGTATTAACTTAAGATAGAAGAGAAGTTTGGCATTTCGCACACATTCACACTTACCACAGACATCAAGCCAGCCCTCGACTCGACTGGGGTAGGAAATTGCATAGGCGCGATTCAAATACGTGCGTCGTCCCATCTTGTTGTTGGTGCTGTTGTTGTTTTGTGGGTGGTTTTGCGCCTTTCCTTTTGGGATGCTGCTGCTGCTGCGCCCGCTCTCATACACTCGCTCTCTTTTGGGTGCGCTCTCTCGCTCTCTTTATTCCAGATGCTCGCTGTCGCTCTCTCTTTCTGCAGCTAGGTTTTTGCCGCCTCGTTATCTATCGGCTTATCGACAAGTTGTCGAATGCTGCCCTTGTTGTTGTTGTTGTTTTTGCTGCTGTTCTTGTTGTTGTTGTTGTTGTGGATGTTGTTGCTTTCTACTTAATTTGAATATTGATTTTGTTGAATCCGTTTTGTGGTGCTATTATTATTGCTGCTGCTGGCCAAGTTAACGAATTTGTTTTTATTGCACTTGTCTTAAACAACGACCAAAAAAAAAGAAAACCGATTAACACAAACAAATCAAAATCTACGTTTCTGTTTTAATTCATTCTTGTTGTTGTTGTTGCACCCTTTCGGTTTTGGCATCGATTAAAAGCTCGACAACAGCAACAACAACTACAACAAAAGCGCGTTTCAAGAGCAAAGCGTTCAAAACACCAGAAGAAGAAGAAGTGGCAGCAGCCGACACACAAGATGATGAAGATGAAGGAGACAGACACAAAAAAAAAAATGAAACGATTTTCGTTTTATTTGATTTTGCTGCTTTTGTTTTATTTGCTGTTTCGGTTTCTTTACGCACAACTCCATGCTTCAATGATGCTGCTACTCTGCTTTGCTCTCTCTTTGTGCCTCCCCTCCCCCTCTCACACACTCTCACGCGTGATTATTTTAGCTATTTTAGCCTTTACTGTTGTTGTTGTTGTTCTTGTTGTTGGCGCTCTTCTTAACAGCTGAGCGCAGGCCGCAGGCGATTCGAATGTGAGAGCGAGATGCTTATACTCAGATTTTCGACTACGACACTGACACCGACTCCCCCCTTCCCATCCTCCCACCAGCAGCCACCCAATGCTCAGCAGACGATGCGTGACAGTTGCTGCCCGCTGTTGTTGTAGTTGTTGTTATTACTGTATATACACATGCACACACACACACACACACATCTACATATATACCATGCATAGATATATTGTTAATATTCTGCGTCGAAGGCCGGTCGGCGCATATTGAAGTTTTATTTATTGTTGCTGCTGCTGTTGTTGTCGCAGCAACGAAACCAGAAACTTTTTTAGCAGTCACAGACGCCGCTGCTATTCACACACACACACAAACATACATGCATATATACTGCAGTCGCGTATGCCTTTTTTTTTTTTGGGTGTATTATTTATTTAAAGATACAACAAATGCGCGACATCGGCGCGCAGTCCAGCAACAACAAACACACTCACAGTAATATACACATACCCGATGAAAAATACGTTGCACAGTTTAAAAACCAAAAAAAAAAAACGAACACGAACACGAGTTTTCAAATGCACATCAACAGGAGCGCGCGCGTCGAGTTGCTTTGAGAAATGCAACAACAAACATTTGAAAAACAAAAAAAAAATAACAGTTTCGATGCGTGCGCGCGTTTAACAGAGACGACGACGCGCGACGTGCAAACCGCGCAACAACAAAACATTAACTAAATTAGCAGACAGT